>NC_135313.1:128887480-130087480 GCF_048772815.1 Callospermophilus lateralis | reverse complement strand
GGTCTCACATGATTGGATTTACCAAGGACAGAGTCAGTCTTTTTTGGTAACTACTCTTGTGAAGATGGCCAAATGCCAAGAGAGCTCTGAAGAGGGGCCTTTCCTGAGAAAGCAGGTAGTGGCTCACCACTGGCACCTGACAACTTCACATTGTTGGCAAGGAGACCAGATCTGACATAGGATAGCCCATTTCGGGGGAACATAGTATGGCCCATCAGTCAGAGGACACTCCGGATAGTTACAGACCTACTTGGGAGAAGGCGGTGACTTTGTGGGGGTGCGTGTGAGTTTGTGGTTTTGTCTCATGATCTGGGAATTGGTAGGAAAGTCGGTTTTTTTGGTTTGGAGTGGATCGTTTCTAGTATGTCTTTTGATAAGGCGAGTGTTTCTATGTCTGTTTATCCCACTGTGTCTGTGGTTGTAGACATTAGAAAAGAGAATGCTTCAATGGATGTTTCCTGTCTTGTAGAAAGCTTCACAGCATTCATCCTGCCCAATTTATAAATGGACTGTGGCTTGCCTTATGGATGGGCAACAACTACTATCTTCCTAAGTTCCTCTTTTCTTCTTGAATTCGGGCCACTCTCCAGAATAGGCTCATGGTTTGATGTTCACAATATGTACCACCTCCAAGCTCTGTGACATGGCCACGTACTGGATAGCTGAAGGGAATGGGATCATCTCAGAAAACTCAGATATCATTCGAGAAACCCTGCTTTGGGCCATTTGCTTACCTATTGTTTTGTTGCCCTGAATGTCAGAAACGTCTTTGTCTCAGTCCACCCCTTTGTGAAGCCTGAAAAAATGGTTTTCAATGGAAATTAATGGGCATCACCTGTAGCTCTTTGCTTAATTGCTTTGGAAAGGGTTGTGTCTGCATCAGACTCGTGGCAATGTGTGAGGCTGTTGCATAGATTCTCAGAACCTGATGGATCTAAAGAAAGATTACATGTGTGCTTCCAAAACCAAAATGGCCAAAAAGGCAGTCATTGTGGACGAAGTCTCTCGCCTTCCTCTGTAAGGTTCCTGACCTCCATCAATTGAAAATAGGGATCCATTGTGTTAAATGAGTTCTTCAAACCCTGCAGAAGATAGCCCATAGGTGCTTGGGTTTTCTCATGATTCCAATTCACATAAAGAATATATACCCGAGAGTCAGTAGGCCTCAAATTCGGGAAGCAGAGCAGTATTTATGGCAGTCCTATTTGATCGCTCCTGGTTCTGAGGAAGCGTGTCCAGGCAACCCTGACTTTAGGCAAATGAGGGGCAAGGGAGGTTATTTTGTACACTGTCTTGGACTGATCCCCTGATGGAAACCTCGAGCCACAGGTTATGATGAGTGTCTATATGGAAGAAGATGAGGGCCTTGTGGGAGTGCTTTGGTTTTAATTGTGGTCATTTGTGTGGCGGTTGGAAGTGATGACTGGGTCTACCTGGGCTTGAACTCTGGTGTGATTCCCCTTAGAGTCTGAGTTCTGAAACTGATCTCAGAGAAATATTGCCATGAACTGTGTTCAGATTTTAGGAGGCCACGCATGGGATTCTCCCTTGGAAACTGAGATCAAGGACAGGGTGGCTTTCCACAGAGCCTTGGAATCTCAGCTAGGATATCACATGATTTTATTCTGAAAGATTTGGCAGCCATAGTTGAGAGTCAGAACACCCATGGGCGTCACATTGAAGACCTCAATGGGCCTGGCTTCATGTGACCTTTTGAAGACTATGGGAAGACTTGCCTGTGAGAGTTCTCCAGAGCTTTCATTGAAATGAGCTTCCTCACCATTTAATGGTTCCTGAATGAACTGAAACCCACAGTGTCTCCAACTTCATCCATGAAAAATGGCTACATAAATACAATGAAATTTTAGAAATTCCAATAATCAGGTGGCACTGGAGAACATTTGGATGTCTTGTTGCTGATCATGAGTGTACGAGAGAATGCCATGATTGACCGGGTTTCATGAAAATGGTGTAGAACAAAGATGCCAGTAAGTTGGAGCCTGCTGAGTAGTGGGCCTATTGCAGTGGTGGGCAGGTGTGTGATAATACATCTGTGCTGTGGCCATGAGGATTTGCAATTGCCTTCCAAATGGCTTGTGACTGACATTGTGCATCCAGCAGACCCTTCTATGTAAAGGCATCTTGTTACATGGAGAGGTTCCAGGGCAAAGTTCAGAGTCAGATTTCTATGGACAAGGGGGCAAGCTCTGTGAGATATAACCTGGTTGTTGCATTCTCCTCCAGACCCTGACCCACCACAAGTGACAGAACTCCCTCCAAAACTGGGTCCCAGTTGAACTCATTGTATTTAATGAAGCAAATACAAACTCCCAGTGCAGCAGCAAGAAACACCACGAAAAGTGGAGGATGAACAAATGGCTTCACAGTCCACACGGGGAGACACTTAGCACCCAGTGGCCACAGTTTACCTACAAAGAGAAAATTCAGCACTGCTGCCTTATGTTCATTAGAATACAAGAAACCATGTCCTCCAGGTCACATAGATTCAAACCCAGCTTTGATGGTCTCACTAGAAAGGAAGCTAAAGCTCCTTACAACAACATATATTTCAAGTGCCCAACCTCAGAGGAAGTTCCTCAAGAAGTCTTTAGGCCGGCAGAGCTCCATGTTTTTGGAGTGTTAACTGTTAGACCAGGACACAAGAAAAGACCACTGACTCTAATTAAAATCAAATTAAATTAATCTTATTATTTCCACCTTTCATGCTGCCTCCCATGCCAAAACAGCCGGAACAAGACAGCAACACCAGCTTTCCTACAGCCCAGCTTTATAGCCCAGAAAGTTACACAAAAGGGGTGTTACAGATAACAGAACTCTGACAAGCATCACACTAATGGTAGTTTAGATTTTTTTTTGCTGTCCCTACATCAGAATTCAGAGGACCATTAGATCCTCAGAGAGGGATGTTGTCTTGCCAGAGAAGGCAAATATTTATGATGTGTCACTAAAGTTTCAGAGAGAGCTGCTATCCGGTCAGAGAGCCGGGCATGCGTGAGTTCAAGGCACAGGCAGACATTTCAAGCAGGTTCAGAATTTGCAGTAATTTATGGTAAAGCCAAAATTATCTTTTCATGGCTTTGTGGCAAGATGGCTCCCAATTTTAATAAAAGATCAGGTTGGGTCTATCATTTCCCCCTTTTCTCTGTGTCCCTTTCAAATCTTTAATAGATTAGGGGAAGAGCACTGAGGAAATTTTAATCCCTCAGGTAAGATTCTCCAAATTTTTAGAACTCACCCAAAACCGATCTCCCTGATTTTACCTGACTTAATCAATTACTTATATTGATAGTCTATTTATCTTTCTCTCCATTGTTGTAAGAAGAGTGGCGTCAATCATTATTTCTTCTTCTGACTGAGACAGGGTGAAGTGAGTGGGCACGGCGTGAGGGACATGAGTTGCCTTTTATAAGTCAGTTGGGGGACATGGGTTGCCTTTTAGAAGTCAGTTTGGATTGAAGTCTGGTTGGGGAAGAACAGGTTGTAAAGTCATCTGGGGTTGGGTTCTTCTATGAGAGAAACAAAAACCATGAGTACTGAATAAATGTTGCAGCAGCTGGAACATGTCACTGTATAGAAGTTCCCTCACCAGTCTTTAATATCCCCAGTTATCAGGACTATCAAATTAATATTTAACTTTTAGTGTTACAGTTGTCCCTCCCCGTAAGATACAGTATAACAATTTAATGTCATCTGATCTTTTAAAATCCTTTTTTGTAGTATGACCTCTGTGTCTAATAGAGAAACTAATTCTGTTACTCAGGGCTGGATAATCGTACTAGAAAACACCAAGCCTACCTGTGTAGGTTAGGAATATCTGCAGGCCTTAAATTAGAAATTTCTGCCTGTGGCAGCTCTTCTTGATAGTCTCTTTTTATAAGTATCAGGCATTCCTGTCTGAGAATCCTTCTTTTTAGCCTCCAGTCTTACTTATTTTGGAGGCTAAAAGAAAGTGCATACCTTAAAATATTATTATTATTATTATTATTATTATTATTATTATTATTATTATTATATTATTTAAAATGCCCAGGAATGGCTGTATTTTGGTCTTAACTGTCTTTCCAAAGTGTTTAAGATGAAGCAGTCAAACGGACTTTTGTTTCTATCTATTGTTAACAGTAAGCTGAGCTTTATGGGAGTCAATTCTGGAAAAACGAGAGCAGATTTTCAATTCTGCTAGTGCCATTTGCGCTAGGTGGGTTCAGGTCTTGCTTGACCATTTGGCTTCCCTCAGAAGCATCAGGAATATTTCCTTTCACTGATGACTCTCCTCTTCATAACAAATGCACTGATTGGCTTTCTGTTCTCCAGTGGTCTCATTAATCTCCCTGATCAGGATTTTATGTGGCTCAGAGTTGCAAAGCTCTTTAGAGAAGTCCCCTGTTCCCTGGATTCAGATTGACTCAGTGGGTAAGAGCCAAATATTGGTTTTCTTGGCCCTTTTCATATAACTATAATTTTAAATCCTAAACTTAAACATCCAGCAAATAAATTTTAACAGCCTTATATTAAGAGTACTGGACTTTAATGTCTATAACTTTATAATTATCTTTTAATTAATTGGGATATGTATTATTCTGTCTGTATTGTAGGTGATGACTTATTATCTTGAATAAACCCATGTTGTGTTCTTAAAGCAACACATTTGTAAAACACTAACAGGGAATCTTTAGATCACTTATAAGAAAATTTCAAAATAAAATTAACAAAAGTAAAAATACTTAGTTCGTGTAATAGCTACTCTAAATTTTTTGGCTGAGTATTACATTATATCCCCTGTTTGAGACCCTAGGAATTTTGACATTTTTTATGTTTTTAACATAACTTTAAAGAAATATTATCTGACCTACTGGTTTCGTAGTCATTCACACATATAGTAAGATGGGACACACAGCCTTATCTCAGGTAAGGCAGGGCTCTTTATAAATCTTAAGTATTTTAGTTCTAAAGCTGATCTTTATTTTTAAATATCATTTGACAAAGTTTACATAAATTGCCGTCTCATGAACATTAGCAAACACCATATGATATCACATTTAAAACATGAATTAAAGAAAGCCTGAAAGTTTTCAACTTTTACATAGATTAGGCTCTCATTAACTTAAAAATACATTTAAATTGTTCCACAATGTAAAAAGTAACATAAAACTTTACATATATTATTGATAACAGGTAAATAAATCTCCAATATATTTTTTTACCATACAACTTCAGAACACCAGCTTGATATAATGCTCTTTTAAAATTTCTACCTTACAGACTTGCATACCTGTAAGATATGAAAACATTAATAGCATCACAATTACATTGATGTTTCTACATTAACCAAGTTTAGCTTTTAAAGAAATGGCAGTACAGTGCTCTAAAATAACAGTTCTGATTTAATAAGTTGTTTAATTTTTATGGTTCCTTGCTCTAGAAAAAATAAAACTTAATAAACACAATGTTATGGGTAAACTTATGTTTCAAAAAATTTTTGTCTCATTAACACATGACTGATTTTTAAAATCTTATATAGAGTTTAGTAAAAACTTATACAGACCTTAGTAAATGAATCAGATATCTAACAAAAGTACTCATGAATGAGTAATCCCATATCAAATTTACTTTACTTATTTATCAAAATATTAGAGAAATGTATTGAACAGTGTAAACCATTTTTATGTTGAAGAAAATGTCCTAGAACCAAGGCACATTAGACGTTTTGTAGATATTAATATTTTATTAGATTTTTGAACACCTAGAAAAATTTGTAAGCTTAAATTTAAAAACATTTATTTTTATCTGTTTATCCAATTTAAATTGAAACATTTAAACCACGTGAACTAAAGATCTTTGGATCCACTTTTTAAAATTTGTTTTTATGAGCGCTTGTTTTTATGAGCGCTCCTTATATATGTTAATTTGTGTATCATATATATGATATACGAACATATGTATATATAGACATACAACACATAACAAAATTGTGCACACATAATAATAGTAAAGGCCTTGTAGCTTTTCACAGGTGAAATCTTTATTGCAATGTTTCAAAAAGTCCACAGTTGGTCAAAGATAGAACTGATCAGAAAAACATTAACCTAGGTCTGTATGCTCAGAATCATGAGCTCAAAAAGAAAATACAGAATCTAAAGAAAAAAATAAGAGTCCTAGAAAAAAATGACTGGCCAGTAATTAGTAAATACCATAAAATTTACTTTTTTTTTCCGTTAGGCATCAAATCAGTCTTCTACTAAGCTTGCAGGCTTCTTTCATTTGCATTTCAACATAGGTAATGGCTGAGGTCTCGAAGGAGCAGGAAAAAACTGCTATTCTGAGCAGACACCTCAGGCCTAAGGCATTTTAACCATAATTTTCAGGTTCGGGTGTTGAAAATTATGATACAAGTTTAAGATACAATTCACAAAATTTTATGTCTTTACATCTTATTTTGTCAACAGATACCATACTATGGTTTACTATCCTTGTCCAAATTAATGCACTGGTACACACAGTGATATTTTCCTTGGCTACCGAATTCAAAATTGGTTAACAAAAAAAGACTGAATGATTGGGAAGTTACTTGCCAACTTGGAAGTAGAGTTCTTCAGTTTTCCATCCTAAGTATTTAAGTTCTCTGACATGAATTACCTGAAATCTTAAACTAAACATTTACCTAAACCTGACTTTTAACTGCAAGATTGTGCAATTCTTCAAAAACTCATTCAGATACCAGTTTGTTATGATAAAACATCATCATTTAGACACACATTCAGCTAAGATCATTCCCAAGAAAAAAATTTATAATATCAACACATTATTGCACATGTCTTAAAGGACCAGAAACAAAGACACAAGACAGACAGAAAGGTAGAGACTATGGTTGTCAGACAGAATCCTTTAAACCAGAGCAGATAAGAGAAAAATCTACTACACCAGTGGCACCATAAAAATCTACTACACCAGTGGCACCACGGGGGGGGGGGACCAGATGTTTTAACAGAGGGGCAACCTGAAATGTAAAATAAAGTGTCTATATGGTGACTTTACTGAATTTAGTGTCCCCTTTTTCTTTTTCTCCTTTTTTACAAGACAGGTGGCATAATTCTTACAGTGCACGGAAGGAAGGAGGGTATTCCCTGAATCAACAGGGCTTTGGCAGCTGCTGGGGGTCCCTCAGTTCCTCCTTTTACTTAAAGGATTAGCTCCTCTGGTTCAGTTCCACCCCAAGCAAGCTCCATCTCCTAACATTTCAGTAGACAGCTCTCACAAAGTTCTGGGGCGGAGGGGGGGTACCAAATTTGTAACTTAAAGTTCGGTTCCTGACCTAGAAGCCAATTTATACCAATTAAATAATGAGGAATGGGTTCTGAGAAAAATAAAAGGGGAGGTTAATTGCTTTGCTAACAAAGGAGAAACACAGGGGACTCTGCCAAATGTTGTGACTCTCTTGATCTGGAGGGACAAGGGGTTTTAAAGGAGTTTCACTTGTTAACCTGGGAGATACTCAGTTCTTAAGTCCCCAGCAGGCATTGCCCTCTGCAATGGGTGTGCTCCAGGCAGCCAGCTAGGGGCTTCTATCATCCTGCTTAACAAAGGGGGGTAAAGTTCATCGCAGTTCCTTAAAACAGAGTTCAAACGGGTGTCAGACTTACTCTCTTTATTACCCATTTTCACGTCCAATATCCTTAAGTTTTTACCACCGAAATCACACAACAAAATGAACAAAAGCAAACAAACAAACAAAAAAAATAGAACGCAGAACAAAACACACACACACACACACACACACACACACACACACACACACACAAAGAAAAACAGAAACCCGGCGCCTAAACAGAAAAACAGTGGTACAGTGCAAAATCTTGCTAAAGCTCCAGGGTAGGAGTGCGTGCGTGCCCGTCGGCACCTCTCTACACTTCCAGAGGAATTTCCTACAGAACAGAACAGAGGACAGAATGATTCTTGTTACTGTCCTGGACAGGAGTATATGTGAGTCTTCCCAGGCCACATCTCTTTCATCAGATGAGATCTCCCTTAACCGGATATCAGATGTTATAAAGGCGCCACTTACCTATGGAGGCCTCCTCCATCAGGTGCTTGCTAATAGTTTTAGTGCGGAGGTTCACTGCAATGCTCCCGGGACTAAAGGCTCTCTTCCTAATATAGAGAAGATGGACCAAACCAGGCCTAAGTGGAGAGCTGTTCCTTGGTGCCTATGGTTGATATACCATTCTAATTTGTGAAAGTGCCTCAGAAAGTAGGGTCAGCCTCCTTCTCATGGTACGCTTGGAAGCAACTGTTTGGACAAAGTGGTTGCCAAGGCAGTGACCTCATTCAGTTCCTGAAGGATGCGACCTCACCTCACTTCCTTGGTAATGGAACTCTCTGAACTTGGGATCCAGGAAGCCAGGCACACAGAGCCAATCTCAGTCCCAGTCCCAGTCTCAGTTGCTTCGATTTAGCAAGGACAGAGTCAGTCTTTCTTGGTACCTACTGATGTGAGGATGGCCAAATGCCTGGAAAACTCTGAAGAGGGGCCATTTTTGAAAAAGCCGGTAGTGGCTCACAGCTGGCTCCTGGCCACTTCACAGAGTTGGACAAGGAGACCAGATCTGAGACAGGACAGGCCATATCGGGGGAACACAGTATGGCCCAGCAGTCAGAGGACACTCCGGAGAGTGAGAGACCTACTTGGGGGAAGGAGGTGTGTTTGTGGGTGTGGATGTGTGTTTGTGGTTTTGTCTCATGTTCAGAGAATAGGTAGGAAAGTCGGTTTGTTTGGTTTGGAGTGAACTGTTTCTAGTAAGTTGTTGGACAAGGCGAGTGTTTCTATGTCTGTGTATCCCACTGTGTCCGTGGTTGTAGACATTAGAAAAGAGAATGCATCAATGGATGTTTCCTGTCTATTAGAAAGCTTCCCAGCATTCATCCTGCCCAATTAATGAATGCTCTAGGGCTTGCCTTATCAATGGGCAACAACGGCTATCGTCCTAAGTTCCTGTTTTCTTCCTGAATTCTGGCCACTCTCCAGAATAGACTCATGCTTTTGTGTCCACGATATGTAGCACCTCCAAGCACTGTGACATGGACATGTACTGGATAGCTGAAGGAATTGGCAAGAATCTCAGAAAACTCAGATACCAGTGTGACCAGGATAGTCTCAGTGGAGAAACCCTGCAGTTGGCCTTTTGATTATCTATTGTTCTGTTGCCCTGAATGTCAGGAAGGTCTTTGCCTCAGGCCACGCCTTCGAGATTCCTGAAGAAAACAGTTTTCAAATGGAAATGAATGGGCATCACCTGTGGCTCTTTGCTTAATTGCTTTGGAAAGGGATGTGTCTGAATCAGCCCCTTGGCCCTGTGTGAGCCTAGAGCTTAGATTCTCAGCACCTGATGGATCGTAAGAAAGATCCCATGTGTGGATCCAAATCAAAATGGCCAAAAATCAGTCGTTGTGGATGAAGTCTCTCACATTCCTCCGTAAGGTTCTTAACCTCCCTCAAGTGAGAATAGGGATCCAATGGGTCAAATGAGTTATTCAAAGCCCTGCAGATGCTATCCCATAGGTTCTTGGGTTTTCTTATGAATCAAATTCAAATAAAGAATATAAACCGACAGTCAGTAAGCCTCAAATTTGAGAACAGAGCTGTGTTAACGGCAGGCATATTTGATCACTCCTGGTTCACAGGAAGGGTGTCCAGGCCACCCTGACTTTTGGTAAATGAGGGGAAAGGGAGCTTATTTGGGACACTGTCTTGTGCTGCACCTCTCATGGAATCCTCCTGCCAGAAGTTATGATGAGTGTCTATATGGAAGAAGATGAGTGTCATGTGAGAGTGTTTTGGTTTTAACTGCGGTCATTTGTGTGGAAGTTGGAAGAGATAACTGGGTCCAACTTGGCTTGCACTTTGGTGTGATTCCCCTTAGAGACTGAGTTTTGGAACTGACCTCCGAGAAGGTACAAGGTCCTATAAAATTGTATATCCATATTTCTGGGACATCTCTACAGAACGTAATTCAATGCTAAGTATACCAATCAAGGGCCAAATGAACTTCTGGACTTCAAATCTTACCTAGATTTCTGTTTTCATACTTATATTGAAAGGTTAATAAAATAGATAATTGTCACTTCCTGTTTTTCTGTATGCTTAACAAAACACCGTTGTAATCTTGAGAACTGTTTACTATTCTTGTTCCCAGAATGTGCTGTCCCCAACTGCCAAACTGCAGAATGTACTCCGTCAACCAGTTGCACGCAAACCGCCCACTCAACATTACCCATCAATAAATTTCTCTCCCTGCCCTCTCCAAGGAAAATATATAAGCATTTCTTAAGCTGTTCTCAGGGCTCTCTGCTCTGTTCAAGTGATCTCTGAGCCCTTCATGCCGGACTCCCAATAAACCCTTTGCTGTTGCATGAGACAGTCTCTTGGTGGTCTCTGCCGCACATGCTCGCCCAACCTTTACATCTGGTGGCCCTAGCAAGATCCGGCAGCTGCAGACAAAATACCCCCAACTGGCTCCTCTGGGGGTAAATAAGGCCCATCTTTCTGGTTTCAGGCTTCAGGTTAGGGTATGGCAAAACGGCTATTGGTAAAGAGCGTGAGCTCTCTTCCATGGTGGCTGACACACATGTCACAGAGCCACAGGCCATGTCCCTGGGGGATAGACACGGGAAATCGAGGAACAATAGTCTCCTCGACTCAGTGATATTTTGTTTCGGATTCGGTATTGCCAGCCCTTCAGGTTGTGCCAACTAGTCAGTCCTGGTCTCAGTATTGGACGTCCATTGCCTGTCTTTATTGTCTTATCTTGTCTGTGTTGTGTGTCGTTGCTTTCACTGTCTGTGTATATTTCATTATGGGACAGATCATGTCAATGCCTCTGTCCCTGTCCCTTGATCACTGGACCAAAATCTGCTTAAGGGCTCAGAATCTTTCTTTTTCAGTAAAACGCCAGACCTAGCAGATTCTGTGACTCAGAATGACCCACCATTGCAGTTGGATGGCTCCTAGAAGGATCTTTCTACTTCACACTTATTTGAAAAGTCCGAGATATTGTCTTTCAGCAGGGGCCACATAGACATCCAGATCAACAGCCATATATCTTAACTTGTCAGTACCTCTACAAATCTCCTCCTCTATGGGTCAACCCTTTCCTTGTCCCTGCACCTGCTCCTACTCCTTCCCCCACGATTCTATCTCTCAAACTCTTTGCTCCTCCTCCTCCACCCTCTGTTCTCCCTGAGTCTCAAGACTCTATTGGACTCTCCTCCCCCTCCTTATCATCTGCCCTCGTCTCCCAACCCCCAACACCCTCTAAGTGATTCCCCTTCTGCTGACTCAGCCTCTCCACCATTCGAGGAAGCTAGGCTGGCCCAGTGCCATCCAGATGACTGTCCCGCGGCACACACAGCCCCTCCTTCCCTGGAGGAAGCTGGCCCGGCTAAAAGAACTCAGAGAACTCACTGACGTTTTCACACCTGCCTACTTGGGGTGACTGCCAACACCACCTAGCAACTCTCTTCATGACAGAGCAATGAAAGAAAAATCTCTTGGAATGTAGAAAAAAATATCCTCAGACCTGATGGGCGACCAACACAACTTCCCAACATAATCAAAGCTGGCTTCTCCTTAAACCCACCCAACTGGGACCCCAACACCTTTGAAGATAGGGAGCATCTGTACAATTATTGCCAGGCTCTAACAGCGGGTCTCCAAGGGACCGCTGGTTGACCAACTAATTTGGCCACGGTAAGAGAAATTATTCAAAGGCCTGATGAATCTCCCTTTATGTTTCTAGAGAGAATCATGGAGGCATATAAGAGATATACTCCTTTTGATCCTCAGGCAGCGGATTAAAAGGCATCTGTCACGATGGTCTTAATTGAGCAAGCTGCCATGGATATTAAAAAGAAAATTAAAAGAGAGATTTAGTCAAAGAAGCCGAGAAAGTATACTATAAGAGAGAAACAGGGAGAAAGAAAGGGAGCAAACAGAGGATGAGAGAAGCAAAAGACAGACTAAGGCATTGACTAAGGTCCTTATCACATCAAGAAAGAGGCCAGAAATTAAGACATAGGGTGACAGGAAGGGGCCATGCCAGAGGCCACCCCTGGCCTCAGATCAGTGTGCCTACTCTAAAGAAAAAGGATACTGGGCCATAGAGTTCCCTATAAAGAGACAGCCACGCCAGCTGGCCATTCTGACTCTGGAGGATGACTAAGAAAGTCGGGGCTCAGATCCCTTCCCCAGCTCAGGGTAACTTTTGAAGTGGAGGGGACTCCAGTAAACTTTGAAGTGAATACAGGAGCAGTATACTCAGCCCTTAAGGCCCCATTGGGCCCTCTATCAAATAAAAGGTCTCTAGTTCAAAGGGCTGATGACAGTAAATATTGGGCTTAGACAACTAAGAGGACCATGGACCTGGGGAAAGGAAAAATCCATCACTCCTTCCTAGGAATCCCAGAATGCCCGGACCCATTGATGGGCAGAGATCTGCTCATCAAGCTCCGGGCCAAAATAACTTTTAACCATGAAGGCCCCCAAATGAAATTTCTAAATACTTCAGTAAAAACTCCTATAGTCACGGCTTTAACTATATTAGTAGAAGATGAACATCCACCGTTCACACGCCCCAAGACTGATCAAACAGGCAAGCTACCCCCAAAATGGATAACAGATAACCCAGATGCCTGGGCAAAAACTGCTGGGTTAGGCCTGGCCGTGAAACAACCTCCAATAAAAGTGGAGTTAAAAATCTCAGTCTCCCCAATCAATGTCAAATAATATCCTCTAAGCAAAAAAACTAAAGGTGGGATAAGGCCCCATATTCAGAAATATCTGGCCTTAGGGTCTTAAGGCCCTGTCAATCGGCCTGGAACACTCCCCTGCTACTAGAAAAAGAAAAGCCAGGAACCAGGGACTATCGCCCCATTAAAGACCTAAGAGAGATCAACAAAAGAGTGCAGGACATTCACACCATGGTACCTAATCCGTACAATCTGCTTAGCACTATGAACCCTGAGCGGAAATTATATACTGTTCTGAATTTAAAAGATGCTTTCTTTTGCTTGCCTCTGCATAATGATAGTCAGTTGCTGTTTGCTTTCGGGTGGGTAGACCCAGAAACCAAAACGTCTGGTCAACTAACTTGGACTAGACTCCCTCAGGGGTTCAAAAACTCCCCCACTCTCTTTGATGAAGCCCTCCACAGAGATCTCAACAACTTCAGAACTACGCACCCTGAAGTTACCCAGCTTCAATACGTGGATGACCTGCTACTGGCAGCCAACAACAAGGAAAACTGTGAGTCTGGGACCCAAGCACTATTATATGAGCTTGCTCAACTCGGGTATAGAGTTTCGGCCAAAAAGGCCCAAATTTGGTAGCATGAAGTAATCTTCCTGGGCTATTCCCTTAGGGGCAGTAAACGATGGCTCACTGAGCCAAGAAAACAAACCATTGTGTAGATACCACCCCCATCTTACAGCAGACAACTCAGAGAATTTCTTGGGACTGCTGGCTTTTGCAGGTTATGGATACCTGGGTTTGTGTCCTTAGCTGCTCCTTTATACCGCTGTTAAAGGAAGATGCCCAATTCCAATGGAACCCTGAGGACCAGGAAGTTTTTGATAACATCTAAGGACACTGACACTGAACGCCTCAACTTCACTGAGCTCAGCCTGCAATTACAGCAAGCCCAACACTACGTTAAAAATGTACATCAACTCACTCACCTTGGTTCAAAGAAACTGCAGGCATTACTGTAGGATTAAGAACAGAGTTTTCCACTAACCAACTCAGAGCGAAAGGAAATAACTGAACGGGTAACAAAAGCCTGTCGGGTCCATCAATTGGGTAATGCTTACCCTTCCAAGTTTCCTGGAGGAAAGCACCTACGAGAAACCAGACCAGGACAATTCTGGGAAGTGGACATTACTGAAATTAAGCCAGCAAGGTATGGACTTAAATATCTCCTAGTCTTTGTAGATACATTTTCAGGATGGATTGAAGCCTTACACACTCTCACACACACACACACAAAAAAAAAAAAAAAAAAAAAACACGGCGCAAATGGTTTTCAAGAAGATCCTGAAAGATATTTTTCCAAGATATGATCTGCCTAATGGACTGATAATGGACTGGTGTTCATGGCCCAGGTAAGTCAGGTGTTAACCAGGACCCTGTGGATTAATTAGAAGTTACATTATGCTTATATACCCCAGAACTCAGGACAGGTAGAAAATATAAATAGAACCATTAAAGAGACCTTAAATGCCCCCTTAGGGATCTGGTGGCTATCTCTCCACCCAGACATTTTTCAGCTCGGTAGAGGTCTTTCCTATTGAGATATACCTGATGAAGAGGATCTCACTAAAATTCCATTAAATCCCTTCCGTACCATAGATAATTGAAACAAACATTATAAATACAGGGACACGCGAGACAGATGCAGGTTGGCTAGCCTATATTACTATGTATGCCCGGCAGACTATCAAAGCGACAAACAGCCACAGCTGTGTGGGGGATAAGGCGACTTTTTGTGTAAGTCATGGGGATGTGAGCATACAGGGGCTGCCTGGTGGAACCCAAACTCCTCATCAAATTCAGTACACAGTATTGGCCATATTACCAATTAGACAACCAAAAACTATGGCCCCCAGAGGGTTCTCTAGATCCTCAAATTCTGCATGACATTTTTAACTTCGGCAAGTGCTCAAAAGGGGGAAATTCCCCTATGTGGAATCCTTTTCCCTCCTTCGCTCACATCCTGTACTATGCTTCCCCAAAAGTTCCTCACACTCAGCCTTCTGCTCTAGACTCTCTGCTTTCACTTTCACCTCAGCAACCTGATTTCTCCCCTCCAATTACTAGATCAAAAACCCAAACCTCTGCTGGATCTCAGAACATTGCCCCCTTTCTGAGGAAGCAGGTACCGAGGTACCCCTCCACCCACTCACTCCTCTCTTTTCCTGTCAGTCTCTGCACCAGGTCTCACCAAGTCCTCTAGCAAGCTTAACCAAAGCTCAAAACAGCTGAGAAGAGCCCTCAGACCCCTATCCAAGATGTAATGAAAATGACCTTTAATGTTGATTTGTCATCACTGAAAACAGGTTCTAAGAATTTAAAGTCCCTCACAGGCTTTTTGGAATACTCACTCCTGTCTTCCCCTCTGCTCTACCTGTTCTACTGCTCAAGTTTTTGTTCTAGGAAAATCCCAAACCCCTTTCCCATTATTCTTTGGCATCTCTCCTTCCTCATTCTCAGATCCACGGAGCTGCTCTCAGCATCGCCTTCCCTGTCATCCCCGTCTGTACCAGGTCCACAGAAATGTCTTAAATGACCTTCTCCAGAAGTCTTCACCAAGGCTTACTTTAGGTCTTTCAGCAAAAGAGTCCCTCTGAAAAAGTTCAATGGAGATAAACTTCCACTCTTCGCGTTGCCCTGTTCTACTTGGCCACTGGCTGGAAAGATCACCACCCCTAAGCTAGACATCGCCTTACCAGTTTTTCACAAAATATGTGAACAAGGACTCTGACCTTGAGCTGGGGCTTCACAGAGATGGCTACATTTCTAAGATAAAAAAGTTACCAACTGGGCTCCATGGTTACAGCTGGCAAGGAGGAAAAAAAAGAGACAAAAAAGCTCTCCCGTTCCAAGGTGTCCTTGAAAAGTTAACGTGCACAGAACAGAGGAAAAAAAAAAAACAGAAACAAAAACTGATTTGTGTGAATTTCTGCAGACTGTGAACTTCTGAGCCCTTTCCCTTACATGTTGGGTACAAATACTAAAACTACCAAAACTTGGGGTTCAGGGGATTAATTGATTACAACAGAAGCAATGCCCTCTAAATACGGATGCAACCAAATAAAACTGCTTTCCTGACTTTGGTGCTATCTTAGGTGCCTTTCCTTGTCCATCCCTACAACAGTATAATTCTATACACTTTAACATTATTTATGTTTTCATAAAATGGTCAATAGATGCGACTAATTATGTAATGATGCAGATGTTTTCCAGAGTGCTCTATCAGGACGCAGGTTCATTTAAAGATCAAATAGGGGGGCATTCAACCCGGTTCCACTGGGAACCTGTATCCCTCACTTTAGCCATCCTATTAGGAATAATAGTTGCTGAAGGGGTGGGCACAGGAACAACTGCCCTAGTCCATGAGACACAACAAAGACACAATTAGAAGCAGAAATAGACCAAAGCTTAAAGATATTAAAAACCGACATCACAGCTTTACAGGAATATTAACCTCTCTCTCTCTGAAGTTGTTTACAGAGCAGGCGAGTGTTGGACCTCCTCTTCATGAGAAGGGTAACTTTTTGCTTGCATTGAGGAAAGAATGATGTTTTTATGCCGACAATACTGGAGTTGTAAAAGAATCTATGAGTAAATTAAGAAAATGACTTGAAGAGCATCAAAGAAAGACAGAGGCCCCCAAAGGGAGGTTTGAGTCTTGGTTCACATAGTCCACCTGGTTAACTACGCTTTTATCCACCCAGGCTGCTCCATTAATAATTCTCATATTATTGTTAACTGTAGGACCCTGTTTGCTCAACCATGTAGTTTCTTTTCTCACCCAAATTGAACCTGTTATTAACCCTAACCATACACTGTTCTCTCAATCTAATTTTACAGAAGAGTGGGGACAGAGTTGGTCTTAAAATACAGGAATATAGAGGATCTTCCACCTGCTGAGAACCTCAAAGGTCCATGAATAAATGATCCCTGGAGAAGATGTAGTCAACTATGAAGGACCTGAGAGAGCAAAAGTCTTCCATGGCAAACAACCTGCTCATGATGAAGTGATGTGTCTGAATCAGCCACTCTCTTAATGTAGAGAAGATGGACCAAAGCAGGGATGTGTTGAGAGCTGCTCCTGCGTGCCAATGGTTGACATACCATTCTAACTTGTGAAAGTGTCACAGAAAGTAGGGGCAGCCTCCTTCTCATGGGAACCTTAGAAGCAACTGTTAGGACAAAGTTGTTGCCAAGGCAGTGACCTCATTCAGTTACTAAAGGAAGTGACCTCACCTAACTTCTATGGTGATGGAACTCTCTGAACTTGGAATCCAGGAAGCCTGGCACCCAGAGCCAGTCCCAGTCCCAGTCCCAGTTGTCAAACTTATTTTGATTTACCAAGGACATACTCAGTCTTTCTTGGGACCTACTGATGTGAGGATGGCCAAATGCAAGAAAAGCTATGAAGAGGGGGGCTTTCCTGAGAAAGCAGGCATTGGCTCACCACTGGATCCTAAAAACTTCACAGAGTTGGCCAAGAAGACCAGATTTGAGACAGAACAGGCTATTTCTGGGAACATAGTATGGCCCACCAGTCAGAGGACTCTCCGGATAGTCACAGACCTACATGGGGGAAGGAGGTGCCTTTGTGATGTTGGTGTGAGTTTGTGGTTTTGTCTCATGTTCTGAGAATAGGTATGAAAGAAGGTTTGTTTTGTTTGGAGTGAACGGTTTCTAGTAAGTCGTTTGACAACGCGAGTGTTTCTATGTCAGTGTATCCCACTGCGCCCGTGGTTGTAGACATTAGAAGAGAGAATGCATCAGTGAATATGTCCTGTCAGGTAGAAAGCTTCCCAGCATTCATCCTTCCCAATTTATTAATGGACTGCAGCTTGCCTTATTGATGGGCAACACCTACTATCTTCCTAAGATCCTGTTTTCCTCCTGAATTCTGGCCACTCTCCAGAATAGGCTCATGGTTTTGTGTTTAAGATATGTACAACCACGAAGCTCTGTGAAATGACCATGTACTAGATAGCTAAAGGGAATGGCGAGCATCTCAGAAAACTCAGATATCAGTGGAAATGAATGCACATCACCTGTGGCTTTTTGCTTAATTGCTTTGGAATGGAATGTGTCTGAATCAGCCTCTTGTCCTTGAATGAGGTTGTGGCTTAGATTATCAGCACCTGATGGATCTAAAGAAAGATCCCATGTGGTTTCAAAACCAAAATGACCAAAAGAGAAGTCATTGTGGATGAATATTTTTGCCTTCTTGTTTTAGGTTCCTGACCTCCATCAAGTGAGAATAGGGATCCTTTGGGTCAAATGAGTCTTTGAAATCCCTGCAGAGGCTAGCCCATATGTGCTTGGGTTTTCTCGTGACTCCAAATCACATCAAGAATTTATAGGCTTCAGCCAGTAGGCCTAAAATTGGAGAAGCAGAACACTTTAACAGCAGGAATATTTGATCACTCCTGGTTCACAGGAATAGTGTTCAGGCCACCATGATTTTAGGTAAATGAGGGGCAAGTGAGCTTATTTTGGACACTACCTTGTGCTCATTGAAACCTCCAGCTAGAGGTTATGATGAGTGTCTACAAGGAAGAAGATTATGGCCCTGTGGGAGTGATTTCATTTTAATTTTGGTCATTTTTGTGGCAGTTGGAAGGGATGACTGGGTCCACCTGGGCTTGAACTCTGGTATGATTTACCCTTAGAGACTGAGTTCTAGAACTGACCTCGGAGAAGTATTGCATGAATTGTGTTGGGATTTTAGGAGGCCACGCATGAGACTCACTCTTGGAAACTGAGATCTAGTCCCAGGGTGGCTTTCCACAGAGGCCTGGGAATCTCAGCCAGGATATCACATGATTTTATTCTGAAAGACTTGATAGCCATAGTTGAGAGTCAAAACACACATGGACCTCACATTGTAGACGTCAATTGGCCTGGCTTCATGTGACCTGTTGGCAACTCTTTGAGAAGCCTTGACTTTAAAGTTCTCCAGAGCATTCATTGAAATGAGCTTTCTCAACACTTAACGGTTCCTGAATGGATTGAAACCCACAGTGCCTCTAACTTCATCCTTGAAAAATTGCTAGATAAATACCATAAAATTTTTTAAATTCCCATTACCAGGTGGCACTGCAGAAACTTTGGATGTCCTGTTGCTGATCATGTGTATACCAGACAGTGTCTTGTTTGACTGGGTTTCAAGAAAATGGTGTAGAATACGAGATGCCAGGAATTTGGAGCCTGGTGAGTAGTTGGCCTAGAGCAGTGGTGGGCAGGTTTGTGATGAAACATCTGTGGTGGGGCCATGTGGATCAGCTATCAACTTACAAATGGCTTGTGACTGATATGGCGCAGCCCCCATTCCCTTGTATGTAAAGGCATCTTGTTATGTGGAGAGGTTTCAGGGCAATGTTCATAATCAGGTTGCTATGGTTATTGGGACAAGCTATGTGGGATAGAAGCCTGGTTGGTACATTCTCCTGCAGACGCTAACCCACCCCATGTGACAGAACACCCTCCAGCACTGTATCCCAGATGAACTTCTTATATTGTGTGAAGCAAGTACCAAATTCCCAGTGTAGCAGCAAGAAACACCACGAAAAGTGGATAATGATCAAATGTCTTCACAGTCCCCACTGGGAGACACTTAGCCTCCAGTGCACACAGTTTACCTACAAAGAGAAAATTGAGCACTGCTGCCTCATGTTCATTGGAAAATAAGAAATCAAGTCTTCCAGGTCACAGAGATGCAGACCCAGCTTTGATGGTCTCACTACAAAGGAAGCCAAAGCTCATGACAACAACATATATTTCAAGTGCCCAACCTCAGAGGCAGTATTCCAAGAAGTACTAGGCCAGCAGAGCTCTTTGTTTGTGGAGTGTTTACCCTGTCCTTTACTTTAGGAAACGCCTCTACCACCTCCAAGGTTGTGAACTCCCGAGCATATTCCATTCCATATATGTATTCATAGATTTTCACACTTTTCTACTATAATTGTGTCTTACTTGGGTGAAGGTAATGTCAAGGCATTGTTCTGGATGTGAGTGAGAAGATTTTTGTGTAGCACATATTTACATACACATTGGATTCATTTTTCAATTTTCCATTTGAAATACTGAATCCCTGACACTAACCCATACCCTACTAGACTCTGACTAATGATCCTAATATGATGGTGAAAAATAACCCAAAAAGAATAGAAATACAAGCAGTTCAGAGGAGGCATGGTGTATAGTTGGAATTGCCTTTTGCATTATACTTTGTAAAAGTTATAAATCTAGTCAATTTTTTGTTGAAATAGTTCTACATGTGTTTTTAAAATTAACAAATATATGAATCCCTGTCTCCCTTTCTCTGTTGCCTATTAAGCACATGTATTTTTATATGCACATATAGAATCCTACCTGGTATCACTCGTATACACTTGTGAGGTGGCTGAATTGGCAGATGCAAATTGAGAGAAGAGATCACTCCTCCTAAACGCTGTTGGAACTGAAAATTCAACATACGGGTGAGCTTCCTAGTTGAATAACATTATGCATAATTTCATGTTCAGTAAAATTAATATTTTTCAATCTGTGGATTATATATATTTCATGATGAATTTCTATTGGCATATATATCGCTACTTTTTTTTATTGGTTGCTCAAAACATTACAAAGCTCTTGACATATCATATTTCATACATTAGATTCAAGTGGGTTATGAACTCCCATTTTTACTCCAAATACAGATTGCAGAATCACATCAGTTACACATCCATATTTTTACATAATGCCCTATTAGTTACTGTTTTATTCTGCTACCTTTCCTATACTCTAGTATCCCCCCTCCCTTCTCTTCCCATCTTTTCTCTCTACCATACCTACTGTAATTCATTTCTCTCCTTGTTTATTTTCCCAAAACCTCTTATATGTAATTTTGTGTAACAATAAGTGTCTCTCTCCATTACCATGCAATTTCCCTCTTCTCTCCCTTTCCCTCCCACCTCATGTTTCTGCTTAATGATAATCTTTTCTTCATGCTATTCCTCCCTGCTCTGTTCTTAGTTGCTCTCATTATATCAAAGAAGACATTTGGTATTTGTTTTTTAGGGATTGGCTAGCTTCACTAAGCATAATCTACTCTAGTGCCATGCATTTCCCTGCAAATTCCATGATTTTGTCATATTTTAGTGCTGGGTAATCCTCCATAGTATATAAAAGTCACATTTTTTTATCCATTCATCTATTGAAGGGCATCTGGGTTGGTTCCACAGTATAGCAATTGTGAATTGTGCTGCTATGAAAATCGATGTGGCAGTATCCCTGTAGTACATTCTTTTAAGGTCTTAAGGGAATAGTCCAAGAAGGGCAATAGCTGGGTCAAATGGTGCTTCCATTCCAAGCTTTCACAGGAGTCTCCATACTGCTTTCCAAATTGGCTGCACCAGTTTCAGTCTCTCCAGCAATGTAAAAGAGTACCCTTTTCCCCACATCCTCGCCAGCACTTGTTGTTGTTTGACTTCATTATGGCTGCCAATCTCACTGGATTGAGATGGTATTTTAGGGTGGTTTTTATTTGCATTTCTCTTAATGCTAGAAATGGACAGCATTTTTTCATGTACTTGTTAATTGATTCTATGTCCTCCTCTGAGAAGTTTCTGTTCAGGTCCTTGGTCCATTGGGTTATTGGTTATCTTATTGTCTAATTTTCTGCGTTATTTGTATACTTTGTATACTCTAGATATTAGGGCTCCATGTGAAGTTTGAGGACTAAAAATTTGTTCCCATGATGTAGGCTACATATTTACCTCTCTTATTGTTTCTCTTTCTGAGAAAAAAAAATTCACTTTAAGTAAGTGACATTTGTTGATTCTTGTTATTAACTCTTGTTCTATGGGTGTCCTATTAAGGAATTTGGAGCCTGACCACACAATATGTAGATCGGAGCCAACATTTTCTTCTATCAGACGCAGAGACTCTGATTTGAATCTAGCTCCTTGATCCACTTTGAGTAAACTTTTGTGCATGGTGAGAGGAGGGGATTCAGTTTCATTTTGTTGCATATGGATTTCCAGTTTACCCAACACCATTTGATGAAGATGCTATCCTTCCTCCATTGCAGGCCATTAGCTCCTTTATCAAATATAAGATAGTTGTAGCTTTTTGGATTAGTCTCTGTGTCCTCCATTCTGTACCATTGGTCCACCCGCCTGTTTTGGTACCAGTACCATGCTGTTTTTATTATGATTGCTCTGTAATATATTTTGAAATCTGGTATCGCTATAGTGCCTGATTCACACTTCCTGCTTAGAATTGCTTTTGCTATTCTGGGTCTTTTATTTTTCCATTTGAATTTCATGATTGATTTATCTATTTCTACAAAAAATTCCTTTGGGATTTTCATTGGCATTGCATTAAACCTATAGAGAACTTTTGGTAATATCGCCATTTTGATGATGTTAGTTCTGCCTATCCATGAAAAGGGTATATTTTTCCATCTTCTAACATCTTATTCTATTTCTCTTTTTAGGGTTCTGTAGTTTGCATTATATAAATCTTTCACCTCTTTTGTTAGGTTGATTCCCAAGTATTTAATTATTTTGAGGAAATTGGGAATACAGTGTTTTGACTCATTTTTGTTTCAGAAGTTTTGTCGCTGATATACAGAAATGCCTTTGATTTATGCATGTTGATTTTGTATCCTGCCACATTGCTGCATTCATTTATTAGTTCTAGTAGTTTTTTCTGTAGACCCTTTTGGGTCTTCTATGTATAGAATCATGTCATCTGCAAATAGTGATAATTTAAGTTCTTCTTTTCCTATTTTTATGGCTTTAATGTCTTTCATCTCTCTAATTGCTCTGGCCAGTTTTTCGAGAACTATATTGAATAGAAGTGGTGATAGAGGACATCCCTGTCTTGTTCCAGATTTTAAAGGGAATGCCTTCAATTTTTCTCCATTCAGAATGATGGTAGCCTGAGGCTTAACATAGATAGCTTTTACAATGTCGAGGTAAGTTCCTGTTATCCCTAGTTTTTAAAATGTTTTGAACATAAAGTAATGCTCTACTTTGTTGAATGGTTTTTCTGCGTCTATCGAGATGATCATATGGTTCTTATCTTTAAGTCCAATGATGTTGTGAATAACATTTATTGATTTACATATATTGAACCACCCTTGCATCCCAGGCATGAATCCTAGTTGATCATGGTGCACAATTTTACTGATGTGTCTTTGTATCCAATTCGCCAGAATTTTAATGAGGATTTTTGCATCTAGGTTCATCAGAGATATTGGTCTGTAGTTTTCTTTCTTTGAGGTGTCTTTGTCTGGTTTCAGAATTAGGGTGATGTTGGCCTCATAGAATGAATTTGGCAGAGCTCCCAGTTTTTCTATTTCCTGAATAACTTGAAAAGTATTGGTATTAATTCTTCTTAAAGGTTTTGTAAAACTCTGCTGTATACCCATCCGGTCCTGGGCTTTTCTTGGTTGGTAGTGTTCTGATTGCTTCTTCTACTTCATCCATTGATATTGGTCTGTTTAAATTGTGTGTTCCCTTATGACTCAGTCTGGGCAAATCGTATGACTTAAGAAATTTATCGATGTCTTCACTATTTTCTATTTTATTGGAATACACTTTTCCAAATAATTTCTAATTTTCTTCTGTATTCATGTTGCATCTGTTGTGATATTGCCTTTTTCATCCCGTATGTTAGTAATTTGAGTTCTCTCTCTTCTTCTCTTCGTTAGCATGGCTAAGGGTGTGTCGATCTTATTTATCTTTTCGAAGAACCAACTTTTAGTTTTGTTAATTTTTTTAATAGTTTCTTTTGTTTCAATTTCGCTCTGATTTTAATTATTTCTTGCCTTTTGCTACATTTGCTGTTGTTTTGCTCTTCCTTTTCTAGGGCTTTGAGATAAAGTGTGAGCTCATTTATTTGTTGTTTTTTTTTTCTTTCTTTTTTTGAGGAATGACCTCCAGGCGATGAATTTACATCTTAAAACTTCTTTCATTGTGTCCCATAGAATCTGATATGTTGTGACTGTATTTTCAATTATCTCTAAGAATTTTTTGATTTCCTCCTTTATGTCTTCTGTAACCCATTGATCATTCAGTAACATATTGTTCATTTTGCATGTGATGTATGATTTTTTCTTTTTTTCTTTTATCATTGGTTTCCAGTTTCATTCCATTATGATCACAAAAAATTTATGGTATTATCTCCACCCCTTTATATTTACTGAGGGTTGCCCTATGGCATAACATATGGTCTATTTTTGAGAAGGATCCATGTGCTGCTGAGAAAAAAGTATATCCACTTGATGATGGTTGATATATTCTATATATGTTAGTTAACTCTAGGGTATTGATTGTGATATTGAGTTCTATAGTTTCTTTATTCAACTTTTGTTTGGAGGATCTGTCCAATGGTGAGAGAGGTGAGTTGAAGTCACCAATAATTATTGTATTGTGGTCTATTTGATTCTTGAACTTGAGGAGAATTTGTTTTATGAACATCGCAGCACCATTATTTGCTGCGTGAATATTGATAATTGTTTTGTCTTGTGGGTGAATGGTTTATTTTAACAGTATATAATTTCCTTCCTTATCCCTTTTGATTAAATTAGTCTTGAGGTCGATTTTATTCGATGGGAGGATGGCCACCCCTGCTTGCTTACGAGGACCGTGTGCATGGTATAAATTTTCCCAATCTTTCACCTTCAGCCTGTGTATGTCTTTTCCATTCAGATGTGTCCCCTGGAGGCAACATATTGTTGGATTTGTTTTTTTTAATTCAAGTTACATGACTATGTCACTTTATTGGAGAGTTTAAGCCATTAACGTGTAGAGTTACTATTGATATATGGTTTGTACTGCCACCCATGTTTGCTTATATCTTTTTTTTAAATTAGTTTGTTTCTCCATGATTAGCTTTTCCCCGCCCTCTGTCATTACTGAGTCACTTCCCACTGATGGTTTTCGTTGTTGATTTTCATTTCTTCCTCGTGTAGTGTTTGCTCAAGATGCTTTCCAATGCTGGTTTTCTAGCTGCAAATTCTTTTAGCTTTTGTTTACCATGAAATATTTTTATTTCGTTGTCTTACATTAAGTTTAATTTTGCTGGATACATAATTCTTGGTTGGCATCCATTGTCTTTCAGTGTTTGAAGTACGTTGTTCCAGGATCTTCTCACTTCCAGCATCTGTGATAAAAAATCCATTGTTAACCTTTTTGGTTTACCCCTGATTGTAATCTGCCTCCTTTCTCTGGTAGCTTTTAATATTTTCTCTTTGTTTTGTATATTGGATATCTTCATAACAATGTGTCTTGGCATTAGTCTACTGTGATTTTGTGTGCTCAGTGTCCTGTAAGCATCTACAATTTGTTTATCTGTTTCCATTTTTATTTCTGGAAAGTTTTCTCTAATTATTTCATTCAGCAGGTTACTCATTCCCTTGGTTTGATTCTCTGTACCTTCCTCTTTCCGGATGACTCATTAGTTTGTTTTTTTTATGTTATCCCATATCTCTTGGATGTTTTCTCATAATTTTTTACAGCATTTCTTTCTTGGCTAGAGTTTTTTCAAGATGATATATTTTGTCTTCATTATCTGACATTCTGTCTTCTACTTGCTCCACTCTGTTAGTGATACTCTCAATTGAGTTTTTAATTTGGTTTATCATTTCCTTCATTTCTAGAATTATTGTTTGATTTTTCTAATAATCTCTATCTCCTGATAAAGATGCTTAATTTCTTATTTTATCTGTTTATGTAATTCATTTTCAATGTGTTCTTTCACTGTTTTTGTTGTCCCGTATCCTCTTTAAGGTTCCATTCCATCTGTCTAAGGTATTCCTTGAGTTCTTTATATGACCATTTTTCTGATGACTCTAGATGCTTTTGAATATTTAGGCTGTCCTTCATTGTTTGTACTTTTTTTTCTTCCTTGCTTTTTTATGCTGCTCATGTTACTTCTTGTTCTATTTGACTACTGAGTTACTGCTTACTCTTATAAATTTATTTGATGCTTGGAAGGAAAGATATTAGAAGGGAAGGGAAGAAGTGACTAAAGAGAATGAGATTAGGGATGTAGAATTCAAGGAAGGGGGTATAAGAAAATTGAAAAGAAATGAAAAGACAAAAGAAAAAAGTAGAAAATAAAGAAAGAAAATTTTAAGTAATAATGATAATTAAAAATGAAAATTAAAATTTAAAATAATAATAATAATAAAATAAAAAATTAAAAAAAATAAAAACATTAAAATAGTTAAAGAACAACAACAAAAATGAAAATCAAAGAAAAAGAAAAACATACAAATAAAATAATAATAATAATACATGCAGTCCTAGAGTTCAATTAACTTCTCTTCCAATAGGTGGAGCTGTGTGCACTGGACCAAGATTCCCCTCTCAATAAGTGGGAACCAATCACTGTGCAGCAGCTCTTCCTCCCAGACTGGGCCGGTCTCCAATCCTTAGTGCCTAGCGCCTTCTCTTGTGCTTCCTCAAGCCAGGCCCCGCTCACCTTTGACGCTCACCACAATACTGGTTACACGCCAGGCCTCTGCTCCTGGTAGCCCTTTTTTAATGAACGCCTGGGCACACTCTCCCTGTTTGCCTCCCTCAGACCCTAAGTTTGTAGGGCTTTTTCCTGAGAACCCGCAGCGAATTTTCTTGTCCTCCGGGAGCCATGCCCCCGGTAGGTGTAAGAGACCTCAATTGTCAGCGCTGGTGGGAGCGGTAGCCGGGAATTCCACGCCGCGAGTCCCGAGCCAATCCTGATTCCCTAGGTCTGGCTATCGCACTCCTGGGAGAGCTGGGAGGGGCCATTACGGCAGAGTTGGGAAGGGCCCTTGAGGTTTCCCCGTGGTTTTGAGGGAGATGGCAATGGGATTACACACTTGTGGCGTTGGTTTCAATGAAGTTATCTCCTCCGCCTGTAATGTCAGTTCTCTGCCATGGTGGTATCCCATTAAAATGGTGACCGTTCGTTCCCTTTGCTGGGTGACCAATGCAATGGGTGGGTCCTGACTATCTCTCCCAAGCGCCATTTCAATCCTGTGGCCACTGCCTATGAAGGCTCAGTTGTGTTTTAACTCTGTCAATTCAGAAAGCCCGACCAGTTATTTCAGCGGGAATGTTAGTGCTGAGTCACAAAAACCAGACGAATCGAAGCTTGAATGCAGCCAATCCGGGCTCTGTGTGTGTTCTGAGGTTCCCAGACTGTTCGCCCCAGATTCACAACAGGTCAACATTGCCTAGTGATTCTGAGCAAACAGCATTTAGACAGTTTACGACTCCCTATGCCCGTGCAGCTAAAGAGATTATAGACTTGATTTCTCCATGCCTGCCTTCAAAATGGATCTCCTGTATTGCTACTTTTTAATACTTGTGCATGTGCACATGTGTGTATGTGTGTATATATATATATATATATATATATATATATATATATATATATATATATATACACACTCTCCAGATTTTTCAAAATATGAAATATATGTGTCTTATTATACACTCCCAAAATTCATTCATATTCATATCTGTGGATTTATAATCAACTTCCCACAAGATTATTCTCAGAAATAATCATCCACCTGCAAAACATATTGTTTCCTAGTACTGAAAACTAAATTCAGTGAATGGTGCATACAAACCCTAATATTTCTACAGTTACTTAGCAGGTTAAAATGAATGGAAGTAGATTCCTAGGGGACATGATGTGTATTTTGACTTTCATTTTTATTCAACACTTGTACGATACTATGTCTTCAGTTCATGCACATCATCGGATATATATTTCAGTTACAAATTAGAAAATTTATAGGCATTTGTTTCACGATCAATCACTTCCTGATTCAGAACACATGCATTCCTCCATGTTTCTTGACTGGTCTTTTCATGAGACTTCTTTCTAAACACATTATTTTCGTTTAACATCATCATTTATAAAGCAAAACTCAAACACCATTCATCATAAACCATAATCCTAATATTACCATTAGAAATATAACTGGTTGGAATGAATGATTGTATATCAATATAAGATTTCTTATATATTTTCACATATCAATTCAATCCATTATTTAAAGTGGAATCAGTTATGTTATTTATTCATAGTATGGTCTATTCATGCATTATCTCTATATTCATAGAAACAGGTTACACCTCTTTGTGCCCCTAATACTAATGTATACGTCTTCAAATTATTGCTCCCAGAAATGGTGAAAGAAATACTCATGTCACCTGATCTACATATACATTTTATCACAGTAATATTCTGAACAAAAAAAAAATAAAATGTCACACTTATGATTGTACCAAAGCCTAAAAGGAAAGTGAATGTTGATAACTAATAACATCCATGTCCAGGTTGCCTAATGCTCTCAAATGTCATTCCCATTCGTGATGACATATTTGTTTTTTCCTATGATTATATATTCAAACTCAAGCCTGTTGAAAATGTCTAAGCCTATCACTCACTTTATACATTGCCTGATTTCATAATGTCTCTATTGACACCTGCTTTCCTACATATTTTCCCCAGTTCATCATTTTGGCTGACTCTTCACATGTGCTGACATTTACATTCACTCTCTAAACAAAACCCTATTGCTAAAGAAGCTTTTTATTCCAAATCATATACTCACTCTTCTTCCTAAACCTACTGACTATCTTCCTAATCCTACCGACTATCCCTTTTTGACTGGATGTTCTCTTCTACATTCAATCATCCAAGGTACAAGGTCCTATGCCATTGTATTTCGATTTAACTGAGACAATTGTACAGAACATAATTCAACACTAAGTATCCAAACCAAGGGTCCAATGCCCTTCTGGGCTTCAAATCTTTCTTAGATTCCCGTTTTCATACATATATTTCACCTATTTATTCTTATAAATATTGCAGGTTCCCAATCCCATTATTCATCCTGCAGAATGATTCCTAACCCAAATCGAAAATATTATTAACCCTAACCATACACTAACTTTGCAGGAGAGCAGGAACCGTGTGGGTATTAAACTACAGGAATCTAGGGGATCTTCACCTGCTGAGAAACTCAAATGTTCATGCAGAAATGATCCCTGGTGAAGATGAAGGCAGCTATGAAGTACCTCAGAAAGCAAAAGTCATCTTCCATGGCAATCATTCTGGTCAGGATGAAGGGTTGTGTCTGAATCAGTCTCTCTCTTCTTAATGTATAGAACATGGACCAATCCAGTCCTGTGTGGAAGCTGTTCCCGGGTGCTTATGGTTGATATAACATTCTAACTAGAGAAAGTGTCACATGAAAATCGGGGCAGCCTCCACCTCATGGTATTTT
Source organism: Callospermophilus lateralis (assembly GCF_048772815.1). Classification (NCBI taxonomy): domain Eukaryota; kingdom Metazoa; phylum Chordata; class Mammalia; order Rodentia; family Sciuridae; genus Callospermophilus; species Callospermophilus lateralis. The sequence continues at coordinate 130,058,387 of NC_135313.1, read as the reverse complement.
TGGAAGCAACTGTTAGGACAAAGTGGTTGCCAAGGCAGTGACATCATTCAGATCCTGAAGGAAGTGATCTCAACTCACTTCCTTGGTGAGGGAATTCTCTGAACTTGGGATCCAGGAAGCCAGGCACCCAGAGACAGTCCCTGTTCTAGCGCCAGTGGTCTCACATGTTTGGAATTACCAAGGACAGAGTCAGTCTTTCTTGGTACATACAGACGTGAGGATGGCCAAATGCCAGGAAACCTCTGAAGAGGGGCTTTTCCTGAGAAAGCAGGTAGTGTCTCACCGCTGACTCTTGAGAACTTCACAGAGTTGGCCAAGCAGACATGATCTGAGACAGGAGAGGTCATTTCGGGGTAACATAGTATGGCCCACCAGTCAGAGGACACTCCAGGGAGTCACAGACCAACTAGGGGGAAGGAGGTGCCTTTGTGGGTGTGGGTGTGAGTTTGTGGTTTTGTCTCATGTTCTGAGAATAGGTAGGAAAGGCGGTTTGTTTGGTATGGAGTGGAATATTTCTATTAAATCCTTTGACAAAGCGAGTGTTTCTATGTGTGTGTATCCCACTGGGTCCTTTGTTGTAGACATTAGAAAAGACAATGCATCAATGGATGTGTCCTGTCTAGTAGAAAGCTTCCCAGCATTCATCCTGCCCAATTAATGAGTGGACTCTGGCTTGCCTTATGGATGGGCAACACCTACAAGCTTCCTAATTTCCTGTTTTCTCTCTCAATTCTGGCCACTCTCCAGAATAGTATCATGGTTTTGTGTCCAAGATTTGTATGACCTCCAAGATCTGTGACATGGCTATGTACTGGATAGCTGAAGGAAATGGCTAGCATCTCAGAAATCTCAGATATCTGTTGACCAGGAAAGTCTCAGTGGAGAAACCCTGCTTTGGTCCTTTTGCTTACCTATTGTTCTGTTGAATGTCAGGAAGTTTTTTGCCTCAAGCCACCACTTTGTGAACCCTGAAGAAAACAGTTTTCAAATGGAATTGAATGGGCATCACCTGTGGCTCTTTGCTTAATTGCTTAGGATTGGGATATGTCTGAATCAGCCTGTTGGCCCTGTGTGAGGCTGTGTCTTAGATTCTCAGCACCTGATGGATCTAAAGATAGATCCCATGCGTGCATCCAAACCCAAAATGGCAAAAAATCAGATATTGTTGATGAACTCTCTTGCCTTCCTCTGGTAGGTTCCTGATATCCACCAAGTGAGAAAAAGGATCCTTTGGGTCAAATGAGTTCTTCAAAGCCCTGCAGAGGCTAGGCCATAGGTGGTTGATTTTCATGACTCCAATTCACTTAAAGAATCTAAACCCCAACGCTAGAAGGCCTCAAGTTGGAGAAGCCAATCAATATTAAAGGCAGGCCTATTTGATGACTCCTGGTTCACAGGAAGAGAGTCCAGGCCACCCTGACTTTAGGCAAATGAGGGGCAGGGAGCTTATTTTGGACACTGTCGTGGGCTGCATCCCTTATGGAAACCTCCAGCCAGAGGATATGATGAGTGTCTATATGGAAGAAGATGAGGGCCATGTGAGAGTGTTTTGGTTTTAATTGTGGACATTTGTCTGGCGGTTGGAAGAGATCACTGGGTCCACCTAGGCTTGCACTCTGGTGTGATTCCCCTTAGAGACTGAGTTCTTTTACTGATCTCAGAGAATTATTGCCAGGAATTGTGTTGGAATTTTAGATGGCCATGCATGAGAGTTGCCCTTGGAAAGTGACATCTAGGCCCAAGTTGACTTTCCACAGAGCACAGGGAATCTCAGCCAGGATATCACATGATATTATTCTTAAAGACTTGGCAGCCATATTTGAGAGTCAAAACACACATGGACCATACATTGTAGACCTCAATGGGCCTGGCTTAATCTGACTTTTGGCCACTTTTGGAAGCCTTGCCTGTAAGAATTCTCCAGAGTTTTCATTGAAATGAGCTTCCTCACAATTTAATGGTTTCTGAGTGAATTGAAATCCACAGTGCCTCCAACTTCATCCTTGAAAATTGGCTAGATCAATACCATGAAATTTTTGAAATTCCCATGACTGGGTAGCACTGGAGAACATTTGGATGTCCTGTTGCTGATCATGAGTATACAGGACAGTGACTTGATTGACTGGGTTTTATGAAAATGGTGTAGAACAGAGATTCCAGTAAGTTGGATCCTGCTGAGTACTTGTACTGGAGCAGTGGTTGGCAGGTGTGTGATAAAACATCTGTGGTGGGGGCATGTGGATCTGCCATTGGCTTCCAAATGGATTGTGACTGACATTTTGCAGTAAGTAGAACCTTATGTGTAAAAGCATATTGTTATATGGAGAGGTTTCAGGGCAATGTTCAGAATCAGGTTGCTATGGTCAATGGGGCAAGCTATGTGGGATAGAAGCCTGGTTGGTGCATTCTCCTGCAGAACCCGACCCACCACACTTGACAGAACTCAATTCAGCTCTGTGTCCCAATTGAACCCTTGTATTTAATGAAGCAAATACCAAACTCCCAGTGCAACAGCAAGAAACACCACGAAAGTGAAGGATGACCAAATAAATTTACAGTCCACATGGGGAGACACCTAGAATCCAGTGGCCACAGTGTACCTGCAAATAGAAAATTCAGCACTGCTGCCTCATGTTCATTAGAAAATAAGAAACCATGTCCTCCAGGTTACATAGATGCAGAACCAGATTTGATGGTCTCACCACATATGAAGCTAATGCTTCTGACAACAGCATATATTTCATTGCCCAACCTCAGAGGCAGTTTCTTCAGATGTTAGGCTGGCAGAACTTCATGTTTTTGGAGTGATTACCCTGTCCCTTACTTTTGGAAACTCCTCTACCACCTCCGAATTTGTGAACTTCTGAGCATTTTCCATTCCACATAAGTATTCACAGATTTTCTAAATCTTCTCCTCTAATTGTGTCTTATGTAGGGCGAAGGTAATGTTAAGGCATTGTTCTGAATGAGAGTGGGAAGATATTTGTATAGCACATATTTGCATACACATTGGATACATTTTCCAATTTTCCATTCGAAATACTGAATCCCTGACACTAACACATACCCTACTAGACTTTGACTTCTTATCCTAATTTGATGGAGAATAATAAACCAAACAGAATACAAATACAAGAGGTTCACAGGGGGCATGGTGTATAATTGGACTTGCCTTTCGTATGATAAATGGTAGGTATTATAAATCTAGCGAATTTTAATTGAAATAGTTCTCCATGTGTTTTAAAAGTTAACAAATATGTAAATAACTGTCTCCCTTTCTCTGTAGCCTATTCATCACGTGTATTTTTATAAGCACATATAGAATTCTACCTGGTATCAGTCGTACATTTGGTGAGGTGGCTGGCTTGGCAGATACAAATTGTGAGATGAGATCACTCCTACTTAACGCTGTTGGAACTGAAAATTCAACATATGGGTGAGCTTCTTAGTTGAACAACATAAATCCATGTTCATTAAAATGAATATTTTTGGATCTGTGGATGATATATATTTCATGGTGAATTTCAATTCACATACATAATGCTACTTTTTAATGTCTCTCTCTGTGTGTGTGTCTGTGTGTATATATATATATATATATATATATATTCACTCTCCAGATTTTTCAAAATATTTAGTATATTTTTCTTTTTATACCCTCCCTAAATTCATTCATATTCATGTATGTGGATTTATAATCAACTTTTCACAAGATTTTTCTCAGAAATATTCCTCCACCTGAAATACATATTTTTTTTCCCAGTACTGAAAACTAACTTTGGGGGATCACATGATGGCGGCGAATGGAGTGCATTACCCCAATGTACCGCTTCACTGTGTGGGAGAATGACGAGTTAGAACGGCTAAAACCTATCTTGTTAGGAATTTCCAGCAAATTTGGGGTGCTCCAAAACCTAGTGGACATATATCCATCTCATGAGGATCACCTACGTGGGCTCAAACGCGAGTGATTTGTCCGCACAGAGGGTCATGCTGCTTATTCAGCAAATTGCCCTGCAGCTAGAGTCTGTGGCACGCACTGGGAAACGACGAGATAGCATTGCAAATATACAGTGGTGCGGATTCTATGGGCTCCTGCCAGCTATGCAATTACTGTGCTCAGTGCTGAATTCTGGGATTGAGACGGGGATGGATGCAGTCCAATTCCGTTCTCCATACCGGTCAGACCACAGAGGAAGCCGGCGTCCACCATCTTGAAGAGCTGATGTCACCATCCCTGTTTTCGACTGATCGCAGCTCATTCAGCTATAGAACAGGTAATTTCAGGATGCCATTCACCTTTGTCTCGCAGACAAATTACTCAGGCTCAGTGCTAAAGAACACGCAGAAACTGCGTCTTGGAGCCTGCTCCTATTAGAACATACACTGAGCCCAGAGCGGCCAAATTTGGCCTCCCCGAATTGATCTGGCTCAGGGCTAAAGAACCCGTGGAAACTGCTTCCCGGTCCGGGTCTTGCTGAATAATGTGGAGGTAAATATCAACCGAGCCTTCATAGGCAGTGGCAACAGGATTGAGACGGGGCTTGTGAGGGTCAGTCAGGACTCACACATTGCTTTGGTCACCCAGCAAAGGGAACGAAATGCTGCCTTTTGCATGGGATACCAACATTGTAGAGATCTGATGTCATCAGAAAGCAGCGGAGGAGATAACTTCATTGATACCAGCGGTGACAGAAACAGTTAGTCTCCTGTTAAAGAAAGTGAGTCACAAACACCCGAGTCTCTCTCACTTTGTCATCAAGGCAGAGGGGCAGAGCAGAGCCGCTGCCCATGCCCGGAACAGGCTCAGCGACACACCTGCATGATAATCACTTCACCCCAATTGGAATAGAGGCAGAGTAGAGCTGCCGCAGGTGCCCAGAACAGGCCCAGTGACCAGCAGGCGTGGTAGTCACGTCACCTCAATTGGAGTAGTTGCAGAGCAGAGCCTTCTCCCGTGCCTAGTACAATCCAAGTGGCCCACTGGCATGATAGTCACGTCACCCCAATAGGAGTAGGGGCAGAGCAGAGTCTTTGCCCGTGCCCGGAACAGGCCCAGCAACCTGCCGGCTTGGTAGTCACGACACCCCAATTGGAGTAGCGGCAGAGCAGAGCCACCACCCGTGCCCTCAAGGTAGACAAATCTGCACCCGACCAGCAGAAGAGGCCCAGCGGCCTGCCAGCGCGGCAGACACTTCACCCGATTTGGAGTAGGGGCAGAGCAGATCCATCGCCCATGCCCGCAAGGTAGGCAGACCTGCGACCGACCACAGAACAGGCCCACCCACCCGCTGGCGTGGTAGTCACGTCACCCCAATTGGAGTAGGGGCAGAGCAGAGCCGCCGCCCGTGCCTCCAAGGTAGGCAGACCTGCGACCGATCGGCAGAACACCCCAGGGGTTCATGGGTGTGGTAGACAGGTCATACCAATTGGAGGAGGGGCTGAGCAGAGCCGCCTCCCATGCCTGCATGGTAGGCAGACCTGTGACTGATCAGGAGAACAGGCCCAGCGGCCCATCAGCGTGGTAGACAGATCACCCCAATTGGAGGAGCAGCACAGCCACCCCCCACCCCTGCAAGGAAGACTTTTCAAATATACAAGAGCAATATAAATATATAGGGGGAAAATTTCAAAATCACAACAGTTTCACCAAGCAGAAAGAAACGCGAGCCGTATGAAAAGACAAAGAAAAAAGGACCACAAGCAATGCAGGTCAACACAACTTTAGAAGAGGTAATAGCTACAGCAGATGGAATGTCAGATAAAGAACTCAGGATATACGTGCTTCAGATGATCTGGAGAATCAAGGAAGACATTAGACTGCAAAATCAGACAATGAAAGATCACTTCAACAATGAATTACACAAAGAAATCCAAGAAGCAAAAGATCAATTATACAGGGAGATAGAAGTTGTAAAAAATAACAAACAGAAATCCTAGAAATGCAGGAAGCAATAAACCAACTTAAAAACTCAATTGAGAATACTACCATCAGAGTAGAACACTTAGAAGATAGAACATCAGACAATGAAGACAAAGTATTTCAACTTGAAAAGAACATAGACAGCTCAGCAAGACTGTTAAGAAACCATGAACAGAACATCCGAGAAATATGGGATAACATAAAGAGACCAAACTTAAGAGTCATTGGGATACAGGAAGGTATAGAGGTCCAAACCAAAAGAATGAGCAATGTAATCAATGAAATAATACGAGAAAACTTCCCAGACTTGAAGAATGAGACAGACTTCCAAGTCCTAGAAGCCAACAGGACGCCGAATGTGCAAAATCATAAGAGATCCACACCTAGACACATTATAATGAAGATACCCAACGTACAGAATAAAGAGAGAATTTTAAAAGCTACAAGATAAAGGAAGCAGATTACATTTAGGGGTAAGCCAATCAGTATAACAGCTGATATTTCAACACAGACTCTGAAAGCTAGAAGATCCTTGAAATATATGTTTTTGTCAGGAGCTTTAGCTTCATTTCTAGTGAAAGCATCAAAGCTGTGTCTGCATCTATGTAACCTGGAGGACATGGTTTCTTATTTTCCAAAAGACATGTGGCGGCAGTGCTGAATTCACTCTTTGTAGGTAAACTGTGGCCACTTAAGCCTAAGTGTCTCGCCGTGTGGACTGTGAAGCCATTTTATCATCCTCCACTTTTCATGGTGTTTCTGGCCGTTGCACTGGGAGTTTGGTATTTGTTTCACTAAATAAAACGAGTTCAACTGAGACCCAGTGCTGGAGGGAATTCTGTCATGTGTGGTGGGTCAGGGTCTGCAGGAGAATTCACCAACCAGGATTCTATCCCACATAGATTGCCCCCTTGACCATAGCAACCTGATTCTGAACATTGCCCTGAAAATCTCCATATAAAAGGATGCCTTTACATGGAGAGGTTTCAGACATATAAGGTTCTGCTGGATGCACCATGTCAGTCTCAAGCCCTTTGGTAGCAATGGCAGATCCACATGGCCCCACAAGAGATGTTTTATCACACACCTGCAAACCACCGCTCTAGGCCCACTATTCAGTAGGCTACAAGTTACTGGCATTTCTGTTCTACACCGTTTTTATGAAACCCAGACAATCAAGGCACTGTCTGGTACACTCATGATGAGCAAAAGGACATCAAAGGTTCTCCAGTGCCACCTGGTCATTGGAATGGCAAAAATTTCATGGTATTTATGTAGCCACTTTTCAAGGATGAAGTTGGAAGCACTGTGGGTTTCAATTCATTCAGGAACCATTAAATGGTGAGGAAGCTCATTTCAATAAAAGCTCTGGAGAACTCTCACAGGCAATTTTTCCCAAGGAGTGGGCTAGATCACAGTTTACAAGGGCGATTCTCATTAGTGGCCTATTCCACTGCCACACAAATGACCGCAATTGAAACCAAAACACTCCCACATGACCCTCATCTTCTGCCATAGAGACACTCATCATAACCTCTTGCTGCAGGTTTCCATGAGGGGTGCAGCCCAAGACAGTGTCCAAAATAAGCTCACTTACCCCTCAATTGCCTAAAGTCAGGGTGGCCTGGACACCCTTCCTGTGAACCAGGAGTGATCAAATAGGCCCGCCCTTAATACTGCTCTGGTTCTCCATTTTGACTCTTACTGATTGTTGAGTATAAATTCCTTTGTGTGAATTGGAGTCATGAGAAAATCCAAGCACCTGTGCATTAGCCTCTGCAGGGCTTTGAAGAACTCATTTGACCCAAATGATATCTATTCTCACTTGATAGATGTCAGGACTTACAGAGGAAGGCAAGAGACTTCATCCACAATGACTGCTCTTTTGGTCATTTTGGTTTTGGATTCAGAGATGGGATCTTTCTGTAGATCCATCAGGTGAGGAGAATCTAAGCCCCAGCCTCACATAGGGCCAAGGGGCTGATTCAGACATATTCCTTTTTAAGCAATTAAGCAAAGAGCCACAGGTGATGCCCATTCATTTTCATTTGAAAACTGTTTTCTTCAGGCTTTACAAAGGGGTTGCCTGAGGCAAAGAAATTCCTGACATTCAGGGCAACAGAACAATAGGTTAGCAAAAGGCCCAAAGCAGGGTTTCTCCACTGAGACTTTACTGGTCACACTGATAACTGAGTTTTCTGAGATGCTCCCATTGCCTTCAGCTATCCAGTACATGGCCATGTAACAAAGCTTGGAGGCGGTACATATCTTGGACACCAAACCATGAGACAATTCTGGAGAGTCGCCAGAATTCAGGAAGAAAACTGGAGGTTAGGAATATAGTAGGTGTTGTCCATTCATAAGGCAAGCTGCAGTCCATTCACCAATTGCGCAGGATGAATGCTGGGAAGCTTTCTACTAGACAGGGCACTTCCATTGATGCATTCTCTTTTCAAATGTCAACAACCACGGACACTGTGGGATACACTTTTAGAAACCCTCGCCGTGTCAAACGACTTTCTAGAAACAATCCACTCAATAACAAACAATCCACTATTCCTACCTATTCTCAGAACATGAGACAAAACCACAAACTCACACCCACACTCACAAAGCACCTCCTTCCCAGAAGTAGGTCTTTGATTATCCGGAGTTTCCTCTGACTGGTTTGCCATACTATGTTGCCCCGAAATGGCCTGTACTTTCTCAGATCTGGTGTCTTTGCCAGAATAACTACCTGCTTTCTCAGGAAACACCCGTCTTCATAGCTTTCCTGGCATTTGGCCATCCTCACATCAGTTGGTACCAATAAAGACTGACTCTGTCCTTGGTAAATACAATCAAGTGTGCCAACTGGGATTTGGACTGGCTCTGGGGGCCTAGCTTCCTGGTTCCCAAGTTCAGAGAGTTCCATTACAAAGGAAGTGAGGTGAGGTCACTTTTTTCAGGAAGTGAATGAGGTCACTGCCTTGGCAACCACTTTGCTCTAACAGTTGCTTCCAAGGGTCCCATGAGATGGATGCTGCCCCAATTCCTGTGACATTTTCACAAGTTAGAATGGATTATCAACCATAGCCACCCAGGAACAGCTCTCCACACAGGCTTGGTTTGGTCCATCTTCTCTACATTAAGAAGAGAGAGGCTGATTCAGACACAACCCTTCATCCTCACCAGGCTGTTTGCCATGGAAGATGACCTTTGCTCTCTCAGGTTCTTCATACCTGCCTACATGTTCTCCAGGGATAATTTCTGCATGGACCTTTGAGGTTCTAAGTAGGTGGAAGATCCCCTCCATCCCTGCATTGTAAGACCAACTCTGTTCCAGCTCTTCTGTAATGTTAGATTGAGGGAACAGTGTATGGTTAGGCTTAATAACCAGTTCGATTTGGGTTAGGAATCATTCTACGGGATGTATAATGGTATTGGGTAACCGTGATACTTACAAGAATATATAGGTGAAATATAAGTATGAAAACAGAAATTCAGGTTAGATTTGAAGTCCAGAAAGTCATTGGGTCCTTTATTGGATTACTTAGCTTGAGTTACGTTCTGCACAGATATATCAGATAAATTGATATACAATGGCATAGGAACTTGTACCATGGATGATTGAATGTAGAAGAGAACATCCCCTCAAACAGAGATAGTCAGTAGGATCAGGAAGATAGTCGGTAAGTATCAGAAGAACAATGAGTATAGGATTTGGACCAAAAGTTATTTAGCAATAGGGTTTCGGTTAGAGAGTGAATTTCAATAACAGCACATGTGAAGGGTCTCTAACAATGATAAAGTGGGGAAAATATGTAGGAATGCAGATATCAATAGAGACATTAGGAAATCAGGCAAAGTATAAAGTGAGTGATAGGATTAGATATTTTCAACAGGGTTGAGGTTGAACATATAGTCTTAGAAAGAAACAAATATGTAGTCACCAATAGGATTGACATTTGAGAGCATAAGGCACCCTTGACATGGATGTTTTTAGTAATCCATGTTCACTTTCTATTTAGGATTTTGTAGAATCATAAGTGTGACCTTTGAATTTTGTGTCCAGAATATTACTGTGATGAAATGTATATGTAGATCAGGTGACATGAGTATTTCTTCCACCATTTTAGGGAGCAATATTTTGAAGACGTATAAATTTGTATTGAGGCTACAAAAAGGTGCACCCTGTGTCTATGAATACAGAGGAAATGCATGAATAGACCATACTGTGAATAAATAATAAAATTGGTTTCAACTTGAAATAATAGATTGAAATAAATGTGAAAATATATAAGAAATCTTATATTAATATACAATCATTCATTCCAACCCATTATACATCTAATGGAAATATGAGGATTTTGGTTTATCATGAAAAGTGTGTGAGTTTTGCTTCAAATTGATTATGGAAATCGAAAATAATTTGTTTGGAAAGAAGTCTCATGAAAAGACCAGTCAAGAAACCTGGAGGAATACATGTGTTCTGAAGCAGGAAGCGATTGAAAGTGAAACAAATGCCTATAAATTTGCGAAATTGTTGATGAAATATATGTCCTATGATGTCCATAAACTTAAGAAAGAGTAATGTACCAGTGTGGAATAAAAATGAACGTCAAAACAAACATCATTTCCAATAGAATTCTACATGCATTGATGTTAAACTGGTTCAGTTACTGTAGAAATATTAGGATTTGAAGGCACCAATCACTGTAGTTAGTTTTCAGTACTAGGAAACAAATGTGTATTTCAGGTGGATGAATATTTCTGAGAATAATCTTGTGAAAATTTTATTATAAATCCACATACATGAACATGAATGAATTTTGGGACTCTAAATAAGACACATATATTTCATATTTTGAAAAATCTGGAGAATATATATATATATATATATATATATATATATATATATATATATATATATTCTCCAGATTTATATATATATATATATATATATATATATATATATATATATATATATATATATATATTTATATATACAAAAAAAAACACACACACACAGACTTTAAAATGTAGTAATATATATGCCAATCGAAATTCATCATGAAATATATGTCATCCACAAATGCAAAAATATATATTTTACAGAATATGGATATATGTATAATTTTGTTCAACTATGAAGTTCACCCATAGGTTGAATATTCAGTTCCAAAAGCGTTTAGGAGGAGTGATGTCTTCTCACACTTTGTATTTGGTGAGGAAGCCACCTCACAAAAATGTAGGTGTGATACCAGGTAGCTTTCGGTATGTGCATAAAAAAATACATATGTTGAATAGGCTACAGAGAAAGGGAGACAGTAATACACATATTTTTAACTTTAAAAACACATGGAGAACTATTTAATTAAAAATTGACTAGATTTATAACACATAAACTTTATCATGCAAAAGGCAAGTCCAAATATACATCATGCCTCCTTTGAACTGCTTGTATTTATATTCTGTTTGTGTTATTTTTCTCCATCATATTAGGATTAGTAGTCAGAGTCTAGTAGGGTATGGGATAGTGTCAGGGATTCTGTATTTTGAATGGAAAATTGGAAATTGTATCCAATGTGTGTGCAAATATGTGCAACCCAAAACTTCCCACTCTGATCCAGAACAATGCCTTGACATTACCTTCGCTCCAAGTAAGACACAATTAGAGGAGAACAGTTAGAAAATTTGTGAATACATGTCTGGAATGGAAAATGCTCAGGAGTTCACAAACTTCGAGATGGTAGAGGAGTTTCCAAAAGCAAGGGACATGGTAAACACAACACCAACATGGAGCTCTTTTGGCCTAAAGACTGTTTTAGAAACTGCATGTGAGATTGGGCACTTGAAATATAAGTTGTTGTCAGAAGTTTTAGCTTTCTTTCTAGTGAGACCATCAAAGATGGGTCTGCATCTATGTGAACTGGACGATATGTTTTCTTATTTTCCAATGAACATGAGGCAGCAGTGCTGAATTCTCTCTTTGTAGGTAAACTGTGGCCACTGGGGGCTTAGTGTCTCCCCGTGTCGCTGTGAAGCCATTTGGTCATCCTCCACTTTTCGTGGTGTTTCTTGCTGCTGCACAGTGAGTTTGATATTTGCTTCACAAAAAACAAGGAGTTCAACTGGGACACAGTGCTGCAGGGAGTTCTGTCACTTGTGGTGGGTTAGAGTCTGCAGGAGAATGCACCATCCAGGCTTCTAACACTCATTGCTTGCTACATTGCCCCCTTTTCCATTGCAACCTAATTCTGAACATTGCCCTGAAAACTCTCTATATAACAAGGTGCCTTTACATAAATGGGTCTGCTGGCTGCTGCAAGTCAATCACATGCTATTTGGAAGTCAATGGCAGATCCACATGGCCCCACCACAGATGTTTTGTCACACACCTGCCCACAACTGCTCAAGGTGCACTACTCAGAAGGTTCCAACTTACTGGCATCTCTGTTCTATGCCATTTTCAGGAAACCCAGTAAATCAAGGCGCAGTCTGGTACACTCATGATGAGCATCAGGAGATCTAACTGTTCTCCAGTGCCACCTGGTCATGTGAATTTTAAAAATTTCATGGTATTTATCTAGCCATTTTTCAAAGATGAATTTGGAGCCACAGTGGGTTTCAATTCATTCATGAACCATTAAATGTTGTGGAAGCTCATTTCAATGAAAGATCTGGAGAACTCTCACAGGCAAGGCTTCCCAAAGAGTGGCCTAAAGGTCACATGAGGCCAGGCCCATTGAGGTCTACAATGTTAGGTCCATGGGTGTTTTGACTCTCAAATATGCCTGCCAAGTCTTTCAGAATAAAATCAGGTTATATCCTGGCTGACATTCTCAGTGCTTTGTGGAAAGCCACCCTGGTCCTAGATCTCAGTTTCCAAGGGCAACTCTAATGCGTGGCCTCCTAAAATCCCAACACAATTCATGTCAATAGTTCTCTGTGGTCAGTTACAGAACTCAGTCTCAAAGATGAATCAAACCCGAGTTAAAGCCCAGGTGGACCCAGTCTTCTCTTTCAACAGCCAAATAAATGACCACAATTAAATCCAAAACACTCCCACATTGCCCTCATCTTTTTCCATATAGACACTCATCATTACCTCTGGATGGAGGTTTCCATGAGGGGTAAAGCACAAGACAGAGTCTGCCCTCATTTGCCTAATGTCAGTGTGACCTGGACACCCTTCCTGTAAACAAGGAGTGATTTAATAGGCCTGCCACTAATACTGCTCTGCTTCTCCAATTTGAGGCCTACTGACTGTCAGGTATGGATTCTTTATGTGATTTGGATTCATTAGAAAACCCAAGCACCTATGGGCTAGCCTCTGCAGGGCTTTGAAGAACTCGATTAATTCAAAGGATCCCCAAATTCAGTTGATGGAGGTCAGGAACCTAACATAGAAAGGCAATAAACTTCATCTACAATGACTGATCTTTTAGACATTTTGGTTTTGGATGTACACATGGGATCTTTCTTAAGATCCATTAGGCACTGAATATCTAAGACACAGCCTCACTCATGACCAAGAGACTGATTCACACACATATCTCTCAAAGCATTTTAGCAAACAGCCACAGGTGATGGCCATTCATTTCCATTTGAAAACTGTTTTCTTCAGGATTCACAAAGGGGTGGCCTGAGGCAAAGACCTTCCTGACATTCAGGGCAACAGAGGAATAGGGATGCAAAAGGCCCAAAGCAGGTTTTCTCCACTGAGACATTCCTTGTCACACTGATATCTGAGTTTTCTGAGATGCTCCCTTTCCTTTCAGCTATAGAATACATGGCCATGTCACACAGGTTGGAGGTGGTACATAACTTGGACAAAAAACCATGAGCCTACTCTGGAGAGTGCCCCGTTCAGAAAGAAAACAGAAACTTAGGAAGATAGTACGTGTTGCCCATTGATAAGGCAAGTCACAGTCCATTCATAAATTAGGCAGGATAAATGCTGGAATTCTTTCTACTAGACAGGACACATCCATAGATGAATTCTCTTTTCTAATGAATACAGCCACGGACACAGAGAGTTACCCAGACATAGAAACTCGCATTGTCAAAGGAATTACTACACACAGTCCACTCCAAACCCAACAAACTGCCTTTTCTACTTATTCTCAGAACATGAGAAAAAACCACAAACTCACTCCCACACCCACAAAGACACCTCCTTCCCCCAAGTAATTCTGTGACTATCCTGAGTGTTGTCTGACTGGTAGGCCATACTATGTTCCCCCAAATGGCCTGTACTGTCTCAGATATGGTCTCCTTGGCCAAATCTGTGACGTTGTCAGGAGCCAGAAGTGGGCAAGTACCTTTTTCTCAGGAAAGGCCCCTCTACAAATCTCTCCTGGCATTTGACCATCCTCACATCAGTAGGTTCCAGGAAACACTGACTCTGTCCTTGGTAAATCCAAACAAGTGACCTCACTGGGACTGGGACTGGGACTGGCTCTGGTTGCCTGGCTTCTGCATCCCAAGTTCAGAGATTTCCATCACCAAGGAAGAGAGGTGAGATCACTTACTTCAGGTAGTGAATGAGGACACTGCCTTGGCAATCACTTTGTCCTAACAGTTGCTTCCAAGGGTCCCATGAGATAGAGGCTGCCCCTACTTCCTGTGACACTTTCACAAGTTAGAATGGTGAGTCAGCCATAGGCACCCAGGAATAGCTCTCCACACAGGCCTGGTTTGGTCCATTTTCTCTACATTGAGAACAGAGAGGCTCATTCAGATACAACCCTTCATCCTGACCAGGTTGTTTGCAATGGAAGATGAGTTTTGCTCTTTAAGGTCCTTCATAGCTGTTTATATCTTCTCCAGGGATCACATCTGCATGGACCTTTGAGGTTTTCAGCATATGGAATATCCCCTACATTCCTGTATTGTAAGACCAACACTTTCCCTGGTCTTTTGTTAAGTGAGATTGTGGGAACAGTGTATGTTTAGGGTTTAATAACATGTTTGATTTGGGTTAGGAATCATTCTGCTGGATGAATAATGTTATTGGGAACCTGTGATATTTATTAAAACATAGACATAAAATATAAGTATGAAAACAGAAATCTAGGTAAGATTTGAAGCTCAGAAGGGCATTGAGCTGTTGATTGTGATACGTAGCTTTGAATAATGTTCCGCATATATGTCTCAGATAAATCGATAATCAATGGCATAGGACCTTGTACCTTGGATGATTGAATGGAAAAGAGAACTTCCACTCAAACAGGGAAACTCAGTAAGATTAGGAAAATAGTCAGTAGCTTTCAGAAGGAGAGTGAGTACAGGATTTGGACCAAAAATTCTCTATCAATAGGGTTTCGGTTAGAGAGTGAAAGTAAATATCATCACATGTGAAGAGTCACTCACATGGTGAACTGGGGAAAATATTTAGGAAAGCAGACATCAATAGACACATTAGGAAATCAGGCAAAGTATAAAGTGAGCGATAGGATTAGACATTATTAACTGCATTCAGCTTGAATATATAATCTTAGGAAGAAACAAATACGTAGTCACCAATAGGATTGATATTTGAGACTATTAGGCAACCTGGACCTGGATATTTTTAGTAATCCATGTTCAGTTTCCATTTAGGCTTTGGTACAATCATAAGTGTGACTTTTGCTTTTTGTGTCCAGAATATTACTGTGATACAATGTATATGTAGATAAGGTGACCTGAGTATTTCTTCCACCATTTCTGGGTGCAATATTTTGAAGACGTATAAATTAGTATTTGGGGTACAAACAGGTGTACTCTTTGTCTTTGAATATGGAGAATATGCATGTATAGACCATACTGTGAATAAATAATATAACTGGTTCCAACTTCAAATAATGGATTGAATTGAAATGTGAAAATATACCGGAAATCATATATTGATATACAACCATTCATTCCAACCCGTTTTACATCTAATGGTAATATGAGGATTATGGTTTATCATGAAGAGTGTGTGAGTTTTGCTTCAAATTGATTATGTAAATTAAAAATAATTTGTTTGGAAAAAAGTCTCATAAAAAGACCAGTCAAGAAACCTGGAGAAATAAGTGTGTTCTGAAGCAGGAAGTGACTGAAAGTGAAACAAATGCCTATAAATTTACAAACTTGTACATGAAATATGTATCCTATGATGTGCATTAACTGAAGGAGTAATAATGTACCAGTGTTGAGTAAAAATGAACGTCAAAATAAACATCATGTCCCATAGGAATCTTCTTGCATTGATGTTAAACTGAGTCAGTTAATGTAGAAATATTAGGATTTGAATGCACCATTCACTGAAGTTAGTTTTCAGTCCTAAGAAACAAATATGTATTTCAGGTGGATGAATATTTCTGAGAATAATCTTGTGAAAATTTGATTAAAATTCCACATACATGAACATGAATGAATTTTGGGACTGTACATAAGACACATCTATTTCATATTTTAAAATATATGCAGAGTGTATACACACACACACACACACACACACACACACACACACACAACAGACATTAAAAAGTAGCAATACATATGCCAATTGAAATTCTTCATGAAATATATATCATCCACAGATCCAAAAATCTTCATTTTACTGAGCGTGGATTTATGTGTAATTTTGTTCAACTAGGAAGCTCACCCATAGCTTAAATTTTCAGTTCGAACAGCGTTTAGGAGGAGTGATCTCTTCTCATAATTTGTATCTGCCAAGTCAGCAGCCTCACAAAAATGTACGTGTGATACCAGGTAGGATTCTATATGTGCATATAAAAATACATGTGCTGAATATGCTACAGAGAAAGGGCGACAGGAATTCACATATTTGTCAACTTTAAAAACACATTGACAGAGGGAGGGGCAGATCTGCCAATCGCTCCTTCAATGTAGGCGGACCTGCGACCCACCGGCTGAACAGGACCAGTGGCCCGCCACCATGGAAGACACATCGCCCTGGTTGGGGGAGGGGCAATGCCACCGGGCCTGCAAGGTAGGCAGACCTGTGGCCCACAGCAGGACAGGCCCAGCAATCTGCGGAGGGGCAGAGACGCCCTCCGCGCCTGCAAGGTAGGTGGACCTGCGACCACCGACATACCAGGCCTATGGCCTGCCAGCATGGTAGACACATCGCACCGTTTGGGGGAGGGGCAGAGCAGCCACACGTGCCTGCAAGGTAGACAGACCTGCAAGGGACAGACAAAACAGACCCAGTGGCCCGCAGATGGTCAAAGCTGCCGCCCATGCCTGCAAAGTAGCCTGACTTGCGACCCACTGGCAGAACAGGCCCAGTGCCTGCAGAGGGGCAGAGCTGCTGCTCGCACCTTCAAGGTAGGCGGACCAGCTACCGACTGACAGAACAGGCCCAGCAGCCTGCTGGTGTGGAAGGCACATTGTCCCAATTGTAGGAGGGGCAGAGCCACCACCCGTGCCTGTGAGGGAGACTTTGAAACTATACAAGAGCAATATAAATATATAGGGGAAAAATTCAATAACACAACAGTTTCACCAAGCAGAAGGAAACATGAACAGTATGAAAAGACAAGGAATGAAAGGACCATAAGCAATGCAGGTAAAGTCAACGTTAGAAGAGGTAATATCTGCAGCAGATGGAATGTCAGATAAAGAACTCAGGATATACATGCTTCAGATGATCTGGAGTCTCAAGGAAGACATTAGAGAGCAAAATCAGAAAATGAAAAATCACCTTGATAATGAATTACATCAAAAAAATCCAAGAAGCATAAGATCAACTATGGAGGGAGATAAAGATTATAAAATCAAACAAACAGAAATCCTAGGAATGCAGGAATCAATAAACCAACTTAAAAACTCAGTTGAGAATACTACCAGCAGAGTAGAACACTTAGAAGAAAGAACATCAGACAATGAAGACAAATTATTTCAACTTGAAAAAAACACAGACAGCTCAGCAAGACTTTTAAGAAACCATGAGCAGAACATTCAAGAAATATGGGATAATATGAAAAGACCAAACTTAAGAGTCATTGGGATACAGGAAGGTATAGAGGTCCAAACAAAAGGAATGAGCATTATATTCAATAAAATAAAGGAGAAAACTTCCCCGACTTGTAGAATGAGACAGAATCGCAAATCCTAGAAGCTTACAGGATGCCAAATGTGCAAAATCATAAGAGATCCACACCTAGACATATTATAATGAAGATGCCCAACATCCAGAATAAGAAGAGAATTTTAAAAGCTACAAGATAAAGGAAGCAGATTATATTTAGTGGTAAACCAAACAGGATAACAGTTGATCTTTCAAAACAGACTCTGAAAGCTAGAAGATCCTGCAATAACATTTTTCAAACACTGAAAGAAAATGGGTTCCATCCAAGAATTGTGTATCCAACGAAATTAAGCTTCAGGATAGAAGATGAAATTAAAACTTTCCACGATAAACAAAAGTCAAAAGAATTTGCAGCTAGAAAATGATTTCTTCAAAACATCCTTGGCAAAACAATACAGGAAGAGGAAATGGAAAATAACAATGAAAACCAACAGTGGGAGGTAGGACAGTAAAGGGGGGAATATAATCAAGGAGGAAAACAAACCATGTTTAGTAACATAAATATACAAATATGGCTGGAAGAACAACCCATATCTCAATAATAACCCTAAATGTTAATGGCTTAAACTCACCAATTAAGAGACACAGGCTAGTAGAATGTATCACAAAACTAGACCCAACAATATGCTGCCTACTGGAGACGCATTTGTTAGGAAAAGATATACATAGACTGAAGGTGAAAAGTTGGGAAAAATCATATCACCCATATGGACTTCGGAAACAAGCAGAAGTGTCCATACTCATATCAAATAAAATAGATTTCAAGCCAAAGTTAATCAAAAGGGATAAAGAGGGACACTACATACTTCTCAAAGAAACCATACACCAACAAGACATAACAATCATAAATATATATGCCCCAAACATTGGTGCAGCTATGTTCATCAAACAAATTCTTCTCAAGTTCAAGAGTCTAATAGACCACCATACAATACTCATGGGAGACTAAAACACACCTCTCTCACTACTGGACTGATCTTCCAAACAAAAGTTGAATAATGAAACTATAGAACTCAATAACACAATTAATAACCCAGACTTATGATATATATAGAATATACCACCCAACATTAAGCAGTTACACTTTTTTCTCAGCAGCACATGGATACTTCTCAAAAAATAAATCATATATTATGTCACAGAGCAACTCTTAGACAATATAAAGGAGTAGATACAATACCAGGCATCTTATCTGATCATAATGAAATGAAACTGAAAATCAACGATAAAAGAAAGACGGAAAAATCATGTATCACTTGGCGAATGAAAAATAGGTTACTGAATGATCAATGGGTTATAGAAGACACCAAGGAGGAAATTAAAACATTCTTAGAGATAAATGAAAACACAGACATAACATATCGGAATCTATGGGACACATTGAAAGCAGTTCTAAGAGCAAAATTCATTGCTTGGATTTCATTCCTTAAAAAAAGGAAAAAAAAAAACGACAAATAAATGATCTCATACTTCATCTCAGAATCCTAGGAAAAGAAGAGCAAAACAACAGCAAAAGAAGTAGAAGGCAAGAAATAATTAAAGTCAGAGCTGAAATTAATGAAATCGAAACAAAAGAAACAATTGAAAAAATTGGCAAAACTAAAAGATGGTTCTTTGAAAAAATAAATAAAATCGACAGACCCTTAGCCAAGTTAACAAAGAAAAGAAGAGGGAGAACTCAGTATCACAACAGATAGTTCAGAAATACAGAAGATAATCCGAAATTATTTTGAATTCTTATTCTTCAATAAAATAGAAGATAGCGAAGGCATCGATAAATTTCTCAAGTCATATAATCTGCCCAGATTGAGTCAGGAGGATATAGGCAACCTAAACAGACCCATAACAATTGAGGAAATAGAATAAACCATCAAAAGACTACCAACTAAGAAAAGCCCAGGACCGGATGGGTATTCAGCAGAGTTTTACAAAACCTTTAAAGAGGAACTAATACCAATAGTTTTCAAGCTATTTCAGAAAAAATGCAAAAATCCTCAATAAAATTGTGGCGAATCGGATACAAAAACATATTAAAAAAATTGTGCACCATGATCAAGTAGGATTCATCCCTGGGCTGCAAGGCTGGTTCAATATACAGAAATCAATAAATGTTATTCATCACATCAATAGACTTAAAAATAAGAATCATTTGATCATCTCGATAGATGCAGAAAAAGCATTCAACAATGTACAGCATCCCTTTATGTTCAAAACTCTGGAAAAACTAGGGATAACAGGAACATGACTCAATAATGTAAAAGCAATCTATGCTAAGCCTCAGGCTAGCATCATTCTGAATGGAGAAAAATTGAAAGCATTCCCTCTAAAATCTGGAAGAAGATAGGAATGCCCTCTCTCACTACTTCTGTTCAACACAGTTCTCGAAACACTGGCCACAGCAATTAGAGAGATTAAAGAAATCAAAGGCATAAAAATAGGAAAAGAAGAACGAAAAATTATCACTATTTGCAGATGACATGATTCTATACTTAGCAGACCCAAAAAGGTATACAAAGAAACTATTAGAGCTAATAAATGAATTCACCAAAGTGGCAGGATATAAAATCAATACGCATAAATCAAAGGCATTCCTGTATATCAGCAACAAATCCTCTGAAATAGAAATGAGGACAACCACTCCATTCAAAATATCCACAAAAAAAAAAAAAAAATACTTGGGAATTAACCTAACAAAAGAAGTGAAAGACTTATAAAATGAAAACTACAGAACCCTAAAGAGAGAAATAGAAGAAGATCTTAGAAGATGGAAAAATATACTATGTTCATGGATAGGCAGAACTAACATCATCAAAAACTTTTGGCAATATAACCAAAAGTTCTCTATATGTTAAATGTAATGCCAATCGGGTCTAAAAGCATGCAATGGAGGAAGGATTGCATCTTCAACAAATGGTTCTGAGAAAACTGGAAATTCATATGCAACAAAATGAAACTGAATCCATTTCTCTCGTCATGCACAAAAGTTAACTCAAAATGGATCAAGAGCTTGATATCAAATCAGAGACACGGCATCTGATACAAGAAAAAGTTGGCTATGATCTACATACTGTGGGGTTGGGCTCCAAATTCCTCAATAGGACACCCATAGCACACGAGTTAATAACTAGAATCAACAAATGGGACTTACTCAAACTAAAAAGTTTTTTCTCATCAAAAGAAACAATAAGAGAGGTAAATAAGTAGTCTACATCCTGGGAACAAATCTTTACTCCTTACACTTCAGATAGAGCCCTAATATCCAGAGTATACAAAGAACTCAAGAAATTAAACAATAAGAAAACGAATAACCCAATCAACATATGGTCCAAGGACCTGAACAGACACTTCTCAGATGAGGACATACAATCAATCAATAAGTACATGAAAAAATGCTCACCATCTCTTGCAGTCAGAAAAATGGAAAACAAACCCACCCTAAGATACCATCTCACTCCAGTATGATTGGCAGCCATTATGAAGTCAAACAACAAGTGCTGGCGAGGATGTGGGGAAAAGGGTACACCTGTACATTGCTGGTGGGACTGCAAATTGGTGCAGCCAATTTGGAAAGAAGTATGGAGATTTCTTGGAAGCTAGGAAAAGAACCACCATTTGACCCTGCTATTCCCCTTCTCGGTCTATTCCCTAAGACCTAAAAAGTGCATGCTGCAGGGACACTGCTACATTGATGTTCATAGCAGCACAATTCAAAATAGCAAGAGTGTGGAACCAACCTAGATGCCCTTCAATAGACGAATGGAAAAAAAATGTGGCATTTATACACAATGGAGTAATAGTCTGCATTAAAAATGTCAAAATCATAGAATTTGCAGGGAAATAGATGGCATTAGAACAGATTATGCTAAGTGAAGCTAGCCAATCCCTAAGAAATCAAATGCCAATAGTTTTCTTTGATATAAGGAGAGTAACTAAGAACAGAGTTGGGAGGAAGAGCATGAGAAGAAGATTAACATTAAACAGCGGTGACAGGTGGAAGAGAAAAGGAAAGAGAAGGAAAAATGCATGGAAATGGAAGGAGACCCTCATGGTTATACAAAATTACATACAAGAGGAAGTGAGGGGAAACGGGGAAAAAAACCAAGGGGGAGAAATGAATTACAGTAGATGGGGTAGAGATAGAAGATGGGAGGGGAGGGGATGGGGTATAGTAGAGGATAGGAAAGACAGCAGACTACAACAGACACTAGTATTCCAATACGTAAAACAGTGGATGTGTAACAGATGTGATGCTGAAACCTGTATACGGGGTAAAAATGGGAGTTTATAACCCACTTGAATCAAAGTGTGAAATATGATATGTCAAGAAATATGTAAATTTTGAACAACCAACAATAAAAATTAAAGGAAAAAAACACATAGAGAACTATTTCAATGAAAAATGGACTAGATATATAACACCTACCCTTTATCGTGGAAAAGACAAGTCCAACTATACACCATGCCTCCTCTGAACGGCTTGTATTTCAATTCTGTTTGTGTTATTATTCTCCATCATAGTAGGATTAGTAGTCAGAGTCTAGTAGGGTATGGGTTAGTGTCAGGGATTCAGTATTTTGAATGGAAAAAAGGAAAATGAATCCAATGTTTATGCAAATATGGGCTACACAATTAATTTCCCACTCTCATCCAGAACAATGGCTTCACATTACCTTCACCCCAAATAAGACACAATTAGAGGAGAAGAGTTAGAAAATCTGTGAATATATATCTGGAATGGAAAATGCAAAGGAGTTCACAACCTTGGATGTGGTAGAGGAGTTTCCAAATGTAAGGGACAAGGTAAACACTCCACAAACTTGGAGCTCTGCTGGCCTAAAGACTTCTTGAGAAACTGCCTCTGAGTTTGGAAACTCAAAATATATGTTGTTGTCAGGAGCTTTCGCTTTCTTTTTAGTGAGACCATCAGAGCTGGGTCTACATCTATGTGACCTGGAAGACGTGGTTTCTTGTTTTCCAATGAACACTAGGCTACAGTACTGAATTCTCTCTTTGTAGGTAAACTGTGACCACTGGGGTCTAAGAGTCTCCCCGTGTGGACTGTGAAGGCATTTGGTCATTCTCCACTTTTTGTGGTGTTTCTTGCTGCTGCACTGGGAGTTTGGTATTTTCTTCACGAAATACAAGGAGTTGAACTGGGACACAGTGCTGGAGGGAGTTCTGTCATGTGTAGTGGGTCATGGTCTGTAGGAGAATGCACCAACCAGGCTTATAGCCCACATAGATTGTCCCCTTGTCCATAGCAACCTGATTCTGAACATTGCCCTAAAAATTCTCCATATACCAATATGCCTTTACATAGAAGGGTTTCCTGGCTGCACCACGTCAGTCACATGCCATTTGGAAGCAATGGCAGATCCACATGGCCCCACCACGGATGTTTTATCACAAACCTGCACACCACAGCTTGCGCCTACAATTGAGGAGTATCCAACTCACTGGCATCTCTGTTCTACACCATTTTAATGAAACTCAGTCAATAAAGGCACTTTCTGGTACACTCATGATCAGAAACAGGGCATACAAAGGTTCTCCAGTGCCACCTGGTCATAGGAATTTCAAAAATTTCATGGTATTTATCTAGCCATTTTTCAAGGTGGAAGTTGGAGGCACTGTGGGTTTCAATTCATTTAGGAACCATTAAATTGTGAGGAAGCTCATTTCAATGAAATCTCTGGAGGACACTCACAGGCAAGTCTTCCCAAAGAGTCACCAAAAGGTAACATGAAGCCAGGCCCATTGAGGTCTACAGTGTGAGGTCTATGTGTGTTTTGACTATGGCTGTCAAGTCTTTCAGAATAAAATCTTGTGATATCCTGGGTGAGATTCCCAGTGCTCTGTGGAAAGCCACCCCGGGCCTAGGTCTCAGTTTCCAAGGGCGAGTCTTATGTGTGGCCTCCTAAAAACTCAACACAATTCATGCCAATACTTCTCTGAGTTCAGTTCCATAACTCAGTTTCTAAGGGGAATCACACCAGATTTCAAGTCGTGGTTGACCTACTCATCTCTTCCAACCCCAACACAAATGACCAAAATTAAACCAAAACATTCCCACATGACCCTCATCTTATTGCATATAGACACTCATCTTAACCTCTGGCAGGAAGTTTCCATGAAGGACACAGTCCAAGACAGTGTCCAAAATAGGCTTCCTTGCCCCTTATTTTCCTAATGTCAGGGTGGCCTGGACACCCTTCCTGTGACCCAGGAGTGATCAAAGAGGCCTGCCATAATACTGCTCTGTTTCTCCAATTTGAGGCCTACTGACAGTGGGGTTTAGAATCTTTATGTGAATTGGAGTCATGAGAAAACACAAGCACCTCTGGGCTAGCATGTGCAGGGCTTTGAAGAAATCATTTGACCCAAAGGATCCCTATTCTCACTTGATGGATGTCAGGAACCTTACAGTGGAAGGCAAGAGACTTTATCCTCAATGACTCCTCTTTTGGGCATTTTGGTTTTGGATTCACACATGGGATCTTTCTTTATATTGATCAGGTGCTAAGAATCTAAGCCACAGCCTCACACAGGGCCAAGAGGCTGATTCAGACACACCCCTTTCTAAAGCAATTAGGCAAAGAGCCACAGGTGAGGCCCATTCATTTCCATTTGAAAAATGTTTTCTTCTGGCTTCATGAAGGGGTGGCCTGAGGCAAAGAAATTCCTGAAATACAGGGGAATAGAACAAAAGGTAAGCAAAAGGCCCAAAGCACGGTTTTTCCACTGAGACTTTACTGGTCACACTGATATCTGAGTTTTCTTAGTTGCTCGCCATTCCCTTCAGCTATCCAGTACATGGCCATGTCACAGAGCTTGAAGGTGGTACTTCTCTTGGACACAAAACCATGAGCCTATTCTGGAGAGTGGCCAGAATTAAAAAAAAAAAACAGATCTTAGGAAAATAGCAGGTGTTGCCCATCGATAAGGGAAGCCGCAGTGCATTCATATATTCGGCTGGATGAATGCTGGGAAGCTTTCTACCAGACAGGACACATCCATTCATGCATTCTCTTTTCTAATGTCTACAACCACGGACACAATGGGATACACAGACATAGAAACACTTGCCTTATCAAATCACTTTTTAGAAACAGTTCACTCCAAACCAAACAAACCGCCATTCCTACCTATTCTGAGAACATGAGACAAAAGCACAAACACACACCCACACCCACAAAGCACCTTCTTCCCCCAAGTATGTCTCTGACTATCCGGAGTGTCCTTTGACTATTGGGCCATACTATGTTCCTCGAAATTGCCTGTCCTGTTTCAGATCTGGTTTCCTTGGCCAACTCTGTAAAGTTGTCAGGAGGCAGCGGTGATCCACTACCTGCTTTCTCAGGAAAGGCCACTCTTCAGAGCTTTCCTGGCTTTTGGCCATCCTCATATCAGTAGGTACCAACAAAGACTGATTCTGTCCTTGGTAAATCCAAAGAAGTGAGACCACTGCTATTGGAACTGGAATGGGATTTGGGTGCCTGGCTTCCTTGATCCCAAGTTCAGAGAGTTCTATCACCAAGGATGTGAGGTGAGGTCTGAGGTCACTTCCTTCAGGAACTGAATGAGCTCACACCCTTGGCAACCACATTGTCCTAACAGTTGCTTACAAGGGTCCCCTGAAATGAAGGCTGCCCCTACTTCCTGTGACATTTTCACAAGTTAGAATGGTATATTAACCATAGGCAACCAGGAACAGCTCTCCACACAGCCTGGTTTGGTCCTTCTTCGCTACATTAAGAAGAGAGAGGCTGATTCATACATATCCCTTCATCCTGACCAGGTTTTTTGAAAGAGAAGATGACTTTTGCTCACTCAGTTCCTTCATAGCTGCCTACAACTTCTCCAGGGATCATTTTTGCATGTACCTTTGAGTTACTTAGCAATAGAAAGTTCCCCTACATTCCTGTATTGTAACACCTACTCTGTCCCTGCTCTTCTGTAAAGTTAGATTGAGGGAACAGTGTATGGTTAGGGTTAATAACAGGTTCAATTTGCATTAGGAATCATTCTGCTGGATGAATAATGGTATTGAAAACCTGTGATATTTACAAGAATATATAGGTGAAACATAAGTATGAAAACAGAAATCTAGGTAAGATTTGAAGCCCAGAAGAGCATTGGGACCTTGATTGGGATACTGAGCTTTGATTTATTTTCTGCACAGATGTCTCAGATACATCAATATACAATGGCAAAGGTCCGTGTATTTTGGATGATTGATTGTCAAAGAGAACTT
The DNA here is from genome assembly GCF_048772815.1 of Callospermophilus lateralis. NCBI lineage: Eukaryota > Metazoa > Chordata > Mammalia > Rodentia > Sciuridae > Callospermophilus > Callospermophilus lateralis. Next base: position 130,032,146 of record NC_135313.1, on the reverse strand, counting down.
CCAGTCAAAAAGGGATAATCAGGAGGATTAGGAAGATAGTGGGTATGTTTAGAAAGGAGAGTGAGCATAGGATTTGTACCAAAAGTTCTTTAGCTATAGGGTTTCGGGTATAGAGTGAATGTAAATGTCACCACATGTGAAGAGTCAGTCACAATGATGAACTGGGGAAAATATGTAGGAAAGCATATATCAATAGAGACATAAGGAAATCTGGCAAAGTGTAGTCGGTAGTGAAAGGTTAATAAAATAGGTACTTATCACTTCCTGTTTTCTGTATGCTTAATAAAACACTGTTGAAATCTTGAGAACTGTTTGCTAATCTTGTTCCCAGAATGTGCTGTCCTCAACTGCCAAACTGCAGAAAGTACTTCCTCACCCGGTTGCCCACAAACAGCTCACTCGCCCGGACCCATCAATAAACATCCTGCCCTGCCCTCTCCAAGGAAAGTATATAAGGTCTGCTTAAGCTGTTCTCAGGGCTCTCTGCTCTATTCAAGTGAACTCTGAGCCCCAGCATGCTGGACCCATAATAAACCCTTTGCTTTTGCATGAGACAGTCTCTTGGTGGTTTCTTACCCGGACGCTCGCCCGACCTTTACATATGGAGGTTCCACCGAGATCCAGCAGCGGCAGATGAGAGACCCCAACGGGCTCTTCTCGGGGTATGTAAGTCGCCTCTTTCTGGTTTCAGGTTTCAGGTTAGGGCTTGGCAAAATGGCTGTTGATGAAGAGTGTGAGCTCTCTCCGACGGTGGCTGACAGACATGTTATAGAGCCACAGGCCACGTCACTGGGGGACTCCCCAGAGGACTCGGGAAATCGAGGAACAATAGTCTCCTCGACTCAGTGATATTTTGTTTCAGATTCGGTATTGCCAGCCTATCAGGTTTTGCCTGGTACTCAGTCCTGGTCTCAGTGTTGGACGTCCATTGCCTGTCTTTATTGTATTGTCTTGTCTGTGTCGTGTATCCTTGCTTTTACTGATTGTTTATCTTTCATTATGGGATAGAGCACTTCAATGCCTCTTTTCCTGACCCTTGATCATTGCACCAAAGTCCGCTTAAGGGCTCAGAATCTTTCTTTTTCAGTAAAACGCTGGACCTGGCAGAATCTCTGTGCCTCAGAATGGCCCACCTTTGGATTCAGATGGCCCCTAGAAGGATCTTTCTACTTCCCACTAATTTAAAAAGTCAGAGATATTGACTTTCAGCCAGCGCCACATAGACATCAGGATCAAGAGACATATATCTTAACTTTGTAGGACCTCTGCAATTCTCCTCCTCCATGTGTGAAGCTTTTCCTTGCCCCTGCCCCCGCTCCTACTCCTTCCCTCATGCTCTCTCAAACCTTCTGCTTCTCCTCCTCCTTCAACCTCTGTTCTCCCTGAGTCACAAGATTTGACCCTACTGGTCTCTCGTCCTACTACTTATTACCTGCCCTCATCCCCCAACCCCCAACACCCTCTAAGTAATTCCCCTGCTGCTGTCTCAGCCTCTCCGCCATTGGAGGAAACTAAGCGAGCCCAGCACACTCCAGATATCTCCCCTGCAGCAAACACAGCCCCTCCTCCCATGGAGGATGCTGGCCCGGCTAAAGGAATTTGCCAGCTTTGAATGATTGAAATCCCTGGAACTCCCGTGATGCTCCCTCTCCATTTCTAAGAAACAATGATTGATGACAACCATGGGGGAAAAATGCAAGCCTACCAGTATTTACCTTTCTCCTCTTCAGACCTAAATAACTGGAAAAATAACAATCCCCCTTTTACCGTGGACCCCACCTGGGTCTCAGGTGTGGTTGAGTCATTGATGTTTTCACACCAGCCTACTTGGGATGACTGCCAATAACTCCTAGGGACTCTCTTCATGACAGAGGAACAAAAGAGAATCTTCCTGGATTCTAGAAAAAAATATTCTCGGACCAGATGGGTGACTGACAAAACTTCCCAACCTATGCAAAGCCGCCTTTCCCTTGCACCGACCCAACTGGGATCCCAAAACCTGTGAAGGAAATGAGCATCCTTCCTCTTATTGCTGGGCTCTAATAGTGGGTATCTTAGTGGCCGCTAGGCGACCAACTATTTTGGCCAAGGTAAGAGAGATTATTCAAGGGACTGATGAATGTCCCTCCATGTTCCTACAGAGAATTATGGAGGCATATAGGAGATTTACTCCTTTCGATCCTCAGGGAGAGAATCAAAAGGCATCTGTCATGGTGGCCTTTATTGGGCAATCTGTTCTGGATATTAAAAGACAGTTACAATGCTTAGATGGATTACAAGATATGACTTTGAGAGGTTTAGTCAGAGAAGCCAAGAAGGTATACTATAAGAGAGAAACTGAGGAAGAGTAGGGAGCAAAGGGAGGATAAAAGAAAGAAAAGACAGACTAAGGCATTGACTAAGGTCCTGGTCACAACAACAAATAGACAAGAAATTAAGAAACATGGAGACAGGAAGGGACACCGGGGCCCACACTAGAGGCCACCTCTGGCCTCAATTCAATGTGCCTACTCTAAAAAAAAAGGACACTGGGCTAAAGAGTGCCCTAGAAAGAGACAGCCAGGCCAGCTGGACATTCTGACTCTGTAGGATTACTAAGAAAGGTCGGGGCTCAGATCCTCTCCCCGAGCTCAGGGTAACTTTTGAAGTGGAGGGGACCCCAGTATGCTTTGAAGTGGATACAGGGGCAATATATTCTGCCTTTAAGCCCCCATTGGAACCTCTATCAAATAAAAGGTCTCTAATTCAAGGGGCTAATGGCAGTAAATATTGGGCTTGGACAACTAAGAGGACCATGGACCAGGGGAAAGGAAAAATCCATCACTCCTTTCTAGTAATCCCAGAATGCACGGCCCCATTGATTGGCAGAGATCTGCTCACAAAGCTCTGGGCCAAAATAACTTTTAACCCTGAAGGCCCCCAAATGGAATTTCTAAATCCTTCAGTAAAAACTCCTATAATCACAGCTCTAACTATGTCAGTAGAAAATGTACATCAAATCACTCACCTTGGTTCAAAGAAATTGCATTCATTTCTGAAGGATCAAGAACAGAGTTTTCCACTAACTGACTCACAGTGAAAGGAAACAACTGAATGGATAACAAAAGCCTGTTGGGTCCATCAATTGGTTAATTCTTACCCTTCCAAGCTTCCTGCAGGAAAGCACCTACGAGGAACCAGACAAGGACAATTCTGGGAAGTGGACTTTACTGAAATTAAGCCAGCAAGGAATGGACTTAAACATCTCCTAGTCTTTGTAGATACATTTTCAGGATGGATTGAAGCCTCCCCCCCAAAAAAAAGAAAAGAAAAAAAACATGAAACAGTGCAAATGGTGGTCAAGAAGATCCTGGAAGATATTTTTCCAAGGTACAGCCTGCCTAAAGTAATAGGGTCTGATAATGGACCGGCGTTCGTGGCCCAGGTAACTCAGAGGTTAGCAAGGACCCTGGGGATTAATTGGAAGTTACATTGTGTTTACAGACCCCCGAGTTCAGGACAGGTAGAAAGAATGAATAGAACCATTAAAGAGACCATAACGAAATTAAGCTTAGAGACCGGCATAAAAGATTGGACTATGCTCCTGCTTTATGTACTGTTTCATGCAAGAAATACTCAATCTATTTTTTTGTGAAACCTCACACCCTGTGAAATTCTCTATGGTGTCCCTCCTCCAGTAAGGGACCTACCCCAACTCTAAGACCTAACGATTCCTTCCACACCCCCTTGCTTAACAGACTTAAAGCTCTTGAAAGAACTCAGGGATACCTGTGAAAACAGATGGCCACTGCCTACCAACGTGGGGATGAGGGGACTCTACAGTGATATCAAGTAGAGACTTTGTCTATGTAAGACGACATCTGGTGTCATCCCTGGAACTCTGCTGAAAAGGACCATACCAGGTGCTACTTATAACACCTACACGGTAAAGGTAGTCAAAATCACTTCCTGGATCCCTACCTCTCATCTCAAGCCTGTGCCCTGTCCAGACTCTGGCTGGAAACTGGAAAAGACTGGAAACCCTTTCAAATTGTGGATTCGCTGTGTGGATAAGTCTATAGACTATCCCCTTGACCACCAGTAGTCCTAACCCTCATAAGCCTGTTCAGCAGCAATGGCTGATCACAAATCCTACTGGAAAGGAAGTATGGTCTATCTTGCATACAGCCCGCTTAGGGACCTGGTGGCCATCTCTCCAGCCAGACATTTGTCACCTGCGTATAGGTCTTCCTGATTGGGATATTCCTAATGAAGAGGATCCCACTAAAATTCCATTAAATTCCTTCCATACATAGATAATGGAAACAAACATTATTGATGTAGGGACATGTGAGCCAGATGCTGGTTGGCTAGCCTAGATTACTATGTTTGCCCAGTGTACTATCAAAGCCACAAACAGTCAAGGCAGTGTGCGGGGAACGCCGACATCTTCTGTAAGTCATGGGGATGTGAGCATACAGGGACTACAACATGGAACCCAAACTCCTCATCAAATTCTGTACGCAGCATTGGCCATATTACCAATTAGACAACCAAAACCGATGGCCCCCAGAGGGGTCTCTAGATCGTCAAATTCTGTGTGACCTTTTTAACTTCTGCAAGTGCTCAAAAGGGTGAAAGGAGATTCCTCTATGTGGAGGCCTTTTCTCTCCTTTGCTCACATCGTGAACTATGCTTCTCCAATACATGCTCACCCTCAGCCTTCTGCTCTAGACTCTCTGTTGTCACTCCCACCTCATCAACTTGATTTCTCCCCTCCAATTACTATATTAAAAACCCAAACATCCACCGTTTCTCAGACCATTGCCCCCTTGCTGAGGTAGCAGGTACTGAGGTAACCCTCCACTCACTCACTCCTCTCTTCTCCTGTCAGTGCCCACACTGGGTCCCACCAGGTCCTCTTACCAGCTAACCCAAAGCTCAAACCAGCTGAGAAGAGCCCTCAAACGCCTATCCAAGGTGTAATGAAAATGGCCTTTAAAGTTGCTTTGTCATCACTGAAAACAGGTTACTAAGAATTTAAAGTCCCTTACAGGCTTTTTGGGATACTCACTCCCATCTCCCCCTCTGTTCTACCCGTTCTACTACTCATGTTTTTGTTGCTCGGAAGATCTCAAAACCCTTTTCAATTATTTTTTTACATCTCTCCTTCCTCATTCTCAGATCCAAAGAGCTGCTCTCAGCCCTGCATTCCCCGTCTTCCCCCTCTGTACCAGGCCCACAGGAAAGTCTTAACTGACCTTATCCAGAAGTTTTCACCATGGCTAACTTTAGGACTTTCAGCAAAAGAGTCCCTATTAAAGAATTCAGTGTAGATAAACTTCCTCTTTTCGTGTTGCCCTGGTCTACCTGGCAACTGGCTGAAAAAAATCAGCACTCCTGAGCTAGACACACCCTTACTAGTTTTTCACAACATATGTGATCAAGTCCTCTGGCCTTTAGCTGGGGCTTCATAGAGATGGCTACATTTCTAAGATGAATAAGTTACAAACTGGGCTCCACGGAAATAGCTGGCAGGGGGAAAAAAAGGGAAGAAAAAGCTCTCTCCCACCCAGGTGTCCTTGAAAATTTAACTTGCCCAGAACTGAGGAAAAATCAGAAACAAAAACTGCTCTTTGTGAACTTCTGCAGACTGTGAACTTCAGAGCCCCTTCCCTTACATGTTGGGTACAAAATTCTGAAACTACCTAAACTTGGGTTTCAGGGGATTAATTGATTACAACAGAAGCAATGCCCTCTGAATCTGGTTGCAACCAAATATGACTGTTTCCTTGTCTTTGGTGCTATCTTAGGTGCCTTGCCTTGTCCGTCCCTACAACAATATAATTCTATATACTTAAACGTTGTTTATGTTTTTATGAAATGGTCAACAGAAGTGATTAATTGTGTAATGGTGCAGATGTTTCCCAGAGTGCTCTATTATGATGCAGGTTCATTTGAAGATCAAATAGAGGGGCATACAACCCGGTTCATTTGGGAACATATATCTCTCACCTTAGCCATTCTATTATGAATAGGAGTTGCTGCCCGGGTTCGCACAGGAACCACTGCCCTGGTCCATGGGACACAACAAATGACCCAATTAGAAGAAGCAATAGATCAAAACTTAAAGATATTAGAAAATTCCATCACAGCTTTGCAGGAATCTTTTACCTCTCTCTTTGAAGTTGTTTTACAGAAATGTCGAGATTTGGACCTCCATTTCATGAGAGAAGGGAGCCTTTGTGCTGCATTGAGGAAAGAATGTTTTTTTTTTTTTTTTTTTTTTTTTTTATGTCGACCATACTGGAGTTGTAACAAACTCTATGAGCAAATTAAAAAGATGCCTTGAAGAGCATCAAAGAGAGATAGAGACCCAAAATTGGTGGTTTGAGTCTTGGTTTACACAGTCCCTCAGGTTAACTACATTTTAATCAACCCTGGCCGGTCCAATAATAATCCTCATTTTATTACTTACTATAAAACCCTGTTTCTCAACCATGTAATTTCTTTTCTCCAAGCTCAAATTGGACAAGTTAAACGTATGTTAATACCCCACTAGCATACATAAAATGTGACACCCCCCAACAATCACTTTTATGATTAAAAGTAGCCAGAAGAAGAAGTGGGGAATGAAATGTTAATAAAATATGTACTTGTCACTTCCTGTTTTTCTGTACGCTTAACAAAACACTGTTAAAATGTTGAGAAATGTTTCCTAATCTTGTTCCCAGAATGTGCTGTCCCCAACTGCCAAACTGCAGAATGTACTCCCTCACCCGTTTACACACAAACCGCTAACTCGCCCTGACCCATCAATAAACTTTCCTCCCTGCCCTCTCCAAGAAAATTATATAAGCTCTGCTAAAGATGTTCTCAAGGCTTTCTGCTCTATTCAAGTGAGCTCTGAGCTGAGCCCCAGCATGCTGGAACTCCCAGAATAAAAGCCCTTTCTTTTGCAGGAGGCTTTATAATCTCTTGGATGGTCTCATTCTCTGACACTCGCCCTACGTTACTTGGATGATTGAATGTAGATGAGAACATCCATAGGAGGGGACAGCACATTCTGGGAAAGATTAGGAAGAAGAATGAGTATAAAATTTGGAACAAAAGTTCTTTATCAATAGGGTTTCGGTTACAGAGTGAATGTAAATGTCAACACAAGTGAAGAGTCAGTCACAATGATGAATTGGAGAAAATACGTTGGAAAGCAGATATCAATACAGACATTACAAAATCAGGAAAAGTATAAAGTCAGTGATAGGATTAGACATTTTCAACAGGGTTGAGTTTGAATATATAATCTTAGGAAGAAACGAATATGTAATCATCAATAGGATTGATATTTGAGAGCATTAGGCAAATTGGACATTGATGTTTTTAGTAATCCATGTTCACTTTCCACTTAGGCTTTGGTACAAATATAAGTTTGACCTTTGAATTTTGTGTCCAGAATATTACTGTGATAAAATGTATATATAGATCAGGTGACATAAGTATTTCTTCCACCATTTTTGGGAGCAATATTTTGAAGACGTATAAATTAGTATTTGGGGTACAAACAGGTATACCCTGTGTCTATGAATATAGAGATAATGCATGAATAGACCAACTGTGAATAAGTAATATAACTGGTTCCACTTTAAATGGTGGATTGAATTGATATCTGAAAATATGAAAAATCTTATATTGATATACAATCATTCATTCCAACAAGTTATACATCAATATTAATATTAGGGTTATGGTTTATCATGAAGGGTGTGTGAGTTTTGCTTAAATGTGATTATGAAAATCGAAAATAATGTGTTTGGAAAAAAGAATCTTGAGAAGACCAGTCAAGAAATATGGAAGAATACATGTGTTCTAAAGTAGGAAGTGATTGAAAGTGAAAAAATGCCTATAATTTTGTGATCTTTTTGATGAAATACATATCCTATGATGTGCATAAACTGAAGAAATAGTAATGTACCAGTGTTGAATTAAAATGAACATCAAAATACACATCATGTTCCATATGAATCTTCTTGCATTGAGGTTAAACTGGGTCAGTTACTCTAGATATATTAGGATTTGTATGCAACATTCACTGAAGTTAGTTTTCAGTACTAAAAACAAAAAAGTATTTCAGGTGGATGAATATTTCTGAGAATAATATTTAGAAAAGATGATCATAAATCCACATACATGAATATGAATGAATTAAGGGAGTGTATATTAAGATACAAATATTTCATATTTTGAAAAATCTAGAGAATGTGTGAATGTATATATATATATATACACACACATATATATACATACACACACACATTAAAAACTAGCAATATATATGCTATTCGAAATTCATCATGAAATATATATCATTCACAGATCTAAAAATATTCATTTTACTGAACATGGATTTATGTATAATGTTGTAAAACTAGGAAGCTCACCCATTGGTTATATTTTCAGTTCCAACAGCATTTAGGAGGAGTGATCTTCTCTCACAATTTGTATCTGCCAAGTCGTTCACCTCACAAGAATGTAGGTGTGGTACCAGGTAGGATTCTATATGTGTTTATTGCTGTTGCATTGGGAGTTTAGTAATTGCTTCATGGAATCCAAGGAGTTCAACTGGGACACAGTGCTGGAGCGAGTTCTGTCAGGCATGGTGGGTCAGGGTATGCCTGAGAATGCACCAACCAGGCTTCTATCCCACATAGCTTGCCCCCTTAAACATAGCAACCTGATTGTAAACATTGCCCTGAAACCTCACCGTATAACAAGATGCCTTTGCATAGGAGGGTCTGCTGACTGTACCATGTCAGTCACAAGCCATTTGGAAGCCAATGGCAGATCCACATGGCCCCACCACAGATGTTTTTTCACAAACCTACCAACCACTACTCTAGGACAACTACTCAGCAGGCTCCAACTTATTTTCATGAAACCCAATCAATCAAGGCACTGTCTGGTACACTCATGATCAGCAACAGAATATCCAATGGTTCTCCAGTGCCACCTGGTCATGGGAAATTGAAAATTTCCATGGTATTTATCTAGCCATTTTTCAAGGAAGAAGTTGGATGCACTGTGGGTTTCAATTCATTCAGGAACCATTAAATATTTAGGAAGCTCATTTCAATGAAAGTTCTGGAGAATTCTCACAGGCAAGGCTTCCAAAAGGGTGGCCAAAAGGTCACATGAAGCCAGGGCCATTGAGGTCTAAAATGTGATGTCATTGTCTGTTTTGACTCTCAACAATGGCTTCCAAGTCTTTCAGAATAAAATCATGTGATATCCTGGTTGAGATCAGAGTGCCCTGTGGAAAGCTACCCTGGGCCTTGATCTCAGTTTCCAAGGATGACTCTCATGCGTGGCTTCCTCAAATCCCAACACAATTCATAGCAATACTTCTCTGAGGTGAGTTCCAGAACTCAGTCTCTAAGGGGAATCACACCAGAGTTCAGGCCCAGGTGGACCCAGTCATCTCTTCCAATTGCCACACAAATGACCACAATAAAACCGAAATTCTCCCACATGGCCCTCATCTTCTTCCATATTGACACTCATCATAACCTCTGGCTGGAGGGGTCCATGAGGGACGCAGCCCAAGACAGTGTCCAAAATAAGCTCCGTTGCTCCTCATTTGCCTAAATTCAGGGTGGCCTGGACACCCTTCCTTTGCACCAGGAGTGATCAAAAAGGCCTGCCCGTAATACTGCTCCACTTTTCCCATTTGAGGCCTACTGAGTGTCGGTTAAAGATACTTTATGTGAATTGGAGTGATGAGAAAACCTAAGCACCTACGGGATAGCCTCTGAAGGGCTTTGACGAACTCATCTGACCCAAATGATACCTATTCTCACTTGATGGAATTCAGGAACCTTACAGAGGAAGGCAAAAGACTTCATCCACAATTACAACTCTTTTTGCCATTTTTGATTTGGATGCACACATGGGATCTTTCTTTAGATCCATCAGGTGCTGAGAATCTAAGTCAAAGAATCACACTGGGCTAAGAGGCTGATTCAGACACAACTCTTTCCAAATCAATTAAGGAAAGATCCAAAGGTGAAGCCTATTTATTTCCATTTGAAAACTATTTTCTTCTGGATTCACAAAGGGGTGGTGTGAGACAACGACTTCCTGACTCTCAGGGCAACAGAACAATAGGTAAGCAAATGGCCCAAAGCAGGATTTCTCCACTGAGACTTTCCTGGTCAACTGATATCTGAGTTTTCTCAGATGCTCCTCATTTCCTTCAGCTATCCAGAACATTGCCTTGTCACAGAGTTTGGGGGTGGTACATAACTTAGACACAAAACCATGAGCCTATTCTGGAGAGTGTCCAGAATTCTGGAAGAAAACAGCAACTTAGGAAGGTAGCAGGTATTGCCCATTTATAAGGCAATCCACAGTCCATTCATAAAATGGGCAGGATGAATGCTGGGAAGCTTTCTACTAGACAGGACATATCCATTGATGCATTCTCTTTTCTAATGTCTACAACCACGGACACAGTGTGATTCACAGACCCAGAAACACTTGCCTTGTCAAACGACTTACTAAAAACAGTTCACTCCAAACCAAACAAACTGACTTTCCTTCCTATTCTCAGAACATGAGACAAAACCACAAACCAACACCCACACCGACAATGACACCTTCTTCCCCCAAATAGGTATGAGACTATCCGGAGTATCCTCTGACTGGTGGGCCATACTATGTTCCCCCGAAATGTCCTGTCCTGTTTCAGATCTGGTCTCCTTGGCCAACTCTGTGAAGTTGTCAGGAGCCAGGAGTGAGCCACTACCTGCTTTTCCAGGAAAAGCCCCTCTTCCGAGCTTTCCAGGCATTTGGCCTCCTCACATTAGTAGTTACCAAGAAAGACTGATTCTGTCCTTGGTAAATCCAAACAAGTGAGACCACTGGGACTGGGACTGGGACTGGATCTGGGTGCCTGGCGTCCTGGATCCCATGTTCAGAGAGTTCCATCAATAAGGAAGTGAGTTGAGGTCACTTTCTTCAGGAACTGAATGAGATCACTGCCTCGGCAACCACTTTGTCCTAAGAGTTTCTTCCAACGGTCCCATGAGATGGAGGCTGCTCCTACTTCCTGTGACACTTTCACAAGTTAGAATGGTATATCAACCATAGGGAACCAGGAACAGCTCTCCACACAGTCTTGGTTTGGTCCATCTTCTCTACATTAAGATGAGAGAGGCTGATTCAGAAACATCCCTTCATCCTGACCAGGTTGTTTGCGATGGAAGATGACTTTTGCTCTCTCAGGTCCTTCATACCTGCCTACATCTTCTCCAGGGATCATTGCTGCATGGCGCTTTGAGGTTCTCAGCAGATGGAAGATCCACTACATTCCTGTATTGTAAGATCAACACTGTCCCTGCTCTTCTGTAAACATGTTATTAACACAAACCGTGTATGGTTAGTGTTAATAACATGTTCCATTTGGGTTAGGAATTATTCTGCTGCATGAATAATGGTATTGGAAACTTGTGATAATTTTAAGAATATAGAGATGAAATATATGTATGAAAAAAGAAATTTGAAGCCCAGAAGGGCATTGGGCCCTTGATTGTGATACTTAGCGTTGAATTACATTCTGCACCGATGTCTCAGATAAATCAATATACAATAGCATGAGACCTTGTACCTTGAATGATTGAATGTAGAAGAGAACATCCAGTCAAAAAGGGATACTCGGTAGGATTAAGAAGATAGTTAGTATGTTTAGGAAGAAGAGTGAGTATAGGATTTGGAACAAAAGTTCTTTAGCAATAGGTTATTTATTAGAGTGTGAATGTAAATGTCAGCACATGTGAAGAGTCAGTCACAATGATGAACTGGGAAATATATGTAGGAAAGCAGATAGCAATAGAGACATTATGAAATCAGGCAAAGTATAAAGTGAGGGATAGGATTAGACATTTTCAATTGGGTTGAGTTTGAATATATAATTTTAAGAAGAAACACATATGTAGTCACCAATAGGATTGACATTTGAGAGCATTAGGGAACCTGGACATGGATGTTTTTAGTAATCCATGTTTTTTTTTCCATTTGGGCTTTTATACAATCATAAGTGTGACCTTTGCATTTTGTGTCCAGAATATTTCTGTGATTAAATGTATATGAAGATCAGGTGACATGAGTCCACATCCACCATTTCAGGGAGCAATATTTTGAAGACGTATAAATTAGTATTGGGGGTACAAAGAGGTGTACACTGTGTCTATGAATATAGAGATAATGCATGAATAGACCATAGTGTGAATAAATAATATAACTGGTTCCACTTTAAATAATGGATAGAATTGATATCTGAAAAGATATAAGAAATCTTATATTGACATACAATCATTCATTCAAACCAGTTATAGATCTAATGGTAATATCAGAGTGATAATTAATATGAATGGTATGTGAGTTTTGCTTCAAAAGTGATTATGGAAATCAAAATTAATGTGTTTGGTATGAAATCTCATGAAAAGACCAATTAAGAAACTTAGAGAAATACATGTGTTTTGAAGCAGGAAGTGATTGAAAGTGAAACAAATGCCTATAAATTTTTGAACTTGTGGATGAAATGATATATCCTATGATGTCCATAAACTGAAAAAATAATAATGTACCAATATTGAATAAAAATGAACTTCAAAATACACATCATGTCCCGTAGGATTCTACTTACATTGATGTTAAACTGATTCAGTTACTGTAGAAATATTAGGATCTGTAAGCTCCATTCACTGAAGTTAGTTTTCAGTACTAGGAAATAAATATGTATTTCAGGCGGATGAATATTTCTGAGAATTATCTTGTGAAAAGTTGATTATAAACCACATATAGAAACATGAGTGAATTTAGGGAGTGTATAATAAGACACATATATTTCATATTTTGAAAAATCTGGACAATATATATATATATATATATATATATATATATATATATATATATATATATATATATATACACATATATATAGATAAATAGATAGATAGACACACACACATTATAATGTAGCAATATATATCCTAATCGAAATCCACTGTGTAATACATATCATCCACATATCCAAAAATATTCATTTTACTGAACATCAATTTATATATAATGGTGTTCATCTAGGAAATTCACCAATAGGTTTAATTTTCAGTTCCATCATTATTTAGGGGGAGTGATATCTTATCACAATATGTATCTTTCAAAATCAGCGAGCTTACAAAAATGTACTTGTGATACCAGGTAGGATTCTAAATATGCATAAAAAATACATGTGATGAATAGGCTACAGAGAATGGGAGACAGAAATTTACATATGTGTTAACTTTAAAAACTCATGGAGAACTATTACAATGAAAAGTTGACTAGATTTATAACACATACCCTTGATAAAGCAGAAGGGAAGTCCAAGTATACACCATGCCTCCTATGAACGGCCTGTTTTTCTATTCTGTTAGGTTTCTTGTTCTCCATCATATTAGGATTAGTAGTCAGAGTCTAGTAGGTTATGGGTTAATGTCAGGGATTCAGTATTTCAAATGGAAAATATGAAAATGAATCTAATGTGTATACAAATATGTGCTACACAAAAATCATCCCACTCTCATCCAGAACAATGCCTTGACATAACCTTCGCCCCAATTAATACACAATTAGTGGAGAAGAGTTAGAAAATCTGTGAATACATATGTGGAAATAAAAATGCTCAGGAGTTCACAGCTTTGGAGGCGGTAGAGAAATTTCCAAAAGTATGGGGTAGGGTAAATACTCCACAAATATGGAGTTCTGCTGGCCTAATGACTCTTTGAGAAACTGCCTTTGAGGTTGGGCCCTTGTAATATGTTGTTGTCAGGAGCTTCAGCTTCCTTTGTAGTGAGACAATCAAAGCTGGATCTGCATATATGTGACCTGAAAGGCATGGTTTCTTATTTTCTAGTGAACATGAGGCAGCAGTTCTGAATTCCCTCATTGTAGGTAAACTGTGGCCACTGGGAGCTAAGTGTCTCCTCGTGTGGACTGAGAAGCCATTTGGTCATCCTCCACTTTTCCTGGTGATTCTTACTGCTGCACTGGGAGTTTGGTATTGGCATCAGTAAATACCATGAGTTCAACAGAGACACAGTGCTGGAGGGAGTACTCTCACGTGTGGTGGGTCAGGGTGTGCAGGAGAACGCCCAATCCAGGCTTCTATTCAACAAAGCTTGAGTCCTTGTCTGTAGTAACCCAATTCTGAACATTGCCCTAAAACCTCTCAATGTAAAAAGATGCCTTTACATATAAGGGTCTGCTGGCTGCACCATGTCAGTCACAAGGCATTTGGAAGCCAGTGGCAGATCCATGTGGCCCCATCACAGATGTTTTATCATACACCTGCAAACCACTGCTCTAGGCCCACTACTAAGCAGGTTCCAACGAACTGGCATCTTTGTTCTACACCATTTTCATGAAACCCAGTAAATCAAGGCACTGTCTGGTACACTCATGATCAGCAACAGAACATCCAAAGATTCTCCAGTGCCACCTGCTCTTGGGAATTTCAAATATTCCATGGTATTTATCTAGCCATTTTTCAAGGATGAAGTTGGTGTCACTGTGGGTTTCAATTCATTCAGGAACCATTAAATGGTGAGGAAGCTCATTTCAATGAAAGCTCAGGAGAACTCTCACAGGCAAGTCTTCCCAAACAGTGGCCAAAAGGTCAAATGAAGCCTGGCCCATTGAGGTCTACAATGTGAGTTCCATGTGTGATTTGACTCTCAAGTATGGCTGCCAAGTTTTTCAGAATGAAATCATGTGATATCCTAGCTGAGATTCCCAGTGCTATGTGGAAAGCCATCCTAGGCCTAAATCTCAGTCTCAAAGGGCAACTCTCATGTGTGGCCTTCTAAAATCCCAACAGAATTCATGGTAATACTTCTCTGAGTTCAGTTCCAAAACTCAGTCTCTAAGGGGAATCACACCATAGTTCAAGCCCAGGTTGACCCAGGAATCTCTTCCTACTGCCCCACAACTGATAACAATTAATACCAAAACATTCCCACATGGCCCTCATCTTCTTTTATATAGACACTCATCATAACCCCTGGGTTGAGGTTTCCATGAGGGGTGCATACCAAGACAGTGTCCAAAATAATCTTCCTTGCCTCTAATTTGCCTAAAGTCAGGGTGGCCTGGAAACCCTTCCTGTTAACCAGGAATGATCAAATAGGCCTGCCATTAATACTGATCTACTTCTCCAAATAATCACACTGGGCCAAGAGGCTGATTCAGACACATCTATTTACAAAGCAATAAAACAAAGAGCCACAGGTGATGCCTATTCATTTCCATTTGAAAACTCTTTTCTTCAGGATTCACAAAGGGGTGGCCTAAGGCAAAGACCTTCTAGATATTCACAGCACCAAAACCATAGGTAAGCAAAATTCCCAAAGCAGGGTTTCTCCACATAGACTTTACTGTTCACACTGATATCTGAGTTTCCTGAGATGCTCCCATTTCCTTCAGCTCTCCAGTACATGGCCATGTCACAGAGCTTGGAGGTGGTACGTATCTTGGACAGAAAACCATGAGCCTATTCCGGAGAGTGGCCAGAATTCAGGAATAAAACAGGAAATTAGGAAGATAGTCATTGCTACCCATCCATAAGGAAAGCTGCAGTCCAATCATAAATTGGGCAGTATGAATTCTGGAAAGCATTATACTAGATAGGACACATTCATTGATGCATTATGTTTTCTAATGTCTACAACTACAAACACAGTGGGATACATAGACATAGAAACACTTGCCTTGTCAAACGACTTACTAGAAACAGTCCACTTCAAATCAAACAAACTGCCTTTCCTACCAATTCTCAGAACATGAGACAAAACAACAAACTCACACCCACAACAACATTGGACTTTCTTCCCCCAAGTAGGTCTTTGACTCTCCGGAATTTCCTCTGACTGTTGTACCATACTATGTTCCCCCAAAATGCCCTGAACTGTCTCAGATCTGGACTCCTTGGCCAACTCTTTGAAGTTGTCAGGAGCCAGCTTTGAGCCACTACCTTCTTTCTCAGGAAAGGCCACTCTCCAAAGCTCTCCTGGGATTTGGCCATTCTCAAATCAGTAGGTACCAAGAAAGACTGATTCTGTCCTTGGTAAAACCAAACAAGTGAGCCCACTGGGACTGGGTCTGGGACTCGTTCTGTGTGCCTGGCTTCCGGGATTCCAAGTTCAGAGTGTTCCAAGACCAAGGAAGTGAGATAGGTCACTTCCGTTCGGAACTGAATGAGGTCACTGGTTTGGCAACCACTTTGTCCTAACAGTTCCTTCAAAGGGTCCCATGAGATGGAGGCTGCCCCTACTTTCTGTGACACTTTCACAACTTAGAACGGTATATCAACCATAGGCACCCCAGAACAGCTCTCACACAGACCTGGTTTGGTCCATCTTCTCTACATTAAGAAGAGAGAGGCTGATTCACACACATCCCTTCATCCTAACCAGGTTGTTTGCCTTACAAGATGACTTTTGCCCTCTCAGGTCCTTTATAGCTGCCTTCATCTTCCCCAGGGATAATTTCTGCATGGACCTTTGAGGTTCTCAGCGGGTGGAAGATCCCCTATATTCCTCTATATTAAGACCAACTCTGTCCCTGTTCTTCTATAAAGTTAGATTGAGGGAACAATGTATGGTTAGGGTTAATAACATGTTCGATTTGAGTTAGGAATCATTTTGCTGGATGAATAATGGTATTGGGAACCTGGGATATTTATAAGAATATAGATGTGAAATATAAGTATGAAAACAGAAATCTAGGTAAGATTTTAAGCCCAGAAGGGCATTGGGCCCTTGATTGGAATACTTAGCGTTGAATTTCGTTCACACAGATGTCTCAGATAAATCAATATACAATGGCATATCACCTTGTACCCTGGATGATTGAATGTAGAAGATTTCATCCAGTCAAAAAGGGATAGTTGTTAGGATTAGGAAGATAGTCTGTCTGTTTCGGAAGAAGAGTGAGTATAGGATTTGGACCAAAAGTTCAATAGCCCTAGGTTTTCGGTTAGAGAGTGAATGTAAATTTCAGCACATGTGGAGAGTCAGTCACAATGATGAACTGGGAAAATTATGTAGGAAATCAGATATCAATTCACACATTATGAAATCAGGCAAAGTATAAAGTGAATGATAGGATTAGACATTATCAACAAGGTTGAGTTCCAATATATAATCTTAGGAAGAAACAAATATGTAGTCACCAATATGATTGACATTGGAGAGCATTAGGCAATCTGGACATGGATGTTTTTAGTAATCCAGAATCACTTTCCATCTAGGATTTGCTACAATCATAAGTGTGACCTTTGCATTTTGTGATCAGAATATTACTGTGATAAAATGTATATGTAGATCAGGTGACATGAGTATTTCTTCTAACATTTCTGGGAGCAATATTTTGAAGAGGTATAAATTAGTATTGGGGGTACACAGAGCTTTACCCTGTGTCTATGAATGTAGAAGAAATGCATGATTTGACAATACTGTGAATAAATAATATACTGTTTCCACTTTAAATCATGGATTGAATTGATATCTGAAAATATGTAAGAAATCTTATATTGATATACAATCATTCATTCCAACGAGTTATACATCTAATGGTAATATTAGGGTTATGTTTTATCATGAAGGGTGTGTGAGTTTAGCTTCAAAAGTGATTATGGAAATGGAAAATAATGTGTTTGGAAAAAAATCTCATGAAAAGATGAGTCAAGAAATATTGAGGAATTCATATGTTCTGAAGCAGGATTTGATTGTAAGTATAAAAAAAGCCTATAAATTTCCTAACTTGTGGATGAAATATATATCCTACGATGTGCAAAAACTGAAAAAATAGTAATGCACCAGTGTTGAATGAAAATGAACGTCAAAATACACATCATATCCCATAGGAATCTACTTGCATTGATGCTAAACTGGGTCAGTTACTGTAGAAATATTATGATTTGTATGCACTATTCACTGAAGTTAGTTTTCAGTACTAGGAAATGAATATGTATTTCAAGTGGATGAATTTTTATGAGAATAATCTTGTGAAATGTTGACTATAAATTTACATATATGAACACGAATGAATTTAGGGAGTGTATAATAAGAAATATATATTTCATATTTTGAAAAATCTTGAGAATGTATATATATAGATATGTGTGTGTGTGTGCATTTATGTATATATATATATATATATATATATATATATATATATATATTATATATACACACACAGACACTAAAATGTATCAATATACATGCCAATCGAAATTCACTATGAAACATATATCATCCACCGATCCAAAAATAATCATTTTACTGAACATGGATTTATGTATAATATTTTTCAACTAGGAAGTTCACCCATAGGTTGAATTTTCAGTTCCAACAGCGTTTAGAAGGAGTGATCTCTTCCCACGATTTGTATCTCACAAGACAGCCAAACTCACAAGGATGTACGTGTGATACCAGTTATGTTTCTATATTTGCATATAAAAATACATGTGCTGAACAGGCTACAGAGAAAGGGAGACAGGAATTCACATATTTGTTAACTTTAAAAACACATGGAGATCTATTTCAATTAAAAATTGACTAGATTTATAACACCTACACTTTATCATGCAAAAGGAAAGTCCAACTATACACCATGCCTTCTCTGAACTGCTTTCATTTCCATTCTGTTTGGTTATTTTTGTCCATCATTTTAGGATTAGTAGTCAGTCTATTAGGGTATGGGTTAGTGTCAAAAATTCAGTAATTCGAATGGAAAATAGGAAAATGAATCCAATGTGTATGCAAATATGTGCTACACAAAAATATTCCCACTCTCATCCAGAACATTGCCTTTACATTACCTTTGCCCCAAATAAGACACGATTAGAGAAGAAGAGTTAGGAAATCTGTGAATACATATCTGAAATGGAAAATATTCAGGAGTTCACAATCTTGGATGTGGTAGAGGAGTTTCCAAAAGTAAGGGACAGGGTAAACACTCCACAAACATGGAGCTCATTGGGCCTAAAGACTCTTGAGAAACTGCCTCTGAGGTTGGGCACTTGAAATATATGTTGTTGTCAGGAATTTTAGCATTTTGTCTAGTGAGACCAACAAAGCTGGGTCTGATCTCTGTGACCTGAAGGATATGTTTTTTTATTTTCCAATGAACATGAGGAAGCAGTGCTGAATTCTCTCTTTGTAGGTAAACTCTGGCCACTGGGGTCTAAGTGTCTCCCCATGTGGACTGTGAAGCCATTTGATCATCTTCCACTTTTCGAGGTGTTTCTTGCTTCTGCACGGTGAATTTGGTATTTGCTTCAGGAAATACAAGGAGTTCAACAGGTACCAGTGATGGAGGGAGTTCTGTCACGTGTGGTGGGTCAAGGTCTGCAGGAAAATGCACCAACCAGGCTTCTACCCCACATAGCTTGCCCGCTTGTCCATAGCAATCTGATTCTGAACATTGCCCTGAAACCTCTCCATATAACAAGATGCTTTTATATATAAGGGTCTGCTGACTTCACCATGTCAGTCTCAAGCCATTTGGAATCCAAGGGCAGATCCACATGGTACCATCACAGATGTTTTATCACATACCTGCACACCACTGCTCTAGGCCCACTACTCAGCAGTCTCCAACTTACAGGGATCTCTTTTCTACACTGTTTTCATGAAACCAAGTAAATCCAAGCACAGTCTGGTACACTCATAATCAGCAACAAGTCATCCAAAGTTTCTCCATTGCCACCTGGTCATGGAAATTTCAAAAAATTCATGGTATGTATTTAGCTATTTTTCAAAGATGAAGTTGGAGGCACTGTGGGTTTCAATTTATTTAGGAAACATTAAATGGTGAGGAAGCTCATTTCAAAGAAATCTCTGGAGAACTCTCACAGGCAAGGCTTCCCAAAGAGTGGCCAATATTTCACATGAATCCAGGCCCATTGAGGTCTAAAATGTGAGGTCCATGTGTGTTTTGACTCTCAATTATGGCTGCCAAGACTTTCAGAATAAAATCACGTGAAATCCTGGCTGAGATTCCCAGTGCTCTGTGGAAGCCACCTTGGCCTAGATCTCAGATTTCAGGATGACTCTCATGTGTTGCCTCCTAAAATCCCAACACAATTCATGGAAATACTTCTCTGAGGACAGTTCCAGAATTCAGTCTCTAAGGGGAATAACACCAGAGTTCAAGCCCAGGTGAACTAAGTCATCTCTTCCAACCGCCACACAAATGACCAGAATCAAAACCAAAACACTCCCACATGGCCCTCAACATCCTCCATATAGACACTTATCATAACCTCTGGCTGGAAATTTCCATGAGGGGCGCAGACAAATACAGTATTCAAATAAGTTCCCTTGCCCCTCATTTGCCTAAAGTCAGGGTGGCCTGGACACCCTTCCTGAGAACCAAGAGTGATTAAATAGGCCTGCACTTAATATTGCTCTGCATCTCCATTTTGGGGCCTACTTACTTTCAGGTATAGATTCTTTATGTGATTTGGAGTCATGTGAAAAGCCAAGCACCTCTGGGCTAGTCTCTGCAGGGTTTGAAGAACTCATTTGACCCAAAGGATCCCTATTCTCACTTGATGGATTTCAGGAACCTAACAGAGGAAAGCAAAAGACTTAATCCACAATGACTGCTCATTTGGCCATTTTGGTTTTGGATGCACACATGGTATCTTTCTTTAGATCCATCAGGTGCTAAGAATCTAAGCCACAGCCTCACACAGGGTCATGAGGCTGATTCAGACACATCCCTTTCCAAAGCAATCAAGCAAAGAGCCACAGGTGATGCCCATTAATTTGCATTTGAAAACTCATTTCTTCAGGCTTCACAAAGGGGTGGTCTGAGGCAAAAAGCTTCCTGAAATTCAGGGCAACAGAAGAATAGGTAAGCAAATGGCCCAAAGCAGGATTTCTCCACTGAGACTTTCCTGGTCACACTGATATCTGAGTTTTCTGAGACGCTCGCCATTCCCTTTAGCTATCCAGTACATGGCCATGTCACAGAGCTTGGAGGTGGTATATATATATATTGGACGCATAACCATGAGCCTATTCTGGAGAGTGGAGTGAATTCAGGAACAAAATAGAAACTTAGGAAGATAGTAGGTGTTGCCCATTCATAAGGCAAGCCGCAGTCCATTCATAAATTGGCAGGATGAATGTTGGGAAGATTTCTACTAGACAGGAGACATCCATTGATGCATTCTCTTTTCTAATGTCTACAACCACGGACACAGTGGGATACACAGACTTAGAAACACTCGCCTTTTCATAAGACTTATTAGAAACAATTCACTTCAAACCAAAAAACCGCCTTTATTACCTATTCTCAGAACATGAGACAAAACCACAAACCAACACCCACATCCACAAAGACACCTTCTTCCCCCAAGTCAGTCTGTGACTATCCATAGTGTCCTCTGATTGGTGGGCCATACTATGTTACCCCTAAATGGCCTGTCCTGTCTCAGATCTTTTCTCCTTGGTCAACACTGTGAAGTTCTCAGGAGCCAGCGGTGATCCACTAACTGCTTTCTCAGGAAAGGCCACTCTTCAGAGCTTTCCTGGCATTTGGGCATCCTCACCTCCGTAGGTACCAAGAAAGACTGACTCTGTCCTTGATAAATCCAAACAATTGAGACCACTGGGACTGGGACTGGGACTGAGACTGAATTTGGGTGCCTGGCTTCCTGGATCCCAAGTTCAGAGAGTTCCATCACCAAGGATGTTAGGTGAGGTCACTTCCTTTAAGATCTGAATGAGGTCACTGCCTTGGCAACCACTTTGTCCTAACAGTTGCTTCAAAGTGTCCCATGAAATGAAGGCTGCCCCTACATCCTGTGACATTTTCACAAGTTAGAATGGTATATCAACCATAGGCACTCGGGAAGTGCTCTCCACACTGGCCTGGTTTGGTCCTTCTTCTCCATATTAAGAAGAGAGAGGCTGATTCAGACACATCCCTTCATCCTGACCAGGTTGTTTTCAATGGAAGATGACTTTTGCTCTCTCAGTTCCTACATATGTGCCTATAACTTCTCCAGGTATCATTTTTGCGTGGACCTTTGAGTTTCTCAGCAGTTGGAAGAAACCGTACATTCCTGTATTGTAAGAACAACTCTGTCCCTGCTATTCTGTAAAGTTAGATTGAGGGAAGAGTGTATGGTTAGGGTTAATAACTGTTTCGATTGGGGTTAGGAATCATTCTGCTGGATGAATAATGGTATGGCGAACCTTCAATATTTACAAGAATATATAGGTGAAATATAAGTACGAAAACAGAAATAAAGGTAATATTTGAAGCCCAGAAGGGCAATGGGCCCTTGATTGCAATATTTAGCTTTGATTTATTTTCTGCACAGATGTCTCAGATAAATCAATATACAAATGCATAGGACCTTTTACTTTGGATGATTGATTGTCAAAGAGAACTTCCAGTCAAAAAGGGATAGTCGGGGGGCTGGGGATGTGGCTCAAGTGGTAGCGCGCTCGACTGGCATGCGTGCGGCCCGAGTTCGATCCTCAGCACCACGTACAAACAAAGATGTTGTGTCTGCCAAATACTAAAAAAAAAAATGTTAAAAAATTCTCTCTCTCTTTCTCCCTCTCTCTCTAACTCTTTCTTTAAGAAAAAAAATTTAAAAAAAGGATAGTCGGTAGGATTAGGACGATAATTGGTAAGTTTAGAACGGAGAGTGAGTATAGGATTTGCACCAAAAGTTCTTTAGCTATGGGGTTTCGGGTATAGAGTGAATGTAAATGTCAGCACATGTGAAGAGTCAGTCACAATGATGAACTGGGGAAAATATGTAGGAAAGCAGATTTCAATAGAGACATTAGGGAATCTGGCAAAGTATATTCGGTAATGAAAATTTAGTAAAATAGGTAAATGTCACTTCCTGTTTTTCTGTATGCTTAACAAAACACTTTTGAAATCTTGAGAACTGTTTGCTAATCTTGTTCCCAGAATGTGCTGTCCCCAACTGCCAACCTGCAGAATGTACTCATTCACCCGGTTGCACGCAAACTGCTCACTTCCCCAGACCAAACAATAAAGTTCCCTCTCTGCCCTCTCCAAGGAAAGTATATAAGCTCTGCTTAAGCTGTTCTCAGGGCTCTCTGCTCTATTCAAGTGAGCTCTGAGCCCCAGCATGCTGGACCCCCAATAAACCCTTTGCTTTTGCATGAGACAGTCTCTTGGTGGTCTCTTCACCCGATGCTCGCCTGACCTTTACATATGGAGGTTCCACTGAGATCCGGTAGCGGCGAACGAGAGACCCCAACAGGCTCCTCTTGGGGTATGTATGGTGCCTCTTTCTGGTTTCAGGTTTCAGGTTAGGGCTTCGCAAAATGGCTGTCAATGAAGAGTGTGACCTCTCTCCGATGGTGGCTGACATACGTGTCACAGAGCCACAGGCCACATCCCTGGGGGATGCACCAGAGTACTCGGGAAATCGAGGAGCAATAGTCTCCTCAACTCAGTGATATTTTGTTTCAGATTCGGTATTGCCAGCCCATCGGGTTGGGCCAGATACTTAGTCCTGGTCTCAGTGTTGGAAGTTCTATTGTCTGTCTTTATTTTCTTGTCTTGTCTGTGTCATGTGTCGTTGCTTTTACTGTTTGTGTACCTTTCATTATGGGACAGAGCACTTCAATGCCTCTGTCCCTGACCCTTGATCACTGGACCAAAGTACCCTTAAGGGCTCAGAATCTTTCTTTTTCAGTAAAATTCTGGACCTGGCAGACTCTCTGTGCCTCAGAATGGCCCACCTTTGGATTCGGATGGCCCCTAGAAGAATCTTTCTACTTCCCACTAAATTAAAAAGTCAGAGGATATTGTCTTTCAGCCAGGGCCACATAGCCATCAGGATCAACAGCCATATATCTTAACTTGGCAGGACCTCTGCAAATCTCCTCCATGGGTGAAGCATTTCCTTGCCCCTACCCCCGCTCCTACTCCTTCCCCCATGATCTCTCAAACCCTCTGCTCCTCCTCCTCCTCCACCCTCTGTTCTCCCTGAGTCACAAGATTTGACTCTACTGGACTCTCATCCCCCTCCTTATCTCCTGCCCACGTCCCCCAAAGACCAACACCCTCTAAGTGATTCCCCTGCTGCTGACTCAACCTCTCCACCATTGGAGGAAGCTAAGCCAGCCCAGCGCCCTCCAGATAATTTCCCCGCGGCACACACAGCCCCTCCTCCTCTGGAGGAAGCTAGCCCGGCTAAAGGTACTCACCAGTGGTGAATGATTGAAAAACCTGGAACTCAAATGATGCTCCCCCTCCATCCCTAGGGGCCAATGATTGACAACGGCCTTGGGGGAAAAATGCAAGCCTACCAGTATTTACCTTTCTCCTCTTCAGACCAATATAACTGGAAAAATAAAAATCCCCCTTTTACCGAGGACCCCACCCGGCTCCTAGGTGTGGTTGAGTCATTGATGTTTTCACACCAGCCTACTTGGGATGACTGCCAACAACACCTAGGGTTGTCTCTTCATGATAGAGAAACAAAAGAGAATCCTCCTGGATGCTAGAGAAAAATATCCTCTGATCAGATGGGTGACCGACAAAACTTCCAAACATATTCAACCCTGCTTTCCCTTGAATCGACGAAACTGGGACCCCAAAACCATTGAAGGTAGGGAGCATCTGTCCACTTATCGCTGGGCTCTAATTGTGGGTATCTTAGTGGCCGCTAGGCGACTAACAAATTTTGCCAAGTTAAGAGAGATTATTCAATGGCCTGATGAATCTCCTTCTATGGTTTTAGAGAGAATTATGGAGGCATATAGGAGATATACTCCTTTCGATCCTCAGGCAGAGGATCAAAAGGCATCTGTCAAGATGGCCTTTATGGGCAAGCTGCCCTGGATATTAGAAGAAAGTTACAATGCTTAGATGGATTACAAGATATGACTTTGAGAGATTTAGTCAGAGTAGGCGAGAAGGTATACTATAAGAGAGAAACTGAGGAAGAGTAGGGAGCAAAGGGAGGATAAAAGAAACAAAAGACAGACTAAGGCATTGACTAAGGTCCTGGTCACAACAACAAATAGGCCAGAAATAAGAAACATGGAGACAGGAAGGGATACCGGGGCCCATACTAGAGGCCACCCCGGGCCTCAATTTAATGTGCATACTGTAAAGAAAAAGGACACTGCTTCAAAGAGTGCCATTGAAAGAGACAGCCACTCTAGCCAGCCATTCTGACTCTGGAGGATGACTAAGAACGTTGGGGCTCAGATCCCCTCCGAGAGCTCAGGGTAAATTTTGAAGTGGAGGGGACCCCAGCAAACTTTGAAGTGGATACAGGGGCAATATACTCTGCCCTTAAGGCCCCATTGGTCTCTCTATCAAATAAAAGGTCTCTAATTCAATGGGCTAATGGCAGAAAATATGGGGCTTGGACAACTAAGAGGACCGTGGACCAGGGGAAAGGAAAAATCCATCACTCGTTCTTAGTAATCCCAGAATGCCCGGCCCCATTGATGGGCAGAGATCTGCTCACCAAGCTCCGGGCCAAAATAACTTTTAACCCTGAAGGCCCACAAGTGAAATTTCTAAATCCTTCAGTAAAAACTCCTATAGTCACGGCTCTAAATATGTCAGTAGAAAATGTACATCAACTCACTTGCCTTGGTTCAAAGAAATTGCATTCATTCCTGAAGGATCAAGAACAGAGTTTTTTACTAACCGACTCAAAGCAAAAGGAAATAACTGAATGGGTAACAAAAGCCTCTCAGGTCTGTCATGGGTAATGCTTACCCTTCCAAGCTTCCTGCCAAAAAGCACCTACGAGGAACCAGACCAGGACAATTCTGGGAAGTGGACTTTACTAAAATTAAGCCAGCAAGGTTTGAAATTAAATATCGCCTAGTCTTTGTAGATATATTTTGAGGATGGATTGAAGCCTTTTCCAGGAAAAAAGAAAAAAAAAAAAAACGAAACAGTGCAAATGGTCGTCAAGAAGATCCTGAAAGATATTTTTACAAGATACAGCCTGCCTAAAGTAATAAGGTCTGATAATGGACTGGCGTTTGTAGCCCAGGTAAGTCAGGGGTTAGGCAAGACCCTGGGGATTAATTAAAAGTCACATTGTGCTTATAGACCACCGAGTTCAGGACAGGTAGAAAGAATGAATAGAACCATTAAAGAGACCATAACGAAATTAAGCTTAGAAACCTGCATAATAGATTGTACTATGCTCCTGCCTTATGCACTATTTCATGGAAGAAATACTCCCTCTGTTTCTTTGTGTAACCTCACCCCCTATGAAATTGTCCATGGTGCCCCTCCTTCAGTAAGGGACCTAACCCCAACTCTAAGACCTAACGATTCCTTCCACACCCTATTGATAGACTGAATTAAAGCTCTTGAAAGAACTCAGGGATACCTGTGAAAACAGATGGCCAATGCCTATCAACCTGGGGACGAGTGGACTCTACATCGATATCAAGTAAGAGACTTCATCTACATAAGTCGACATCAGGTGTCATCCCTGGAACCCCACTGAAAATGATGATACAAGGTGCTACTTATAACACCTACAGCAGTAAAGGTAGACAGAATCACTTCCTGGATCCATACCTCTCATCTCAAGCCTGCGCCCTGTCCAGACTCTGGCTGGAAACTGGAAAAAATTGGTAAAACTTTCAAATTGTGTATTTACCCTGTGTCTAAGGCTATACACTCTCCCCTTGACCACCGGTAGTCCTAAACCTATTCAACCCGTTCAGCAGCGATGGCTGATCACAAATCCTACTGGTAAAGAAGTATGATCTATCTCGCATACAGCCCACTTAGGGACTTGGTGGACATCTATCCACCCAGACATTTGTCAGCTGGCTATAGGTCTTTCCTATTGGGATATACCTGATGAAGAGGATCCCACTAAATTTCCATTAAATCCATTCTGCACCATTGATAATGGAAACAATCATTATGGATGTAGGGACACGCAAGCCAGATGCAGGTTGGCTAGCCTAGATTACTATGTTTGCCCGGTGGACTACCAAAGCCACAAACAGTCACGGTTGTGTGGGGGAAATGCCGACTTCTTCTGTAAGTCATAGGGATGTGATCATACAGGCAGTGCATGATGGAACCCAAATTCCTCATCAAATTCTGTACACAGCATTGGCCCTATTACCAATTAGATCACCAAAACCGATGGCCCCTAGAGGGGTCTCTAGATCCTCAAATTCTGCATGACCTTTTTAACTTCTGAAAGTCCTCAAAAGGGTGAAAGGAGATTTCCCTATGTGGAGGCCTTTTCCCTCCTTCGCTCACATCCTGAACTATGCTTCTCCAATAGGTCCTCACACTCAGCCTTCTGCTCTAGACTCTCTGTTGTCACTCTCACCTCAGCAACATGATTTCTCCCCTCCAATTACTAGATCAAAAACCCAAACCTCCGCCGGATCTCAGACCATTTCCCCCTTGCTGAGGTAGCAGGTACTGAGGAAACCCTCCACCGAATCACTCCTCTCTTCTCCAGTCAGTGCCCGCACCGGGTCCCACCAGTTCCTCTTACCAGCTAACCCAAAGCTCAAACCAGCTGAGGAGAACCCTCAGACCCCTATCCAAGATGTAGTGAAAATGGCCTTTAATGTGTCTTTGTCATCGCTGAAAACAGGTTACTAAGAATTTAAAGTCCCTCACAGGCTTTTAGGGATACTAAATCCCATCTTCCCCTCTGCTCTACCTGTTCTACTGCTCACCATTTTGTTGCTAGGAAAATCACAAACCCCTTTCCCAGTATTCTTTCACATCTCTGCTACCTCATTCTCAGATCCATGGAGCTGCTCACAGCCATGCCTTCCCCATCTCCCCCCTCTCTTCCAGGCCCAAAGAAAAACATTAACTGACCCTCTACAGAAGTCTTCAGCATGGCTGATTTTAGGACTTTCAGCAAAAGAGTCCCCATGAAAGACTTCAAAGTAGATAAACTTCCTCTTTTCCTGTTGCCCTGTTGTACTTGGCCACTGGCTAAAAATATCAGCACTCCTAAGTTAGACACCCCCTTACTAGTTTTTCACAAAATATGTGAACAAGGCCTTTGGCATTGAGCTGGGGCTTCACAGAGATGGCTACATTTCTAAGATAAAGAAGTTACCAACTGGGCTCCATGGTAACAGCTGGAAGGAGGAAAAAATAAAGGGAAGAAAAAGCTCTCCTTCACCCAGGTGTCCTTGAAAAGTTAACTTGCCCAGAACAGAGGAAAAAAACAGATAAAATCCGCTTTTGGGGAACTTCTGCAGGCTGTGAACTTCTGCGCCCCATCCCTTATATGTTGGGTACAACATTCTGAAACTACCTAAACGTGGGTTTTAGGGAATTAATTGATTATAACAGAAGTAATGCCCTCTGAATCCGGTTGCAAATAAAATGGAAAGTTTCCGTTTTTGGTAGTATCTTAGGTGCCTTGCCTTGTCCGTCTCTACAACAGTATAATTCTATAGACTTAAACATTGTTTATGTTTTCATGAAATTGTCAAGACGATGTGATTAATTGTGTAAAGGTGCAGATGTTTCCCAGAGTGCTTTATCATAATGCAGGTTCATTTGAAGATCAAATAGGGGGGCATAAAACCCGGTTCCACTGAGAACATATATCCATCACTTTAGCCATCCTATTAGGAATAGGAGTTGCTGCAGGCGTGAGCACAAGAACCACTGCCTTGGTCCATGGGATACAACAAATGACACCATTAGAAGCATCAATAGACCAAAACTTAAAGATATTAGAAACCTCCATCTTGGCTTTGCAGGAATCTTTAACATCTCTCTCTGAAGTTGTTTTACAGAACAGGGGAGGGTTGAACCTCCTCTTCATGAGAGAAGGGGGCCTTTGTTCTCCATTGATGGAGAATGTTGTGTTTTTGCCGACCATACTGGAGTTGTAAAAAAATCTAGGAGTAAATTAAAAAGATGCCTTGAAGAGTGTCAATGAGAGAGAGAGGCCCAAAAAGGGTGGTTTGAGTCTTGGTTCACACAGTCCCCCTGGTTAACTACGCATTTATCAACCCTGGCCAGTTCAATAATAATCCTCATATTATTGCTAACTATAAAACCCTGTTTGCTCAACCGTGTAATTTCTTTTCTCCAAGCTCAAATTGGACGAGTTAAACTTATGGTAATACCCCACTAGCAAACATAAAATGTGACACCCCGCAATGATCACTTTTATGATTAAAAGTAGCCAGAAGAAGAAGTGGGGAATGAAAGGTTAATAAAATAGGCACTTTTCACTTCCTTTTTTCCTGTATGCTTAACAAAACACTGTTGAAATCTTGAGAAATGTTTGCTAATCTTGTTCCCAGAATGTGCTGTCCCCAACTGACTAACTGCAGAATGTGCTCCCTCACTGGGTTGCATGCAAACTGACCACTCGCCCTGACACATCAATAAACTTCCCTCCCTGCCGTCACCAAGGAAAGTGTATAAGCTCTGCTTAAGCTGTTCTAAGGGCTCTCTACTCTTTTCAAGTGAGCTCTGAGCATCAGCATGCTGGACCCCCAATAAACCCTTTGCTGTTGCATGAGATAGTCTCTTGGTGGTCTCTTCCTTCGACCTCACCCGACCTTTACTTGGATAATTAAATGTAGAAGAGAACATCCATTCAAAAAGGGATAGTCGGTAGGATTAGGAATATAGTTGGTAGGTTTAGGAAGAAGACTGTGTATAGGATTTGGAACAAAAGTTCCTTAGCAATAGGGTTTCGGTTAGAGAGTGAATGTAAATGTCAGCACATGTGAAGAGTCAGGCACAATGATGAACTGGAGAAAATATGTAGGAAATCAGATATCAATACACACATTATGAAATCAGGCAAAGTATAAAGTGAATGATAGGATTAGACATTATCAACAAGGTTGAGTTTCAATATATAATCTTAGGAAGAAACAAATATGTAGTCACCAATATAATTGACATTGGAGAGCATTAGGCAAAGTGGACATGGATGTTTTTAGTAATCCAGGATCACTTTATATTTAGGATTTGCTACAATCATAAGTTTGACCTTTGCATTTTGTGATCAGAATATTACAGTGATAAAATGTATATGTAGCTCAGGTGACATGAGTATTTTTCCTAACATTTCTGCGAGCAATATTTTGAAGAGGTATAAATTAGTGTTGGGGGTACACAGAGTTGTTCCCTGTGTCTATGAATATAGAAGTAATGCATGAATTGACAATACTGTGAATAAACAATATAACTGTTTCCACTTTAAATCATGGATTGAATTGATATCTGAAAATATATAAGAAATCTCATATTGATATACAATCATTCATTCCAACGAGTTATGCATCTAATGGTCATATTAGGGTTATGTTTTATCATGAAGGGTGTGTGAGTTTAGCTTCAAAAGTGATTATGAAAATGAAAAATTATGTGTTTGGAAAGAAGTCTCATGAAAAGACGAGTCAAGAAACATAGAGGAATACATGTGTTCTGAAGCAGGAAGTGATTGTAAGTATAAAAAGAACGTATAAATTTCCTAACTTGTGGATGAAATATATATCCTATGATGTGCAAAAACTGAAAAAAATAGTAATGTACCAGTGTTGAATGAAAATGAATGTCAAAATACATATCATGTCCCATAGGAATCTACTTGCATTGATGTTAAACTGGGTCAGTTACTGTAGAAACATTAGGATTTGAAAGGACCATTTACTAAAGTTAGTTTTCAGTACTAGGAATCAAATATATATTTCAGGTGGATGAATATATCTGAGCATAATCTTGTGAACATTTTATTATAAATCCACATTCATGACATGAATGAATTTAGGGAGTGTATATAAGACACATATATTTCATATTTTGAAAATTCAGGAGGGTGTATAATATATATATATATATATATATATATATATATATATATATATATATATATATAACAGATACATTAAAAAGTAGCAATATATAAATATGTATGCGTATCAAAATTTATCATGAAATATATATCATCCACAGATTAAAAAGTATTCATTTTAGTGAATATTGATTTATGTATAATGTTGTTCAACTAGGAACCTCACCCATAGATGGAATTTTAAGACCCAAAAGCATTTAGGAGGAGTGATCTCTTCTCACAATTTGTATCTGCAAAGTCAGCCACCTCAAAAAATGTACGTGTGATACCAGGTAGGATTCTATATGTGCATATAAAAATACATGTGCTGAATAGGCTCCAGAGAAATGGAGACAGGAATTCAGAAAAAAGTTAACATTAAAGAAATTGGAGAACTATTTCAATTAGCAATTGACAATATTTATAACACCTACCATTTATCATGCAAAAAGCAAGTCCAACTATACACCATGCCTCCTCTGAACTGCGTGTGTTTCTATAATGTTTGGGTTACTTTCCTCCATCATATTAGGATTAGTAATCAGAGTCTAGTAGGGTGTGAGTTAGTGTCAGGGATTCAGTATATCGAATGGAAAATAGGAAAATGAATCCAATGTGTATGCAAATATGTGGTACACAAAAATCTTCCCACTCTCATCCAGAACAACACCTAGATATCACCTTCGCCCCAAGTAAGACACAATTAGAGGAGAAGAGTTAGAAAATCCGTGACTACATATCTGGAATGGAATACGATCAGGAGTTCACAACCTTGGAAGTGGTAGAGGAGTTTCCAAAAGTAAGGGACAGTGTAAACACTCCACAAACATGGACCTCTGCCTGCCTAAAGACTTCTTGAGAAACTGTCTCTGAGGTTGGGCACTTAAAACATATGTTGTTGTCAGGAGCTTTAGCTTCCTTTCTAGGGAGACCATCAAAGCTGGGTCTTCATCTCTGTGACCTTGTGGATATGGTTTCTTATTTTCCAATGAACATGAGGCAGCAGTGCTGAATTCTCTCTTTGTAGGTAAACTGTGGCCACGGGGGGCTAAGTGTATCCACATGTTGACTGTGAATCCACTTGGTCATCCTCCACATTTCGTGGTGATTCTTGGTGCTGCACTGGGAATTTGGTATTTGTTTCATGGAATACAAGGAGCTCAACTGGAACACAGTGCTGGAGCGAGTTCTGTCATGTGTGGTGGGTCAGGGTCAGCAGGAGAATGCACCAACCAGGTTTCTATCCCACATAGTTTGCCCCCTTGACCATAATAACCTGTTTGTGAACATTTCCCTTAAACCTCTCCTTATAAAAAGATGCCTTTACATATAAGGGTCTGCCTGATGCACCATGTCAGCCACAAGCCATTTGGACGTCAAAGGCAGATCCACAAGGCCCCACGACAGAAGTTTTATCACAAAACTGCACATCTCTGCTCTAGGTCCACTAATCAGCAGGCTTGAACTTACTGGCATCTCTCTTATACACCATTTTCATGAAACCCAGTCAATCAAGGAACTGTCTGGTACACTCATCGTCAGCAACAGTATATCCAAAGGTTCTCCTGTGCAACCTCGTCAAGGGAATTTAAAAAATTTCATGGTATTTGTCCAGCCATTATTCAAGCATGAGATTGGAGGCACTGTGGGTTTCAAATTTTTCAGGAAACATTAAATGGTGAGGAAGCTCATTTCAATGAAACCTTTGGAAAACTCTCACAGGCAAGTCTTCCCAAGGAGTGGCCAAAAGGTCACAGAAATCCAGGACTATTGAGGTCTACAACGTGAGGTCCATGTGTGTTTTGACGCTCAAGTATGCCTGCCAAGTGTTTTAGAAAAAATCATGTGATATCCAGGCTGAGATTCTCAGTGCTCTGTGGAAAGCCACCCTGGACCTAGATCTCAGTTTATAAGGGCGACTCTCATGTGTGGCCTGCTAAAATCCCAACACAATTCATGGCAATACTTCTCTGAGTTCAGTTCCAGAACTCAGTCTCTAAGTCCCCTTGAACTCACACCAGAGTTCAAGCCCAGTTGGACCCAGTCATTTCTTCCGACCGCCACACAAATGACCAAAATTAAAACCTAAACACTCCCACAAGGCCCTCATCTTCTCCATATAGACACTCATCATAACCTCTGGCTGAAGGTTTCCATGAGGGGCGCAGCCCAAGACAGTGACCAAAATGAGCACCCTTGGCCCTCATTTGCCTAAAGTCAGGGTGGCCTGGACACCATTCCTGTGAACCAGGAGGGATTAAATAGACCTACCATTAATACTGCTCTGCTTCTCCATTTTGAGGCCTACTGAATGTCAGGTATAGATTCTTTATGTGGTTTGGAGTCATGAGAAAACCCAAGCACTTCTGCAGGGCTTTGAAGAACTCATTTGACCCAAAGGATCCCTATTCTCACTTGATGGAGTCAGGAACATCACAGAAGAAGGCTAGAGACTTCATCCACAATGACTGATCTTTTTGCCATTTTGGTTTTGGATGCACACATGCGATCTTTCTTTAGATCCATCATGTGCTGAGAATCTAAGCCAGAGCCTCACACAGGGCCAAGTGGCTGATTCAGACACCTCCCTTTCCAAAGCAATTATGCCAAGAGCCACAGGTGATCCTCATTCATTTCCATTTGATAACTGTTTTTTTCAGTCTTCACAAAGGGGTGGCCAGAGGCAAATACCTTCCTGACATTCAGGGCAACAGAACAAAATGTAAGCAAAAGGCCCAAAGCAGGGTTTCTCCACTGAGAGTTTCCTGGCCACACTGATATCTGAGTTTTCTGAGATGCTCGCCATGCCATTCCCTTCAGCTATTCAGTACATCGTCATGTCACAGTGATTGGAGGTGGTACATATCATGGATAAAAAACGATGAGCCTATTCAGGCTAGTGGCCACAATTCTGGAAGAAAACAGGAACTTAGGAAGGTTGTAGGTGTTTCCCATTGGTAAGGCAAGCCGCAGTCCTTTCATAAATTGGACAGGTTGATTGCTAGGAGGCATTCTACTACACAGGACATATTCATTGATGCATTCTTTTTTCTAATGTCTACAACCACGGACCCAGTGGGATACACATAAATAGAAACACTCACCATTTCAAATGACTTATTAGAAACAGTCCATTCCAAAAGAAATAAATCACGTTTTTTTACCTATTCTCAGAACATGAGACAAAACCACAAACTGACATTCACACACCCAGGCACCTCCTTCCCCCAAGTAGGTATGTGACTCTTCTGAGTGTCCTCTGACTGGTAGGCCATACGATGTTCCTCCGAAATGGCCTTTCCTGTCTCAGATCCGGTGTCATTTACCAACTCTGTGAAGTTGTCAGGAGGCAGTGGTGAGCCAATTCCAGTCTTGTCAGGAAAGGTCCCTCTTCAGAGCTTTCTTGGAATTTGGCCACCTTCACATGAATTGGTACCTAGAAAGACTGATTCTATCCTTGGTAAATCCAAACAAGTGAGACCACTGGGACTTGGAGGTGTAATGGCTCTGGGTGCCTGGCTTCCTGGATCCCAAATTCAGAGAATTCCATCACCAAGGAAGTAGGTGAGGTCACTTCCTTCAGGAACTGAATGAGGTCACTGACTTGGCCACCAATATGTCCTAACAGTTGCTTCCTAGGTTCTCATAAGATGGAGGCTGCCCCTACTTCCTGTGACACATTCACAAATTAGAATGGTATAGAAACCAGAGGCACCTGGGAACAGCTCTCCACAAAGGCCTGGTTTGGTCCGACTTCTCTACATTAAGAAGAGAGAGGCTGATTCAGAAACATCCCTTCATCCTGACTAGGTTGTTTGCCATGGAAGATGACTTTTGCTCTCTCAGGTCCTAAATAGCTGCCTGAATCTTCTTCATGGATCATTTCTGCATGGACTTTTGAGGTTCTCAGCAGGTGGAAGATCCCCTACCTTCCTGTATTGTAAGACCAACTCGGTCCCTGCTCTTCTGTAAAGTTAGATTGACGGAACATTGTATGGTTAGGGTTAATAGCATGTTCGATTATGGTTAGGAATCATTCTGCTGGATAAATAATGGTTTGGGAACCTGTGATACTTATAAGAATATAGACGTGAAATATAAGTACGAAAACAGAAATCTAGGTAAGATTTGAAGCCCAGAAGGGCATTTGGCGATTGATTGGCATACTAAGCTTGAATTATGTTCTGCACCGAGGTCTCAGATAAATTCATTTACAATGGCATAGGATGCTGTACCTCAGATGACTGAATTTAGAAGAGATCATCCAGTCCAAAAGGGATAGTCCATAGGATTAGGAAGATTGTCAGTAGGATTAGGAAGAAGAGTGAGTCTAGGAGTTGGACCAAAAGTTCTTTAGCAATAGGGTTTCAGTTAGAGAGTGAATGTAAATGTCAGCACATGTGAAGAGTCAGTCACAATGATGAACTGGGGAAAATATGTAGGAAAGAGAGTAAATATGTATCAATAGAGACATTAGGAAATCAGGCAACGTCTAAAGTGAGTGATAGGATTAGACATTTTCAACAGAGTTGAGGTTGAATATATAATCTTAGGAAGAAAAAATTATTTAGTCACCAATAGGATTGACATTTGAGCACATTAGGGAACCTAGACATGGAGGTTTTTAGTAATCCATGCTCACTTTAAATTTAGGCTTTAGTACAATCATAAGTGTGACCTTTGCATTTTGTGTCAAGAATATTACTGTGGTAAAATATATATTTATATCAGATTACATGAGTATTTCTTCCACCAATATGAGAAGAAATATTTTGAAAACTTATATATTAGTATTGCGGATAAAATAGGCGTACCCTGTGTTGATGAATAAGAGATGATGCATGAATAGACCATATTGTGAATAAATTATATAACTGGTTCCAACTTTAAATAATGCATTGAAATTATATTTGAAAATATATAGGAAATCTTATATTGATATATATACATTCATTCCAACCAGTTATACATCTAATGGTAAGATTAGGGTTATGGTTAATCATAAAGAGTGTGTGAATTTTGCTTCAAAAATGAGTATAGAATCAAAAATAATGTTTTTAGAAGGAAGTCTAGTGAAAAGACCACTAAAGAATCATAGAGGAATACATGTTTTCTGTAAGAGGAAGTGATTGAAAGTTAACCACATGCCTATATATTTGTGAATTTGTGGATGAAAGGATATATCCTATGATGTCCATAAACTTAAGAAATAGTAATGTACCAGTGTGGAATAAAAATGAACTTCAAAATACATATCATGTCCCATAGGAATCTAACTGCATTGATGTTAAACTTGGTCAGTTACTATAGAAATATTAGGATATATAAGGACCATTCACTGAAGTTAGTTTTCAGTACTAGGAAACAAATATGCATTTCAGGTGGTTGAATATTTCTGAGAATAATCTGTTGAGAGCCACAGCCAAAGGAGCCCCAGCAAACTTGCAGCTGCCAGCAAACTTCCATCTGCTGGCTGATGATTGGCTCACAGTAGCCCCAGCATCATCTAGCTGATTTGCTTCTCTGTGGTGATGCTCATTGGAGATGCTCAATGAGCGGTTTCCCCGACCTTTCAGACTGCCAGCGGATGATTGCCTCACAGCGGACCCAGCAATATCTAGCTGATTGGCTCCTCTGTGGTGATGCACATTGGGCTGGTTCCCTGCCCTTTCAGACCACGGAACTGCTCATTGGGGGACTTTTTTTGGCTCCGCTCACGCGACCCAGCCAATCGGCCTCAAGAGGAGGAGACTTGTGTTTGAGGGAGAGGCTTGTGGGAAGCCTGTGGTGGCAGTTGGGCTCTGACGGCTTTTCCTGAGGAGCTGTTTTGTTTGGTGTCATCTTGTTGGGTTGTATTATAGTAGAAATACGGGATCAGAAATTAGTAAAAAAAACAAACAAACAAACAAAAAAAAACTGAAAGAGTGTTCAGTAAATTTTTAGAGGAAGGAGGCATCTCAGTAAAATCAAGAAAAGTCAGGGCATACGTTGATACAATACAAAAATGTAGCCCATGGGTTTTTCAGGAGGAGTTGTTAAATATATCACAATGGAACCATCATGGTGAAGATTTAAAAAGAATATAAAAGAAAAGCCCAGGGACTCTGCCAGTTGGCACATTGCTATTGTGGACATTTGTACCTTGTTTGCTTAGTGGAAAGCCTTCAGTTCAGACAATGGTAGAGGAAGGAGAAGACATATTGATTCAAGTAAAACAGAAGGTCTCTCAAGTTAGTGAGACAGAGGAAAAAATTCAAGTAAAAGAAAAGGTCTCTCGAACTAGTCAGACAGAGGAAAAAATTCAAGTAAAAGAGAAGGCCTTTCAAGCCAGTCAGACAGAGGAAGAAAGTGTAAAACAGAAAAAGCCATCAGGGGGAAAGTTACAACAGGAGACTAATACTAACACATTTCTATCACCAGAGGGTGTAAGTGTCCAACCAACAGCACCACCTCTACAGGAGACTGCTACTAACACCTTTCTATCACCAGAGGAAGTAAGTGTCCAACTAACAAGGCCACCTCCATATACTGGGAGGCCCCCAACCCCCGCAGTTGATAGGTGGGATCCTGAGACAAGATCTCAAATATTAACATGCCCAGTATTTGAGGCAGGAGGGCAGTGAGATTACCATGCTTTAAATTTCAAAACAGTGAAGCAGCTAATAGAGGCTGTAACAACCTATGGTCCTCAAGCACCCTTCACTGTAAGCATTATCAAATCCATTAACAACATGAACATGAAGCCAGCAGATTGGGCTAATATGTGTAAAGCTGTGATAAATGGAGGACAATACCTGTTATGGAAGATTGCCAATGAGGAATTTTGCAAGGAGACGGCTAGGCAAAATGCAGCAGCTAGTTATCCTCAGAGAAATCTAGATATATTGTTAGGAAAGGGACCTTATGAGGATCAGCAGCAGCAATGTGCATATGATCCTGGTGTATATGCACAGATTGCTATAGATGCAATTAAGGCATGGAAGATTTTACAAGGACATGGAGGTTTACAAGGTCAATTATCTAAGGTAATACAAGGAGCTAATGAACCTTATGCTGAATTTGTAGATAGTCTTATTCAAACAGCTACCAGAGTTTTTGGAAATACATAACAAGCAATGCCATTACTAAAACAACTGGCTTATGAGCAAGCGAATCGTTGGTGCAAAGATATCATTAGACCATGGAAACATGAAGATTTAAACACATATATTAAATTATGTAGAGACATTAAAGAACAAGAGCAAGTCGTGGAAGCTGCAGTAAAACAGGCTTTAGATGCCAGAGACATTAATGAACAAGGGCAAATTGTGGCAGCTGCAGTAAAACAGGCTTTAGATGCCAGGCCAAGAACATGCTACAATTGTGAAGAAACAGGACATTTTAAAAGGAATTGTCCCATTGGAGGAGGGTTTAACAAAACTAGGTATCAAAGGAGTAGAATACCAGGTATTTGTCCACGATGCCATAGAGGGAGACTTTGGGCTAATGAATGCTGTTCTCAAACCACCATAGAGGGTACACCATTATCAAAACACAAACTAGGACTAGGTGTTTATCCACAATATCGTGGACAAAGACATGGAGCTCCATTGCCAAAAATGGACAAGGGGGCTCAATGCTCTGGGGCCCTAAACCACAAATATACGCAGCACTGGAGAAACCCAGCAACCCCATCAGGGTAGTGCCCAGGACACATTGTCCATCAGATCCCTCATCAGACAAACCAGAGGGAGCGCAGGGTTGGACATCTGTGCCTCCGCCAGAGCAGTACTAACTGCAGAGATGGGAGTTCAATTCATTTCCACAGGGGTAAAAGGACCTCTTCCCAAAGGAACAGTAGGCTTATTATTGGGACGCAGC
The DNA here is from genome assembly GCF_048772815.1 of Callospermophilus lateralis. Classification (NCBI taxonomy): domain Eukaryota; kingdom Metazoa; phylum Chordata; class Mammalia; order Rodentia; family Sciuridae; genus Callospermophilus; species Callospermophilus lateralis. Next base: position 129,993,364 of record NC_135313.1, on the reverse strand, counting down.
TCTTCTACTCTAAAAGGACTTATGATAAGTCCTGGGGTAATTGATCTCGACTATGAAGGTGAAATAAAAATTATAGCCATTTCTCCAAAGGGTATATCAGTAATTTCACCAGGAGATAGAATAGCACAGTTACTAATAATACCCAGCCTACATGAAAAATTTTCCAGTCGTACTGTAGAAAGAGGTTCCAAGTGATTAGGCTCCACAGGTGTAGATTGGGCTATGCTTTCTTTAAATTTAGATTCTGGCCCCATGCTAAAACTAAATATTCAAGGGCATGAATTTAATGGGCTACTGGATACAGACGCAGACCTTAGCATCATCTCTCGTCAAGAATGGCCAAAACATTGGCCATTACAACAAGCCACTCAAACGCTTCGAGGCCTAGGAGTGGCGTCTAATCCCCATAGAAGTGCAATGGTATTAGATTGGAAGGATCCTGAAAGATGTGAAGGAACTCTACAGCCATATGTATTGGATCATCTTCCTGTAAATTTATGGGGATGAGATAGTCTCCTGGACTCAGTGATATTTTTTTTTCGGATTCGGTATTGCCAGTCAATCGGGTTTTGCTGGCTCCTCAGTCCTGGTCTCAGTGTTGGACGTCCATTGCCTGTCTTCATTGCTTTGTCTTGTCTGTGTCATGTTTCATTGCTTTAACTGTTTGTGTATCTTTCATTATGGGACAGAGCACTTCAATGCCTCTGTCCCTGATCCTTGATCACTGGACCAAAGTCCGCTTAAGGGCTCAGAATCTTTCTTTTTCAGTAAAGCGCCGGATGTGGCAGACTCTCTGTGCTTCAGAATGGCCCACCTTTGGATTCGGATGACTCCTAGAAGGATCTTTCTACTTCCCACTAATTTAAAAAAGTCAGAGATATTGTCTTTCAGCCGGGGCCACATAGCCATCTGGATCAACAGCCATATATCTTAACTCGGGGGGAACTCTGCATATCTCCTCCTCCATGGGTGAAGCCTTTCCTTGCCCCTGCCCCCACTCTGACTCCTTCCCCCAGGAACTCTCAAATCCCCTGCTCCTCCTCCTCCTACACCCTCTGTTCTCCCTGAGTCACCAGATTTCACTCTACTGGACTCTTCTTCCCCTCCTTATCCCCTGCCCTTGTCCCCCAACCTCCAACACCCTCTAAGTGATTCCCCTGCTCCTGACTCAGCCTCTCCTCCATTGGAGGGAGCTATGCCGGCCCAGCGCCCTCCAGATAATTCCCTTGCGGCACACACAGCACCTCTTCCCTTGGAGGAAGCTGTCCCGTCTAAAGGAACTCGCTGGCGGTGAATGATTGAAAACCCTGGAACTCTCGGGATTCTCCCCCTCCATCCCTATGGGCCAATGATTGATGATGGCCACGGGGGAAAAATGCAAGCCTACCAGTATTAGCCTTTCTCCTCGTCAGACCTATATAACTTAAAAAAATTATAATCCCCCTTTTTCTGAGGACCCCACCCAGCTCTCAGGTCTGGTTGAATCATTGATGTTTTCACACCAGCCTATTACGGATGACTGCCAAAAACTCCTAGGGATTCTCTTCATGACAGAGGAACAACAGTGAATCCTCCAGGAAGCTAGAAAAAAATATCCTCAAACAAGATGTGCGTCCGACACAACTTCCCAACATAATCAAAGCCGGCTTTCCCTTGAACCCACCCAACTGAGACCCCAAAATCTTTGAAGGTAGGGAGCATCTGTCCACTTATCACCGGGCTCTAATAGTGTGTCTCCAAGTAGCCGCTAGCGACAAACTAATTTGGACAAGGTAAGAGAGATTATTCAAGGGCCTGATGAATCTCCCGCTATGTTTCTAGAGAGAATTATGGAGGCATATAGGAGATATACTCCTTTTGATCCTCAGGCAGAGAATCAAAAGGCATCTGTCACGATGGCCTTTATTGGGCAAACTGGCCTGGATATTAAAACAAATTTACAAAGCTAGATTGATTACAAGATATGACTTTGAGAGATTTAGTCAGAGAAGTCAAGAACGTATACTATAAGAGAGAAACTGAGGAAGAGAAGGGAGCAAAGGGAGGATAAAAGAAACAAAAGGCAGACTAAGGCGTTGACTAAGGTCCTGGTCACAACAACAAATAGGCCAGAAATTAAGAAACAGGTAGACAAGAAGGGATAACATTGGCCCATGCCAGAGGCCACCCTGCCCTCAGATCAATGTGCCTACTCTAAAAAAAAAAAGGACACTGGGCCAAAATTGCCGTAAAAAGCGACAGCCACACAAGCCAGCCATTCTGACTCTGGAGGATGACTAAGAAAGTCGGGGCTCAGATTCCCTCCCCAAGCTCAAGGTAACATTTGAAGTGTTTCAAAAGTGATTATGGAAATCGAAAATAATGTGTTTGGAAAGAAGTCACATAAAAAGGTCAGTCAAGAAACATGGATGAATACATGTGTTCTGAAGCACGAAGTGATTTAAAGTGAGACAAATGCCTATAAATTTGCTAACTTGTGGATGAAATATATATTCTATGATGTGCATAAAGAGAATAAATAGTAATGTAGAAGTGTTTAATAAAATTGAACATCAAAATACACATCATGTCCCATAGTTATCTACTTGAATTGATTTTAAACAGCTTCAGTTACTGTAGAAATGTTAGGATATGTTTGCACCATTCAAAGAAGTTAGTTTTCAGTACTAGGAAACAAATATGTATTTCAGGTGGATGAATATTACTGAGAATAATCTTGTGAAAAGTTGATTATAAATCCAAATACATCAATATGAATGAATTTAGGGCGTGTATAAAAAGACACATGATATATATATATATATATATATATATATATATATATATATATATATATCACAGACATTAAAAATAGCAATATATATGCCAATTGAAATTCATCATGAAATATATATCATCATCATATCCAAACATATTCATTTTAATGAATATGGATTTTTATATAAGTTTGTTCAAATAGGAAGCTCACCCATGGGTTGAATTTTCAGTTCCAACAGTGTTTAGGAGGAGTGATCGCTTCTCACAATTTGTATGTGCCATGTCAGCCACCTCACGAGAATGTACGTGTGACACCAGGTAGGATTCTATATGTGCATATTAAAACACATGTGCTGAATAGGCTATTGAGAAAGGAAGACAGTAATTCATATATTTGTTAACTTTAAAAACACATGTAGAACTATTTCAATTAAAAATTGACTAGATTTATAACTCCTACCCTATATATTTCAAAAGGCATGTCCAACTATACACCATGCCTCCTCTGAAATGCTTGTATTTCTATTCTGTTTGCGTTATGTTTATCCATCATATTAGGATTAGTAGTCAGAGTCTAGTAGGGAATGGGTTAGTGTCAGGGATTCAGTATTTCAAATATATGCTGCACAAAAATCTTCCAACTCTCATTCAGAACAATGCCTAGACATTACCCTCATCCCAAGTAAGACACAATTAGAGGAGAAGAGTTAAAAATTCTGTGAATACATATCTGGAAATGAATATTCTCATGAGTTCACAACCTTGGAGGTCGTAGAGGAGTTTCCAAAAGTATGGGACAGGGTAAGCACTCCACAAACATGGAGCTCTGCTGCCCTAAAGACTTCTTGAGAAACTGCCTCTGAGGTTGGGCACTTGAAATATATGTTTTCATAAGGAGCTTCCTTTGTACTGAGACCATCAAAGCTGGGTGTGCATCTATGCGACCTGGAGGACATGGTTTCATATTTTCCAATGAACATGAGGCAGCAGTGCTGAATTCTCTCTATGTAGGTAAACTGTGTCCACTGGGGCCTAAGTGTCTCCGCGTGTGGACTGTGAAGCCATTTGGTCATCCTCCACTTTTCCTGGTGTTTCTTGCTGCTGCACTGGGAGTTTGGTATTTGCTTATGAATTAAAAAAAAGATCACCTGGGACACAGTGCTTGAGGGAGTTCTGTCACGTGTGGTGGGTCAGGGTCTGCAAGAGAATATACCAACAATGCTTCTATTCCACATAGCTTTTCCCGTTGACCGTAGCAACATAATTCTCAACATTGCCCTGAAACCTCTCTATATAACAAGATGCCGTTACATATAAGGGTCTGCTGGCTGCACCATGTCAGTCACAAGACATTTGGAAGCCAATGGAAGATCAACATGGCCCCACCACAGATGTTTTATCACACACCTTCCCTCCACTGCTCTAGGCCCACTACTCAGCAGGCTCCAATTTACTGGCATTTCTGTTATACACCATTTTGATGAAACCTAGTCAATAAAGGCACTGTCTGGTATACTCATGATCAGCCACCGGTTTTCCAAATTTTCTCCAGTGCCACCTGGTCATGGAAATTTCAATAATTATATTGTGTTTATCTCGCCATTTTTCACGGATGAAGTTGCAGGCACTGTGGATTTCAATTCGTACAGGAACCATTAAATGATGAGAAACCTCATTTCAATGAAATCTCTGTAGAACTGTTAAAGACAAGGCTTCCCAGGGAGTGGCCAAAAAGTCACATGAAATCAGGCCCATTGAGGTCTACAATGTGAGGTCCATGTGTGTTTTGACTGTCGCCTATGCCTGCCAAGTCTTTCAGAAAAAAAAAATCATGTGATATCCTGGCTGAGATTCCCAGTGCTCTGTGGAAAGCCACCCTGGGTCTAGATCTCAGTTTCCAAGGGAGACTCTCATGCGTGCCCTCCTAGAATCCCAACACAATTTATGGCACAAGTTCTCTGAGATCAGATCCAGAATGCACTCTCTAAGTGTAATCACACCAGAGTTCAAGCCCATGTGGACCCAGGCATCTCCTTTAACAGCCACACAATGACCACAATTAAAATCAAAACACTCCCACATGGCCCTCATCTTTTTCCATATAGATACTCATCATAACCTCTGGCTGGAGGTTTCCATGAGGGGCGCAGTCCAAGACAGTGTCCAAAATAAGCTCCCTTGCCCCTCATTTGCCTAAAGTCAGGGTGGCCTGGACATACTCCCTGTGAACCCGGAGTGATCAAATAGGCATGCCGTTAATACTGCAGTGCTTCTTCAATTTGAGGCCTACTGAGTTAGAGGTATAGATTCTTTATGTGAATTAGAGTCATGAGAAAACCCAAGCACGTCTGCAGGGCTTTGAAGAACTCAATTGACAAAAAGGATCCCTATTCTCACTTGATAGAGGTCAGGAACCTCACAGAGGAAAGCGAGACTTTATCCACGATGACTGGTCTATTTGCCATTTTGGTTTTGGATGCACACATGGGATCTTTCTTTACATCCATCTGGTGCTGAGAATCTAAGCCACAACCTCACACAGGGCCAAGATGCTAATTCAGACACATCCCTTTCCAAAGCAATTAAGCAAAGAGCCACAGGTGATGCCCATTTATTTCCATTTGAAAACTGTTTACTTCAGGCTTCACAAAGGGGTGGCCAGAGCAAGAACTTCCTGACATTCAGTTCAACAGAACAATATATAAGCAAAATGCCCAAAGCAGGTTTTTCCACTGAGATTTTCCTGGTCACACTGATATCTGAGTTTTTTGAGATGCTCGCCATTCCCTTCAGCTATCCAGTACATGGCCATGTCACAGAGCTTGGAGGTGGTACATATGTTGGACACAATACCATGAGCCTATTCTGGAGAGTGAACAGAATTCATGAAGAAACCTGGAAATTAGGAATGTAGTAGGTTATGCCCATCTTTAAGTAAAGCCGCAATCCATTCATAAATTGGGCAGGATGAAATGGGAAGCTTTCTACTAGACAGGACACATCCATTGATGCACTCTTTTTTCTAATGTCTACAACCACGGACACCATGGGATACACAGACATAGAAACACTCGCCTTTTCAAACGACTTACGAGAAACAGTTCACTCCAAACCAAACAAACCACCTTTCCTTCCTATTCTCACAACATGAGAGAAAATCACAAACTCACAACCACACCCACAAAGGCACCTCCTTAAACTAAGTAGGTCTGTGACTCTATGGAGTGTCCTCTGACTGGTGGGCCACACAATGTTCCCCCGAAATGTCCTGTCCTGTCTCAGATAAGGTCTCCTTGGCCAACTCTATGAAGTTGTCATTAGCCAGTGGTGGGCCACTACCTGCTTTTTCAGGAAAGGCTCCTCTTCAGTGCTCTCCTGGCCTTTGGCCATTCTAAAATCAGTAGGTACAAAGAAAGACTGACTCTGTCCTTGGTAATTCCAAACAAGTGAACACACTGGGACTTGTACTGGGAATGGGTCTGTGTGCCTGGCTTCCAGGATCCCAAGTTCAGAGAGTTCCATCACCAAGGGAGTAAGGTGAGGTCACTTCCTTCAGGAACTGAATGAGGTCACTGCCTTGGCAACCACTTTATCCTAACAGTTGCTTCCAAGTGTCTCATTAGATGGAGGCTTCCCCTACTTCCTGTGAAACATTCACAAGTTAGAATGGTATATCAAACATAGGAACCCGGTAATAGCTCTCCACACAGGCCTGGTTTGGTCCATCTCCTCTACATTGAGAAGAGAGGTTCTGATTCAAACACATCCCATCATCCTGACCAGGTATTTTGCCATGGAAGATTACTTTTGCTTTCTCAGGTCCTCCATAGCTGACTACATATTCTCCAGGGATCATTTCTGCATTGAACTTGTGGTTCTCATCAGGTGAAAGATCCACTACATTCCTGTATTGTAAGACCAACACTGTCTCTGCTCTTCATTAAATTTACATTGAGGGAACAGTGTATTGTTAGGGTTAATAAAATGTTTGATTTGGGTTAGAAATCATTCTGCTGGATGAATAATGGTATTGGGAACCTGCGATATTTTTAAAAATATAGAGGTGAAATATATAAATGAAAAAAGGAAGTCTAGGTAATTTTGAAGCCCAGAGGGGCAATGGGCCCTTCATTGGGATACTTAGCTTTGATTTACGTTGTGCACAGATATCTCAGATAAATCGATATACAATGGCATAGGACCTTGTACCTTGGATGATTAAAATTCGAAGAGAACATCCAGTCAAAAAAGGATAGTCGGTAGGATTAGATAGATATTCGGTAGGTTAACAAAGAAGAGTGAGTATAGGATTTGGATCAAAAGTTCTTTAGCAATAGGGTTTGGGTTAAAGTGTGAAAGTAATTATCAGCACACTTGAAGGGCCAGTCACAATGATGAACAGGGGAAATATGTAGGAAAGCAGATATCAATATCAAAATCAACAAATGGGCCAAGGACCTGAACAGATACGTCTCAGAAGAAGACATACAATCAATTAATAAGTACATGAAAAAATTCTCACCTCCTCTAGCAGTCAGAGAAATGCAAATCAAAACCACCCTAAGATACCATCTCACTCCAGTAAGATTGGCAGCCATTAGGATGTCAAACAATAATAAGTGCTGGCGAGGATGTGGGGAAAAGGGTACACTTGTACATTGCTGGTGGGACTGCAAAATGGTGCGGCCATTATGGAAAGCAGTATGGAGATTCCTGGGAAAGCTGGGAATGGAACCACCATTTGACCCAGCTATCGCCCTCCTTGGACTATTCCCTGAGGACCATAAAAGAGCATGCTATAGGGATACTGCCACATCAATGATCATAGCAGCACAATTCACAATAGGCAGACTGTGGAACCAACCTAGATGCCCTTCAATAGCTGAATGGATTAAAAAAATGTGGCATCTATACACAATGGAGTATTATGCAGCACTAAAAAATGAGAAATTCATGGAGTTTGCAGGGAAATGGATGGCATTAGAGCAGATTATGCTAAGTGAAGCTAGCCAATCCTTAAAAAACAAATGCCAAATGTCTTCTTTGATTTAAGGAGAGCAACTAAGAACTGAACAGAGGGAAAGAGCATGAGGAAAATATTAACATTAAACTGAGATAAGTGATGGGCCGGAAAGGGAGAGAGAAGGGAAATTGCATGGAAATGGAAGGAAACCCTCATCGTTATACCAAATCATATATACGAGGTTGTGAGGGGAAAGGGGGGTGGAAGGGAGAGAATGGAAAAACAACAGATGAGGTAGAGAGGGAAGATGAAAGGGGAGGGGAGGGGGGATAGTAGGGGATAGGAAAGTCAGCAGAATACAACAGTCACTAATATGGCATTATGTAAACATTGTGAATGTGTAACTGATGTGACTCTGCAATCTGTATTTGGGGTAAAAATGGAAATGCATAACTCACTTGAATCAAATGTATGAAAGATGAAAATATAAAAATTAAAAAAGTACTAAATTGGCTCATCCTAACGTTAAAAAAAAGAGATATTACAAAATCATGAAAAGTATAAAGTGAGTGATATGATTAGATATTTGCAACAGGGTTGATTTTGAATATATAATCTTAGAAAGAAACAAATATGTAGTCACCAATAGGATTGATATTTGAGAGCATTAGGCAACCTGAACATGGAAGTAATCGATGTTCACTTTCCACTTAGGCTTTAGTACAATAATAAGTGTGAACTTTGCATTTTGTGTCCAGAATATTACTGTGATAAAATGTATATGTAGATTAGGTGACATGAGTATTTCTTTCACCATTTCTGCGAGTAATATTTTGAAGACATATGCATAAGTATTGGTTGTACAAAAAGCTGTACCCTGTGTCTATGAATATACAGATAATGCATGAATAGACCAAACTGTGAATAAATAGTATAGCTGGTTCCACTTTAAATAATGGATTGAATTGATATTCACAAAGGAGTGGTCTGAGGCAAAAACCTTCCTGAAATTCAGGGCAACAGAACAATAGGTAAACAAAAGGCACAAAGCAGGGTTTCTCCACTGAGACTTCCTGGTCACACTGATATCTGAGTTTTCTGAGATGCTCGCCTTTCCCTTCAGCTATCCAGTACATAGCCATATCACATAGCTTGGAGGTAGTACATATCTTGGACACAAAACAATGAGGCAATTCTGGAGAGTGTCCAGAATTCAGGATGTAAACAGAAACTTTGAAAGATAGCAGGTGTTGCCCTTCAATAAGGAAAGCCGCAGTCCATTAATAAATCGGGCAGGATGAATGTTGCGAAGCTTTCTTCTAGACAGGACACATCCAATGATGCATTTTCTTTTCTAATGTCTACAACCACGGACAGAGTGGGATACACAGACATAGAAGCACTCGCCTTGTCAAAGGACTTACTAGAAACAGTCCACGCCAATTCAAACAAACAGCCTTCCTTACTTCTTCTCAGAACATGAGAAAAAACCATACACACACCTACACCCACACAGGCACCTCCTTTGTGGAGTGTCCTCTGAATGGTGGGCCATACTATATTCCCCCAAAATGGCCTGTTGTATCTCAAATCTGGTCTCCTTGGCCAACTCTGTGCAGTTGTCAGGAGCCAGCGGTGAACCAATACCTGCTTTCTCAGGAAAGGCCTTTCTTCAGAGCTTTCCTGGCATTTGGCCATCCTCACATCTGTTGGTACTAAGAAAGACTGACGCTGTCCTTGGTAAATTGAAACAAGTGAGATCACAGGGACTGGGACTGCGACTGGCTCTGGGTGCCTCTCTTCCTGGATCCCAAGTTCAGAGAGTTCCATCACCAAGGAAGTGAAGTGAGGTCACTTCCTTCAGGAACAGAATGAGGTCACTGCCTTGGCAACCTCTTTGTCCTAACAGTTACTTCTAAGGGTCCCATGAGATGGAGTCTGTCCCTTGTTTCTGTCACACTTTCACAAGTTAGAATGGTATATCAACCATAGGCACCTGGGAACAGCTCTCCACACAGGCCTGATTTGGTCCATCTTCTTTACATTTAGAAGATAGAGGTTGATTCAGACACATCCATTCATCCTGACCAGGTTGTTTGCCATAAAAGATGACTTTTCCTCTCTCAGGTCCTTCATTGCTGCCTACATCTTCTCCAAGGATCATTTCTGCATGGACCTTTGATGTTCTCAGAAGGTGGAAGATCCCCTACATTCCTGTATTGTAAGACCAACTCTGTCCCTCCTCTTTTGTAAAGTTAGATTGAGGGAACAGTGTATGTTTAGGGTTAATAACATGTTTGATTTGGGTTAGGAATCTCTCTGCCACATGAATAATGGTATTGGGAAACTGTGATATTTACAAGAATATATAGATGAAATGTAAGTATGAAAACAGAAATCTAGGTAAGATTCGAAGTCAGAAGGGCATTGGGTCCTTGAGTGGGATTCTTAGGTTTGAATTTTGTTCTGCATATATGTCTCCGATAAATTGAAATACAATGGTTTAGGACCTTATACCTTGGATGATTAATTGTCGAAGAGAACATCGAGTCAAAAAGCAATAGTCAGTAGGATTAGGAAGATAGTCAGTAGGTTTAGAAATAAGAGTGAGTATAGAATTTAGACCAAAATTTCTTTAGCAATAGGGTCTCGGGTAGACATTGAATGTAAATGTCAGCATATGTGAAGTGTCAGACACAATGATGAAGTGGGGAATATATGTAGGAAAGCAGATATCAATAGAGATATAAGGAAATCAGGCAAAGTATAAACTGAGTGATAGGATTAGACATTTTCAACAGGCTTGAAGTTGAATATATAATCTTAGAAAGAAACAAATATGTAGTCACCAATAGGAATTACATTTGAGAGCATTAGGCAACCTGGACATGGTTGTTTTTAGTAATCCATGCCATGCTCACTTTCCATTTAGGCTTTGGTACAATCATGAGTGTGACCTTTGTTTTTTGTGTCCAGAATATTACTGTGATAAAAAAAAGAAATCAATCAACGGTGAGGAAGCTCATTTCAATGAAAGCTCATTTCAATATATATATATTGATAGATAGATAGATAGATAAGGTGACATGAATATTTCTTCTACCATTTCTGGGAGCAATGTTTTGAAGAGGTATAAATTAGTATTGGGGGAACAAAGAGGTGTACACTGTGTCTATGAATATAGAGATAATGCATTAATAGACCATACTGTGAATAAACAACATATCACAAGCACCTCTGCAATTCTTCAAATAACTCATTTGACCTAAAGGATCCCTATTCTCACTTGATAGAGGTCAGAATCCTAACAGAGGAAGGCAAGAGACTCATCAACAATGACAGATTTTTGGCCATTTTGGTTTTGATTGCACACATGGAATCTATCTTTAGATCCATCATGTGCTGAGAATCTAAGCCACAACCTCATACAGGGCCAAGAGGCTGATTTAGACACATCCTTTTACAAGCAATTAAGCAAAGAGCCACAGGTGATGCCCATTCATTTCCATTTGGAAACTGTTTCCTTCAGGCTTCACAAAGGGGTGGCCTGAGGCAAAGACCTTCCTGACATTCAGGACAAAAGAACCATAGGTAAGCAAATGAACCAAAGCAGGGTTTCTCCACTGAGAATTTACTGGTCACACTGATATCTGAGTTTTCTAAGATGTTCCCATTCTCTACAGCTATCAAGTATATGGACATGTCTCAGAAGTTGGAGGTGGTACATATCTTGGAAACAAAACCATGAGACTATTCTGGAGAGTGGCCAGAATTCAGGAAGAAAACAGGAACATAGGAATTTAGTAGGTGTTGCCCATCCATAAGGCAAACCAAAGTCCATTCTTCAGTTAGGCAGGATGAATGCTGGGAAGTTTTCTACTAGACAGGACACATCCTTTGATGCCTTCTCTTTTCTAATGTCTACAACCATGGACACAGTGGGATACTCAGACATAGAAACACTAGCCTTGTCAAACGACTTACTAGAAACAGTCCACTCCAACCCAAACAAACAGCCTTTCCTACCTATTCTCAGAACATGAGAGAAAACCATAAACTCATTCCACACCCACAAAGGCACCTCCTTAACCCAAGTAGGTCTGTGACTATCCGGAGTGTCCTCTAACTGGTGGGCCATACTATGTTCCCCTGAAATGGCCTGTCCTTTCTCAGATCTGGTCTCCTTGGCCAAATCTGTGAAGTTGTCAGGAGCCAGCGGTGAACCAATACCTGCTTTCGCAGGAAAGGCCCCTCTTCAGAGCTCTTCTGCCATTTGACAATCCTCATATCAGTCGGTACCAAGGAAGACTGACTCTGTCCTTGGTAAATCCAAACAAGTGAGACCACTGGGACTGGGACTGGGACTGGCTCTAGGTGCCTGGCTTCCTGCATCACAATTTCAGAGTTTTTTATCACCAAGGAAGAGAGGTGAGGTCACTTCCTTCAGGAACTGAATGAGGTCACTACCTTGGCCACCACTTTGTCCTAACAGTTGCTTCGAAAGGTCCCATGAAATGGAGGTTGCCCCTACTTCCTTTGACACTTTCACAAGTTAGAATGGTATATCAACCATAGGCACCTGGAAACAGCTCTTCACACAGGCATGGTTTGATCAGTTCTCTACATTAAGAAAGGAGAGGCTGATTCAGACACATCCCTTCATACTGACCCGGTTGTTTGCCATGGAATATGACTTTTCCCCTCTTAGGTCCTTCATAGCTGCCTGCATCTTCTTCAGGTTATAATTTCTGCATGGTCCTTTGATGTTCTCAGCAGGTGGAAGATCCCCTACATTACTGTTTTGTAAGAGAAACTCTGTCTCGGCTCTTCTGTAAAGTTAGTTTGAGGGAACAATGTATGGTAGGCTTAATAACATGTTTGATTTGAGTTAGGAATCATTCTGCTTAATGAATAATGGTATTGGGAACTTGCGATATTTACAAGAATATATTGGTTAAATATAAGTTTGAAAACAGAAATCTAGATAAGATTTGAATCCAGGAAGGGCATTGGGCAGTTGATTGGGATACTTAGCTTTGAATTATGTTCTGCACAAATGTCTCAGATAAATCAATATACAATGGCATAGGACCTTGTACCTTGGATGATTGATTGTTGAAGAGATCATTCAGTCAAAAAGGGATAGTCTTTAGGATTAGGAAGATAGTCGGTATGTTAGAAAAAAGAGTGAGTATAGGATTTGGACCAAAAGTTCTTTAGCAATAGGGTTTTGGATAGAGAGTGAATGTAAATGTCAGCACATGTGAAGAGTCAGTCACAATGATGAACTGGGGAAAATATGTAGGAAAGCAGATATCAATAGAGACATTAGGGAATCAGGCAAAATATAAAGTGAGTGATAGGATTAGTCATTTTCAACAGGGTTGAGGTGGAATATATTATCTTAAGAAGAAACAAATATGTAGTCACCAATAGGATTGATTTGAGAGCATTAGGCAACCTGGACATGGATGTGTTTAGTAATCCATGCTCACTTTCCATTTAGGCTTTGGTGAAAGGTTAATAAAATAGGTACTTGTTACTTACTGTTTTTCTGTATGCTTAACAAAACACTGTTGAAGTCTTGAGGACTGTTTGCTAATCTTGTTTCCAGAATGTGCTGTCCCCAACTGCCAAACTGCAAATGTATACCCTCACCCGTTTGCACGCAAACCACCCACTTGCCCTGACCCAACAATAAACTTCCCTCCCTGCCTTCTCCAAGGAAAGCATATAAGCTCTGCTTAAGCTGTTCCCTTTGCTCTCTGCTCTATTCAAGTGAGCTCTTAGCCCCAGAATGCTGGACCCATAATAAACCATTTACTGTTGCATGAGACATTCCTCTGGTGGTCTCTTCCTCTGATGCTTGCCCGACCTTTACATCTGGAGGCACGAGCAAGATCCGGCAGCGGCGGATGAAAGATCCCCAAGTGGCTCCTTTCAGGGTAAGTAAGGGAACTCTTTTTAGTTTTAGGTTTCAGGTTAGGGCTTGGCAAAATGGCTATCGGTGATGAGCGTGAGCTCTCTCTGACAGAGGCTGACATACGTGTCACAGAGCCACAGGCCACGTCCCTGGGGGATGCCCCAGAGGACTCAGGAAATCGAGGAACAATAGTCTCCTTGACTCAGTGATATTTTGCTTCAGATTCGGTATTGCCAGCCCATCAGGTTTTGCCGGCTACTCAGTCGTGGCCTCAGTATTGGATGTCCATTGCCTGTCTTTATTGTCTTGTCTTGTCAGTGTAGTGTGTCATTGCTTTCACTGTTTGTGTATCTCTCATTTTGGGACAGAGCACTTCAACACCTCTCTTCCTGACCCTTGATCACTGGACCAAAGTCTGTGAAAGGGCCCAGAATCTTTCTTTTTCAGTAAATTGCTGGACCTGCAGACCCTCTGTGCCTCAGAATGCCCACCTTTGGAGTTGGATAGCCCCTAGAAACATCTACTTCCCACTAATTCTAAAAGTCAGAGATTTTGTCTTTCAACTGGGGCCACATAGACATACAGATCAACAGCCATATATCTTAACTTAGCAGGACCTCTGCAAATCTCCTCCTCCATGGGTGAAGCCTTTCCTTGTCTCTGCCCCCACTCCTACTCCTTCCACCATGATTCTATCTCTCAAACCCTCTGCTCCTCCTCCTCCACCCTCTGTTCTCCCTGAGTCTCAAAACTCTACTGGACTCTCCTCCCCGTCTTATCCGCTGCCCTCGTCCACGAACCCCCAACAACCTCTAAGTGATTCCCCTGCTGCTGACTCAGCCTCTCCGCCATTGGAGGAAGCTAGGCCGGCCCAGCGCCCACCAGATGACTCCCCCTTGTCACATACACAGCTCCTCCTTCCCTGGAGGAAGCTGGCCCGGCTAAAAGAACTCAAAGAACTCCCTGGCGTTTTCACACCTGCCTACTTGGGATGACTGCCAACAAATCCTAGGGATTCTCTTCATGACAGAGGAACGAGAGAGAAACTTCCTGGAAGCTAGAAAAAAATATCCTCGGACCAGATGGGTGACCAACACAACTTCCCAACATAATCAAAGCCGGCTTCCCCTTGAACTGACCCAACTGGGATCCCGACACCTTTGAAGGTAGGGAGCATCTGTCCACTTATTCCCGGGCCCTAATAGTGGGTTTCCAACCGGCCGCTAGGCAACCAAATAATTTGGCCAAGGTAAGAGAGATTATTGAAGGGCCTGATGAATATCCTTCTATGTTCCTAGAGAGAATTATGGAGGCATATAGGAGATATACTCCTTTCGATCTTCAGGCAGAGGATCAAAAGACATATGTCATGATGGCCTTCATTGGGCAAGCTGATCTGGATATTAAAAGAAAGTTACAATACTTAGATGGATTACAAGAGATGACTTTGAGAGATTTAGTCAGAGTAGCCGAGAAATTATCCTATAAGAGAGAAACAGAGAGAATGAAAGGGAACAAAGGGAGGATGAGAGATGAAAAAGACAGATTAAGGTATTAACTAAGGTCCTGGTCACAACAATAAAGAGTCCAGAAATTAAGAAACAGGGACACAAGAAGTGATACCTGGGTCCCCGCCAGAGGCCACCCTTGGCCTCAGATCAATGTGCCTAATGTAAAGAAAAAGGACACTGAGCCAAAGAGTGCCCTAGAAAGAGACAGCCACGCCAGACAGCCTTTCTGACTCTGCAGGCTGACTAAGAATGTCGGGGCTCAGATCCCTTCCCCGAGCTCAGGGTAACTTTTGAAGTGAAAGGGACCCCATAAACTTTGAAGTGGATACAGCAGCAGTATACTCAGCCCTTAAGGCCCCACTGGGCCCTCTATCAAATAAAAGGTCTCTAGTTCAAAGGGCTAACAGCAGTAAATATCAGACTTAGACAACTAAGAGGACCATGGACATGGGGAAAGGAAAAATCCAGCATTCCTTCCTAGTAATCCCAGAATGCCTGGCCCCATTGATGGGCAGAGATCTGCTCAGAAAGCTCCGGGCCAAAACAACTTTTAACCCCCAAGGCCCCAAAATGAAATTTCTAAATCCTTCATTAAAAACTCCTATAGTCATGGCTTTATAAATGTCAGTCGAAGATGAACATCCACTTTTCACACACCCCAAGACTGATAAAACAGGCAAGCTACCCCAGAAATGGATAACACATTACCTAGATGCCTGGGCAAAAATTGTTGGGTTAGGCCTAGCCATGAAACAACCTCCAAGAACAGTGGAGTTAAAAACCTCAGCCTCCCCAATCAATGTCAAACAACATCCTCTGAGCAAAAATGCTAAATATGGGATAAGTCCCCATATTCAGAAATATCTGGCCTTAGGGTTCTAAGGCCCTGTCAATCGGCCTGGAACACTCCCCTGCTACCAGTAAAAAATCCAGGAAGTGGGGACTATCCCCCGTTCAAGACCTAAGAGAGATCAACAACAGAGTGCAGGACATTCACCCCACGGTAAATAATTTGTACAATCTGCTTATCACTCTGAACCCTGAGTACAAATGGTATGGACCTAAAGATGCTATATTTGCATGCCTCTGCATAAAGACAGTCAGTTGCTGTTTGCTTTTGAGTGGGTAGACCCAGAAACCGGAACTATGATCAACTAACATGGACTAGACTCCCACAGGGGTTCAAAAACTCCCCCACTCTCTTTGATGAAGCCCTCCACAGAGATGTCAACAACTTCAGAACTATGCACCCCGAAGTCACCCAGCTTCAATACGTGAATGACCTGCTACTGCAGCCAACACCAAGGAAAACTGTGAGTCTGGGAACCAAGCACTATTATGTAAGCTTGCTCAACTCGGGTATAGAGCTTCTTCCAAAAAACCCCAAATTTGCCAGCAAGAAGTAGTCTTCCTGGGCTATTCCCTTAGGGGTGGTAAACGATGGCTCACTGAGCCCAGAAAACAAACGGTTGTGCAAATACCCCCCCCCCCAGCAGCAGACAACACAGAGAGTTTCTTGAGACTACTGGGTTTGCAGGTTATGGATTCCTGTGTTTGCGTCCTTAACTTCTCCTTTATACCCGCTGTTAAAGGGAGATGCCCAATTCCAATGGACCCCTGAGCACCAGCAAGCTTTTGATAACATCTTATGACACTGGCACTGAACTCCTCAACTTCACTGAGCCAAGCCTGTAATTTCAGAAAGCCCTACACTACGTTAAAAATGTACATCAATTCACACACCTTGGTCCAAAGAAACTGCAGGCATTCCTGAAGGATCAAGAACAGAGTTTTCCACTAACCGACTCACAGCGAAAGGACATAACTGAACGGGTAACAAAACCCTGTCCGGTCTGTCAATAGGTTAATGCTTACCCTTCCCAGCTTCCTGCAGGAAAGCACCTATGAGCAACCAGACCAGGAAATTCTGGGAAGTGGACTTTACTGAAATTAAGCCAGCAAGGTATGGACTTCAATATCTACTAGCTTTTGTAGATATATTTTCAGGATGGATTGAAGCCTTCCCCACAAAAAAATTGGCACAAATGGTGGTAAAAAATCCTGAAAGATATTTTTCCATGATACGGCCTACCTAAGGTAATAGGGTCTGAAAATGGACCGGCGTTCATGGCCCAGGTAAGTAAGTGGTTATCCAGGATCCTGGGGATAAATTGGAAGTTACATTGTGCTTATAGACCCCAGAGCTCAGGACAGGTTAAAAAAAATTAATAGAACCATTAAAGAGACCTTAACAAAATTAAGCTTAGAGAGGGCATCAAAGATTGGACTATGCTCCTGCCTTATGCACTGTTTCATGCAAGAAATACTCCCTCTGTTTCTTTGTGTAACCTCACCTCTTATGAAATTCTCTATGGGGCCCCTCCTCCAGTAAGGACCTAACCACAACTCTAAGACCTACTGATCCCATCCACACCCCCTTGCTTGACAAACTTAAAGCTCTTGAAAGAACTCAGCAATACCTGTCAAAACAGCTGGCCACTGCCTACCAACCTGGTGAAGAGGAGACTCCACACCGATATCAAAAAAGAGACTTTGTCTACATAAAATGACATCAGTTGTCATCCCTGGAACCCCGCTGGACAGGACCATACCAGGTGCTACTTATGAAACCTACAGTGGTAAAGGTAGATGGAATCACTTCCTGGATCCTAATTCTCATCTCAAGCCTGTGCCCTGTCCAGACTCTGGCTTGAAAGTGGAAAAGACTGGTAACCCTTTCAAATTGCATATTTGCCATGTGGATAAGGCTATAGACTCTCCCCTTGGCCACCACTAGTTCTAACCATCATCAGCCCATTCAGCAGCGATGGCTGATCACAAATCCTATTAGACAAGAAATATGGTCTGTCTCGCATACAGCCCCCTTAGGGACCTGGTGGCCATCTCTCCACCCAGATATTTGTCAGCTGGGTATATGTCTTTCCAATTGGGATATCTCTGATGAAGAGGATCCCAGTAAAATTCCATTAAATTTCTTCCGTACCATAGATAATGGAAACAAACATTATGGATGTAGGGACACGCAAGCCTGATGCAGGTTGGCTAGCCTAGATTACTATGTTTGCCCGGTGGACCATCAAAGCCACAAAAAACCATGGCTGTGTAGGGGAAAAGCCGTCTTATTCCGTAAGTCATGGGGATGTGAGCATACAGGGGCTGCCTGGTGGAACCCAAACTCCTCATCAAATTCAGTTCACAGCATTGGCCATATTACCAATTAGACAACCAAAACTGATGGCCCCCAGAGGGGTCTCTAGATCCTCAAATTCTGTGTGACTTTTTCAACTTCGGCAAGTGCTCAAAATGATGGAAGAAAATTCCCCTATGTGTAGGCCTTTTCCCTCCTTTGCTCACATCATGAACTATGTTTCTCCAATAGATCCTTCTGCTCCAGACTCTCTGCTGTCACTCTCATATCAACAACCTGATTTCTCCCCTCCAATTACTAGATCAAAACCCCAAACCTCCGCTGGTTCTCAGACCATTGCCCCCTTGCTGAGGTAGCAGTTACTGAGGTACCCTTCCACCCACTCACTCCTCTCTTCTCCTGTCAGTGCCCACACCAGGTCCCACCAGGTCCTCTTACCAGCTAACCCAAAGCTCAAACCAGCTGAGGAGTGCCCTCAGACGCCTATCCAAGATGTAATGAAAATGGCCTTTAAAGTTGCTTTGTCATCACTAAAAACAGGTTACTAAGAATTTAAAGTCCCTCACAGGCTTTTTGGGATACTCACTCCCGTCTTCCCATCTGTTCTACCTGTTCTACTGCTCAAGTTTTGTTGCCAGGAAAATCCCAAACCCTTTTCCCATTATTCTTTTATATCTCTTTTTCCTCATTCTCAGAACCACAGAACTGCTCTCACCCCCCACCTTCCCCGTCTTCCCCTCTGTACCAGGCCCACAGAAAAATCTTAAATGGCCTTCTCCAGAAGTCTTCATCGTGGCTGACTTTAGGACTTTCAGCAACAAAGTCCCTATAAAAGAGTTCAGTGTAGATAAACTTCCTCTTTTCATGTTGCTCTGTTATACTTGGCCACTGGCTGGAAAAATCAGCACTTCTAAGCTAGACACCCCCTTACTAGTTTTTCACAAAATATGTGAACAAGGCCTCTGGCCTTGAGCTGAGGCTTCCAGAGATGGCTACATTTCCAAGATAAAGAAGTTACCAACTGGGCTCCATGGTAACAGCTGGCAGGGAGAAAATAAAAGAGAAGAAAAAAGCTCTCCCCCTCCCAGGTGTCCTTAAAAAGTTATCTTTCCCAGAGAAGAGGAAAATAAAAACAGAACCAAAAACTGCTTTTTGTGAACTTCTGCAGACTGTGAATTTCTGAGTCTTTTCCCTTACATGTTGTGTACAAAATTCTGAAACTACCTAAACTTGGGATTCAGGGGTTTAATTGATTACAACAGAAGCAATGCCCTCTATATCCGGTTACAACCAAATAGGACTGTTTCCCTGTCTTCGGTGCTATCTTAGGTGCCTTGCCTTGTCCATACCTACAACAGTATAATTCTATATACTTAAACATTGTTTATTCATAAAATTATCAACAGA
The DNA here is from genome assembly GCF_048772815.1 of Callospermophilus lateralis. Classification (NCBI taxonomy): domain Eukaryota; kingdom Metazoa; phylum Chordata; class Mammalia; order Rodentia; family Sciuridae; genus Callospermophilus; species Callospermophilus lateralis. The sequence goes on along the minus strand of NC_135313.1, from coordinate 129,973,634 downwards.
TGTGATTAATTATGTAATGGTGCAGATGTTTCCCCGAGTGCTCTATCATGAGGCAGGATCATTTAAATTTCAAATAGGGGGGCATACAACCCGGTTCCGCTGGCAACCTGTATCCTTCACTTTAGCCATCCTATGAGGAATGGTAGTTGCTGCAGAGGTGGGCACAAGAACCACTGCCCTAATCCATGGGACACAACAAATGACCCAATTAGAAGCAGCAATAGACCAAAACTTAAAGATATTAAAAAATCACCATCACAGCTTTACAAGAATCTTTAACATCTCTCTCTGAAGTTGTTTCACAGAACAGGGGAGGGTTCGACCTCCTCTTCATGAGAGAAGGGGCCTTTGTCCTGCATTGAGGGAAGAATGTTGTTATTATGCCTACCATACTGGAGTTGTAAAAGAATCTATGATTAAATTAAGAAGACGCATTGAAGAGCATCAACAAGAGAGAGAGGCCCAAAAAGGGTGGTTTGAGTCTTGGTTCACAGAGTCCCCCTGGTTAACTACGCTTTTATCAGCCCTGGCCGGTGCATTAATAATCCTCACATTATTGCTAACTGTAGGACCCTGTTTGCTCAACTGTGTAGTTTCCTTTCTCCAAGCTCAAATTGGACAAGTTAAACTTATGGTAATCAGAAATCAATATACCACACTAGCAGACATAAAATGTGACATCCCCAATGATCACTATTATGATTTAATGTAACCAAAAGAAAGTGGGGAATGAAAGGTAAATAAAATAGGTAATTGTCACTTCCAGTTTTACGGAATGCTTAACAAAACACTGTTGATATCTTGAGAACTGTTTGCTAATCTTGTTCCCTGAATGTGCTGTACCAACTGCAAAACTGCAGAATGTACTCCCTCACCCATTTGCATGCAAACTGCCCACTCGCCCTGACCCATCAATAATCTTCCCTCTCTGCCCTCTCCAAGGAAAGTATATAAGCTCTGCTTAAGCTGTTTTCAGGGCTCTCTGCTCTATTCAAGGGAGCTCTGAGCCCCAGCATGCTGGACCCCCATAAACTTTTGGCTGTTGCATTAGACAGTCCCTGGTAGTCTCTTCCTCCGATGCTCGCCTGACATTTACATTGGTAAAATAATAAGTGTGACCATTGCTTCTGTGTCCAAATGTACAAATTAATATTGGGGGTACAAATAGGTGTACCCTGTGATATGAATATAGAGATAATGCATGAATAGACAATACTGTGAATAAATAATATAATGGGTTCCAAATTTAATAGTGGATTCAATTGATATCTGAAAATATACAGGAAATCTTATATTGATATACATACATTCATTCCAACCAGTTATACATCTAAACGTTATATTAGGATTATGGTTTATCATGAAGAGTGTGTGAGTTTTGCTTCAAAACTGATTATGGAAGTTGAAAATAATGTGTTTGGAAAGAAGTCTCATGAAAAGACCAGACAAGAAACCTGGAGGAATCCATGTGTTCTGAAGCAGGAAGTTATTGAAAGTGAAACAAATGCCTATAAGTTTGCTAACTTGTGGATGAAATATATATCCTATGATGTGCATAAATTGAAGAAATAGTAATGTACCAGTGTTGAATAAAAATGAACGTCAAAATACAAATCATGTCCCATAGTAATCTACTTGCATTGATGTTAAACTGGGTCAGTTACTGTACAAATATTAGTATTTGTTTGCAACATTAACTGAAGTTAGTTTTCAGTACTGGAAACAAATATGTATTTCAGGTGGATGAATATTTCTGAGAATAATCTTGTGAATACTTGATTATAAATCCATATACATGAACATGAATGAATTTAGGGAGTGTATATAACACACATATATTTCATATTTTGAAAAATCTGGAGAGTATATATATATATATATATATATATATATATATATATATATATATTTATATATATATATACAAAAAAAACACACACAGAGAGATTAAATTACCAATGTATATGCCAATTGAAATTTATCATGAAATATATATCATCCACAGATGCAAAAATATTTATTTTACTGAACATGGATTTATGTTTAATGTTGTTCAACTAGGAAGCTCACCCATAGGTTGAATTTTAAGATCCAACAGGGTTTAGGAGGAGTGATCTCTTCTCATAATTTGTATCTGCCAAGTCAGCCACCTCACAAGAATGTACATGTGATACCAGGTAGGATTCAATATGTGCATATAAAAATACATGTTCTAAATAGGCTACAGAGAAAGGGAGACAGGAATTTATATATTTATAAACTTTAAAAACACAAGGAGAACTATTTCAATTAAAAATTAACTAGATTTAAAACACCTACCCTTCATAATGCAAATGGCAAGTCCAACTATACACCATGCCTCCTTTGAACTGCTTGTATTTCTATTCTGTTTGGGTTAGTTTTCTCCATCATATTAGGATTACCAGTCAGAGTCTAGTAGTTTATGAGTTAGTGTCAGGGATTAAGTATTTCGAATGAAAAATTGGAAAATGAATCCAATGTGTATGCATATATGTGCTACACAAAAATCTTCCCACTCTCATCCACAACAATGCCTTGACATTAACTTCGCCCCAAGTAAGACACAATTAGAGGAGAAGAGTTAGAAAATCTGTGAATGCATATGTGGAATGGAATATACTCAGAAGTTTACAACCTTGAAAGTGGTAGAGCAGTTTCCAAAAGTAAGGCACATGGTAAACACTCCACAAACATGGAGCTCTGCTGGCCTAAAGACTTCTTGATAAACTGCCTCTGAGGTTGGGCACTTGAAATATATGTTGTTGTCAGTAGCTTTAGCTTACTTTCTAGTGAGACCATCAAAGCTGGTTCTGCATCTATGTGACCTGGAGGACTTTGTTTCTAATTTTCCAATGAACATGAGGCAGCAGGACGAATACTCTCTTTGTAGTTAAACTATGGCCACTGGGAGCTAAGTGACTCACCGTGTGAACTGTGAAGCCATTTGGTCCTCCTCCACTTTTCGTGGTGGTTCTTGCTGCTGCACTGGGACTTTGGTATTTTCTTCATGAAATACAAGGAGATCAACTGGGACACAGTGCTGGAGGGAGTTCTGTCACGTGTGGAGGTCACGGTCTGCATGTGAATGCACCAACCAGAATTCTATCCCACATGGGTTGCCCCTTTGTCCCTAGCAACCTGATTCTGAACATTGCTTGAAATCTCCCAATATAAAAAGATGCCTTTACATAGAAGGTTCTTCTGGCTGTACCATGTCAGTCACAAGCCACTTGGAAGCCAATGGCAGATCCACATGGCCCCACCACACATGTTTTATCACACACCTTCACACCACTGCTCTAGGCCCACTAATTTGCAGGCTCCAACTTACTGGCATCTCTGTTCTATACAATTTTCATGAAACCCAGTCAGTCAAGGCACTGTCTGATATACTCATGATCAGCAATAGGACATGCAAAGATTCTCCAGTGCCACCTGGTCATGGGAATTTCAAAAATTTCATGGTGTTTATTTAGCCATTTTTTCGAGGATGAAGTTAGAGGAACTGTGATTTTCAAAAACCATTTAATTTTGAGGAAGCTCATTTCAATGAAACTCTGGAGAACTCTCATAGGCAAGGCTTCCCAAAGAGTGGACAAAAGGTCACATGAAGCCAGTCCAACTGAAGTCTACAATGTGAGGTACATGTGTCTTTTGACTCTCAACTATGGCTGCCAAGACTTTAAGAAGAAAATCATGGATTATCTTGGCTGAGATTCCCAGTGCTCTGTGGCCTTGATCTAAGTTTATAAGGGCTACTCTCATGCGTGGCCTCCTAAAATCCCAACAAAACTCATGGCAATACTTCTCTGAGGTCAGTTCCAGAACTCAGTCTCTATAGGGATTCACATCAGAGTTCAAGCCCAGGTGGACCCAGTTATTTCTTCCAATCGCCACACAAATGACCAAAATTTAAACGAAAACACTCTCATATGGCCCTCATCTTTTCCACATAGACACTCATCATAACCTCTTGCTGGAGGTTTCTATGAGGGGCGCTGGACAAGACAGTGTCCAAAATAAGCTCCCTTGCCCATCATTTGCCTAAAGTCAGGGTGGCCTGGAAACCCTTCCTCTGAACCAGGAGTGATCAAATAGGCCTACCATTATTACTGTTCCACTTCTCCAATTTGGCTGTTGCCAAGAATCTAAACCCCACAGCCTACTGACTGTGGGGTTTAGATTCTTTATGTGGATTGGGGTCATGAGGAAACCCAAGCACCAATGGGCTAGACTCTGAAGGGCTTTGACAAACTCATTTGACCCAAAGGTTTCCTATTCTCACCTTATGGAGGTCAGGAAACTTACAGAGGAAGGCGAGAGACTTCATCCATAATGAATGCTCTTTTGGCCATTTTGGTTTTGGATGCATACATGGCATCTTTCTTTAGATCCATCAGGTGCTGAGAATCTAAGCCACAGCCTCACACAGGGCCAACAGGCTGATTCAGACACATCCCTTTTGAAATCAATTACTCAAAGAGGGACAGGTGATGCCCATTCATTTACATTAGAGAACTGTTTTATTCAGGCTTCACAACGGGGTGGCCTTAGGCAAAGACCTTCCTGACATTCAGTGCTATAGAACAATAGGTAAGCAAAAGTCCCAAAGCAGGGTTTCTCCACTGAGACTTTCCTGGTAACACTGATATCTGAGTTTTCTGAGATTCTCGCCATTCCCTTCAGCTATCCAGTACATGGCCAAGTCACAGAGCTTGGAGGTGGTACCTATCTTGGTCACAAAATCATGAGCCTATTCTGGAGAGTGGCCAGAATTCAGGAAGAAAACAGGAACTTATGAAGACTGCAGGTCTTGCCCACAAATAAGGCAATCCTCTGTCCTTTTATAAATTGGGCAGCGTGAATGTTGGGAAGCTTTCTCCTAGACAGGACACATCCATTGATGCATTTTCTTTTGTAATGTCTACACCCACGGACACAGTGGGATACACAGACATAGAAACACTTGCCTTGTCAAATGACTTAATAGAAACAGTCCACTCCAAACCAAACAAACCAACTTTCCTACCTATTCTCAGAACATGAGTTAAAACCACAAACCCACACTCATTCCCACAAATGCACCTCCTTCGCCCAAGAAGGTCTGTTACTAACCGGAGTGTCCTCTGCCTGGTGAGCCATTCTTTGTTCACCCGAAATGGCCTGTCTGTTCTCAAATCTGGACTCCTTGGCCCACTCTGTGAAGTTATCAGGAGCCAGCTTTGAGCCGCCACTACCTGCATTCTCAGAGAAGAAACCTCTTCAGATTTTTTCTGGCATTTGGCCATCTTCACATCTGTAGGTACCAAGAAAGACTGACTCTTTCCATGATAAATCCAAACAAGTGAGATCTCTGTGACTGTAACTGGGCCTGACCCTGGGTGCCTGGTTTCCAGGATCCCAAGTTCAGAGAGTTCCATCACAAAGAAGTGAGGTAGGTCACTTCCTTCATGAACTGAATGAGCTCACAGCCTTGGCAAACACTTTGTCCTAACAGTTTCTTCCTAGGGTCCCATGAGATGGAGGCAGCCCCTACTTCCTGTGACACTTTCACAAGTTAGAATGGTATATCAACCATAGGTACTGGGGGAGAGATCTCCACACAGGGTTGGTTTGGTCCATTTTGTCTACATTAAAATGCGAGAGGCTTATTCAGACACATCTCTTCATCCTGACCAGGTTGTTTGCCATGGAAAATGACTTTTGCTCTCTCAGGTCCTTCATAGCATTCTATATCTTCTTCAGGGATAATTTCTGCATGGATCTTTGAGATTCTCAGCAGGTGGAAGATCCCCTATATTCCTGGATTGTAAGACCAACTCTATCCCTGCACTGCTGTAAAGTTAGATTGAGGGATCAGTGTATGGTTAGTGTTAATATCATGTTCTATTTGCGTTAGGAATCATTCTGCTGGATTAATAATGGTATTGGGAACCTGAGATATTTACAACAATATATTGGTGAAATATAAGTATGGAAACAGAAATCTAGGGAAGACTTGAAGCCAAGTAGGACTTTGGGCCCTTGAGTAGCATACTTTGCTTTGAATTATATTCTGCACAGATGTCTCAGATAAATCGATATACAAAGATATAGGATCTTATACACTGGATGACTGAATAACATACAGAATATCCAATAAAAAAGGGATAGTCTGTAGGATTAGCAAGATAGTCAGTAGGTTTAGAAAGAAGAGTGAGTATAGGATTTGTACCAAAAGTTCTTTACAAATAAGGTTTCGGGTAGAGAGTGAATGTAAATGTCAGCACATGTGAAGAGTCAGTCACAATGACTAATTGGGGAAAATATGTAGGAAAGCAGATATAAATAGAGACATTAGGAAGTCAGTAAAAGTATGAAGTGTGTAATTTGTTTAGACATTTTCAACGGTTTGAGTCTGAATATATAATCTTAGGCAGAAACTAATATGTTGTCACAAATTGGATTAACTTTTGAGAGCATTAGGTAACCAGGACATGGATATTTTTATTAATCCATGCTCACTTTTTATTTAGGCTTTGGTAAAATCATAAGTGTGACCTTTGCATTTTGTGTCCAGAATATTATTGTGATAAAATGTATATGTAGATCAGGTGACATGAGTATTTCTTCCACCATTTCTGTAGCAATATTTTGTAGACGTATAAATTACTATTGAGGGTACAAATAGGTGTACCCTGTGTCTATGAATATGCAGATAATGCATGAATAAACCATACTGTGTGTAAATAATATAACTTGTTCCACTTTAAATAATGGATTGAATTGATATCTGAAAATATAAAAGAAATCTCATATTGATATACAATCATTCACTGCAACCAGTTATACATCTAATGGCAATATTATGGTTGTGGTTTATCCTGAAAGGTGTGTGAGTTTTGTTTCAAAAGTGTTTATGGGAATCAAAAATAATGTGTTTGGAAAGAAGTCTCATGAAAAGAATAGTCAAGAAACCTGTAAGAATACATGTGTTCTCAAGCAGGAAGTGATTGAACATTATATATCATACTATATATAATGTGCATAAACTGCAGAAATAGTAATGTACCAGTGTTGAATAAAAATGAACATCAAAATACACATCATGTCCCATAGGAATCTACTTGCATTGATGTTAATCTGGGTCAGTTACTGTAGAAATATTAGGATTTTTATGCACCATTCACTGAAGTTACTTTTCAGTACTAGGAAAAAAGTATGTATTTAAGTTGGATGAATATTTCTGAGAATAATCTTGTGAAAATTTGATTATAAATCCACATAAATCACAAAACATTATAAACACAAAAGTCACATGGACATTAAAATGTAGCAATATATATGCCAATTTAAATCCATCTTGAAATATATATCATCCACTGATCCAAAACTATTTATTTAATGAACTTGAATTTATGTATAATGTTGTTCAGCTAGGAAGCTCCCCCATAGATTGAATTTTCTGTTCCAACAGTGTTTAGGAGGAGTGATCTCCTAAATGTGTATGCAAATATGTGCTACACAAAAATCTTCCCACTCTCATCCAGAACAATGCCTTGATATTACCTTCACCCCAAGTAAGACACAGTTGGAGGACAAGAGTTAGAAAATCTGTGAATACATATCTGGAATGTAAAATGGTGAGGAGTTCAAACCTTGCAGGTTGTAGAGGAGTTTCCAAAAGTAAAGGACAGGCTTGATAGACCCAACCTGATCTTTTATTAGAATTGGGAGCCATCTTGCCAGAAAGCCGTTAAAAGATAATTTGGGCTTTACTATAAATTACTGCAAATTCTGAAACTGCTTGGAATGCCTGCCCGTGCCTTGAACTCACCCATGCCTGGCTCTCTGACCAGATAACAGTGCTCTCTGAATCATTAGTGACACCTAATAAATATTGGCCTTCCCAGGCCAGACAACGACCCTCTCTGAGTCTCTAATGGTCCTCATAATTTCTGATGTTGGGGCCAGCAAAAAAATGTAAACTACCATTAGTGTGATGCTTTCAAAGTTCTGTTATCTGTAACCCCCTTTTTGTGTAACTTTCTGGGCTATATAGCTGGGCTGTAGGAAAGGTGGTGTTGCTGTCTTGTTCCCGCCATTTTTGGAGGGAGAGGCAGCCTGGCCGGTTTTAATAATAAGCTTGCCTTAATTTGATTTTAATTGGAGTCAGTGGTCTTTTCTTGCATCCAAGTCGAACATTTTGGAGTTCCCCAGTGAGATGACCCTGCCCGACCAGATCACAAGACCAGACTGCTGAAAATTCTGAAGCTGGCCTTCCCTCCAGGGCTACGGGCTGGGGAGCCACTCTAGAGGGTGCACAACTTGAGATTTTCCAAGGCTTTGGAGTGAGCCGTCGGTCTGGGGAGCACTGAAGTGAACCACCGCACTGAAACTATTAGCAAGTACCTGGCTGAGGAGGCCTCTATAGGTAAGTGGCACCTTGATAACATCTTATATCTGGTTAAGGGAGATCTCTTCTAATGACATAGAGGTAGCCTGGGGAGGCTCACATACAATCCTGTCCAGGACAGTAATGAGAATCGTTCTGTCCTGTGTTCCGTTCTGTAGGGAATTCCTCTGGAAGGTTAGAGAGGTGCCGAGGGACACGCACGCGCTCCTACCCCAGAGCTTTAGCAAGACGTTGAATTGCTCCTCTGTTTTTCTGTTTTGGCACCGGGATTCTGTTTTTTTTTTTTTTTTTTTTGTGTGTGTGTGTGTGTGTGTGTTGTTCTGTGTTCTATATGTTTTTTGTTTGTTTATTTTTGTGCGTTTTGTTTTGTGATTTCTGTGATAAAATCTTAAGGATATTGAACGTGAAAATGGGTAACAAAGCAAGTAAGCCTGACACCCCTTTGGACTGTGTTTTAAGGTACTGTGATGAACTTTACCACCATTTGTTAAGCAGAATGAGAGAAGCCCCTAGCTGGCTGCCTGGAGCACACCCAGTGCAGATGGCAATGCCTGCTGGGGAATGAAGAACTGAGTATCTCCCAGCATCTGCCGAAGCCCTGTTGCTTCAGGGAATTTCCTCCTTCGTTCCCTGCACTGTAAGGATAATGCCACCTCTGTCTTCTTAAAAAAAGAAAAAAACAAAAAGGGGACACTAAATGCAGTAAAGTCACCATGGAGACACTTTATTTTACATTTCAGGTTGCTCCTCTGTGAAAACATTTGGTCCCCTTGTGGGGACATCTGTGGTGCCACTAGGGAAGGAGATTTTTCTCTTATTTGCTCTGTTTTAAAGGGTTCTGTCTGTCAGCCATTGTCTGGAGTTCATTTCTGTCTGTCTTGTGCCTTTTTTCTGGCCCTTTAAGACATGTGCAATAATGTGTTAATATTATAAATTGTTTCTTGGAAATGATCTTAGCTGAATGTGTGTCTAAATGATGATGTTTCATTGTACCAATCTGGTATCTGAATGGGTTTTTGAAGCATTCCACAATCTTGCAGTTAAAAGTCTGGTTTAGGTAATTGTTTAGTTTATGGTTTCAGATAATTCATGCCAGAGAACTTAAATACTTAGGAAGGAAAACTAAAGAACTGTACTTCCAAGATGGCAAGTAACTTCCCAATCATTCAGTCTTTTTTTCACCAATTTTAAATTAGGTAGCCTGGGAAAATGTCACTGTGTGTACCAGTGCATTAATTTGGACAAGGATACTAAATCATAGTATGATATCTGCTGACAAAACAAGTTGTAAAGATATAAAATTTTGTGAATTGTATCTTAAACTTGTATCATAATTTTCCACATCCTAACCTGAAAATTATGGTTAAAATACCTTAGGCCTAAGGTTTCTGCTCATAATAGCCTTTTTTTCCTGCTTCTTCCAGACCTCAGCCAGGACTTACTTGGAAATGCAAATGAAAGAAGCCTGTAAGCTTAGTAGGAGACTTATTTGAGGCCTAAGGAAAAAAAAGGTAAATTGTATGGTATTTACTAATTACTGGCCAGTCATTTTTTCTAGGACTCATAATTTTTTCCTTAGATTCTTTATTTATTTTTTGAGCTCATGATTTTGCTCCTACAGACCTAGGTTAATGTTTTTCTGATCAGTAATATCTTTGACCAACTGTGGAATTTTTAAATCATTGCAATGGAGATTTCGCCTGTGAAAAGCTACAAGGCCTTCACTTTTATTATGTGTGCACAATTTGTTATGTGTTGTATGTCTATATATATATATATATATATATATATATATATATATATATATATATATATCTGTATATCATATATATGATACACAAATTAACATATATAAGGAGCACTCATATTAAAAAGAACTCATAAAAACAATTTTAAAAAGTGGATCCAAAGATCTTTAAATCACGTGATTTAAATGTTTCAATTTAAATTTGGTAAACAGATAAATAAAAATGTCTTTAAATTTAAGCTTACAAGTTTTTCTAGGTGTTCAAAAATCTAATAAAGTATTAATGTCTACAAAAGGTCTAATATGCCTTTGTTCCAGGACTTTTCTTTCAATCAAAATAATGGTTTACACTGTTCAAAACATTTGTTTAATATTTTGATAAATAAGTAAAGTAAATTTGATATGGGATTACTCATTCATGAGTACTTTTGTTTGATATCTGATTGATATACTAAGGTCTGTATAAGTTTGTACTAAAGTCTGTATAAGATTGTAAAAATCAATCATATGTTAAAGAGACAAAAATTTCTTAAACATAAGTTTACCCATAACATTAAGTTTATTAAGATTTAAATTTTCTAGAGCAAGCAACCATAAAAATTAAACAACTGTTTAAATAAGAACTGTTATTTTAGAGCACTGTACTGCCATTTCTTTAAAAGCTAAACTTGGTTAATGTAGAAACATCAATGCAATTGTGATGCTATTAATGTGCTCATATCTTCCAGTTATACAACTCAATAAGGTAGAAACTTTAAAAGAGCATTATATCAAGCAGGTGTTCTGAAGTTGTATGGTAAATAAAATATATATTGGGGATTTATTTACCTGTTATCAATAATATATGTAAAGTTTGATGTTACTTTTTACATTGTGGAACAATTTAAATGTATTTTTAAGTTAATGAGACCCTAATCTATGTAAAGGTTAAAATCTTTCAGCCGTACTTTAATTCATGTTTTAAATGTGATATCATATGTTGTGAGCTAATGTTCATGTGACCTCAAACAATTTATGTAAACTTTGTAAAATGATATTTTTTAAAAAAAGATCAGCTTGAGAACTAAAGCATTTAAGATTTATAAGGAGCCCTGCTTACCTGAGATAAGACTCTGTGTCCCATCTTACTACATGTGAGAATGACTACGAAAGCAGTAGGTCAGATTTTATTTCATTTAAAGATATGTTCAAATTTTTTTTCTGTCAAGATTACTAGGATCTTAAAAAGGTGATATAATATATAACTCACCCAAAAAATTCAGGGTAGCTATTACATGAACTAAGTATTTTTACTCTTGTTAAAAAATTTTATTTTTTTAATTTCTTTATAAGTGATCTAAAGATTCCCTGTTGGTGTTTTACAGAAGTGTTGCTTTAAGAACACAACATGGGTTAATTTAAGAAAATAAGTCATCAACTACAAGACAGACAGAATAATAAGATCCCAATTAATAAAATATAAATAATTATAAACTTATAGACATTAAAGCGCAGTACTCTTAATATATGGCTGTTAAAATTTATTTGCTGGTTGTTTCAGATTAGGATTGAAAATTAAAGTTAAATGAAAAGGGCCAAAAAAACCAATATTTGACTCTTACCCTTTGAGTCAGTCTGAATCCAGGGAACAGGGGACTTCTCTATGAGCTTTGCAACTCTGGGCCACATAACCTCCCGATTAGGGAGATTAATGAGACCACTGGAGAACAGAAAGCCAATCAGTGCATTTGCTACAAAGAGGAGAGTCATCAGGAAAGGCAGACATCCCTGATGCTTCTGAGGGAAGCCACTTGGTCAAGCAAGACCTGAACCCACCTAGCTCAAATTGCACTAGCAGAACGGAGAAGCTGCTCTCAAGTTTCCCAAGGAATGACTCCCATGAAAGCTCAGCTGACTGCTAACAATAGATAGAAACAAAAGTCATTTGACTGCTTCATCTTAAACACTTAGCAAAGACAGTTGAAACCAAAATATAGCCATTCCTGGGCATTTTAAATAATAATAATAATAATATTTTAAGGTATACACTTTATGTTAGCCTCCCAAAATAAGTAAAACTGTTGGCTACATAGAAGGATTCTCAGAGAGGAATGTCTGATAACTATAAAAGAGACTATCAAGAGGAGCTGCCAGAGGCAGAAGTTTTTAGTTTAAGGCCTACAGATATTTCTATCCTACACAGGTAGGCTTGGTGTTTGCTAGTACGATTATCCAGCCCTGAGTAACAGAATTAAATGTTTCTCTATTAGACACAGAGGTCATACTAGTGAAAGGATTTTGCAAAATCAGATGACATTAAATTATTAAACTGTATATTATGGGGAGGGACAACTGTAACACTAAAAGTTAAATATTAAGTTGACAGTCCTGATAATTGGGGATATTAAAGACTGGTGAGGGTATTTTATACAGTGACATGTTCCAGCTACTGCAACATTTATTCAATACTCATGTTTTTTGTTTCTCTCATAGAAGAACCCATCCCCAGATGACTTTACAATCTGTTCTTCCTCAACAAGGCTTCAAAAAGAACTGACTTCTAAAAGGCAACTCATATCCCTCAACTGACTTCAAAAAGGCAACTCATGTCCCTCACGCCGTGCACACTCATGTCACCCTCTCTCAGCTGAGAAGAAGCCAAAATGAGAGACGACTCTCTACTTAAACCAATGGAGCCAAAAATAAATAGACTATCAATATAAGTAATTAATTAAGTCAGGTAATATCAGGGAGACTGGTTTTCGGTGAGTTCTAAAAATTTGGAGACTGTTAACTGAGGGATTAAAATTTCCTCAGTGCTTTTCCCCTAACCTATTAAGGATTACAAAGGGACACATAAGAAAAGGAGGGAATGATAGACCCAACCTTATCTTTTATTAAAATTGGGAGCCATCTTGCAACAAAGCCATGAAAAAATCATTTTGGCTTTACTGTAAATTACTGCAAATTCTGAACCTGTTTGGAATGACTGCCCGTGCCTTTAACTCACCCGTGCATGGCTCTCTGACCAGATAGCAGCCCTCTCTGAAACTTTGTCACACCTCATAAATATTGGCCTTCTGTGGCCAGACAATGACCCTCTCTGAGGCTCTAATGGTCCTCATAAATTTTGATGTTGGGGCTAGCAAAAAAAAATGTTACCTCCCATTAGTGTGATGCTTGTTAGAGTTCTGTTATCTGTTACCCCATTTTTGTGTAACTTTCTGGGCTACAAACCTGGGCTGTAGTAAAGGTGGGGTTGCTCTCTTGTTCTCGCAATTTTGGGAGGGAGAGGCAGCCCAGCCAGTGGAAATAATAAGCTTACTTTAATTTGATTTTAACTGGAGTCAGTGCTCTTTTCTTACATCAAGGTCTAAGAGGTAAACACTCCACAAACATAGAGCTCTGCCGGCCTAAAGACTTCTTGAGAAACTGCCTCTGAGGTTGGGTACTTTAAATATATTTTGTTGTCAGAAGGTTTAGCTTCTTTTCTAGTGAGACCATCAAAGCTGGGTCTGCATCTATGTGAATGGAGAGCATGGTTTCTTATTTTCCAATGAACATGAGGCAGCAGTGCTGAATTCTCTCTTGGTAGGTAAACTGTGGCCACTGGGGGCTAAGTGTCTCCCCATGTGGACTGTGAAGCCATTTGATCATCCTCCATTTTTGTGGTGTTTCTTGGTGCTGCACTGGGAGTTTGGTATTTCCTTCACGAAATACAAGGAGTTCAACTGGGACAGTGCTGGAGGGAGTTCTGTCACGTGTGGTGGATCAGGAACTGCAGGAGAATGCACCAACTAGGCTTCTATTTCACATAGCTTTTTCCTTGACCATACCAACCTGATTCTGAACATTGCCTTGAAACCTCTCCATATAATAAGATGCCTTTACATGTAAGGCTCTGCTGGATGCACCATGGCAGCCAAAATGCATTTGGAAGTCAATTGGAAATCCACTCGGCCCCACCTCAGATATTTTATCACACACCTGCACACCACTGCTCTGGGCCCACTACTCAGCATTCTCAACTTACTGGCATCTCTGTTCTTCAACATTTTCATGAAACCCAGTCAATCAAGGCACTGTCTGGTACACTCATGATCAGCAACAGGAGATCCAAAGGTTCTCCAGTGCCACCTGGTCATGGGAGTTTCAAAAATTTCAGGGTATTTATCTAGCCACTTGTCAAGGATGAAGTTGGAGAAACTGTGGGTTTCAATTCACTCAGGAACCATTTAATGTTGAGGAATCTCATTTCAATGAATGCTCTGGAGAACTCTCAAAGGCAAGGCTTCCCAAAGAGTAGCCAAACGGTAACATGAAGCACAGCCCATTGAGGTCTACAATGTGAGGTCCATGTGTGTTTTGACTCTCAACTATGCCTGCCAAGTCTTTCAAAATAAAATCATGTGATATCCTGGCTGAGATTCCCAGTGATCTGTCGAAAGCCACCCTTGGCCTAGATTTCAGTTTCCAAGGGTGACTCTCATGCGTGGCCTTCTAAAATCACAACACAATTCATGACAATACTTCTCTGAGGTCAGTTCCAGAACTCAGTCTCTAAGGGGAATCATACCAAAGTTCCAGCCCTGGTGGATCCAGTCATTTTTTCCAACCACTACACAAATGAACACAATTAAAACCAAAACACTCCCACATGGTCCTCACCTTATTCCATATAGACACTCATTATAACCTCTGGCTTGAGGTTTCCATGAGGGGTGCAGCACAAGATAGTATCCAAAACAAGCTCCCTTGTCCCTTATTTGCTTAAAGTCAGCTAGGCCTGGACACCATTCCTGTGAACCAGGAGTGATAAAATAAGCCTGGCCTTAATACTGCTCTGCTTCTCCAATTTGAGGCCTACTGACTGTCTTTATGTGATTTGGAGTAATGGAAAAATCCAAGCTCATATGGGCTAGCCTCTGCAGGGCTTTGAAGAACTCATTTGACCCAAAGGATCCCGATTCTCACTTGATGGAGATCAGAAACCTATCAGAGTAAGGCAAGATACTTCATACACAATGACTGATCTTTTTGCCATTTTGGTTTTGGAAGCACACATGGGATCTTTCTTTAGTTCCATCAGGTGCTGAGAATCTAAGCCACTGCCTCACACAGGGCCAAGTGGCTGATTCAGACACATCCCTTTCCAAAGCAATTAAGCAAAGTTTAAAACTGAAAAGTTGAAAACTGAAAACAGTTTTCTTCAGGCTTCACAAATTGGTGGCCTGAGGCAAAGACCTTCCTGACACTCAGAGCAACAGAAAAATATGTAAGCAAAAGGCCCAAAGCAGGGTTTCTCTACTGAGACTTTCTTTGTCACACTGATATCTGAGTTTTCTGAGATGCTTGCTATTCCCTTCAGCTATCCAGTATATGACAATGTCACAGATCTTGGAGGTGGTACATATCTTGGACACACAAAAAAATGAGCCTACTCTGGAGAGTGGCCAGAATTCAGGAAGAAAACAGGAACTTCGGAAGATAGTAGGTGTTGCCCGTCCCTGAAGCAACCTGCAGTCCACTCATAAATTGGGCAGGATGAATGTTGGCAAGCTTTCTACTAGACAGGACACATCCATTGATGCATTATCTTTTATAATGTCTACAACCACGGACACAGTGGGATACACAGGCATACAAACAATCGCCTTGTCAAATGACTTACTATAAACAGTCCACTCTAAAGCAAACAAACCGCCTTTCTTACCTATTCTCAGAACATGAGACTAAACCACAAAATCACAACCACACCCACAACGACACCTCCTTTATTCAAGTAGGTCTGTGACTAATTGGAATGTACTCTGACTGATGGGCCATACTATGTTTCCTTGAAATGGCCTGTCCTTCTCAGATCTGGTCTCCTTGGCCAACACTGTGAAGTTTTCAGTAGCCAGTGGTGAGCCACTACCTATTTTCTCAGGAAATTCCCCTTTTCAGAGCTCTCCTGGCATTTGGCAATCCTCACATCAGTAGGTACCAAGGAAGACTTACTCTGTCCTTGGTTATTCCAAACAACTGAGCCCACTGGGAAAGAAACTGGGACTGACTCTGGGTGCCTGGCTTCCTAGATCCCAAGTTCAGAGAGATCCATCATCAAGGAAGAGAGGTAGGTCACTTCATTCAGGAACTGAATGAGGTTACTGCCGTGGCAACCACTTTGTCCTAACAATTGCTTTCAAGGGTCCCATGAGATGGTGGCTGCCCCTACCTCCTGTGACACTTTCACAACTTAGAATGGTATATCAACCATTGGCACCTGGGAACAGCTCTCCACACAGGCCTGGTTTGGTCCATCTTCTCTACATTAAGAAGAGAGAAGCTGATTCAGACACAACCCTTCATCCTGACCAGGTTGTTTGCCATGGAGGATTACTTTTGCTTTCTTAGGTCCTCCATAGCTGCTTACAACTTCTCCAGTAATCATTTCTGCATGGACCTTTGAGTTTCTCAGCATGTGGAAGATCCCCTATATTCCTGTATTGTAAGACCAACTCTATCTCTGCTCTTCTGTAAAGTTAAATTGACTGAACAGTGTATGGTTAGGTTAACTAACAGGTTCGATTTGGATTAGGAATCTTTCTGCTGGATGAATAATGGTATTGGAAAACTGCGATATTTACAAGAATATATAGGTGAAATATAAGTATGAAAAGAGAAATCTAGCTAAGATTTGAAGCCCAAAAGGGCATTGGGCCCTTGATTGGGATACGTAGCTTTGAATTATGTTCTGCACTGATGTGTCAGTTAAATCGATATACAATGGCTTAGGTCCTTGTACCATGGATGATTAAATGAAGAAGAGAACTTCCAGTCAAAAGGGATAGTCGGTAGGATTCGGAAGATTCTCGGTAGGTTTAGAAAGAAGAGTGAGTATAGGATTTGGACCAAATGTTGTTTAGCAATAGGGTTTCCGGTAGACAGTGAATGTTAATGTCAGCACAAGTGAAGAGACAGTCACAATGATGAACTGGGGAAAATAGTTAGGAAAGCTGATATCAATAGAGACATTACGAAATCAGGCAAAGTATAAAGTGAGTGATAGGATTAGATATTTTCAACAGGGTTGAGTTTGAATATATAATCTTAGAAAGAAACAAATATGTAGTGACCAATAGGATTGACATTTGACAGCATTAGGCAACCTGGACATGGATGTTTAGTAATCCATGCTCACTTTTCATTTAGTCTTTGCTACAATCTTAAGTGTGACCTTTGCTTTTTTTGTCCAGAATATTACTGTGATAAAACGTATATGTAGATCAGGTGACATGACTATTTCTTCCACCATTTCTGGCAGCAACATATTCAAGACGTATAAATTAGTAATGGGGGTAAAAAGAGGTGTACCCTTTGTCTGTGCATATAGAGATAATGCATCAATAGACCATACTGTGAATAAATAATATATCTGGTTCCGACTTTAAATAATGGATTGAAATTATATCTGAAAAAATACAAGAAATCTTATATTGACATACAAACATTCATTCCAACCAGGTATATATCTAATGGCCACATTAAGGTTATGGTTTATCATGAAGGGTGTGTGAGTTTTGCTTCAAAAGTGATTATGGAAATCGAAAATAATGTGTTTGGAAAGAAGTCTCATGAGAAGACCAGTCAAGAAACCTGGAGGAATACATGTTTTATGAAGCAGGAAGTGATTGTGAAACAAATGCGTATAAATTTGTGAACTTGTGGATGAAATATATATATCCTATGATTTGTAAAAATTGAAGAAATAGTAATGTACCAGTGTTGAATGAAAATAAACGTCAGAATACACATCATGTCCCATACAAATCTACTTGATTGATGTTAATCTGGGTTAGTTACTGTACAAATATTAAGATTTGTAAGCACCATTTACTAAAGTTAGTTTACAGAACTAGGAAACAAATGTGTATTTCAGGTGGATGAATATTTCTGAGAATAATTTTGTGAAAAGTTGATTATAAATCCACATTTTTGAACATGAATGAATTTAGGGAGTGTATTTAAGATACATACATTTCATATTTTAAAAATCATATTTTAAAATATATATATATATATATTCATAATTATATATATGTGTATATACATATATATGTGTATATATATATATATATATATATACACACACACACACACACACACACACAAAACACACACACAGACATTAAAATGTAGGAATATATACGCCAATCGAAGTTCATCATAAAATATAAAGCATCCACAGATGCAAAAATATTTGTTTTACTGAACATGGATTTTTGTATAATGTTGTTCTACTAGTAAGCTCACCCATAGTTTGAATTTTCAGTTCCAACAGCGTTTAGAGGAGTGATCTCTTCTCACAAGTTGTATCTGCCAAGTCAGTCACCTCACAAAAATGAACGTGTGATACGAGGTAGGATTCTATATAAGCATATAAAAATACATGTGCTGAATAGGCTACAGAGAAAGGCAGACAGGAATTTACATATTTGTTAACTTTAACAACACATGGAGAACTATTTCAATTAAAAATTGACTAGATTTATAACATCTACCATTTATTGTGCAAAAGGCAAGTCCAACTATACCCCACGCCTCCTCTGAACTGCTTGTATTTCTATTCTGTTTGGGTTGTTTTTCTCCGTCATATTTGGATTAGTAGACAGAGTATAATAGGGTATAGGTTATTGTCAGGGATTCAGTATTTTCAATGGTATATAGGAAAATGAATCCAATGTGTATAAAAATATATGCTACACAATTATCTTCCCACTCTCATCCAGAACAATGCCTTTACATTACCTTCACCCCAAGTAAGACACAATTAAAGTAGAAGAGTTTGAAAATCCGTGAATGCATATCTGGGGTGGAAAAAGTACTAAGAAACAAATACGTATTTCAGGTGGATGAATATTTCTGAGAATAATCTTGTGAAAAGTTGATTATAAATCCACAACATAAATATGAATAAATTTAGGAAGTGTGTAATAAGATACATATTACATATTTTGAAAAATCTTGAGAGTGTATCTATATATATATTTATATACACACACAGAGAGAGACATTAAAAATTGCAATATATATGCCAAACGAAATTCACCATGAAATGTATATCATCCACAGATCCAAATATATTCATTTTACTGAACATGGATTTATGTATAATGTTGTTCAACTAGGAAGCTCACTCACATTTGAATTATCAGTTCAAGCAGCATTTGGGAGGAGTGATCTCTTCTTCCAATTTGTATCTGCCAAGTCAGCCACCTCACAAGAATGTACGTGTGGTACCAGGTAGGATTCTATATGTGCATATAAAAATACATGTGCTGAATAGGCTACAGAGAAAGGGGGACAGGAATTCACTTATTTGTTAACTTTAAAAACGCATGGAGAACTATTTCAACAAATAATTGACTAGATTTATAACTGCTACACTATACCATGCAAAAGGCAACTCCAACTATAAAACATACCTCCTCTAAACTGCTTGTATTTCTATTCTGTTTGTGTTATTGTTCTCCATCATATTAGGATTAGTAGTCAGAGTCTAATAGAGTATATGTTAGTTTCAGGGATTCAGTATTTCTAATGGAAAATAGGAAATTGAATCCAATGTGTATGCAAATATGTGCTACACAAAAATCTTCCCACTTTCATCCAGAACAATGCCTTGACATTACATTCTCCTCAAGTAAGACACAATTAGAGGATAAGAGTTAGAAAATCTGTGAACATATATCTGGAATGGAAAATACTCAGGAGTTTACAACTTTGGAGGTGGTAGAGAAGATTCTAAAAGTAAGGGACAGGGTAAACATTCCACAAACATGTAGCTCTGCTGGCCTAAATACTTTTTGAGAAACTGCCTCTAAGGGTGGGCACTTGAAATATTTGATGTTGTGAGGAGATTTAGTTCCTTTGTAGAGAAACCATCAAAGCTGGGTCTGCATCTATGTTACTTGGAGGAAATGGTTTCTTATTATCCAATGAACATGAGGCAGCAGTGCTGAATTCTCTCTTTGTAGGTAAACTATGGACACTGGGGTCTAAGTGTCTTTCAGTGTGGACTGTGAAGCCAATTGGTCATCCTCCACTTTTCGTGGTGTTTCTCGCTGCTTCACTGGGAGTTTGGTATTTGCTTCAAGAAATACAAGGACTTAAAATGGGACAGAGTGGTGGAGGGAGTTCTTTAAGGTGTGGTGAGTCAGGGTCTTCAGGAGAATGCACCAATCAAGGTTCTATCCCATGTAGATTGCCCCCTTGAGAATAGCAATATGATTCTGAACATTGCAGTGAATCCTCTCCATATAACAAGATGCCTTTACATATATGGGTCTGCTGGCTCCACCATGTCAGTCACAAGCCATTTGGAAGCCAATGGCTGATCCACATGGCCGCAACACAGATGTTTTATCACACAATTGCATACCACTGCTCCAGGCCCACTACTCACCAGGCTCCAACTTACTGGCATATCTGTTCTACACCATTTTCATGAAACAAATTCAATCAAGGCAGTGTCTGGTATACTCAGGATCAGAAAGAGGACATCCAAAGTATTTCCAGTGCCAGCTGATCATGAAAATAACAAAAATTTCATGGTAATTTTCTAGCCATTTTTCACGGATGAAGTTTGAGGCTCTGAGGGATTCAATTAATTCAGGAACCATTAAATGGTGAAGAAGCTAATTTCAAAGAAAGCTCTGGAGCACTCTCACAGGCAAGGTTTCCCTAAGGGTGGCCAAAATGTCACATGAAGCCAGGCCCATTGAGATCTACAATGTGAGGTCCATGTGTGTTTTAAACTCAAATATGGCTGCCAAATCTTTAAGAAAAATTGTATGTAATATCCGGGTTGAAATTCCCAGTGTTCTGTGGAAATCCAACCTGGGCCTAGATCTCAGGTTTTAAGGGCGACTCTCATGTGTGGCCTCCTAAAATCCCAACACAATTCATGGCAATACTTCTCTGAGGTCAGTTCAGGAACTCAGTCTCTAAGGGGAATCACACCAGAGTTCAAGCCCAGTGGAACAGTCATCTCTTCCAACCGCCACACAAATGACCACAATTAAAACCAAAACACTCCCACATGGTCCTCATCTTTTTCCATAATGACACTCCTTATAACGTCTGGCTGGAGTTTTCAATGAGGTCCACAGCCCAAGTCAGTGTCCAAATTAAGGTCCTGTTCCCCTCATTTGTCTAACATCGAGGTGGCCTGGACACACTTCCTGTAAACCAGGAGTGATCAAATAGGCCTGCCATTAATACTGCTTGGCTTTTTCAATTTGAGGCCTTCTGACTCTGTGGTTTAGATTCTTTATGTGAATTTGAGTCATGAGAAAACCCAAGCCCCTCTGCAGAGATTTGAAGAACTCATTTGGCCCAAAGGATTCCTATTCTCACTTGATGGAAGTCAGGATCCTAACAAAGAAAGGTAAAAGAATTCATTCACAATGAGTGAATATTTGCATTTTGGTTTTGGATGCACACATGGGATCTTTCTTTTGATCCATCAGGTGCTGAGAATCTAAGCCACAGCCTCACACAGGGCCAAGAGGCTGATTCAGACACATCTTTTTCCAAAGCAATTAAGCAAAGAGACACAGGTGATGCCCTTCATTTCCATTTGAAAAGTGTTTTCCTCAGGCTTCCCAAAGGGGTGTCCAGAGGCAAAGACATCCTGAGATTCAGGGCAACAGAACAATAGGTTAGCAAAAGGCCCAAAGCAGGGTTTCTCCACTGAGACTTTCCTGGTCACACTGATATCTGAGTTTTCTGAGATGTTGGCCATTCCCTTCAGATAGCCAGTACATGGCCATGTAACAGAGATTGGAGGTGGTACATATCTTGGACACAAACCCAAGAGCCTATTCTGAAGAGTTGTCAAAATTCAGAAAATAAACAGGGACTTAAAAAGGTAGTAGGTGTTGCCTATCGATATGGAAACCACACTCCATTCATTAATTGGGCAGGATGAATGCTGGGAAGCTTTCTACTAGAGAGGACACATGCATTGATGCATTCTCTTTTCTAATGTATACAACCACGGACACAGTGGGATACACAGACATAGAAACACTCACCTTGTAAAACGACTTACTAGAAACAGTTCACTCCAAACCAAAGAAACCTCCTTTCCTACCTATTCTCAGAACAGAGACAAAACCACACACCCACACTCAAAAAGACACCTCCTTCCCCCAAGTAGGGCTGTGATTATCCAGAGTGTCCTCTGACAGGTTTGCCATACTATGTTCCCCGGTAATGGTCTGTCCTGTCTCAGATCTGGTCTCCTTGTCCAACTCTGTGAAGCAGTCAGGAGCCAGCGGTGAGCCACTACCTGCTTAGTCAGGAAAGGCCCCTGTTCAGATCTTTCCTGGCATTTGGCCATCCTCAAATCAGTCATAACCAAGAATAATGACTCTGTCCTTGGTGATTTCAAACAAATGAGACCACTTGGACTGGGACTGGGACTGTCTCTGGTGCTTGGTTTGCTCAGTCCCAAGTTCAGAAAGTTCCATCAACAAGGAAGTGAGGTAGGTCACTTCATTCAAGAACTGAATGAGGTAACTGCCTTGGAAACCACTGTGTCCTAACAGTTGCTTCCAAGGGTCCCATGAGATGGAGGCTGCCCCTACTTCCTTTGACACTTTCACAACTTAGAATGGTATATCAACCTTAGGCACCCGGGAACAGCTCTCCACACAAGCCTGGTTTGGTCCATCTTCTCTACATTAAGAAGAGAGAGGCTGATTCAGACAAAACCCTTCATCCTGACCAGGTTGTTTGCCATGTAAAATGACTTTTTGTCTCTCAGGTCCTTCATTGCTGCCTACATCTTCTCTAGGGATCATTTCTGTGTGGACCTTTGAGGTTCTTAACAGGTGGAGGATCCCCTACATTCCTGTTTTGTAAGAACAATCTGTCTCTGCTCTTCTGTAAAGTTAGATTGAGTGAACAGTGTATGGTTAGGGTTAATTTCATGTTCGATTTGGGTTAGGAATCATTCTGCTGGATTAATAATGGTATTGGGAACCTGTGATATTTATAAGAATATCGAGGTTAAATATATGTATGAAAACATAAATTAAAGTAAGATTTGAATCCCAGAAGGGCATTGGGCCGTTGATTGGGATATTTAGCTTTGAATTACTCTCTGCACACATGTCTCAAATAAATCGATATACAATGGCAGAAGAACTTGAAGCTTGGATGATTGAATGCTGAAGAGAACATCCAGTCAAAAGGGATTGTCGGTAGGATTAAGAAGATAGTCGTTATGTTTAGCAAGTAGAGTTAGTTTAGGATATGTAACAAAATTCTTTAGCAATTTTTTTTCGGGCAGTGAGTGAATATAAATGTCAGCACATATGAAGAAACCAGACTCAATAATGAACTGGGGAAAATTTATAGAAAAGCAGATATCAATAGAGACATTAGGAAATCAGGCAAAGTATAAAGTGAGTGATAGGATAAGACATTTTTCAACAGGGTTGAGAATGAATATCTAATCTTAGGAAGAAACAAATATGTAGGTCACCAATAGGATTGACATTTGAGAGCATTAGGCAACATGGACATGGATGTTGTTAGTAATCCATGTTCACTTTCCATTTAGTCTTTGGTACAATCCTAAGTGGGACCTTTGCATTTTGTTTCCAGAATATTACTGTGATAAAATGTATATGTAGATCAGATGACATGATTATTTCTTCCACCATTTCTAGGAGCAGTATTTTGAAGACGTATAAATTAGCATTGGGGGTAAAAAGAGGTGTACCCTGTTTCTATGAATATACAGATAATGCATGAATAGACCTTAATTTCAATAAATAATATAACTTGTTCCACTTTAAATAATGGATTGAATTGATATCTGAAAATATATAAGAAATCTTATATTGATATGCAATCATTCATGACAACCAGTTATACCCCTAATGTTAATATTAGGGTACGGTTTATCATGAAGTTTGTGTGAGTTTTGCTTCAAATGTGATTATGGAAATCGAAAATAATGTGTTTGGAAAGAAGTCTCATGAAAATGCCAGTCAAGGAACACTGAGGAATTCATGAGTTCTGAAGCAGGAAGTGATTGAAATTGAAAAAAATGGCGATAAATTTGCTTACTTGTGGATGAAATATTATAATATGATGTGAATAAACTGAAGAAATAGTAATGTACCAGTGCTGAATAAAAATGAACATCAAAATACACATCATTTCCCACAGGAATCTACTCCCATTGATGTTAAACTGTGTCAGTTACTGTAGAAATATTAGGATTTCTTTGCACCATTCACCAAAGTTAGTTTTCTTTTTTTAAATTTTTATTTATGCTTGTTCAAAACATTACATAGTTCTTGATATATCATATTCCACACTGTGATTCAAGTGGGTTATGAACTCCCATTTTTACCCCGTAAACAGATTGCAGAATCACATCAGTTACACATCCATTGATTTACATATTGCCATACTAGTGTCTGTCGTATTCTGCTGCCTTTCCTAACCTCTACTATCCCCCTTCCCTTACCTCCCCTCCTCTCTTCTCTCTCTACCTCTTTACTGTAATTCATTTCTCCCCATTGTATAATTTTTTCCTTTCCCTCACCTTCTCTTGTATGTAATTTTGTATAACCCTGAGGCTCTCCTTTTATTTCCATGCAATTTCCCTTCTCTCTCCCTTTCCCTTCCTCCTCTCATCCCTGTTTAATGTTAATTTTCTTCTCATTCTATTCGTCCCTACTCTGTTCTTAGTTACTCTCTTTATATCAAAAAAGACATTTGGGATTTGGTTTTAGGGATTGGCTAGCTTCACTTAGCATAATCTGCTCTAATGCCATCCATTTCTATGCAAATTATATGATTTTGTCATTTTTTAATGCAGAGTAATACTCCATTGTGTATAAATGCCACATTTTTTATCCATTCATCTATGGAAGTGCATCTAAGTTGGTTCCACAGTCTTGGTATTGTAAATTGTGCTGCTATGAACATCAATGCAGCAGTGTCCCTGTAGCATTTTTTTTAGGTCTTTAGGGAATAGACTGAGAAGGGGAATACCTGGGTCAAATGGTGGTTCCATTCCCACCTCTACAAGAAATCTCCATACTGCTTTCCAATTTGGCTGCACCAATTTGCAGTCCCACCAGAAATGTACAAGTGTACCCTTTTCTCCACATCCTCGCCAGCACTTGTGGTTGTTTGAGTTCATAATAAATATCTGGAATGGAAAATGCTCAGGATTTCACAACCTTGAAGGTGGTAGAGGAGTTTCCAAAAGTAAGGGACAGGGTAAATACCACAAACATGGAGCTGTGTCGGCCTTAAGACTTCTTGAGAAAATACCTCTGAGGTTGGGCACTTGAAATATATGTTGTTGTCAGGAGCTTTAGCTTCCTTTGTAGTGAGACCATCAAAGCTGAGTCTGCATCTATGTGACCTGAAGAACATGTTTTTTTTTTATTTTCCTATGAACACGAGGCAGCAGTGCTGAATTCTCTCTTTGTAGGCAAACTGGGGCTATTGGGGCTAAGTGTCTCCCCGTGTGGACTGTGAAGCCATTTGATCATCCTTCACATTTCGTCATGTTATTTGATGCTGCACTGAAAGTTTGGTATTTACTTTACGAAATAAAGGAGTTTAACTGTGATACAGTGCTGCAGGGAGTTCTGTCACGTGTGGTGGTCAGGATCGGAAGGAGAATGTACCAAACAGGCTTCAATCACACATAGTTGCCCCCTTGACCATAGCAACATGATTCTGAACATTGCCCTGAAACCTCTCCATACAACAAGATGCCTTTACATCCAAAGGTCTGCTAGCTGCACCATGTCAGTCACAAACCATTTCTAAGCCAATGGCAGATCCACGTGGCCCCACCACAGATGTTTTTTTCACACACCTACACTCTACTGCTCTTGGCCCGCTACTCAGCAGGCTCCAACTTACTGAAATATCTTTTCTACACCATTATCATGAAACTCAGTCAAACCAGGCACTGTCTTGTATACTAATGATAAGCAACAGGACATCAAATGGTTTTCCAGTGACAGCTGGTCATGGAAATTTCAAAAATTTCATGGTATTTTCTAGCCATTTTTCAAGGATGAAGTTGGAGGTACTGTGGGTTTCAATTCATTCAGGAACCATTAAATGTTGAGGAAGCTCATTTCAATGGAAGCTCTAGAGAACTCTCACAGGCAAGACTTCTGAAAGAGTGGCCCAAGGTCACATAAAGCCAGCCACATTGAGCTCTACAATGTGAGGTCCATGTGTGTTTTGACTCTCAACTATTGCTGCCAAGTCTTTCAGAATATAATCAAGTGATATCCTCGCTGAGATTTCCAGTGCTCTGTGGAAAGCCACCCTGGGCCTAGATCTCAGTTTCCAAGGGTGACTCTCATGCGTGGCCTCCGAAAATCCCAACACAATTCATGGCAATACTTCTCTAAGGTCAGTTCCAGAACTCAGTCTCCAAGGGGAATCCCACAAGAGTTGAAACCCAGGCGGACACAGTCATCTTTTCCCACCGCCACACAAATGACCACAATTAAAACCAAAACACTCCCACATGGCCCTCATGTTCTTCCATATAGACACTGATCATAACCTCTGGCTGGAGGTTTCCATGAGGGGCGCAGACCAAGACACTGTCCAAAATAAGCTCCATTGCCCCTCATTTGCCGAAAGTCAGGGTGGCCTACACACCCTTCCTGTGAACCAGAACTGATCAAATAGGCATGGCGTTAATACTGTTCTGCTTTTCCAATTTGAGGCCTACTGACTGTCAGGTATAGATTCTTTATGTGATTTGGAGTCATCAGAAAACCCAAGCACTTCTGCAGGGGTTCAAAGAACTCATTTGAACTAAAGGATCCCGATTCTTACTTGATGAAAGTCAGGAATCTAATAGAGGAAGGCAAGAAACTCATTTGCCATTTCTGTTTTGAATGCACACATGGAATCTATCTTTAGATGCATCAGGTGCTGAGAATCTACTCCACAACCTCACACAGAACCAAGAGGCTGATTCAGACACATCATTTTCCAAAGCAGTTAAGCAAATAGCCACAGGTGATGCCCATACATTTTCATTTGAAAACTGTTTTCTTCAGGCTTCACAAAGGGGTGGCCAGAGGCAAAGACCTTCCTGACATTTAGGGCAACAGAAGAACAGGTAAGCAAAAGACCCAAAGCAGGGTTTCTCCACTGAGACTTTCCTGGTCACACTGATATCTGAGTTTTCTGAGATGCTCCCCATTCACTTCAGCTTTCAAGTACATGGCCATGTCACAGAGCTTGGAGGTGGTATATATCTTGGACACAAAACCATGAGCCTATTCTGGAGAGTGGCCAGAATTCAGGAAGAAAACAGGATCTTAGGAAGATAGTAGGTTTTTGCCCATCCAGAAGGCAAGCCGCAGTCCATTCATCAATTGGGCAGGATGAATGGTGGGAAGCTTTCTACTAGACAGGACACATCCATTAATTCATTCTCTTTTCTAATGTCTACAACCACAGACACAGTGGGATACACAGACATAGAAACACTCACATGTCAAACGACTTACTAGAAACAGTCCAATCCAAACCAAACAAACCGCATTTCCTACCTATTCTCAGAACATGTGACAAAACCACAAAACCACAACCACTCCCACAAAGGCACCTCCTTGCCCCAAGTAGGTCTGTGACTATCCAGAGTGTTCTCTGACTGGTGGGCCATACAATGTTCTCCCGAAATGTCCTGTTCTGACTCAGATCTGGTCTCCTTGGCCAACTCTGTGAAGTTGTCAGAAGCCAGCGGTGAGCCACTACCAGCTTTCTCAGAAAAGCTCCCTCTTCAGAGCACTCCTGGCATTTGGCCATCCTCACATAGGTAGGTACCAAGAAAGACTGACCCTGTCCTTGGTAAAACCGAACAAGTGAGCCCACTGGGACTGGGACTGGGACTGGCTCTGGATGCCTGTCTTCATGGATCCCAAGTTCAGAGAATTCCTTCACCAAGGAAGTGACGTAGGTCACTTCCTTCCGGAACTGAATTAGGTTACTGCCTTGGCAACCAATTTGTCCTAACAGTTGCTTCCAAGAGTTCAATGAGTTGGAGGCTGCCCCTACTTTCAGTGAAATTTTCACGAGTTTGCATGGTATATCAACCATAGGCACCCAAAAAAAGCTCTCCAGATATGCCTGGTTTGGTCCATCTTCTATACATTAAGAAAAGAAATGTTGATTCAGACACATCCCTTCATGCTAACCAGGTTGTTTGTCATGGAAGATGACTTTTGCTCTCTGATGTCATTCATAGCTGCCTACATTTAATCCAGGGATCATTTCTTTAATGACCTTGGAGGTTGTCAGCAAGTGGAAGATCCCCTAATTTCTGTATTGAAAGACCAACTCTGTGCCTGCTCTTCAGTAAAGTTAGATTGAGAGAACAGTGTATGGTCAGGGTTAATAACATGTTCCATTTGGGTTAGGAATCATTCTGCGGGATGAATTATGGTATTGGGAACGTGCAATATTTATAAGAATATAAGTAAAATATAAGTATGAAAACAGACATCTAGGTAATATTTTAAGCCCAGAATTGCATTGGACCCTTGGCTGGGATTCTTAGATTTGAATTATATTCTGCACAGATGTCTCAGATAAATCGATATACAATGGCATAATTCCTTGTACCTTGGTTGATTGAATGTTGAAGAGAACATCCAGTCAAAAAGAAATAATTTGTAGGATTAGTAAGATAGTCGGTAGGTTTTGAAAGAAGAGTGAGTATAGGATTTGGATGAAAAGATCTTTAGCAATAGGGTTTCGGATAGAGAGTGAATGTAATTGTCAGCACATGTGGAGAGTCTGTCAAAAGGATGAACTGGGGAAAAAAAGTAGGAATGCAGATATCAATTGACATTAGGATATCAGGCAAAGTATAAAGTGAGTGATAGAATTATACATTTTCAACAGGCTTGAGTTTGAATATATAATCTTAGGAAGAAAGAAAGTTCACCAATAGGATGAACTTTTGAAAGCATTAGGCAATATGGACATGGATGTTTTCCATAATCCATGCTCACTTTTCATTTAGGCTTTGGTACAAACGTAAGTTTGACCTCTTCTTTCTGTGTGCAGAATATTACTGTGGTAAAATGTATATGTAGATCAGGTGACATGAGTATTTCTTCCACCATTTCTGGGAGCAATATTTTGAAGACGTATAAATTATTTTTGGAGGTAAAAATGGTGTACACTGTGTCTATAATTATAGAGATAATGCATAAATAGACCATACTGTAAATAAATATTATGACTGGTTCTAACTTTAAATAATGGATTGAATTGATATCTGAAAATATACAGAAAATCTTACATTGATATACAATCCTTCAATCCAACCAGTAATATATCTAATGTTTATATCAGCATTATGGTTTTTCATGAAGAATGTGTGAGTTTTGCTTCAAAAGTGATTATGGAAATCGGAAATAATGTGTTTGGAAATAAGTCTCATGAAAAGACCAGTCAAGAAACCTGGAGGAATACATGTGTTTTGAAGCACAAAGTGATTGAAAGTGAAACAAATGCCTATAAATTTTTGAACTTGTGGATCAAATATATATACTATGATGTGCATAAACTGAAGAAATAGTAATGTACCACTGTTACATAAAAATGAACGTCAAAATACACATCATGTCCTCTCCCACAGGAATCTACTTGCATTGATGTTAAACTGGGTTAGTTATTGCAGAAATATTAGGATAATGCTGCAGTCTTGCTGGGCACAATCAGGAGCCACTTGTCAAAAGAAACTAACTTTATTTTTAGAACCACACACGCCAAACAAAACAGCCTCTCAGGAAAAACCTTCAGAGCCCCAACTGCCACCACTGGCTTCCCAAAACCTCTCCCTCCCACATGATCCTCTCTCCGCCTCCCACAATCCTCCTGCTCTTGAGGCCGATTAGCTGGGTCATGTGGGCGGAGTCAAAAAAAGTCCCCCAATGAGCAGTTTTCTGGTCTGAAAGGGCAGGGAAAAAGCCCATTGAGCATCACCACAGAGGAGCCAATCAGCTAGGTGTTGCTGGGGCCGCTGTGAGCCAATCATCAGCCGGCAGCTGGAAGTTTGCTGGCAGCAGAAATTTTGCTGGGGCCCCTTCGGCTGTGGCTCTCAACATCTTCCCCTCTCTGTTTAAACAACACGCATGTGGCTTAGGGACCGTGCCTGCCTTAGGTTGTCCAATAGTACATATGGTCTTTACCCGTTAAGTTGGTACCATTGCAATTGGATCTTACCCGTCACTGACTACCCGTCCAGTATAGAGCCACACCTGTGGAGAGGTCTTTGTACCAGCGGGAGTGGGTGAGGTTCTTTGTCTCACCTCTGTTGGCCCCCCAAATTTTAGCTGGACGATCATGACACGCAGAAGGGAGGAAGATACACCAAGCCAACTGACGGCTCCTTTTGGAAAAATTATACCACCGATGACATCATCAGCAAATATACCCCAACACTACCACAAGTCGCTGCACCAACAGATAGTTCACAATGCATTTAGGTGAGTTCACAATGTGTCCAGGCAAGTTCTGCAAGCAGTACAGGGATGGCTATTGCAGAAGCTATAGATTGGTATTATCTTTGATTTCACCTGCACTGGGATGAAGATAGGAACTCTGGCAATAATGTCTAAAGAAAAAAATTATGTAACATTCCAAAAGGCACTGAAACCAAAAAAAAAAAATATGTAACATTCCAGAAGGCACATCAAAACCAAAATGGCCCAAAAAGCAGTCATTGAGGATGAAGTCTCTCACCTTCCTCTGTAAGGTTCCTGACCTCTATAAAATGAGAATAGGGATTTATTGGGTCAAATGAGTTCTTCAAAACCCTGCAGAGGGTAGCCAATGGGTTATTGGGTTTTTTCATTACTCCAATTCACATCAAGAATCTATACTCTACAGACAGTAGGCCTCAAATTGGAGAAGCAGAGCAGTATTAAAGTCAGGGTTATTTGATCACTCATGGTTCACAGAATGGGTGTCCAGGCCACCCTGACTTTAGGCAAATGAGAGGAAAGGGAGATTATTTTGGACACTGTCTTGGGCTGTGCCCCTCAAGGAAACGTCAAGCCAGAGGTTATGATGAGTGTCTATATGGAAGAAGATGAGAGATATTTGGGAGTGTTTTGGTTTTCATTGTGGTCATTTATGTGGCAGTCGGAAGAGATGACTGGGTCCACCAGGGCTTGAACTCTGGTGTGATTCCCCTTAGAGACTGAGTTCTGGAACTGACCTCAGAGAAGTATTGCCATGATTTGTGTTGGGATTTTAGGCGGCCACCCATGAGAGTCGCCCTTTGAAACTGAGATCTAGGCCCGGGGTGGCTTTCCACAGAGCACTGGGAATCTCAGACAGAATATCATATGATGTTATTTTGAAATACTTGCCAGACATAGTTGAGAGTCAAAACACACATGGAGCTCACATTGTAGACCCCAATTGGCCTGGCTTCATGTGACTATTTGGCCACTCTTTGGAAAGCCTTGCCTGTGAGAGTTCTCCAGAACTTTCATTGAAATGAGCTTCCTCAACATTGAATGATTCCTGAAAGAATTGAAACAAACAATGCCTCCAACTTCATCCTTGTAAAATGGCTAGATAAATACCATGAAATTTTTGAAATTCCCATGATGAGGTGGCACTGGAGAACCTTTGATGTCCTGTTGCTAATCATTAGTGTACCAGACAGTGCCTTGATTGATTGGGTATAATGAAAGTGGTGTAGAACAGAGATGCCGGTTAGATGGAGACTGCGGAGTAGTTGGCCCAGAGTTGTGGTGTGCAGGTGCGTGATAACATATTTATGGTGGTGCCATGTGGATCTGCCATTGACTTCCAAATGGCTTTTAGCTGACATGGTGCACCCAGCAGACCCTTATATGCAAAGGCATCTTGTTATATGGAGAGGTTTCAGGGCAATGTTCAGAATCAGGTTGCTATGGTCAAGGGGGCAAGCTATGTTGGATAGATGCCGGTTTGGTGCGTTCTCCTGGAGACTCTGACCCACCACATGTCACAGAACTCCCTCCAACACTGTGTCCCAGTTGAACTCCTTGTATTTCTTGAAGCAAATACCAAACTCCCAGTTCAGCACCAAGAAACACCATGAAAATTGGAGGATGACTAAATGGCTTCACAGTCCACATGGTTTGACACTTTGGCCCAGTGGCCTCTGTTTACCTACAAAGAGAGAAATCAGCACTGCTGCCTCAGGTGTATTGGAAAATAAGAAACCATGTTCTCCAGGTCACATAGATTCAGACACAGCTTTGATGGTTTCACTACAAATGAAGACAAAGCTCCTGACAACAGCATATATTTCAAGTGCCACACCTCAGAGGCAGTTTCTCCAGAAGTCTTTTTTCCAGCAGAGCTCCATGGTTGTGGAGTGTTTACCCAGTCCCTTACTTCTGGAAACTTCTCTACCTGCTCCCAGGTTGAGAACTCCTGAGAATTTTCCATTCCAGATATGTATTCACAGATTTTCTAACTCTTCTTCTCTAATTGTGTCTCACTTGGGGCAAAGGTAATGTCAAGGCATTGTTCTAGGTGAGAGTGGGAAGATTATTGTGTAGCACATATTTGCATACACATTGGATACATTATCCTATTTTCCATTTGCAATACTGAATTCCCAACACTAACCCATACCCTACTAGACTCTGACTACTTATCCTAAAATGATGGAGAAAAAGAAACCTAACAGAATCGAAATACAGGCCTTTTGTAGGAGGCATGGTGTATACTTGGATTTTCCTTCTCCTTTATCAAGGATATGTGTTATAAATCTAGTCAACTTTTCATTGTAATATTTCTCCATGAGTTTTCAAAGTTAACACATATGTAAATTCCTGTCTCCTTTTCTCTGTAGCCTCTTTAGAACATGTATATTTTTATGCATATATAGACTCCTACCTGGTAACACACGTACATTCTTGTGAGCTCACTGACTTTGGAATATACAAATTATGAGAATAGATCACTTCCCCTAAATACTGATGGAACTGAAAATTCAACCTATGGGTGAGCTTCCTAGTGAACAACATCATACATAAATCCATGTTCAGTAAAATGAATATTTTTAGATATGTGGATGATATATATTTCATGATAAATTTCGATTGGCATATATATTGCTACATTTTATTGTTGTGTGTGTGTGTTTATATATATATATATGTATATATATATATATATATATATATTCACCAGATTTTCCAGATTTTCCAAAATATGAAATATATGTGTCTTATTATACACTCCTTAAATTCATTCAAGTTCATGTATGTGGATTTAAAATCAACATTTTACATGATTATCATCAGTCTGGCTGGGCACAATTCAGGATCCAATTGTCAAAATAAACGAACTTTATTTTTAGAACCACACAAGCCAAACAAAACAGCTTCTCAGGAAAAACCCTCAGAGCCCAACTGCCACCACAGTCTTCCCACAAGCCTCTCCCTCAACCACAAGCCTCCTCCTTTTGAGACCGATTGGCTGGGTCACATGGGCGGAGCCAAAAAAGTCCACCAATGAGCAGCTCCATTGTCTGAAAGGGCAGGAAAATATCCCATTGAGCATCACCACAGAGGAGCCAATCAGCTAGATGTTGCTGGGGCCTCTGTGAGCCAATCATCCACTGGCAGTCTGAAAGGGCGGGGAAACAGCTCAATGAGCATCTGCAATGAGCATCACCGCAGAGGAGCCAATCAGCTAGATGTTGCTGGGGCCGCTGTGAGCCAATCATCAGCCGGCAGCTGGAAGTTTGCTGGCAGCTGGAGGTTTCCTGGAGCCCCTTTGGCTGTGGCTCTCAACATCTCCCTCTCTCTGTTTAAACAACAAGCCTGTGGCTTAGGGACCATGCCTGCCTTTGGTTGTGCAATAGTACATATGGTCCTTACTGGAGACCCTTGGCTGTGGCTATCAACAGGATTTGTATGTACCATTCACTGAAGTTAGTTTTCAGTACTAGGAAACAATTATGTATTTCAGGTGGATAAATATTTCTGAGAAAATCCTGTGAAAAGTTGATTATAAATCCACATACTTGAACATAAATGAATTTAGGGAGTGTAAATAAGATACATATATTTCATATTTTGAAAAATCTGGAGTGTGTGTGTGTGTGTGTGTGTGTGTGTGTGTGTGTGTCTGTGTGTGTGTATACACACACAGACACACACAGATATTAAAATGTAGCAACATATATGCAAATCGAAATTCACCATGAAATATTCATCAATCACAGATCCAAAAATATTCAATTTTCTTAACAGGGATTTATGTATAATGTTGTTCTACTAGGAAGCTCACCCATTATTTGAATTTTCAGTTCCAACAGCGTTTAGGAAGAGTGATGTCTTCTCACAAATTGTATCTCCCAAGTCAGTCACCTCACAAGAATGTAGGTGTGACACCAAGTAGGATTTGATATGTGCATATAAAAATACATGTGCTGAATAGGCTACAGACAAAGGAAGACAGGAATTCACATATTTGTTAACTTTAAAAACACATGGAGATCTATTTCAATTAAAAATAGACTGGATTTATAACACCTAACATTTATCATGCAAAAGGCAAGATCAACTATACACCATGCCTCCTCTGAACTGCTTGTATTTCAATTCTGTTTGTGTTACTTTTCTGCATCATATTAGAATTAGTAGTCAGAGTCTAGTAGGGTATGGGTTCGTGTCATGGATTCAGTATTTCGAATGGAAAATTGGAAAATGAATCCAATGTGTATGCAAATATGTGCTACACAAAAAAAATTCCCACTCTCATTCAGAACAATGGCTTGAAATAACCACGCCCCATGTAAGAAACAATTAGAGGAGAAGAGTTAGAAAATCTGTGAATACATACGTAGAATGGAAAATGCTCAGTAGTTCACAACCTTTGAGGTGGAAGAGACGTTTCCAAACCTTAGGGACAGGGTAAAACTCCACAAACATGGAACTCTGCTGGCCTAAACACTTCTGGAGATACTGACAATGAGGTTGGGTACTTGAAATATATGTTGTTGTCAGAAGCTTTAGCTTCCTTTGTAGTGAGACCATCAAACTTGGGTCTGCATTTTTGTGACCTGGAGGACATGAATTCTTATTGTCCAATGAATATGAGGCAGCAGTGCTGAATTCACTCTTTGTAACTAAACTGTGGCCACTGGGGGATAAGTGTCTCCCCGTCTGGACTTTGAAATCATTTGGTCATCCTCCACTTTTTGTGGTGTTTCTTGCTGCTGCAGTGGGTGTTTTGTATTTGGTTCATGACATACAAGGAGTTAAACTGGGACACAATGCTGGAGGGAGTCCTGTAACATATGGTGTGTCAGGGTGTGCAGGAGAATGCACCAACCAGGCTTCTATCCCCCATTGCTTGCCCCCTTTACCATATGAACTTGATTCTGAACATTGCCCTGAAAACTCTCCATGTAACATGATGCCTTTACATACAAAGTTCTGCTAGCTGCACCATGTCAGTCACAAGCCATTTGGAAGCCAATGTAAGATCCGCATGACCCCACCACAGATGTATTGTAACACACCTGCACACAACTGCTCTAGGCCCACTAATCAGCAGGCTCCAACTTACTGGCATCTCTGTTCTACACCATTTTCATGAAACGCAGTCAATGAAGGCATTTTCTGGTACACTCATGATCAGCAACAGGACATCCAAAGGTTCTCCAGTGCCACCTGGTCATGGGAATTTCAAAAATTTGGTGGTATTTATCTAGCCATTTTTGAAGGATGAAGTTGGAGGCACTGTGGGTTTCAATTCATTCAGGAGCCATTAAATGTTGAGTAAGCTCATTTTGATGAAAGCTCTGGAGAACTCTCACAGGCAAGGCTTCCCAAAGAGTGGCCCAAGGTCACATGAAGCCAGGCCCATTGAGGTCTAAAACGTGAGGTCCATGTGTGTTTTGACTCTCAACTATGGCTGTCAAGTCTTTCAAAATAAAATCATGTGATATCCTGGCTGAGATTCTCAGTGCTCTGTGGAAAGGAACCCTGGGCTTAGATCTCACTTTCCAAGGGCGACTCTCATGCATGGCCTGCTAAAATCCCAACACAATTCATGGCAATACTTCTCTGAGGTCAGTTCCAGAACTCAGTCTCTAAGGTTAATCACACCTGAGTTCAATCCCAGGTGGACCCAGTCATCTCTTCCAAACGCCACACAAATGACCACAATTAAAACCAAAACACTCCCACATGGCCCTCATCTTCTTCCATATAGACACACATCATAACCACTGGCTGGTGGTTTTCATGAGTTGCGCAGCCTAATACAGTATCCAAAATAAGCTCCCTTGCCCCTCATTTGCCTAAAGTCATGGTGGTCTGGACACCCTTCCTGTGAACCATGAGTGATCAAAAAGGCTTGCTGTTAATACTGCTTCGATTTTCCAATTTTAGGCCTACTGACTCTTGGATTTAGATTTTTAATGTTAAATAGAGTCATGAGAAAAACCAAGCACCTCTGTGCTAGCCTCTGCAGGGCTTTGAAAAACTCATTTGACCAAAAAGATCCTGATTCTCACTTGATGGAGGTCAGGATCCTTAGAAGAAGTCGAGAGACTTCATCCACAATGACTGCTCTTTTGGCCATTTTGGTTTTGGATACACAAGAGATCTTTCTTTAGATCCCTCAGGTTCTGAGAATCTAAGCCACAGCCTCACAGGGGGGCAAGAGCCTGAATCAGACACATCCCATTCCAAAGCAATTAAGCAAAGATGCACAGGTGATGCTCATTTATTTCCATTTGAAAACTGTTTTCTTCAGGCTTCACAAAGGGGTGGCCTGAGGCAAAGTTATTCCTGACATTCAGGCCAACAGAACAATAGGTAAGCAAAATGCCCAAAGCAGGGTTTCTCCACTGACACTTTCCTGGTCACACTGATATCTGAGTTTTCTGAGATGCTCACCATTCCCTTCAGCTATGTAGTACATGGCCATGTCACAGAGCTTGGAGGTGGTACATATTTTGGACACAAAACCATCAGCCTATTCTGGAGAGTACCCACAATTCAGGAAGAAAACAGGAACTTAGGAAGATAGTAGGTGTTGCCCATCTATAAGACAAGCCACAGTCCATTTAGAAATTGGGCAGGATGAATTCTGAGAAGATTTAAACTAGACAGGACTCATCCATTGATGCATTTTCTTTTCTAATGTCTACAACCAGGGACACAGTGGGATACACTGATATCCAAAAACATGCCTTGTCAAAGGACTTACTACAAACAGGTCCCGCCAAAACAAACAAACCGCCATTGCTACCTATTCTCAGAACATGAGACAAATTCACAAATCCACACCCACACCCACAAAGACACCTCCTTCCCCCAAGTAGGTCTGTGACTATCTGGAGTTTCCACTGACTCGTGGGCCATAGTATGTTCCAAAGAAATGGCCTTCCTGTCTCAGATCTGCTTTCCTTGTGAAACTCTGTGAAGTTGTCAGGAGCCAGCAGTGTGCCACTACCTGCTTTCTCAGGAAAAGCCAGTCATCAGAGCTTTCCTGCGTTTTGGACATCCTCACATCAGTAGGTACCAAGAATGACTGACTGTGTCCTTGGTAAATCCAAACAAGTGAGACCACTGGGACTGGGACTGGACTGGCTATGGGTTCCTGTCTTCCTGGATCCCAAGTTCAGAGAGTTCCATGACCAAAGAAGTGATGTGAGGTCACTTCCTTCAGGAACTGAATCAGATCACTGCCTTGGCAACCTCTTTGTCCTAACAGTTGCTTCCAAGGCTACCATGAGAAAGAGGCTGCCCCTACTTCCTGTGACACTTTCACAAGTTAGAATGCTATATCAACCATAGGCACCCAGGAGCAGCTCTCCACACAAGCCTGGTTTGGTCCATCTTCTCTATTTTAAAAAGAGAGAGGCTGATTCAGAAACAACCCTTCATTCTGAACATGTTGTTTCCCAGGGAAGATGACTTTTGCTCTCTCAGGTCCTTCATAGCTGCCTACATCTTCTCCAGTGATCATTTCTGCATGGACCTTTGTGGTTCTCAGCAGGTGGAAGATCCCCTAAATTCCTGTATTGTAAGACCAACTCTGTCCCTGCTCGTCTGTAAAGTTAGATTGAGGGAACAGTGTATGGTTAGGGTTAATAACATGTTCGATTTGGGTTAGGAATCATTCTGCTGGATGAATAATTGCACAAGAATAATGAGGTGAAATATATGTATGAAAACAGAAATCTAAGTAAAATTTGAAGCCCAGAAGGGGATTGGGCTTCAAGGGATTGTGATACTCAGCATTGGGATCAAGGGATTGTGATACTTAGAATTGAATTATGTTCTGCAGAGATGTCTCAGAGAGATCGATATACAATGGCATAAGACCCTGTACCTTGGATTATTGAATGTAGAAGAGAACATCCAGTCAGAAAGGGTTAATCGGTAGGATTAGGAAGATAGTCAGTAGGTTTAGGAGGAAGAGTGAGTATAGGATTTGGAACAAAAGTTCCTTTGCAATAGGGTTTCGATTAGAGTGTGAATCGAAATGTCAGCACATGTGAAGAGTCAGTCACAATGATGAACTGGGGAATATATGTAGGAAAGCAATCAATAGAGATATTATGAAATCAGGAAAAGTATAAAGTGAGAGACAGGATTAGATGTTTTCAACAGGGTTGAATTTGAATATATAATCTTAGGAAGAAACAAATATATTGTCACAAATAGGATTGATTTTTGAGAGCATTAGGCAACTTGGACATGGATGTTATTAGTAATCCATATTCACTTTACATTTAGGCTTTGGTACAAACATAAGTGTGACCTTTTCTTTTTGTGTCCAGAATATTTCTGTGATAAAATGTATATGTAGATAAGGTGACATGAGTATTGATTCCACCATTTCTGGGAGCAATAATTTGAAGACGTATAAATTAGTATTGGGTTTAAAAGAGGTGTACTCTGTGTCTATGAATATAGAGAAAAAGCATGGATAGACCATACAGTGAATAAATAATATAACTGGTTTCACTTTAAATCATGGATTGAATTGATATCTGAAAATATATAAGAAATATTATATTGATATAAAATCATTCATTCCAACCAGTTATACATCTAATGGTAATATTGGGGTTATGGATTATCATGAAGGGTGTGTGAGTTTTGCTTCAAAAGTGATTATGGAAATCGAAAATAATGTATTTGGAAAGACGTCTCATGAGAAGACCAGTCAAGAAACATGGACGAATACATGTGTTCCGAAGCAGAAAATGATTGAAAGTGAAACAAATGCCTATAATTTTGCTAACTTGTGGATGAAATATATATCTTTTAATGTGCATAAACTGAAGAAAAAGTAAAATACCAGTGGTGAATAAGAATGAACATAAAAATATACATCATGTCCCATAGGAATCTACTTGCATAGATGAGAAACTGGGTCAATTATTGTAGAAATATTAGGATTTGTATGCACAATTCACTGAAGTTAATTTTCAGTAATAGGAAACAAATAGTGTTTCAGGTGGTTGAATATTTCCGAGAATAATCTTGTGAAATGTTGACTATAAATCCACATACATGAACTAGAATGAAATTAAGGAGTGTATAATAAGACACATATATTTAATATTTTAAAAAATATGGAGTGTGTATACACACACACACACACACATTAAAAAGTAGTAGTATATATGCCAATCGAAATTCATCATGAAATATATATCATGCACAGATCGAAAAATATTCATTTTCTTGAACATGGAATTATGTATAATATTGTTCAACTAGGAAGCTCACACAGAGGATGAATTTTGAGATCCCACAGTGTTTAGGAGGAGTGATCACTTCTCACAATTTGTATCTGCCAAGTCAGACACCTGACAAGAATGTACGTGTGATACCAGGTAGGATTCTATATATGCATATAAAAATAGATGTGCTGAATAGGCTACATAGAATGGGAGAGAGGAATTCACATATTTGTTAACTTTAAAAACACATGGAGAACTATATCAATTACAAATTGACTAGATTTATAACACCTACACTTTGTCATGCAAAAGCCATGTCCAACTATACACTATGCCTCCTCTGATATGCTTGTATTTCTATTCCGTTTGAGTTATTTTTCTCCATCATATTAGGATTAGTAGTCAGAGTATAGTAGGTTATGGGTTAGTGTCAGGGATTCAGTATTTCAATTAGAAAATAGGAAAATGAATCTAATATGCATGAAAATATGTGCTACAAAAAATATTCCCACTCTCATCCAGAAGAATGCCTTGAAATTATCTTCGCCCCTAGTATGACACAATTAGAGGTGAAGAGTTAGAAAATATGTGAATACATATCTGGACTGGAAAATGCTCAGCATTACACAACTATGGAGGTGGTTGAACAGTTTCCAAAAGTAAGGGACAGTGTAAACACTCGACAAACATGGAGCTATGCTGGCCTAATGACTTCTTGAGAAACTGCCTCTGAGTTTGGGCAGTTGAAATATATGTTGTTGTCAGGAGCTTAACTTCCTTTGTAGTGAGACCATCAAAGTTTGGTCTTCATCTATGTGACCTGGAGGACATGGTTTCTTATTTTCCAATGAACATGAGGCAGCAGTGCTGAATTCACTCTTTTGTAGCTAAACTGTGGTCACTGGGGGCTAAGTGTCTCCCCATGTAGACTTTGAAGCCATTTGGTCATCCTCCAATTTTCCTGGTGTTTCTTGCTGCTGCACTGGGTGTTTTGTATTTACTTCACGACATACAAGGAATTCAACTGGGAAACAGTGCTGGAGGGAGTCTTGTAACATGTGGTGGGTCAGGGTCTGCAGGAGAATGCCCCAACTTGGCTTCTATCCCACATTGCTTGCCCCATTGACCATACCAACCTGATTCTGAACATTGCCCTGAAACCTCTCCATATTACAAGATGCCATTTCATATAATGATCTGCTGACTGCACCAAGTCAGTCACAAGCAATTTGGAAGCCAATGTAAGATCCACATGGCCACACCACAGATGTATTATCACACACCTGCACACCACTGCTCTAGGCCCACTACTCAGCACGCTCCAACTTACTGGCATCTCTGTTCTACACCATTTTCAAGAAACCCAGTAAATCAAGGCACTGTCTGGTACACTCATGATAAGCAATGGGACATCCAATGGTTCTCCAGTGCCACCTGGTCATTGGGAATTTCAAAAATTTTATGATATCTATCTATCCATTTTTCAAGAATGAAGTTGGAGGCACTTTGGGGTTTCCATTCATCCCGAAACCATTAAATGGCGAGGAAGCTCATTTCAATGAAAGCTCTGAGGAACTCTCACAGGCAAGGCTTTCCAGAGAGTGCCCAAAAGGTCACATGAAGCCAGGCCCTTTAAGGTCTATAATGTGAGGTCCATGTGTGTTTTGACTCTTAACTGTGGCTGCCAAGTTTTTCAAAATAAAATCATGTGATATCCTTGCTGAGATTCTCAGTGCTCTGTTGAAAGCTTTCCTGGGCCTAGATCTCAGGTTTCAAGGGCGACTCTCATGCATGGCCTCCTACAATCCCAACACAACTCATGGCAATACTTCTCTGAGGTCAGTTCCAGAACTCAGTTTCTAAGGGGAATCACACCAGAGTTCAAGCCCATGTGGACCCAGTCATCTCTTCCAAACGCCACAAAAATGACCACATTTAAAACCAAAACATTCCCACATTGCCCTTATCTTTAACCATATAAACACTCATCATTAACTCTGGCTGCAGGTTTCCAAGAGTGGCGCAGCAAAAGACATTGTCCAAATAATGCACCCTTGCCCCTGATATGTCTAAAGTAAGGGTGGCCTGTTCACCCTTCTTATGAACCAGGAGTGATCAAATAGGCCTTCCATAAATACTGCTCTGCTTCTCCAATTTGAGGCCTACTGACTGTCAGGTATAGATTCTTTATGTGATTTGGCATCATGAGACAACCCAAGCAGTTCTGAAGGACTTTGAAGAACTCATTTGATCCAAAGAATCCATATTCTCACTTGATGGAGGTCAGGAACCAAACAGAAGAATGCAAGAGACTTCATCCACAATGACAGATTTTTTGCCATTTTGGTTTTGGATGCACACATGGGATCTTCTTTAGATCTATCAGGAGCTGAGAATCTTAGCCACAGCCTCAAACAGGGCCTACTGTCAGATTAAGACACATCCCTTTCCAGAGCAATTAAGCAAAGAGCCACAGGTGATGCCCATTCATTTCCATTTGAAAACTGTTTCTTCAGGCTTCACAAAGGGGTGGCCTGAGGCAAAGACCTTCCTGACATTCAAGGCAACAGAAACATAGATAAGCAAATGGAGCCAAGCAGGGTTTCTCCACTTAGACTTTACTGGTCACACTGATATCTGAGTTTTCTGAGATGTTCCCATTCCCTTCAGCTATCAAGGAAATGGCCATGTCACAGAGTTTGGAGGTGGTACATATCTTGGACAATAAACCATGATACTATTCTGGAGAGTGGCCAGAATTCAGGAAGAAAACAGCAACTTAGGAAGTTAGTAGGTGTTTCCCATCGATAAGGCAAGCAACAGTCCATTAATCAATTGTGCAGGATGAATTCTGTGAAGCTTTCTACTAGACAGGACACCTCCATTGATGCATTCTCGTTTCTAATGTCTAAAACCACGGACACAGTGGCTACACAGACATAGAAACACTCGCCTTGTCTAAAGACTTACTAGAAACAGTCGACTCCAAACCAAACCAACCACCTTTCCTACCTATTCTCAGAACATGAAACAAAACCGCAAACTCACACCCACAACCAAAAAGGCACCTCCTTCCCAAAAATAGGTCTTTAACTATCTGGAGTGTCCTCTGACTGGTGGGCCATACTATGTTCCACTCGAAATGGCCTGTCTGGTCTCAGATCTTGTCTCCTTTGCCAAATTTTTTATTCTGTGAGGAGCCAGCGGTTAGCCACTACCTGCTGTCTCAAGAAAGGCCCCTCTTCAGAGCTCTACTGGCATTTGGCCATCCTCACATCAGTAGGTACCAAGAAGGTCTCACTCTGTACTTGGTAAATCCAAACAAGTGAGCCCACTGCGACTGGGACTGGGACTGGCTCTTGGTGCCTGGCTTCTTGCATCCCAATTTCAGAGAGGTCCATCACCAAGGAAATGAGGTATGTCACTTTCTTTGGAACTGAATGAGGTCACTGCCTTGGCAACAACTTTGTCCTAACACTTGCTTCCAATGGTCCCATGAGTTGGAGGGTGCCCCTACTTCCTGTGACAATTTGACTAGTTAGAATGGTATATCAAAATAGACACCATGGAACAGCTCTACACGCAGGCCTGGTTAGGTCCATCTTCTCTACATTAAGAAGAGAGAGTCTGATGCATACACATCCCTTCGTCCTGTCCAGGTTGTTTGCCATGGAAGATGGCTTTTGCTCATTCAGGTCCTTCATAGCTGCCTACATCTTCTCCAGGGATCATTTCTGCATCAAACTTTGAGGTTCTCAGCAGTTGGAAGATTACCTACATCCCTTTTTGAAAGAATAGCCCTGTCCCTGCTCTATTGTAATGTTAGATTGAGGCAACAGTGTATGGTTAGGGTTAATAACAGGTTCGATTTGGGTTAGGAATCATTCTGCGGGATGAATAATGGTATTGGG
Organism: Callospermophilus lateralis; assembly: GCF_048772815.1. Taxonomy (NCBI): domain Eukaryota; kingdom Metazoa; phylum Chordata; class Mammalia; order Rodentia; family Sciuridae; genus Callospermophilus; species Callospermophilus lateralis. The sequence continues at coordinate 129,929,778 of NC_135313.1, read as the reverse complement.
AACCTGCAATATATAGAAATATAGTGGTTAAATATAAGTATGGAAACAGAAATCCAGGTAAGATTTGAAGCTCAGAAGTGCATTGGGCAATAGATTGGGACACGTAGCTTTTAATTACGTTCTGCGTACATGTTTCAGAAAAATCGATATACAATGGTATAGGACCTTGTACCTCGGATGATTGAATGTAGTAGAGTACATCCACTCAAAAAGGGATAGTCGATAGGATCAGGAAGATAGTCAGTATGTTTCGAAAGAAGATAGAGTATAGGATTTGGACCAAAGTTCATTAGCAATAGGGTTTCGGTTAGAGAGTGAATGTCAATGTCAGCACATGTGAAGAGTCAGTCACAATGTTGAACTGGGAAAAATATGTAGGAAAGTAGATATCAATAGAGACATTAGGAAATCAGGCAATGTATAAAGTGAGTGAAAAAACTAGACATTTCCAACAGTTTTGAGGTTGAATATATAATCTTAGGAAGAAACAAAAATGTGGTCACCAATAGGATTGACATTTGAGAGCATTAGGCAACCTGGATATGGATGTTTTTAGTAATCCATGTTCAGTTTCCATTTAGGCTTTGGTACAATCATACGTGTGACTTTCGCATTTTGTGTCCAGAATATTACTGTGATAACATGCATATGTAGATCAGGTGACATGAGTATTTCTTCCACCATTTCTGGGAGCAATATTTAGAAGATGAATAAATTAGTATTGGGGGTACTAAGAGGTGTACCCTGTGTCTATGGATATAGAGATAATGCATGAATAGACCATATAGTGAATAAATAATATAACTGGTTCCACTTTAAATAATGGATTAAACTGATATCAGAAAATATATAAGAAATACTATATTGATATAAAATCATTCATTCCAACCAGTTATACATCTAATGGTGATATCATAGTTATGGTTCATTATGAAGTGAGTGTCAGTTTTGCTTCAAAAGTGATAAAGGAAATCAAAAATAATGTATTTGGAAAGAAGTCTCATGATAAGACCAGTCAAGAAACCTGGAAGAATCCATGTGTTCTGAAGCAGGAAGTGATTGAAAGTGAAACAAATGCCTATAAGTTTGCTAACTTGTGGATGAAATATATATCCTATGATGTGCATAAATTGAAGAAATAGTAATGTACCAGTGTTGAATTAAAATGAATTTCAAAACACACATCATGTCACATAGGAATGTACTTGCATTGATGTTAAACTGGGTCAGTTACTGTAGAAGTATTAGTATTTGTATGCAACATTAACTGAAGTTAGTTTTCAGTACTGCAAACAATATTTATTTTAGGTGGATGAATATTTCTGAGAATGATCTTGTGAAAAGTTGATTATAAATCCATATACATGAACATGAATGAATTTAGGGAGTGTATATAAGACACATATATTTCATATTTTGAAAAATCTGGAGAGTGTATGTGTGTGTGTATATATATATATATATATATATATATATATATATATATATATACAAAAAAAACACACACAGACAATAAATTAGCAATCGAAATTTATCATGAAATATATATCTTCCACAGATGCAAAATTATTTCTTTTAGAATATGGATTTATGTATAATGTTGTTCTTCTAGGAAACACACCCCTAGTTTAAATTTTCAGTTCCAACAGAATTTAACAGGAGTGATCACTTCTCACAAATTGTATTTGCCAAATTAGCCACCTCACAAGAATGTAGGTGTAATACCAGGTAGTGTTCTATATGTGCATTTAAAAATACATGTGCTGAATAGGCTACAGAGAAAGGGAGATAGGAATTCACATATTTGTTAACATTAAAAACACATGGAGAACTATTTCAATTAAGAATTGACTAGATTTATAACACCTAAAATTAATCATGCAAAAAACAAGTCCAACAATACACCATGATTCCTCTGAACTGCTTGTATTCCTATTCTGTTTGTGTTATTTTTCTCCATCATATTAGGAGTAGTAGTCAGAGTCTATTAGGGTATGCGTTAGTGTCAGGGATTCAGTATTTCGAATGGAAAATTGGAAAATGACTCTAATGGGTATGCAAATATGTGCTACACAAAAATGTTCACACTCTCATCCAGAAGATTGCCTTGACATTACCTTAGTTCCAAGTAAGATACAATTAGAGGAGAAAAGTTAGAAAATCTGTAAATACATATCAGGAATAAAAAATGCTCAGGAGTTCACAAACTTGTAGGTGGTAGAGGAGTTTCCAAAAGTAAGGGACAGGGTAAACACTCCACAAACATTGAGCTCTGCTTGTGTAAAGACTTCTTGAGAAACTCTCTGAGGTTCGGCTCTTACAATACATGTTGTTGTCAGGAGCTTTAGCTTCCTTTGTTGTGTGACCATCAAATCTGGGTGTGCAAATATGTGACCTGAAGGACATTGTTTCTAATTTTCCAATGAAAATGAGGCAGCAGTGCTGAATACTCTTTTTGTAGTTAAACTATGGCCACTGGGGTGTAAGTGTCTCCCCGGGTTGACTGTGAAGCCATTTGGTCATGCTCCAATTTTCGTGGTGTTACTCCCTGGTGCACTGGGAGTTTGGTATTTGCTTCATGAAATACAAGGAGTTCAACTGGGACACAGTGCTGAAGGGAGTTCTGTCACGTGTGGAGGGACACGGTCTGCATGAGAATGCACCAACCAGGATTCTGTCCCACATAGGTTGCCCCATTGTCCATAGCAACCTGATTCTGAACATTGCCCAGAAACCTATCCATATAACAAGATGCCTTTACATATAAGGGTCTGCTGGCTGTACCCTGTCAGTCACAAGGCAATTGGAAGCCAATGGCAGATCCACATGCCCCAAAACACATGTTTTATCACACACCTTCACACCACTGCTCTAGGCCCACTAATGAACAGGCTCCAAAATACTGGCCTCACTGTTCTACACAATTTTCATGAAACCCAGTCAGTCAAGGCACTGTCTGATACACTCATGATCAGCAACAGGACATCCAAAAATTTTCCAGTGCCACCTGGTAATGGGAATTTCAAAAATTTCATGGTATTTATCAAGCCATTTTTCGAGGATAAAGTTGGAGGCTCTGTGGGTTTCAATTCATTCAGGAACCATTGAATGTTGAAGAAGCTCATTTCAATGAAAGATCTTGAGAACACTCACAGGCAAGGCTTCCCAAAGAGTGGCCAAATGGTCACATGAAGTCATGCCCATTGAGGTCTACAATGTGAGGTCCATGTGTGTTTTGACTCTCAACTGTGGCTTTAAAGAATTTCAGAATAAATTCATGTGATATCCAGGCTGAGATTTCCAGTGCTCTGGGCAAAGCCACCCTGCAACTAGATCTCCCTGCACCACAATTAATACCTGAGATCTAGGTTGCATGGCCTAGTAAAATCCAAACACAATTCATGACAATACTTCTCTCATGTCACTTCCAGAATTCAGTCTCTAAGGGGAATCATACCAGAGTTCAAGCCCAGGTGGACCCAGTCATCTGTTCCAAGCGCCAAACAAATTACCACAATTTAAAACTAAATGCTCCCACATGCCACTTATATTCTTTCATGTAGACACTCATCATAACATCTGGATGGAGGTTTCCATGAGGGGCACAGCACAAGACAGTGTCCAAAATAACCTTTCTTGCCCCTCATTTGCCTAAAGTCAGTGTGGCCTGGAAATCCTGACTGTGAACCATGAGTGTTCAAATACGCCTGCCATTAATACTCCTTGGCTTCTCCAATTTGATGCCTACTGACTGTGGGGTTTAGATTCTTTATGTAAATTGGATTCATGAGAAAACCCAAGCACCTATGGGCTAAACTCTGCAGGGCTTTAAAGAACTCATTTGACCCAAAGGATCCCTATTTTCACTTGATGGATGTCAGGAACCTTAGAGAGGAAGGTGAGAGTCTTCATCCACAATAACTGCTCTTTTGGCCATTTTGGTTTTGGATGCACCCATGGGATCTTTCTTTAGATCCATCAGGTGCTGAGAATCTAAGCCACAGCCTCACACAGGGCCAAGAGGCTGATTCAGACACATCCCTTTCCAAAGCAATTAAGCAAAGAGCAAAACACACACAGACATTATAAAGTGGCAATATACATGCCAGTTGAAATTCATGATGAAATATATATCGTCCACAGATCCAAAAATATTAATTTTACTGAACATGGATTTATGAATAATGCTGTTCAACTAGAAAGGTTACCCTTAGGCTGAATTTTATGATCCAATAGCGTTTAGGAGGAGTGATCTCTTGTCATAATTTGTATCTGCCATGTCAGCCACCTCACAAGAATGTATATGTGATACCAGGTAGGATTCTATATGTTTATATAAAAATACATGTGATGAATAGGCTACAGAGAAAGGGATACAGGAATTCACATATTTATTAACTTTAAAAACACAAGGAGAACTATTTCAATTAAAAATTAACTAGATTTATAACACCTACCCTATATAATGCAAAAGCAAGTCCAAATATACACCATGCCTCTTCTCAACTGCTTGTATTTCTATTGTGTTTGTATGCACTGTGGGTTTCAAGAACCATTAAATGTTGAGGAAGCTCATTTCAATGAAACTCTGGAGAACTCTCATAGGCAAGGCTTCCCAAAGAGTGGCCAAAAGGTTAGATATAGCCACGCCCATTGAGGTCTACAATGTGAGGTCCATGTGTGTTTTGACTCTCAACTATGGCTACCAAGTCTTTAAGAATAAAATCATGGGATATCTTGGCTGAAATTCCCAGTGCTCTGTGGAAAGCCACCCTCGGCCTTGATCTTAGTTTCCAAGGGCGACTCTCATGCTTGGCCTCCTAAAATATCACCACAATTAATGGCAATACTTCTCTGAGTTCAGTTCCAGAAGTCATTCTCTGAGGGGAATCACACAAGAATTCAAGCCCAGGTGGACCCAGTCATCTCTTTCAACCGTCACACAAAAGACCACAATTAATACCAAAACACTCTCACATGGCCCTCCTCTTCTTCTATAAAGGCACTCATCATAACATCTGGCTGGAGGTTTCCATGAGGGGCACAGCCCAAGAAAGTGTCCCAAGTAAGCTCCCTTGCCACTCATTTGCCTAAATTCAGGGTGGCTTGGACACCCTTCTTGTGCACCAGGTGTGATCTGTAAGGGTAAAATAAATTGAAATTAAAGTGTAAAAGTTGAAGTGTAAAAGACCGGGTTTTTTAAAGTTTCTAAGCTGCAAGGCCTGAGTTAAAATGTAAAGGACCAGGTATTGTTAAGTTCCTATGCTACATGCAAAACCTGAAATTCCTCTAGCTTGTAGTACAATTCCGGACTGCCCAGTAAATATTCCCCCTGAAGGCCTGGTTGTTTAGTAACCTAGGACCCTGTGTGGCCTGGCACATAGACATCGCAAGGCCTAAACCAATCTGTTTGAATGTGTACCTCGCTTTAGAACTGACCTATCACTCCCGCCTGACCTGTTCCTGCCAATGAATGAACTAATCATGTTTAGGAATTGTTGTTTGATTTTTCTGCGGTGTATGTTGATTTCTTAAAGGAGACTGTGATATATGTAAAGTCCCGCCCTCCCCAAAAAGTGTACTTAAGCACTGCTCAACCCCTGCTCGGGGCTCTGGGCTGCTCTCCCTTCTTGAGTGAGCACGTAGCCCCAGCATGCTGGATTGGATCCTCAATGAACGCCTTTTCTGTTGCATGAGCTGCGGTCTCTTGGTGGTCTCTTCCTCTGACGTTCACCGGAACCTTACATTTGGTGCGTTGGCCGGGAATCACGCAGCATAGGACAAGGACACCCCAACAGACCCCTCGGGGGGTAAGTAAGGCGCTTCTTTCCATTTTTCCTTGCGATCGCTCAGAGCTTTTTGTTCAGGTTCCATTTTTCCGTTTTCGGTTTCAGTTGGCAGAGTGGCTGCCAGCAGAGAACGTAAGTTCCCCCTGTCAGTGGTGGACAAACGTGTCCTAAAGCCACAGGCCATGTCCTTGCAAGGGATGCCCTGGAGGACTCGGGGAGTGACGGATGTGCCCTCATTAGGTGAGGAGGGACGGATGAGCCCACATTAGGTGACTCTACTGGCAACCCATCATATCTTGCTGGCTACTTTTTTCTCTCAGGTTGAATTCACTGTCTCTCTTTGTGGTCTAACCCATCAGGTTTTGCCAGTTACTAGGTTCTAATCTTTACTTCTGAACTCGTGTTAAATGTTAACTGTGTGTACATGTTTGTGTCACGTTTGTATTGTCCTTGTCTCTGTTTGAGAAACTCTCATTATGGGACAAAGCCATTCCATGCCTCTGTCCTTGAAGCCTTTCCTGGTCCCTGCCTCCAATCCGACCCCTTCACCCAGGATCCTATCACTCAAACCTTCTACTCCTCCCCCTTTTCCCTCCATTCTCCCTGAGTCACAAGATTGTAGATCTTGGGGTTGTAAACAAACGGGAGCTGCATGATGGTCTTTGTGTGTCATTTTATCTGTGTTTCTGTTAAATGTGATGGCATTGTTTGGACCGATGCAGAGTCCCGAGTTCCAACCTGCCTTACATATGTGGAAGTTACTTTAGCTAAATTTTAAACTAATGCTTCTCCTGTGAGGGACCAAAAGTCAATAGAACCGCCAGTTTTTCTGTTCTCACCCTTTACACCTCTCTTAGCTGTGCTTTAAAGAACTTTGATAAACTTTACTCCCCTTTGTTAAGCAAGATTACGAAAGCAGTGATTTCTTTTCTTCCCGTAGTTGGCTTGAGCATGCCCACTGCAGAGGGAAATGTCTGGCATCTAAGAACTTTGATATCTCGCTTAAACTTTTCTCCAAACCCTGTCCTCATTATTAAATTGACATTAATTGGCTTTGGGATGGGAACCAAGCCTTCAGTCATAAATTTTGACACCCCAGAGGGCACTTTAAATAAACCCCACTCTTCCCTCTTGGGGAAGCCTAGCACTCAAAACAACTGCAAGCAGAGGATGAAATTTTTGGGAGCTGACTACTGCAAAGTTGGGAGACATAGAATATGCCTGGTGCCTGGGGTCAAAGCAAACCAGAGGAACTAATCATGTAAGTAAATGGTGAGGCTAAGGGACTCCCAGCAGCTGCCAGAGCCATTTTGCTGTGGGGAACTCCCTTATTCCTTACGTGCACTTTAAGGATTTCTCCACCTCTGTTTACTTAACAAAAGGGACAATGAATGCATTAATATGTTGATATTATAGATTGTTTCTTGGGGATGATCTAGGGTGAATGTGTATCTAAAAATGATTTTTTTATTTTAACCATCTGGTATCTAAATGGGTTTCTAAAGCATTGCACTATCTTACAGTTAAAAGTTGGGTTTAAACAATTGTTTAGTTTGATTTCAGGTTGTTCATGCTAGGAAACTTAAATACTTAGGATAAAAAAAAAATTAAAGAGTTTTAATTTTGAACTAGGCAGACTGAAAAAATTTCACTAGATATATCAGTGCATTAACTTGGGCAGAGATAATAAATTATGATATGGTATCTATTCCCATCAGTGTGTAAGATTTTAAAAAATGGTACTAAATTAAAACGTTGGTCTGGCTTATTGAAATGACATTAATTAGCAACAGTCTTGGAAATTTTTAAAGCTTAATTTCGGATACACATGGTAGTGTGTGGTTCCTTTTAAAAATTTTTCAGCCAATTTAATGTAACTTAATACTATTAGAAACTTCATAACAAAGAAAGGGGCTTAATGATCCTATACAAACATCTTCTGATGGTGGCTTTAATATTATCAAAAAATGATCCTATTTTCAGTTTTGTGTGAGCAAGTTTTTCTAGTGTAGAAAAATCTAAAGAAATAAAATTTTGAGAATTACATCTTAAACTTGCATCAAAATTTTCAACATCCAAACCTGGAAATTATGACTTATAGCTAAAATGCCTTAGGCCTGAGGTTTCTGCAAGAATTCCAGTCTTTCCAGTTTTCCATACCTCAGCCAGGACTTACGTTGATATGCAAATAAAAGAAGCCTGCAGCACTCAGCAGGAGACAGATAAAAAAGAGTAAAAGTGTCTTTTTACCTGAACTCAAACTAGACCTAACCAAAAAAGTATATTATATGGTATTTACTAATTACTGCCAGTCATCTTCTTTAGGACTCTTGCTTTTCTTAGATTCTGTAATTTTTTTTTTTGAGCTCATTATCTTGATTCTGCTTATGGGTTAATGTTTTCTGATCAGTTCTATTTTTGATCGACTCTGGAGTTTTTAGCATTGCAATGGAGATTTCACCTGTAAAAGCTACAAGGCCTTTACTATTGTGTTATGTGTTACATTTGTGTTACGTGTTATATGTTGGTATGTCTGTATGTGTGTATGTCCATATATCATGCAGTGATATGACAATTGACAGATGAGGAGCGCTCATGAAAAATTTAAAAATGTATCCAAATGTCTTTGATTCACGTGATTCATATGTTTTAATTCAAATTGTGTAAACAGATAAAAATAAAGATGTCTTTAAAATTAGGCCTATAAGTTTTCTATGTTTTCAAAAAGGCCCTAATAAAATGTAGATGTCTATAAAATAATCTGCTTAAATTCAGAAATTTACAAGTATTGTATTGAAATGTGAACAGAAAGAGGTTAGTAGATGGAAAAGATAAACTAAAAGGTTCTAGATATAGATCTAATAGAGGAAAAATGTGTTTCTGGATAAGAGAGTCTATATGATTAAATAATTAAAAGGGTTTAAGTAAATAATAAAAAAAAAGGTTTGTGTAACTTGGTTATATGTGTAAGTTTTAAGCAAGTAATCTTAAAAAATTAAACAGCTGGTAAAACAAGTACTATTTTTATAAAATTGTGCCATGTTATTTCTTTAAAATCTAAACTTGTTTAATACAAAAACATCAATGTAATTGTGGTGTTAATGTGTTCATATCTTCCAGGTATACAAGTCTGTAAGGTAGAAGCTTCCAAAGACCATTGTATCAAGCTGGTGTTCTAAGGTTGTATGGTAATTCTAGACTTAAAAGAAAAACATGTTGGAGATTTATGTATATCATTTGTGTTCTATAATTGGACTTGTTATCAATAAGATATGTACAGTTCCATGTTACTTTTTACACTGAGATACAATCTAAAAATATTATTAACTTAATGAGAGCCAAATCTGTGAAGATTTTATTGTAAACACAAAGGTAATGCCCATTCATTTCCACGTGAAAACTGTTGTCTTCAGGCTTTACAAAGGGGTGGCCTGAGACAAAGACTTTCCTGATTTGGAGGGCAACATAACAATAGGTAATCAAAAGGCCCAAAGCAGGGTTTCTCCACTGAGACTTTACTACACTGATATTTGAGTTTTCTGAGATGCTTGCCATTCCCTTCAGCTATCCAGTACATGTCCATGTCAAAGAGCTTGGAAGTGGTACATATATTGGACACAAAATCATGAGCCTATTCTGGAGAGTGGCCAGAATTCAGGAAGAAAACAGGAACGTAGGAAGATAGTTGGTGTTGCCCATGGATAAGGCAAGCCACACTCCATTCATAAATTGTGCCAGATGAATGCTGGGAAGTTTTCTCCTTGAGAGGATACACCCATTGAGGCATTCTCTTTTCTAATGTCTACAACCACGAACACAGTGGGATACACAGACCTAAAAACACTCGCCTTTTCAAAGGACTAACTAGAAACAGTCCACTCCAAACCAAACACACCCCCTTTCCTAACTATTCTCAGAACAAAAGAAAAAACCACAAACACACACCCACAACCACAAAGGCACCTTCTTCCCCCAAGTAGGTCTGGAACAATCCAGAGTGTCCTCTGACTGGAGGGCCATACTATGTTCCCCAGAAATGGTCTATCCTGTCTCAGATCTGGACTCCTTGGTCAACTCTGTGAAGTTGTCAGGAGCCAGCAGTGAGCCTCTACCTCTTTTCTCCGGAAGGGCCCCTCTTCAGAATTTTCCTGGAATTTGGCCATTCTCACATAAGTAGGTACCACAAAAGACTGACTCTGTCTTTGGAAAATCCAAACAAGTGAGAACACTAGAACTGGTGCTGGGACTGGGCCTGGGTGCCTGGCTTCCTGGAACCCTAATTTGGAGAGTTCCATCAACAAGGATGTGAGGTGAGGTCACTTCCTTTAGGAACTGAATGAGGTCACTGCCTTGGCAACCAATTTGTCCTAACATTTGCTTCCTAAGATTTAATAACATGGAGGATGTCCCTACTTCCTGTGACACTTTCACAAGTTAGAATGGTATAGAAACAATAGTCACCTGGGAACAGCTCTCCACACAGGCCTAGTTTGGTTCATCTCCTCTACATTAAGAAGAGAGAATCTGATTCAGACACAACCCTTCATCCTGACCAGGTTGTTTGCCATGGAAGATGCCTTTTGCTCTCTCAGGTCCTTCATAGCTGCCTACATCTTCTCCAGGGATCATTTCTGCATGGAACTTTGAAGTTTTCAGCAGGTGGAAGATCCCCTGCATTCCTGTTTTGTAAGACCAAATCTGTCCCTGCTTTTCTGAATACTTAGATTGAGGAAACAGTGTATGGTTAGGGTTAATAATATGTTCAATTAAAACCAAAATACTCCCTCATGGCCCTCATATTCTTCCATGTAGACATTCATCATAACCTCTGGCTGGAGGTTTCCATAAGGGGCACAGCCCAAGACAGTGTCCAAAATAAGTTCCCTTGCCCCTCATTTTCCTTAAGTCAGGGTTTCCTGGACACCCTTCCTGTAAACCAGGATTGATCAAATACGAATGCCAGTAATACTGCTCTGTTTCTTCATTTTGAAGCCTACTGACTGTGAGGTATAGATTCTTTATGTGATTTGGAGTCATGTGAGAACCCAAGCACTGCTGCAGGGCTTTGAAGAACTCATTTGTCTCAAAGGATCCCTATACTTACTTGATGGAGGTCAGGAACCTAACAGAGGAAGCAAGAGACTTCATCCACAATGACTGATCTTTTTGCCATTTTGGTTTTGGATGCACACATGGGATCTTTCTTTAGATCCATCAGGTGCTGAAATCAAAGCCACAGCCTCTCTCAGAGCCGAAATGATGATTCAGACACATCCCTTTCCAAAGCAATTAAGCAAAGAGCCACAGGTGATGCTCATTCATTTCCAATTGAAAGGAGTTTTCTTCAGGCTTCACAAACTGGTGACCTGAGGAAAAGACCTTCCTGACATTCAGGTCAACAGAACAGTAGGTAAGCCAAAGGCACAAAGCAGGGTTTCTCTACTGAGACTTTACTGGTCACACTGATATCCGAGTTTTCTGAGATGCTCCCAATTCCCTTCATCTATCCAGTACATGGCCATGTCACAGAACTCAACGGAGGTCCATATCTTGGACAAAAAAACATGAGCCTATTCTGGAGAGTGGCCAGAATTCAGGAAGAAAACCGGAACTAAGGAAAGAAGTAGGTGTTGCCTATATAAGGCAAGCCACAGTCCATTCATAAATTGGGAAGGATGTGTGCTGAGATGCTTTCTACTAGACAGGACACATCCTTTGATGCATTCACTTTTCTAATATCTACAACCACGGAAAAAGTGGGATACACAAACATAGAAACACTCGCCATGTCAAATGACTTACTAAAAACAGTCCACTCCAAACCAAACATACTGCTTTTCCTACCTATTCTCAGAACATGATACAAAACCAAAAATTCACACCCACACCCACAAAGGCACCTCCATTTCCCAAGTAGGTCTGTGACTATCCAGAGTGTCCTCAGACCGATGGGCCTTACTCTGCTCGAAATGGACTGTCCTGTCTCAGATCAGGTCTCCTTTACCAACTCTGTAAAGTTGTCAGCATCAATCAGTGGGTCCCTACCTGCTTTCTCAGGAAAGGCCCCTCTTCAGAGCTTTCCTGGCATTTAGCCATCCACATATCAGTATGTACCAAAAAGACTACTCTGTCCTTGGTAAATCCAAACAAGTGAACCCAATGGGACTGGGACTGGGACTGGCTCTGAGTGCCTGGCTTCCGGGATCCCAAGTTCAGAGAGTTCCATCACCAAGGAAGTGAGGTAGGTCACTTCCTTCAGGAACTGAATGAGGTCACTACCTTGGCAACCACTTTATCCTAACATTTGCTTCCAAGGGTCCCATGAGAGAGAGGCTGCCCCTACTTCCTGTGTCACATTCACAAGATAGAATGGTATATCAACCATAGGCACATGTTAACAGCTCTCCACACAGACCTGGTTTGGTCCATCTTCTCTACATTAAGAAGAGAGAGGCTTATTCAGACACATTGCTTCATCCTGACCAGGTATTTTACCAAGGAAGATGACTGTTGCTCTCTCAGGTCCTTCATAGCTGCCTACATCTTCTCCAGGGTTTATTTCTGCATGGAACTTGACGTTCTCAACAGGTGGAAGATCCCCTACCTACCTGTATTATAACACCAACTCTATCCCTGCTCTTCGTAAAGTTAAATTGAGGGAACAGTGCATGGTTAGGGTTAATGACATGTTCAATTTGGGTTAGGAATCATTCTGCGAGATGAATAATGGTATTGGGAACCTCCAATATTTACAAGCATATATAGGTGTAATATAAGTATGAATACAGAAATCTAGGAAAGATTTGAAACCCAGATGAACACTGGGCCCTTGATTGGGATACTTAGCTTTGAATTATTTCCGCAAAGTTGTCTCAGATAAATCGATATACAATGGCATAGGACCTTGTACCTTGGATGACTGAATGAAGAAGAGATCGTCCAGACAAAAAGGGATAGTTCCAAAAGTTATTTAGATATAGGGTTTTGGTTAGAGAGTGAATGTAAATGTCAGCATATGTGAAGAGTCAGTCACAGTGATGAACTGGGGAAAATGTGTAGGAAAGCAGATATCAATAGAGACATTAGGAAATCAGGCAAAGTACAAAGTGAGTGATAGGATAAGACGTTTTTAACAGGGTTGAGTTTGAATATATAATCTTAGGAAGAAACAAATATGTAGTCACCAATAGGAATGATATTTGAGATCATTAGTTAATCAGGACATGGATGTTGTTAGTAATACATGCTCACATTAAATTTAGGCTTTGGTACAATCATAAGGGTGTCCGTTGCATTTTGTGTCAGGAATATTACTGTGATGAAATGTAAATGTATATCAGGTGACTACAGTATTTCTTCAACCATTTCTGAAAGCAACATTTTAAGACTTATAAATTAGTATTGGGGACACAAGTACGTGTACCCTGTGCCTATGATTATAAAGATGATGCCTTAATAGACCATACTGTAAATAAATAATATAACTGGATCAAACTTTAAATAATGGATTGAATTGATATCTGAAAATATATAGGAAATCTTATATTGATATACATAAGTTCATTCTAAACAGTTATACATCTAATTGTAATTTTAGCATTATGGTTTATCATGAAGAGTGTGGAAGTTTTGCTTCAAAAATGATTATGGAAATCGAAAATAATGTGTTTGGAAAGAATCTCAAGAAAAGAACAGTCAAGAAACATGGAGGACTACATATGTTCTGAAGCAGGAAGTAATTGCAAGTGAACCAAATGCGTACAGATATGTGAACTTGTGGATGAAAAGTATTATCCTATGATGTCCATAAACTGAAGAAATAGTAATGTACCAGTGTTGAATAAAAATGAACTTCAAAATACACATCATGTCCCATTGGATTTTACTTGCATTGATGTTAAACTGGGTCAGTTACTGTACAAATATTAGGATTTGTAAGCACCATTCACAGAAGTTAGTTTTCAGTACTGGAAAATAAATATGTGTTTCATGTGGATGAATATTTCTGAGAATAATCTTGAGAAATTTTGATTATAAATCCACATATAGGAACATGAGTTAAATTAGTGAGTGTATAATAAGACACATATATTTCATATTTTGAATAATCTGGAGGAAAATATATATATATATATATATATATATATATATATATATATATATATATATATATATATATATATATATTAAAGATACAAACACAGACATTAAAATGTAGTAATATGTATGCCAATCAAAATTCATCATAAAATATATATCATCCTCATATCCAAAAATATTCTTTTTTACTGAGCATGGATTTATGTAGAATGCTGTTCATCTAGGAAATTCACCAATTTGTTGAATTTTCAGTTCCATCAGTATTTAGGGGGAGTGATCTCTTCTCACAATTTGTATCTTCCTAAAACTGTAAGCTCACAAGAATGTACGTGTGATACCAGGTAGGATATTAAATATGCATAATAAATTTCATAAGATGAATAGGCTACAGAGAAAGGGAGACAGAAATGTACATATGTGTTAACTTTAAAAACTCATGGAGAAGTATTACAATGAAAATTGACTAGATTTATAACACATACACTTGATAAAGCAGAAGGCAAGTCCTAGTATACACCATGCCTCCTATGAACGGCCTGTATTTCTATTCTGTTAGGTTTCTTTTTCTACATCATATTAAGATTAGTAGTCAGAGTCTAGTAGGGTATGGGTTAGTGACAGGGATTCAGTATTTCTAATGGAAAATAGGAAAATGAATCCAATGTGTATGCAAATATTTGCTAGACAAAAATCTTCCCACTGTCCTCCAAAACAATGCCTTGTTATTTCCTTCGCCACAAGTAATACACAATTAGTGGAGAAGAGTTTGAAAGTCTGTGAATATATATCTGGAAAAAAATGCTCAGGAGTTCACAACCTTGGAGGTGGTAGAGGAATTTCCAAAAGTAAGGTACAGGGTAAACACTCCACAAACATGGAACTCTTGTGGCCTAATGAGTTTTTGAGAAACTGCCTCTGAGTTTGGGCCCTTGAAAAATTTGTTGTTGTCAGGAGCTTTAGCTTCCTTTGTATTGAGACCATCAAACCTGGGTCGGCATCTATGTGACCTGGATGACATGGTTCCTTATATGCTATTGAACATGAGGCAGAAGTTCTGAATTTTCTCTTTGTTAGTAAACTGAGGACACTGGGGTCTAAGTGTCTAACCATGTGATCTGTGAAGCCATTTGGTCATACTCCACTTTTCGTGGTGTTTCTTACTGCTGCACTGGGAGTTTGGTATTGGCTTCACGTAATACAAGGAGAAAAACTGGGACACAGTGCTAGAGGGAGTACTCTCACGTGTAGTGGGTGAGGGTCTGCAGGAGAATGCACCAACCAGGCTTCTATCCCAAAAAGCTTGCACCCATGTCCATAGCAACCTGATTCTGAACATTGCCCTGAAACCTCTCCATATAACAAGGTCCCTTTACTTGTAAGGTTCTGCTGGCTGCACCATGTCAGTCACAAGTCATTCGGAAACCAATGGCAGAACCACGTGTCCCCATGACAGATGTTTTATCATACACCTGCCCACCACTGCTCTGGGCCCAATAGTCAGCAGGCTCCAACTTTCTCGCATCTCTGTTGCCACCATTTTCATGAAACCCAGTCAATCAATGCAATGTCTGGTACACTCGTGATCAGCAACAGATATCCAAAGGTTCTCCAGTGCCACCTGTTCATGGGAATTTAAAAAATTCATGGTATTTATCTAGCCAATTTTCAAGGATGAAGTTGGAGGCACTGTGGCTTTCAATTTATTCAGGAACCATGAAATGGTGAGGAAGCTTATTTCAATTAAAGCTCAGGAGAACTCTCAGAGGCAAGGCTTCCCAAAGAGTGGCCAAAAGGTCACATTAAGCCAGGCCCATTGAGGTCTACAATTGAGGTCCATGTGTGTTTTGACACTCAACAATGGCTGCCACGTCTTTCTGAATAAAGTCATGTGATATCCTGGCTGAGATTCCCAGTGCTCCTTGGAAAGCTATCCTGGGCCTAGATTTCAGTCTCCAGGGGCAACTCTCATGTGTGGCCTCCTAAAATCCCAACACAATTCATGGCAATACTTCTCTGAGTTCATTTCCAGAACTCAGTCTCTCAGGGGAATCACTCCAGAGTTCCAGCCCATGTGGACCTAGTCATCACTTCCAACCATCACACAAATGACCACAATTGAACCAAAACACTCCCACATGGTCCTCATCTTCTTCAATATAAACTCTCATCATTACCTCTTGCTGGAGGTTTCCATGAGGGTCGCAGGCTAAGACAGTGTCCAAAATACCTCACTTGCCTTATTTGCCTAAAGTCAGGGTGGCCTGGAAACCCTTCCTGTGAATCAGGTGTGATCAAATAGGCCTGACATTAATACTGCTCTACTTCTCCAATTTGAAGTCTACTCTCTGTGGGGCATAGATTCTTTATGTGAATTGGGGTCATGAGAAAACCCAAGCACCTATGGTCTACCCTCTGCAGGGCTTCGAAGAACCCATTTCAGTGAGTCGAGGAGTTGGACCAAAAGTTCTTTAGATATAGGGGTTTTGTTAGAGAGTGAATGTAAATGTCAGCATATTTGAAGAGTCAGTCACAGTGAAGAACTGGGGAAAATGTGTAGGAAATCAGATATCAATAGAGACATTAGGAAATCAGGCAAAGTACAAAGTGAGTGATAGGATAAGACATTTTTAACAGGGTTCAGTTTCAATATTTAATCTTAGGAAAAAACAAATATGTAGTCAACAATAGGAATGATATTTGAGATCATTAGTTAATCAGGACATGGATGTTGTTAGTAATATATGCTCACTTTCAATATAGGCTTTGGTACAATCATAAGTGTGTCCGTTGCATTTTGTGTCAGGAATATTACTGTGATGAAATGTATATGTATATCAGGTGACTAGAGTATTTCTTCCAATATTCTTAAAGCAATATTTTAAAGACTTATAAATTAGTATTGGGGATACAAATAGGTATACCATCGGTCTATGAATATAGAGATGATGCCTTAATAGACCATACTGTGAATAAATAATATAAGTAGTTCAAACTTTAAATAATGGATTGAATTGATATCTGAAAATATATAGGAAATTTTATATTGATATACATAAATTCATTCTAACTAGTTATACATCTAATGGTAATATTAGCATTATGGTTTATCATGAAGAGTGTCTGAGTTTTGCTTCAAAAATGATTATGGAAATCAAAAATAATGTGTTTGGAAAGAATCTCATGAAAAGAACAGTCAAGAAACATGGAGGAATACATGTGTTCTCAAGTAGGAAGTGATTGAAAGTGAACCAAATGCCTATAAATTTTTGAAATTGTGGATGAAAGGATATATCGTATAATGTCCATAAACTGCAGAAATAGTAATGTATCAGTGTTGAATAAAAATGAACTTCAAAATACACATCATGGTCCCATAAGTGTCTACTTGCAATGATGTGAAACTGGGTCAGTCACTGTGGAAATATTACCATTTGTATGCACCATTCACTGAATTTAGTTTTCAGTACTAGGAAATAAATATGTATTTAAGGTGGATGAATATTTCTAAGAATTATTTTGTGAAAATTTGATTATAAATCCACATACACACACATGAGTGAATTTAGAAAGTGTATAATAAGACACATATTTCATATTATGGAAAATATAAAGAGTAGATATCTATATCTATATAGGTAGATAGATAGATAGATAGATAAATAGATAGACACTCACATACACAGACATTAAAATGTAGCAATATATATGCCATTCGAAAATCATAATAAAATAGATATCATCCACATATCCAAAAATATTCATTTTACTGAACATTTATTTATGCATAATATTGTTCATCTAGGAAATTCACCCATAGTTTGAATTTCCAGTTCCATCAGTATTTAGAGGGAGTGATCTCTTCTCACAATTTGTATCTTCCAAAATAAGCGAGCTCACAAGAATGTACATGTGATACCAGGTAGAATTCTAAAGATGCATTAAAAAATACATGTGATGAATAGGCTACAGAGAAAGGGAGACAGAAATTTACATATGTGTTAATTTTAAAAACTCATGGAGAAGTATTACAATGAAAAGTTGACTTTATTTATAACACATACCGTTGATAAAGCCGAAGGCAAGTCCAAGTATACACCATGTGTCCTATGAAAGGCCTGTATTTCTATTCTGTTAAGTTTCTTTTTCTCCATCATATCTGGATTAGTATTCAGAGTCTAGTAGGGTATGGGGTAGTGTCAGGGATTCAGTATTTCAAATGGAAAATAGGAAAATGAATCTAATGTGTATGCAAATATGTGCTACGCAAAAATCTTCCCACTCTCATCCAGAACAATGCTTTGACATTACCTTCGCCCCAAATAAGACACAATTAGTGGAGAAAATTTAGAAAATCTGTGAATACATATGTGGAAAGGAAAATGCTCAGGAGTTCACAAACTTGTAGGAGGTAGAACGGGTTACAAAAAGGCAGAGGGTAAACACTCCACAAACATGGAGCTCTGCTGGCCTAATGACTTTTTGAGAAACTGCCTCTGAGGTTGGGCAGTTAAAATATATATTGTTGTCAGGAGCTTTAGCTTCCTTTGTAGTGAGAGCATCAATTCTGGGTCTCAATCTATGTGACCTAGATGACATGGTTTTTTATTTTCTAGTGAACATGAGGCAGCAGTGCTGAATTCTCTCTTTGTAGGTAAACTTTGGCCACTGGGGTCTAAGTATCTAACTGTGTTGTCTGTAGAGCCATTTGGTCATTATCCACTTTCGTGGTGTTTTTTACTGCTGCACTGTGAGTTTGGTATTGGCTTCATGAAATACAAGGAGTTCTACTGGGACACAGTGCTGGAGGATGTACTCTCACGTGTGGTGGGTTAGTAAAATGCACCAGTGAGGCTTCAATCCAACATAGCTTTTCAACTTGACAATAGCAACCTGATTCTGACCATTGGCAGGAATCCTCTCCATATAACAAGATGCCTTTACATAGAAGGATCTGCTGGCTGTACCATGTCAGTCACAAGTCATTTCTAAGCCAATGGCAGATCCACATGGCCCCACCACAAATGTTTATTTACACACCTACACTCCACTGCTCTAGGCTCACTAGTCTGCAGGCTCCAACTTTCTGGCGTCTATGTTCTACACTTTTTTCATGAAACCCAGTCAATCAAGGCACTTTCTGGTACAATCATGATCAGCAACAGGACATCCAGAGGTTCTCCAGTGCAACCTGGTCATGGTAATTTCAAAAAATTCATGGTATTTATCTAGATATTTTTCAATAATGAAGTTGGAGGCACTGTGGGATTCAATTTATACAGGAACCATTAAAAGGTGAGGAATTTCATTTCAATGAAAGCTCTGGAGAACTCTCACAGGCAAGGCTTCCCAAAGAGTGGGCAAAAGGTCACATGAAGCCAGGCCCATTGAGGTCTACAATGTGAATTCCATGTGTGTTTTGACTCTCAACTATGGCTGACAATCTTTCAGAATAAAATCTTGTGATATCCTGGCTGAGATTCCCAGTGCTCTGTGGAAAGTCACCCTCGGCCTAGATCTCAGTTTCCCATGGCGAATCTCATGCGTGGCCTCCAAAAATCCCAACACAATTTATGGCAATACTGCTCTGAGTTCAGTTCCACAACTCAGTCTCTAAGGGGAATCACAACGGAGTTCAAGCCCAGGTGGACCCAGGCATCTCTTCCAATTGCCACACGAATGACGACAATTAAAACCAAAACACTCCCACAGGGCCCTCTTCTTCTTTTATATAGACACTAATCATAACCTCTAGCTGGAGGTTTCCATGAGGGGCACAGCCCAAGACAGTGTCAAAAATAATCTCCCTTGCCCCTCATTTGCCTAAAGTCAGGGTGGCCTGGACAACATTCCTGTGAAACAGAAGTGATCATATAGGACTGCTGTTAATACTTCTCCACTTCTCAAATTTGAGGCCTACTGACTGTGGGGTATAGATTCTTTGTGTGAATTGGAGTCATGAGAAAACGCAAGCACCTATTGTCCAGCCTCTGCAGGGCTTTGAAGAACTCATTTGACACAAATGATCCCTATTCTCACTTGATGGAGGTCAGGAATATTACAGAGGAAGGCGAGAGGCTTCATCCACAATGACTGATCATTTTTTCCATTTTGGTTTTGGATGCCCACATGGGATCGTTCTCTAGATCCATCAGGTGCTGAAAATCTAAACCACAGGCTCACACAGGGCCAAGAGGCTGATTCAGACAAATCCGTTTCCAAAGCAATGAAGTAAAAAGCCACAGGTGATTCCCATTCATTTCCATTTGAAAACTCTTTTCTTCAGGCTTCACTAAGGTTTGGCCTGAGGCAAAGACCTTTCTGACATTCAGAGCAACAGAACAATAGGTAATCAAAAGGCCCCACTCAGGGTTTCTCCTAGGAGACTTTCCTGGTTACTCTGATATGTGAGTTTTCTGAGATGCTCGCCATTCCCTTCAGCTATCCAGTACATGGCCATGTCACAGAGCTTGGAGGTGGTACGTATCTTGTACAAAAATACATGCTACTAATCTTGAGAGTGGCCAGAATTCAGGAAAAAAATGAGAACTTAGGTAGATAGCAGGTGTTTCCCATGGATAAGGCAAGCCTCAGTCCATTCATTAATTGGGAAGGATGCATACTGGGAAGTTTTCTACTAGACAGGACACACCCAATGAGCTATTTTCTCTTCTAATATCTACAAAGAAAAACACAGTGGGATACACAGACACAGAAACAGTCTCCTTGTCAAATGACTTACTAGAAACAGTCCACTCCAAACCAAACAAACCTCCTTTTTTACCAATTCTCAGATCATGAGAAAAAAACACAAACACAAATCAACACCCACAAATGAACCTCCTTCTTCCAAGTAGGTCTGTGACTATCTGGAATGTCCTCTGACTGGTAGGACATACAATGTTCCCCAGAAATGGCCTTTCTGTATCAGATCTGGTCTCCTTGGTCAAATCTGTGAAGTTGTAAGGACGCAGTGGTGATCCAATTCCTATCCTCTCAGGAAAGACCCCTCTTCAGAGCTTTCTTGGTATTTGGAAACCCTTACATCAGTAGGTACCAAGAAAGACTGACTCTGTCCTTGGTAAATCCAAAGAAATGAGCCCACTGCGACTGGGACTGGGACTGGCCCAGGGTGCCTGGCTTCCTGGATCACAAATTTCAGAGAGCTCTATCACCAAGGAAGTGAGGTGAGGTCACTACCTTCAGAAAATGAATGAGGTCACTGTCTTGGCCACCACTTTGTCCTAACAGTTTCTTCCTATTGTCTCCTGACATGGAGGCTGCCCTACTTCCTGTGATACTTTCACATGTTAGAATGGTATAGAAACCATAGTCACCTGGGAACAGCTCTCCACACAGGCCTGGTTTGGTCCATCTTCCTACATTAAGAATTGAGAGGCTGACTCAGACACATCCTTTCATCCTGACCATGTTGTTTGCCATGGAATATGACTTTTGTTCTCTCAGGTCCTTCATAGCTGCCTGCATCTTCTCCAGGGATCATTTCTGCATGGATTTTCAGGTACTCAGCAGGTGGAAGATCTCCTAACTTCGTGTATTGTAATACCAACTTTGTCCCTGCTCTTCTGTAAAGTGAGATTGAGGGAACATTGTATGGTTAGGGTTAATAGCATGTTCGATTTGGGTTGGAAATCATTCTGCTGGATGAATGATGGTATTGGGAACCAGCGATATTTATAAGAATATATAGGTAAAACATAAGTATGAAAACAGAAATCTAGGTAATATTTGAAGCCCAGAAGGATTTGGACCCTTGATTGGGATCCTTAGCTTGAGTTATGTTTTGCACCGAGGTCTCAGTTAAATTGATATACAATGGCATAAGACCCTGTACCTCAGATGATTAAATGTAGAAGAGATCATCCAGTCAAAAAGGGATTGTGTGTAGGATTAGGACGATAGTCAGTAGGTTTAGGAGGAAGAGTGAGTCTAAGATTTGGACCAAATGTTCTTTAGCAATAGGGTTTCGGTTAGAGAGTGAATATAAATGACACCATATGTGAAGAGTCAGGCACAATGATGAACTGGGGAAAATATGTAGGAAAGCAGACATCAATAGAGACATTAGGAAATCAGGCAAAGTATAACGTGATAGGATTAGACATTTTCAACAGGGTTGAGGTTGAATACATAATCTTAAGAAGAAACAAATTTGTAGTCACCAATAAGATCGACATTTGAGAGCATTAGGCAACCTGGACATGGATATATTTAGTAATCCATGTTCACATTCCATTGAGGCTTTGGTACAATCATAAGGGTGACCTTCGCATTTTGTGTCCAGAATATTACTGTGATAATATGTATATGAAGATCAGGTGACATGAGTATTTCTTCCACCATTTCTGTGGGAAATATTTTGAAAAGATATAAATTAATACTGGGGATACAGTAGGCTTACCCTGTGTTGATGAATATAGAGATGATGCATTAATAGACCATACTGTGAATAAATTATATGATTGGTTCCAAATTTAAATAATGGATTGTATTGATATCTGAAAAAATAGAGTAAATCATTTATTGATATACATACATTCATTCCAACCACTTATATAACTAATGGTTATATTAGGGTTAAAGTTTATCATGAATAGTGTGTGAGTTTTGCTTCAAAAATGATTATGGAGTCGAAAATAATGTGTTTAGAAAGAAGTCTAGTGAAAAGACCATTCAAGAAACATGGAGAAATATAAGTGTTCTGAAGGAGGAAGTGATTGAAAGTGAACCAAATGTTTATAAATTTGTGAACTTGTGAATGAAAGGATATATTTTATGATGTCTATAAACTGAAGAAATAATAAAGTACCAGGTTTGATTAAAATGAACTTTAATAAACACATCATATCCAATAGGAATCTACTTGCATTGATGTTAAACTTGGTCAGTTACTGTAGAAATATTAGGATTTGTAAGCACCCTTCCCTGAAGTTAGTTTTCAGTACTAGGAAACAAATATGTATTTCAGTGGATGTATATTTCTGAGAATAAACTTGTTAAAAGTTGATGATAAATCCACATATATGAATATAAATGAATTCAGGCGGTGTATAAGAAGACACATATATTTCATATTTTGGTAAATCTGGAGAATATATATATATATATATATATATATATATATATATATATATAGACACACAAACACACACACATTATAATGTAGCAATATATATGCCAATTGAAATTCATCATGAAAAATAACTCATCCGCATATCCCAAAATATTCATTTTACTGAACATGAATATGTGTATAGTGTTGTTCATCTAGGAAGCTCACCCATGGGTTGAATTTTCAGTTAAAACAGCGTTCAGGAGGAGTGATCTCTTCTCAAAATTTGTATCTGCCAAGTCAGCCACCTCACAAGAATGTACATGTGAAACCAGGTAGGATTCTATTTGTGCATATAAAAATACATTTGCTTAATAGGCTACAGAGAAAGGGAGACAGGAATTCACATATTTCTTAACTTTAAAAACACATGGAAAATTATTTCAATAAATAATTGACTAGATTTATAACTCCTACCTTATATCATGCAAAAGGTAATTCCAATTATACACCATGCTTCTTCTGAAATGCTTGTATTTCTATTCTGTTTCGGTTATTTTTCTCCATTATATTAGGATTAGTAGTCAGAGTTTAGTAGGGTATGGGTTAGTGTCAGGGATTCAGTATTTCATACAGAAAATTGGAAAATGAATCCAATGTGTATGCAAATATGTGCTACAAAAAAATCTTCCCTCTCTCATCCAGAACAATGACTTGACATTCCCTTCGCCCCAAGTAAGTCAGAATTAGAGGAGAAGAGTTAGAAAATCTGTGAATATATATTTAGAATAGAAAATGCTCAGGAGTTCACAACCTTGGAGTTGATAGAGCAGTTTCCAAAAGTAAGTGACATGGTAAACACTCCACAAACATGGAGATCTGCTGGCCTAAACACTTCTTGAGAAATTGCCTCTGAGCTTGGGCACTTGAAATATATGTTGTTGTCAGGAGCTTTAACTTCCGATGTAGTGAGACCATCAAAGCTAGGTCTGCATCTATGTGACCAGGAGGACATGGTTTCTTATTTTCCAATGAACATGAGGCAGCAGTGCTAAATTCTCTCTTTGTGGATAAATTGTGGCCACTGGGGCTAAGTGTCTCCCCATGTGGACTGTGAAGCCATTTGGTCATCCTCGACTTTTCGTTGTGTTTCTTGCTGCTGCACTGGGAGTTTGGTATTTGCTTCAGGAAATACAAGGAGTTCAAGTGGGACACAATGCTGGAGGGAGTTCTGTCACGTGTGGTGGGTCACTGTCTGCATCAGAATGCACCAACTAGGCTTCTATCCCACATAGCTTTCCCCTTGACCATAGCAACCTGATTCTAAACATTGCCGTGAAAAATCTCCATATAACAAGATGCCTTTATATAGAAGGGTCTGCTGGCTGCACCGTGTCTGTCTCAAGGCATTTGAAAGTCAATGGCAGATCCACATGGCCCCACCACAGATGTTTTATCACACACCTGCACACCACTGCTCTAGGCCCACTACTCAGCAGGCTCCAACTTACTGGCATCTCTGTTCTACACCATTTTCATGATACCTAGTCAATCAAGGCACTGTCTGGTATACTCATGATCAGCAACAGGACATCCAAAGGTTCTCCAGTGCCACCTGGTCATGAGAATTTCTAAAAATCCATGGTATTTATCTAACTATTTTTCACATATGAAGTTGTTGGTACTGTGGGTTTCAATTCATTCAGGATCCATTAAATGTTGAGGAAGCTCATTTTAATGAAGGATCTGGAGATCTCTCACAGGCAAGGCTTCCCAAAGAGTGGCCAAATGGTCACATGAAGCCAGGCCCATTGAGGTCTACATTGTGAGGTCCATGTGTGTTTTGACTCTCAAGGATGGCTGCCAGGTCTTTCAGAATAAAACCTGTGATATCCTAGCTAAGATTCCCAGTGCTCTCTGGAAAACCTCCCTGGGCCTAGATCTCAGTTTCCAAGGGAGACTCTCATGCGTGGCCTCCTGAAATCCCAACAACATTCATGGCAATACTTCTCTGAAGTCAGTTCCAAATTTCATTCTCTAAGGGGAATCACACCAGAGTTCAAGCCCAGCTGCACCCAGTCATCTCTTCCAACTACCACACAAATGACCACAATTAAAACCAAAACACTCCCACATGGCCCTCATCTTCTTCCATATAGACACACATCATAACCTCTGGATGGAGTTTTCCATGAGGGGCACATCGAAACCAGTGCCCAAAATAAGCTCCCTTGCCCCTCATTTGCCTAACGTCAGGGTGGATTGGACACACTTCCTGTGAACCAGGAGTGATCAAATAGGCCTGCCGTAAATGCTCCACTTCTCCACTTTGAGGCCTTCTTACTGGGGGGTTTAGATTCTTCTTTTTCTAAATTTTTTTTGGAAATTTAATTGGAAAGTTAAAAAAAATTGTTTTGCAGAATATTAAATTTCTAATGGCAAAGCCTTCACCTTGTTTGTGAAGGAAACCTTGATGCCTTGCCAATCTGATTATATGGAGACACTCAAAATTTTCTGTTACATACTACATGGATGAATGGCTACAGCACATAGTTTTTTAAAACTGAAAGGCAGATACCGGCAAGTAACATAACAAATAAAAGACAATTTTATTAAAAAATAAAGTTGTTAAGTGACTCAAATATTGGAAATTCAATTCTTTTTTTTGATTGTTCAAAACATTATAAAGCTCATGATATATCATCTTTCATACATTTGACTCAATTGGGTTATGAACTCCCATTTTTACCCCAAATACAAATCGCAGAATCACATCAGTTACACACTCACGTTTTTACATAATAGCACACTAGTTATTGTTGTATTCTGCTACCTTTCCTATCCCCTACTATTCCCCCTCCCCTCCCATCTTTCCTCTCTACCTCATCTGCTGTTGTTTAATTCTCTCCCTTGTTTTCCCCTCTTTAGCCGCACAACCTCTTATATGTAATTTTGTGTAACATTGAGTAGTCTCCTACCATTTCCATATGATTTTCCTTCTCTCTCCCTTTCTCTCCCCCCACTCATCTCTGTTTAGTTTTAATATTTTTCTCATGTTCTTCCTCCCTGTTCTGTTCTTATTTGCTCTCTCTATATAAAAGGAAACATTTGGCATTTGTTTTTTAAGGATTGGATAGCTTCGCTTAGCATAATCTATTCTAATGCAATTCATTTCCCTGCAAATTCTATGATTTTGTCATTTTTCAGTGCTGTGAAATACTCCGTTGTGTATAGATGCCACATTTTTATTATCCATTCGTCTATTGAAGGGCATCTAGGTTGGTTCCACAGTCTAGTTATTGTGAATTGTGCCGCTATGATCATCGATGTGGCAGTATCCTTATACTGCTCTCTATTATGATCCTCAGGGAAGAGTCTGAGAAGGGCGATATCTCGGTCAAATGGTGGTTCCATTCCCAGCTTTCCCAGGAATCTCCATACTGCTTTCCATATTGGACTCACCAATTTGCAGGCCCACAAGCAGTGTACAAGTGTACCCTTTACCCCACATCCTCACCAACACTTATTGTTGTTCGACTTCATAATGGCTGCCAATCTTACTGGAGTGAGATGGTATCTTAGGATGGTTTTGATTGCATTTCTCTGACTGCTAGAGATGGTGAGCATTTTTTCATGTACTTGTTGATTGATTGTATGTCCTCCTCTGTGAAGTGTCTGTTAAGATCCTTGGCCCATTTGTTGATTGGGTTATTTGTTATCTCGTTGTTTAATTTTTTTGAGTTCTTTGTATATTCTAGATATTAGGGCTCTATCTGAAGTGTAAGGGGTCAAAATTTGTTCCCAGGATGTAGGCTCTCTATTTAGCTCTCTTATTGTTTCTCTTGCTGAGAAAAAACTTTTTTAGATTAAGTAAGTCCCATTTGTTTATTCTTTTTATGAACTCTTGGGCTATGGGTGTCCTATTAAGGAATTTGGAGCCCAACCCCACAGTATGTACATCGTAGCCAACTTTTTCTTCTATCAGACGCAGTGTCTCTGATTTTATATCTGGCTCCTTGATCCATTTTGAGTTAACTTTTGTGCATTGTGAGAGAAAGGGATTCAGTTTCCTTTTGTTGCATATGAATTTCCAATTGTCCCTGCACCATTTGTTGAAGATGCTATCCTTCTTCCATTGCATGCTTTTAGGCCCTTTTTCAAATATAAGAAAGTTGTAATTTTGTAGATTTGTCTCTGTGTCCTCTATTCTGTACCATTGCTCCATCTGCCTGTTTTGATACCAGTACCACACTGTTTTTGTTACTATTGCTTTGTAGTACAGTTTGAACTCTGGATTCACACTTCCTGCTTAGAATTGCTTTCGCTATTCTGGGTCTTTTGTTTTTCCATATAAAATTCATGATTACTTTATCTATTTCTACAAGAAATGCCATTGGGTTTTTGAATGGCATCGCATTAAACCTGTAGAGAACTTTGGGTAATATCGCCATTTTGATGATGTTACTTCTGCCTATCCATGTACAGGGAATATTTTTCCATCCTCTAACATCTTCTTCTATCTCTCTCTTTAGGGTTCTGTAGTTTTCATTGTATAAATCTTTCACCTCTTTGGTTAGGTTGATTCCCATGTTTTTTATTTCCTTTGAGTATACTGTAAATCTAGTGGTTTTCCTCATTTCCATTTCAGAAGTTTTGTTGCTGACATACAGGAATGCCTTTGATTTATGCGTGTTGATTTTATATCCTGCCAATTTGCTGAATTCATTTATTAACTCTAGCAGTTTCTTTGTAGACCCTTTTGGGTCTGTTAAATATATTATCATGTCATCCACAAATAGCGATAATTTAAGTTCTTCTTTTCCTATTTTTATGCCTTTAATTTCCTTTGTCTGTATAATTGCTCTGGATAGTATTTCAAGAACTAAATTAAATAGAAGTGGTGATAGAGGGCATCCCTGTCTTGTTCCAGATTTTAGAGGAAATGCCTTCAGTTTTTCTCCATTTAGGATGATGCTAGCCTGAGGTTTAGCATACATAGCTTTTACCATGTTGAGGTAAGTTCCTGTTATTCCTAGTTTTTATAGAGTTTTAAACATAAAGAGATGCTGTACTTTGTAGAATGCTTTTTCTGCATCTATCGAGATGATCATATGGTTCTTCTCTTTAAGTCTATTGATGTGATGGATTACATTTATTCATTTCCGTATATTGAACCAGCCTTGCATCCCTGGGATGAATCCCTCTTGATCATGAAGCACAATTTTTTATATGCTTTTGTATTTGATTTGCAGGATTTTATTGAGAATTTTTGCATCCAAGTTTATTAGAGATATTGGTCTGTAGTTTTCTTTCTTTGAAGTGTCTTTGTCTGGTTTTGGGATCAGGGTGATGTTGGCCTCATAGAATGAATTTGGAAGAACTCCTTCTTTTTCTATTTCTTGAAATAGCTTGAAAAGTATTGGTATTAATTCATCTTTGAACGTTTTGTAGAACTCTGCTGTATAACCATCTGGTCCAGGGCTTTTTTTGGTTGGTAGTCTTTTGAAGGTTTCTTCTATTTCTTCCTTTGTTATTGGTCTATTTAAATTGTGTGTGTCTTCCGGACTCAATCTGGGCAGATCATATGACATAAGAAATTTATCGATATCTTCATTATCTTCTGTTTTATTGGAATATAGGGTTTCAAAATACTTTCTAATTATCTTCTGTATTTCTGTAGTGTCTGTTGTGATATTGCCTTTTTTATCCCATATGTTAGTAATTTGAGTTTTCTTTCTACTTCTCTTCATTAGCATGGCTAAGGGCCTGTCGATTTAATTTATTTTCAAAGAACCAACTTTTATTTTTTCAATTTTTTTGTTTCAATTTTGTTGATTTATCCTCTAATTTTAATTATTTCTTGTCTTCTACTACATTTGTTGTTTTGCTCTTTTTTTCTAGGTTTTTGAGATGTAGTGTGAGATCATTTATTTGTTGTTTTTTTCTTTTTTTGAGGAAAGAATTCCAAGAAATGAATTTCCCTCTTAAAACTGCTTTCATTGTTTCCCATAGAATCCGGTATGTTGTGTCTGTATTGTCATTTGTCTCTAAGAAATTTTTTATCTCCTCCTTTATGTCTTCTGTAACCCATTGATCATTCAGTAACATATTGTTCATTTTCCATATGATGTAGAATTTTTCCTTCCTTCTTCAATCATTAATTTCAAGTTTCATTCCATTATGATCAGATATGGTGCATGGTATTATCTCCATACTTTTATATTTACTAAGAGTTTCCATATGGAATAATATATGGTCTATATTTGAGTAGGACCAATGTGCTGCTGAGAAGAACATGTATTCACTTTATGATGTTTGATATATTCTATATATGTTGGTTAAGTCTAGGTTATTGATTGTGCTATTGAGTTCTATAGTTTCTTAATTCAGATTTTCTCTAGAGGATCTGTCCAATGGCGAGAGTTGTTTGCTGAAGTCACCCGTAATTATTGTGTTATAGCCTATATGACTCTTGAACTTGAGGAGAGTTTGTTTTATGACTTTGCACCACCATTGTTTGGTGCATACAAATTGATAATTGTTATGTCTTGTTGGTGAATGGTGCCTTTTAACAGTATATAGTGTCCTTCTTTATCACTTTTGATTAACTTAGGTTTTAAGTTGGTTTTATTTGATATGAGTATGGCCACTTTTTCTTGCTTCCGAGGGCCAACAATGGCTGCGAAGTCTTTCAGAATAAAATCATGTGATTTCCTGGCTGAGATTCCCATTGCTCTGTGGAAAGCCACCTTGGGCCTAGAAATCAGTTTCAAAGGGTGACAATCATGCGTGGCCTCCTAAAAACCAACACAATTCATTTCAATACTTCTACGAGGTACGTTCCAGAACACAGGCTCTAAGGGGAATCACACCAGAGTTCAAGCCCAGGTGGACCAAGTCATCTCTTCCAACCCCCACACAAATGACCACAAAGTCAGGGTGGCCTGGACACCCTTCCTGTGAACCAGGAGTGTTCAAAAAGGCCTGCCATTAATTCCGCTCTGTTTCTATAATTTGAGGCTTACTGAATGTCAGGTATAGATTTTTTATGTGATTTGGAGTCATGAGAAAACCCAAGCACATCTGCAGAGCATTGAAGAATTCATTTGACAAAGAGGATCCCTATTCCCACTTGAAGGGGTCAGGAACATAACAGAGAAAGGCAAGAATCTTCATCCACAATGACTGCTCTTTTTGCCATTTTGGTTTTGAATGCACACATGGGATCTTTCTTTAGATCCATCAGGTGCTGAGAATCTAAGCCACAGCCTCACACAGGGCCAAGAGGCAGATTCAGACAAATCCCTTTCCAAAGCAATTAAGCAAAGAGCCACAGGTGATGCCCATTTA
Organism: Callospermophilus lateralis; assembly: GCF_048772815.1. NCBI lineage: Eukaryota > Metazoa > Chordata > Mammalia > Rodentia > Sciuridae > Callospermophilus > Callospermophilus lateralis. The sequence goes on along the minus strand of NC_135313.1, from coordinate 129,899,469 downwards.
TTTCCATTTGAAAATTTTTTCTTCAGGCTTCACAAAGGGGTGGCCTGAGGCAAAGACCTTCCTGACATTCAGGGCAGCAGAACCCTTGATTGGTATACTTAGCTTGAATAATGTTCTGCACCGAGGTCTCAGATAAATCGATATACAATGGCATAGGACAGTGTACCTCGGATGATTGAATGTAGAAGAGAACATCCAGTCAAAAAGGGATAGTCTGTAGGATTAGGAAGATAGTCAGTAGTTTTAGGAAGAAGAGTGAGTTTAGGAGTTGGACCAAAAGTTCTTTAGCAATAGGGTTTCAGTTAGAGAGTGAATGTAAATGTCAGCACATGTGAAGAGACAGTCACAATGATGAACTGGGAAAAATATGTAGGAAAGCAGATATCAATAGAAAGATTAGGAAATCAGGCAAAGTATAAAGTGAGTGATAGGATTAGACATTTTCAACAGGCTTGAGGTTGAATATATAATCTTAGGAAGAAACAAATATGTAGTAATCAATAGGATTGACATTTGAGAGCATTAGGCACCCTGGACATGGATGTTTTTAGTAATCCATGGTCACTTTTCATTTAGGCTTCGGTACAATCATATGTGTGACCTTTGCATTTTGTGTCCAGAATATTACCGTGATACAATGTATATGTAGATAAGGTGACATGAGTATTTCTTCACCATAATGGGAAGTAATATTCTGGAAACTTATAAATTAGTACTGGTGATACAAATAGGTGTACCTTGTGTTGATGATTATTGAGATGTTGCATGAATAGACCATATTGTGAATAAAGTATATAACTGGTTCCAACTTTAAATAATGGATTGAGTTTGCATCTGAAAATATATTGGAAATCTTATATTGATATATATACAATCATTCCAACCAGTTAAATATGTAATGATAATATTAGGGTTACGGTTATCGTGAAGAGTGAGTATTGCTTCAAAAATGATTATGGAATCAAAAATAATGTGTTTAGAAAGAAGTCTAGTGAAAAGACCAGTAAAGAAACATGGAGGAATACATGTGTTCTGAAGTAGTAAGTAAATGAAAGTGAACCAAATGCCTATAATTTTGTGAAGTTTTGGATGAAAAAATATATCCTATGATGTCCATAAACTGAAAAAATAGTAATGTACCAGTGTTGAGTAAAAATGAACTTCAAAATACACATCATGTCCCATAGCAATCTACTTGCATTGATGTTAAACTGGGTCAGGTACTGTAGAAATATTAGGATTTGTATGCACCACCTACAGAACTTAGTTTTCAGTACTAGGAAACCAATATGTATTACAGGTGTATAAATATTGCTGAAAATAATCTTGTAAAAATTGGATTTTGAACTCACATACATGAATATAAATGAATTTAGGGAGTGTAAAATAAGACACATGTTTTTCATATTTTTTTAAAATCTGGAAAATATATATATATATATATATATATATATATATATATATATATATATATATTTTTTTTTTTTTTTTTCCAGATTTAAAAAAAAATATACACAAACACACACACACACACACACACACACACATGCACACACACACACACACATTAATATTTAGCAATATATATGCCAATTGAAATTCATCATGAAATATAATTCATCCACATATCCAAAAATATTCATTTTACTGAACATGGATTTATGTATAGTGTTTTTCACTAGAAAGCTCACCCATAGGTTGAATTTTCAGTTCCATCATTATTTAGGGAGAGTCATCTGTTCTCACAATTTTATATTCCAAAGTCAGGGAGCTCACAAGAATGTCCGTGTGATACCAGGTAGGATATTATGTATATGCATAAAAAAATACATGTGCTGAATAGGATACAGAGAAAGGGAGACAGGAATTTATATATGTGATAATTTTAAAAAATCATGGAGAAATATTACAATGAAAAGTTGACTAGATTTAAAACACATACTCTTGATAATGCAGAAGGCAAATAGAAGTATACACCATGCTTCCTATGAAAGGCCTGTATTTCTATTCGGTTAGGTTTCTTTCTCTCCATGATATTAGGATTAGTAGTCAGAGTCTAGTAGGGTATGGGTTAGTGTCAGGGATTAAGTATTTCAAATGGAAAAAAGGAAAATGAATCTAATGTGTATGCAAAAATGTGATACACAAAAATCTTCGCTCTCTCATCCAGAACAATGCCTTGACATAACCATCGCTAAAAGTAAGACACAATTAGAGGAGAGGAGTTAGAAAATCTGTGAATATATATGTGGAATGGAAAATGCTCAGGAGTTCACAACACTGGAGGTGGTAGAACAGTTTCCAAAAGTAAGGGAGAGGGTAAACAATCCAGAAATATGGAGCTGTGCTGGCCTAAAGACTTCTTGAGAAACTTCCTCTGAGGTTGGGAACAAGAAATATATGTAATTGTCAGGAGATTTAGCTTCGTTTGTAGTGACACCATGAAATCTGGGTCTGCATCTCTATGACCTGGAGGACATGGTCTTTATTTTCGAATGAACATGAGGGAGCAGTTCTGAATTCTCCCTTTGTAGGTAAACTGTGGCCACTGGGAGCTACGTGTCTTTCTGTGTGGACTGTGAAGCCATTTGGTGATCCTCCACTTTCCAGGGTTTTTCTTACTGCTGCACTGGGAGTTTGGTACTTGCTTCACGAAATACAAGGAGTTCAACTGGGACAAAATGCTGGAGGGAGTTCTGTCATGTGTGGTTGGTCAGGGTCGTGAAGAGAATGTACGAACCAGGCTTCTATCCTACATAGCTTTCCCCTTGACTATAGCAACCTGATTCTGAACATTGCCGTGAAACCTGTCCATATGACAAGATGCCTTTACATATAAAGGTCTGCTGCCTGCACCATGTCAGTCGCAAGTCTTTCGAAGCCAATGGAAGATCCAGGTGGTCCTACCAAAAATATTTATTTACACACCTACAGTCCACTTCTCTACGCCCACTACTCACCAGGCTCCAATTACTGGCATCTCTGTTCTACACCATTTTCACGAAACCCAGTCAATCAATGCACTCTTTGGTACACTCATGATCAGCAACAGGAAATCCAAAGTTTATCCAGTGCCACCTGGTGATGGGAATTTCAAAAATTTCATGGTTTTAATCTAGTCATTTTTCAAAAATGAAGTTAGAGGCACTGTGGGTTTCAATTAATTCAGGAACCATTAAATGGTGAGGAAGCTCATTTCAATGAAAGCTCTGGAGAACACTCACAGAAAAGCCTTCCAAAAGACTGGCAAAAAGGTCACATGAATCCAGACACATTGAGGTCTACAATGTGAGGTCCATATGTGTTTGGACTCTCAACTAGGGCTGCCAAGTCTTTAAGAATTAAATCATGTGATATCCTGGCTCAGAATCCCCAAGCTCTGTGGAAAGCCATCCTGGGCCTAGATCTCAGTTTCCAAAGGCGATTCTCACACGTGGCCTAGTAAAATCCCAAGAGAATTCACGGCAATACTTCTCTGAGGTCAGATCCAGAACTCATTCTTTAAGGGGAATCACACCAGAGTTCAAGCCCAGGTGATCCCAGTCATCTTTTCCAACTACCACACAAATTACCACAATTCAAACAAGAACACTCCCATATGGCCCTCATCTTCTTCCATATTGACACTCATCATAATTTGGCTGGAGGTTTCCATGAGGGGCGCAGACGAAGACAGTGTCCAAAATAAGCTCCTTTGACCCTCATTTGCCTGAAGTCAAGGTGGCCTGGACACCCATCCTGTGAACCAGGAGTGATCAAATAGGCCTGCCATTAATACCGCTCCAATTCTCCAATTTGAGACCTACTGACTGTGGGGTTTAGATTCTTTATGTGAATTTTAGTCATGAAAAAACCAAGCACCTGTGGGCTAGCCTCTACAGGTTTTGAAGAACTCATTTGACCCAAAGGATCCCTATTTTCACTTGATGGAGTTCAGGAATCTTACAGAGGAAGTCAAAAGACTTCATCCCAATGACTGCTCTTTTGGCCATTTTTCCTTTGGATGCAAACATGGGAACTTTCTTTAGATCCATCAGGTGCTTAGAATCTAAGTCACAGCCACACACAAGGCCAGGGGGTTGATTCAGACACATCCCTTTTCAAAGCACTTAAGAAAAGAGCCACAGGTATGCCCAATCATTTGCTTTTGAAAACTGTTTTCTTCAGGCTTTCACAAAGGGGTGGCCAGAGGCAAAGACCTTCCTGACATTCAGGGCAACAGAACAATAGGTAAGCAAAAGGCCCAAAGCAGAGTTTCTCCACTGAGACTTTCCTGGTCACACTGATATCTGAGTTTTCTGAGATGCTCCCCATTCCCTACAGCTATCCAGTACATTGCCATGTCACAGAGCTTTGAGGTGGTAAATATCTTGGACACAAAACCATAGGCCTATTCTTGATGGCCGGAATTCAGGAAGAAAACAGGAACTTAGGAAGATAGCAGGTGTTGCACATCAATAAGGCAAGCTACAGTCCATTCATAAATGGGGCAATATGAATGCTGAGAAGCTTTCTACTAGACACGACACATCCATTGATGAATTCTCTTTTCTAATGTCTACAACCACGGACACAGTGAGATACACAGACAGAGAAACACTCGCCATGTTAAACGACTTACTAGAAACAGTCCACTTCAAACGAAACAAACTGACTTTCCTACCTATTCTCAGAAAATGAGACAAAACCACAAACCCCTAACCACACCCACAAAGGCACCTTCTTCCCCCATGTAGGTCTTTTACTATCCGGAGTGTCCTCTGACTTGTAGGCCATAATATGTTCCCCCAAAATGGCCTGTCCTGTCTCAGATCTGGTCTCCTTGGCAAAGTTTGTGAACTTCTCAGGAGCCAACGGTGAGCCACTCACTGCTTTCTCAAGAAAAGCCCCGCTTCTGAGCTTTCCTGGCATTTGGTCTTCTCACGTCTGAAGGTACCAAGAAAGACTGATTGTTATTGGTAAATCCAAATAAGTGAGACCACAAGGACGGGGACTGGGACTGGCTCTGGGTGCCTGGCTTCCTGGATCCAAAGTTCAGAGAGTTCCATCACCAAGGAAGTGAGGTGAGGTCACTTCTTTCCTGAACTGAATGAGGTCCCTGTCTTGGCAACCACTTTGTCTTAACTGTTGCTTCCAAGGGTCCCATGAGATTGAGGCTGCCCCTACTTCCTGTAACACTTTCACAAGATAGAATGGTATATCAACCATAGGCACCCAGGAATAGATTTCCACACAGGCCTGTTTTGGTCCATATTCTCTAAATTAAGAAGAGAATCTGATTCAGACACAACCTTTTATCCTGACCGGGTTGTTTGCCATGGAAGATGACTGTTGGTCTCTCAGGTCCTTCATAGCTGCCTACATCTTCTCCAGGGATCATTTCTGCATGGGCCTTTGAGGTTCTCAGCAGGTGGAAGTTTCCCTACATTTCTGTATTGTAAAATCAACTCTTTCCCTGCTCTTCTATAAAGTTAGATTGAGGGAACAGTGTATGATTATGGTTAAAAACATGTTTGATTTGGGTTAGAAATCATTGTGCTGGATGAATAATGGTATTGGGAACTTGCTATGTGTATAAGAGTATATAGGTGTAATATATGCATGAAAAAAGAAATCTAAGTATGATTTGAAGGCCAGAAGGGCATTGGGTCCTTGATTGGGATACGCAGCATTGAATTACGTTCTGCAGAGATGTCTCAGATAAATCAATATACAATGGCATAGGACCTTGTACCTTGCATGAATTAATGTAGAAGGAACATCCAGTCAAAAAGGGATAGTCGGTAGTGAAAGGTTAATAAAATAGTTACTTGTAATTTCCTGTTTTTCTGTATGCTTAACAAAACACTCTTGAAATCTTGAGAAATGTTTGCTAATCTTGTTCTAGAATGTACTGTTCCCAACTGCCAAACTGCAGAATGTACTGCCTTACTCGGTGTCACGCGAACTGCCCACTCACCCTTACACATCAGTAAACTTCCCTCCCTTCCCTCTCCAAGAAATGTATGTAAGCTCTGCATAAGCTGTTCTCAGAGCTCTCTGATCTATTTAAGTTAGCTGTGAGCCCCAGCAAGCTGGACCCAAAAAAACCCTTTGCTGTTGCATGAGACAGTCTCTTGGTAGTCTCTTCCTTTGACACTCGCCTGACCTTTACATATTGAGGTTCCACCGAGTTCTGGCAGTGGTGGATGAGAGACCCCAACGGGCTCCTCTTGGAGCAAGTAAGGTGCCTCTTTCTGGTTTCAGGTGTCATGTTAGGGCTTGGCAAAATTGCTGGCGATGAAGAGCCTGGGGTCTCTCCGACGGTGGCTGAAAGACGTGTCACAGAGACACAGGGCACCTCCCTGGGGGACCCCGCAGAGGACTCGGAGAATCAAGGAACAATTGTTTCCTCGACTCAGTGATATTTTGTTTTAGATTCGTTATTGCCATCCTATCAGGTTTTGCCGGCTACGCATTCCTGGTCTCAGTGTTGGACGTCCATTGCCTGTCTTTATGGTCTTGTCTTATCTGTGTCATGTGTCTTTGCTTTTACTGTTTGTGTACCTTTCATTATGGGACAGAGCACTTCAATGCCTCTGTCCCTGACCCTTGATCACTGAACCAAAGTCCACTTACGGGCTCAGAATCTTTCTTTTTTTAGTAAAACGCTGGACCTGGCAGACTCTCTGTGCCTCAGAATGGCCCATTTTGGAGTCGTATGGCCCCTAGAAAGATCTTTCTACTTCCCACTAATTTAAAAAGTCAGAGATATTGTCTTTCATCCAGGGCCACATAGCCATCCTGATCAACAGCCATATATCTTAACTTTGCAGGACCTCTGCAAATCTCCTCCTCCATGGGTGAAGCCTTTCCTTGCCCATGCCTCTGCTCATACTCCTTCCCCCATGATCTCTCAAACCCGCACCTCTTCCTCCTCCTCCACCCTCTGTTCTCCCTGAGTCACAAGATTTGACTCTACTGGACTCTTCTTCCCCTCCTTATCCCCTGCCCTCGTCCCCTAACACACAACACACTCTAAGTGATTCCCCTGCTGTTGACTAAGCCTCTCTACCATTGGAGGAAGCTAAGCCGGTAATAGGATCTGATAATGGACCGATGTTCATGGCCCAGGTAAGTCAGGGGTTAGCCAGGAACCTGGGGATTAATTGGGAGTTATATTGTGCTAATAGACCCCAGAGTTCAGGACAAGTAGAAAGAATGAATAGAACCATTAAAGAGACCTTAACGAAATTAACCTTAGAGACCAGCATAAAAGATTGGACTATGCTCCTGCCTTATGCAATGTTTCATGCAAGAAAAAATCCCTCTGTTTCTTTGAGTAACCTTACCCCCTGAGAAATTCTCTATGGTGGCCCTCATCCAGTAAGGGTCCTAAGCCCAACTGTAAGACCTAAGGATCGTTTTCACACCCTCTTGCTTGACAGACTTAAAGCTCTTGAAAGAACTCAGTGATACCTGTAAAAATAGCTGGCCACTGCCTACCAAACTGTGTACCAGGGGATTCCACATGCATATCAAATAACAGACTTCATCTATGTAAGATGACATCAGGTGTCATCCCTGGAACCCCGCTGGAAAGTACCATACCAGGTGCTACTTATAACACCTACAGTGGTAAAGGTATACAGAATCACTTCCTGGATCCATGCCTCTCATCTCAAGCCTGCTCCTTGTCCAGAATCTTTCTGGAAACTGGAAAAGACTGGTAACAGTTTCAAATTTTGTATTCGCCATGTGGATAAGGTTATATACCCTCCCCTTGGCCACAAGTAGTCCTAACCCTCATCAGCCTGTTAAGCAGCGATGGATGATCACAAATCCTACTGGAAAAGAGTATAATCTATCTCGCATACAGCCCCCTTAGGGACCTGGTGGCCATCTCTCCACCCAGACATTTGTCAGCTGGCCATAGGTCTTTTCTATTGGGATATCCCTGATGAAGAAAATCCCAGTAAAATACCATTAAATTCCTTTCGTACCATAGATAATGGAAACAAACATTATGGATGTAGTGACACGCGAACCAGATGCAGGTTGGCTAGCCTAGATTACTATGTTTGCCCGGCAAACTATCAAAGCCACAATCAGTAACAGCTGTGTGGGGGAAAAGCCGACTTCTTCTGTATGTCATGGAGATGTGAGCATACAGGGGCTGCCTGATGGAACCCCAATAATTCATCAAATTCAGTACACAGCATTGGCCATATTACCAAGTAGACAACAGAAAAAGGATGGCCCCCAGAGGGGTCTCTAGATCCTCAAATTTTGCGTGACCTTTTTAACTTCTGCAAGTGCTCAAAAGGGTGAAAGAAGATTCCCCTATGTGGAGGCCTTTTTCCTCCTTCACTCACATCCTGAACTATGCTTCTCCAATAGATTTTTATCCTCAGCCTTCTGATGCAGACTCTCTGCTGTCACTCCCACCTCAGCAACCTGATTTCTCCCCTGCAATTACTAGATCAGAAACCGAAACCTCCACCAGTTCTCAGACAATTGCGCACTTGTGAGGTAGCAGGTACTGAGGTACCCCTCCACCGACTCATTCCTCTCTTCTCCTGTCAGTGCCCTCACCGGGTCCCACCAGGTCCTCTTTCCAGCTAACCCAAAGCTCAATCGAGCTGAGGAGAGCTCTCAGACCCTTATCCAAGATGTAATATAAATGGTCATTAAAGTTGCTTTGTCATCACTGAAAACAGGTTACTAAAATTTAAAGTCCCTCACAGGATTTTGGGATACTCACTCCCGTTTTCTGCTCTGCTCTACCTGTTCTACTGCTGAAGTTTTGTTGCTAGGAAATTTCCAAACCCCTTTCCAATTATTCTTTTACATCTCTCTTTTTCCTCATTCTCAGATCCTTGGAGCTTCTCTCAGCCCCACCTTCCCCGTATTCCCCCTCTGTACCAGGCCCACAGAAAAGTCTTAAATGTCAATCTCCAGAAGTCTTCACCATGGCTGACTTTAGAACTTTCAGCATAGAGTTTCTATAAAGAGTTCAATGTAGATAAACTTTCTCTTTTCGTATTGCCCTGTTCGACTTGGCCACTGGCTAAAAAACTCAGTACTTCTAAGCTAGACAACCCCTAACTAGTTTTTCACAAAATATGTGAACAAGGCCTCTGGCCTTCAGCTGGGGCTTCACAGAAATGGCTACATTTCTAAGGTAAAGAAATTACCAACTGGGCTCCGTTGTAACAGCTGGCAGGGGGAAAATAAGAAAGGGAATAAAAAGCTCTCCCCCTCCCATGTGTCCTTGAAAATTTAACTTGCCAAGAACAGAGGAAAAATCAGAAACAAATACTGCTTTTTTGAACTTCTGCAGACTGTAAACTTCTGAGCCCCATCCCTTATATGTTGGGTACAAAATTCTGAAACTACCTAAACTTGAGTTTCAGGGGATTAATTGATTACAACAGAAGCAATGCCCTCTGAATCCGGTTGCAAGAAAATAGGACTGTTTCCCTGTCTTCAGTGCTATATTAGGTGCCTTTCCTTGTCTGTCCCTACAACAGCATAATTCTATATACTTAAACATTGTTTATGTTTTCATGAAATGGTCAACAGATGTGATTAAGTTTGAAATGGTGCAGATGTTTCCCAGAGTGCTCTATCATGACGCAGGTTCGTTTGAAGATCAAATAGGGGGGGCATACAACCGGTTCCACTGAGAACATGTATCCCTCACTTTAGCCATCCTATTAGGAATAGGAATTGCTGCACGGGTGGGCACAGGAACCACTGCCATTGTCCATGGGACACAACAAATGACCCAATTAGAAGCAGCAATAGAGCAAAACTAAGATATTAGAAACCTCCATCAGAGCTTTGCATGAATCTTTAACCTCTCTCTCTGAAGTTGTTTTACAGAACAGTTGAGGGTTGGACCTCCTCTTTATTAGAGAAGGGGGCCTTTGTGCTGCGTTGAGGGAAGAATGTTGTTTTTATGCTGACCATACTGGAGTTGTAATAAAATCTATGAGTAAATTTAAAAGACACCTTGAAGAGCATCAACAAGAGAGAGAGGTCCAAAAATGGTGGCTTGAGTCTTGGTTCACACACTCCTCCTGGTTAACTACGTTTTTATCAACCCTGGCAGGTCCAATAATAATCCTCATATTATTGCTAACTATAAAACCCTGTTTGCTCAACCGTGTGATTTCTTTTCTCCAGGCTCCAATTGGACGAGTTAAACTTATGGTAATACCCCACTAGCAGACATAGAATGTGACACCCTCCAATGATCATTTTTATTATTAAAAGTAGCCAGAAGAAGAAGTGGGGAATTAAAGGTTAATAAAATAGGTACTTGTCACTTCTTGTTTTTCTGTATGCTTAACAAAACACTGTTGAAATCTTGAGAAATGCTTGCAAATCTTGTTCCCAGAATGTTCTGTCCCCAACTGCCCAACTGCAGAATGTACTCCCTCACCCAGTTGCACGCAAACCACCCACTCGCCCTGACCCATCAATAAAATTCCCTCCCTGCCCTCTCCATCGAAAGTATAGCTCTACTTAAGCTATTCTCAGGGCTATCTGCTCTATTCAAGTGATCTCTGAGCCCCAGGATGCTGGACACCCAAAAAACCCTTTGATGTTGCATGAGATAGTCTGTTGGTGGTCTCCTCCTCTGAAGCTCGCCCCACATTTACTTGGATGATTGAATGTAGAAGAGAACATCCAGTCAAAAAGGGATAGTCTGTAGCATTAGGAAGATAGTCAGTACTTTTAGGAAGAAGGGTGAGTATAGGAATTGGAAGAAAAGTTCTTTAGCAATAGGGTTTCGATTAGAGAGTGAATGTAAATGTCAGCACAGGTGAAGAGTCAGTCACAATGATGAACTGGGGAAAATATGTAGGAAAGCAGATATCAATAGAGACATTATGAAATCAGGCAAATTATAAAGTGAGTGATAGGATTAGATATTTTGAACAGGGTTGAGTTTAAATATATAATCTTAGTAAGAAACAAATATGTAGTCACAAATAGGATTGACATTTGAGAGCATTAGGCAAATTTCAGGTGGATGAATATTTCTCAGAATAATCTTGTGAATAGTTGATTATAAATCCACATACATAAACATGAATGAATTTAGGGAGTATATATAAGACACATATATTTCATATTTATATATATATATATATATATATATATATATATATATATATATATATATATACAAAACACACACACATACAAAAAAGTAGCAATATGTATGTCAATCAAAATTCATTATAAAATATATATCATCCACAGATCTAAAAATAATGCATAATGTATAATGCCCTAACAGCATTATACATAAATCCATGTTCAGTAAAATAATTTTACTGAACATGGATTTATGTATAATGCTGTTCAACTAGCAAGCTCACCCATAGGTTGAATATCCAATTCCAACAGGTTTAGTAGGAGTGATCTCTTATAATGATTTGTATCTGCCAAGTCAGCCACCTCACAAGAATGTATGTGTGGTACCAGGTAGGAATCTATTTGTGCATATAAGAATACAGAGAAAGGGAGACAGGAATTCACATATTTGTTAACCTTAAAAATACATGGACAACTATTTCAACAATAAATCAACTAGATTCATAACTCCAACTCTGTATCATGCAAAAGGCAAGTCCAACAATACACCAGGCCTACTCTGAACTGCTTTTATTTCTATTCTGTTTGGGTTAGTTTTCTTAATCATATTAGAATTAGTTGTCAGAGTCTGGTCGGGTATGGGTTAGAGTCAGGGATTCAGTATTTTGAATGGAAAATAGAAAACTGAATCCAATGTATGTGCAAATATATGCTACAGAAAATTCTTCCCACTCTCCTCCAGAACAATGCCTTGACATTACCTTCGCCCCATGTAAGACACAATTAGAGGAGAAGAGTAAGAAAATCTGTGAATACCTATCAGGAATGGAAAATGCTCCAGATTTCACATCTTTGGAGGTGGTAGAGGAGTTTCCAAAAGTAAGAGACAGGCTAAACACTCCACAAACATGGAGCTCTGCTGGCCTAAAGACTTTTTGAGAACCTGCCTTTGAGGTTGGGCACTTAAAATATATGGTGTTTTCAGGAGCTTTAGCTTTATTTGTAGTGAGACAATCAAAGCTTGATCTGCATCTATGTGACCTGGAGGACATGGTTATTTATTTTCCAATAAAAATGAGGCAGCAGTGCTGAGTTCTCTCTTTGTAGGTAAACTGTGGCCACTGAGGCTAAGTGTCTCCCCGTGTGGACTGTGAAACAACTTGGTCATCCTCCAATTATCGTGGTGTTTCTTGCTGCTGCACTGGGAGTTTGGTATTTGCTTCATGAAATACAACGAGTTCAAATGGGAAACAGTACTGAAGGGAGTTCTGTCAGCTGTGGTGGGCATGGTCTCCAGGAGAATGCACCAACCAGGGTTTTATCTCACGTAGCTTGCCCCCTCGACAATAGCAACATGATTCTGAACATTGCCCTAAAACCTCTCCATATAAAAATATGCCTTTACGTATATGGGTCTGATGGCTGCACTATGTCAGTCTCAAGCCATTTGGAAGCCAATGGAAGATCCACATGGCCCCACCACAGATGTTTTATCACTCAGTTGCATAACACTTCTCTAGGCCCACTACTCACCAGGCTCCTACTTACTAGCTTCTCTGTTCTACACCATTTTCATGAAACCCAGTCAATCAAGGCCCTGTCTGGTATATTCATGATCATCAACAGGACATCAAAGGTTCTCCAGTGACATCTGGTCATGGGAATTTTAAAAATTTCATGGTAATTATCTAGCAATTTTTCACGGATGAAGTTGGAGGCACTGTGGGTTTCAATTCATTCAGGAACCATTAAAGGGTTTGGAAGCTAATTTCAGGGAAAGCTCTGGAGTACTCTCACAGGCAAAGCTACCCAATGAGTGGCCAAAAAGTCACATGAAGCGAGGCCAATTGAGGTCTATAAAGCGAGGTCCATGTGTGCTTTGAATCTCAATAATGCATGCCAAGTCTTTCAGAATAAAATCATGTAATATCCTGGCTGAGATTCCCAGTGTTTTGTGGAAAGCCAACCTGTGTCTCGATCTCAGGTTCCAATGGCAACTTCATGCCTGGCCTCCTAAAATCCCAACACAATTCATGGCAATACTTCTTTCAGGTCAGTTCCAGAACGCAGTCTATAAGGAGAATCACACCAGAGTTCAAGTCCAGGTGGACCCAGACAACTCTTCCAACCGCGAATCAAAAGGAAACAATTAAAACCAGAATACTCCCTCATGGCCCTATTCTTCTTCCATATAGACACTAATCATAACCTCTCCCTGGAGTTTTCCATGAGTTGTGCAGCCCAAGAAAATGTCCAAAATAAGCTTCTTGCACCTCTTTTGCCTAACTTCAGGGTGGCCTGGGCACCCTTCCTGTGAACCAGGAGTGATCAAATAGGCCTGCCCTTAATACTGCTCCACTTATCCAATTTGAAGCTCTCTGACTGTGGGGTCTAGATTCTTTATGTTAATTGGAGTCATGAGAAAAGCCAAGACAGTGTCCAAAATCAGCTCGCTTGCCCCTCATTTGCCTAAAGTCAGGGTGGCCTGGACACCATTTCTGTGAACCAGGAGTGATCAAATAAGCCTGCCGTTAATACTTCTGTGTTTCTCCAATTTGAGGCCTACTGATTTCAGGTATCAATTCTTTATGGGATTTGGAGTTATGCGAAAACCAAAGAACCTCTGCAGGGAACTGAACAACTCATTTGACCCAAAGAATCCCTATTCTCACTTGATGGAGTTCAGGAACCTAACAGAAAAAGGCAAGAGACTTCATCCATAATGAATGATTTTTTTGCCATTATGGTTTTGGATGCACACATGGGATCATTCTTTAGATGCATCAGGTGCTGAGAATCTAAGTCATAGCCACACACATGGCCAAGAGACTAATTCAGACACATCCCTTCCCAAAGCAATTAAGCAAAGAGACACAGGTGATGCCATTCATTTCCATTTGAAAACTGTTTACTTCAGGTTTCACAAAGGGTTGGATTGAGGCAAAGAACTTCCTGACATTCAGTGCAAAACAACAATAAGTAAGCAAAAGGCCCAAAGCAGGGTTTCTCCACTGAGACTTTCCTGGTCACACTGATATCTGAGTTTTCTGAGATTCTCGCCATTCTCTTCAGCTATCCAGTAGTTGGCCATGTCACAGAGTTTGGAGGTGGTACATATTTTGGACACAAATCCATGAGCCTATTCTGGAGAGTGGCCAGAATTCAGGAAGAAAACAGCAACTTAGAAAGATAGCAGGTGTTGCACATCGACAAGACAAGCTGTACTCCATTCATATATTGGGCAGGTTGAATTATGGGAAGATTTACACTAGACAGGACACATCCATTAATGCATTCTCTTTTCCAATGTCTACAACAATGGACACAGTGGGATACACAGACATAGAAACACTCGCCTTGTCAAACGACTTACTAGAAACTGTCCACTCCAAACCAAACAAACCGCCTTTCCCATCTATTCTCAGAACATGAGACAAAACAATAAACCCACACCCACTCTCACAAAGGCACCTCCTTCCCCCAAGTAGGTCTGTGACTATCCAGAGTGTCCTCTGACTGGTGGGCCATACTATGTTCCCCTGAAATGGTCTGTCTTCTCTCAGATCTGCTTTCCTTGGCCAACTCTGTGAAGTTGTCAGGAAAAAGTGGTGAGCCACTACCTGCTTTCTCAGGAAAGATCCGTCTTCAGAGCTTTCCTGACATTTGGCCATGCTCACATCAGAAGGTACCAAGAAAACTGACTCTGTCCTTGGTAAATCCAAACAAGTGAGCCCACTGGGACTGGGACTGGGACTGCCTCTTGGTGCCTGGCTTTTTGGATACCAAGTTCAGACAGTTCCATTACCAAGGAAATGAGGTATGTCACTTTCTTTGGAACTGAATGAGGTCACTGCCTTGGCAACCACTTTGTCCTAACACTTGCTTCCAAAGGTCCCATGAGATGGAGGCTTCCCCTACTTCCTGTGACACTTTCACAAGGTAGTATGATATATCAACCATTGGCACCCGGGAACAGCTCTCCACACAAGCCTGGTTTGGTCCATCTTCTCTACAATAAGAAGAGAGAGGCTGATTCATACATATCCCTTCATCCTGAGAAGATTGTTTGCCATGGAAGATGACTTTTGCTCTCTCAGGTCCTTCATACCTGCCTACAACTTCTCTAGGTATCATTTCTGCATCGACCTTTGAAGTTCTCAGCAGGTGGAAGGTCCCCAACTTTCCTGTATTGTAAAAACCACTCTGCCCCTGCTCTTCTGTAAAATGAGATTGAGGGAACAGTGTATGTTTAGGGTTAATAACAGGTTTGATTTGGGGTACGAATCATTCTGTGCGATGAATAATGGTATTGGGAACCTGCGATATTTACAAGAATATAGAGGTGAAATATAAGTATGAAAACAAAAATCTAGGTATGATTTGAAGCCCAGAAGGACATTGGGCCCTTGATTGGGATACTTAGATTTGAATTATGCTCTGCAAAGTTGTCTCAGATAATTCGATATACAATGGCATAGAACCTTTTACCTTGGATGATTGAATGTAGAAGAGAACATCCAGTCAAAAAGGGATACTCGGTAGGATTAGGAAGATAGTCGGTAGGTTTAGAAAGAAGAGTGAGTATAGGATTTGGACCAAAAGTTCTTTAGCAATAGGGTTTCGATTATAGAGTGAATGTAAATGTCAGCACATATGAAGTGTCAGTCACTAGGATCAACTTGGGAAAATATGTTGAAAAGCAGATATCAATAGAAAAATTACGAAATCAGGCAAAGTATAAAGTGAGTGATAGGATTAGACATTTTCAACAGGGTTGAGTTTGAATATATAAATTAGGAAGAAACAAATATGTAGTCACCAATAGGATTGACAATTGACAGCATTAGGCAACCTGGACATGGATGTTTTTAGTAATTCATGTACACTTTACATTTAGGCTTTGGTACAATCATAAATGTGAACTTTACATTTTTTTGTCGAGAATATTACTTTGATAAAATGTATATGTACATCAGGTGACATGAGTATGTCTTCCATCATTTCTGTGAGCAATATATTGAAGATGTAAAATTAGAATCGGGGGTACAAAGAGGTGTACCCTGTGTCTATGAATATAGAGATAAAGCATGAATAGACCCTAATGTGAATAAATAATATAACTTTTTTCAACTTTAAAAAATGAATTTATCTAATATCTGAAAAATTACAGGCAATCGTATATTGATATACAATCATTCATTCCAAGCAGTTATACATCTAATGGTAATATTCGTGTTTTGGTTTATAATGAAGAGTGTGTGAGATTTGCTTCAAAAGTGACTATGGAAATAATGTGTTTGGAAAGAAGACTCATGAAAATACCAGTAAAGAAACCCTGACAATACATGTGTTCTGAAGCAAAAAGTGATTAAATTTGAAACAAATGCCTACAAATTTGTGAACTTGTGGATGAAATGTATATCCTATGATGTGCAAAAACTGAAGAAATAATAATGTACCAGTGTCGAATACAAATGAATAAAGAATTACATATCATGTCCCATAGGAATCTACTTGCATTGATGTTAGACTGGGTCAGTTACTGTAGAATAATTAGGATTTGTATGCATCATTCCCTGAAGTTAGTTTTCAGTACTAGGAAACAAATATGTATTTAAGGTGGATGAATATTTCTGAGAATAATCTTGTGAAAAGTTGATTAAAAATCCACATACATGAACATGAATGAATTTAGAGAGTGTATATTAGACACATATATTTCATATTTTGAAAAATCTGGAGAGTGTACACACACACACATACACACACACAAAAAAAAAAACCACTCACAGACATTAAAAAGTAGCAATATAAATGCCAATCGAAATTCAACAGTAAATATATATCATCCACAGATGCAAAAATATTTATTTTACTAAACATGGGTTTATGTATAATGTTGTTCTACTAGGACGCTCCCTATAGGTTGAATTTTCAGTTCCAACAGCGTTTAGGAGGAGTGATCTCTTCTCACAATTTGTATCTGCCAAGTCAGCCACCTCACAAAGATGTACGTGTGATACCTGGTAGGATTCTATATATGCATATAAATAAATATACAAGTGTGAATAGGCTAAAGAGAAAGGGAAACATGAATTCTCATATTTTAAAATTTAAAAACACATGGAGATCTTTTTCTATTAAACATTGACTAGATTTATAACTCCTACCTTGTATAATGCAAAATGCATGTCCAACTATACAACATGCCTCCAATGAACTGCTTGTATTTCTATAAGTTTGGGTTATTTTTCTCTATCATATTAGGATGAGTTGTCTGAGTCTAGTAGGTATGGGTTAGTGTCAGGGATTCAGTATTTCAAAAGGAAAATTGGAAATTGAATTCAATTTGTATGCAAATATATGCTGCACAAATATCCTCCCACTCTCATACAGAACAATGCCTTGAAATTACCTTCACCCTAAGTAAGACACAGTTAGAGGAGAATAGATAGAAAATCAGTGAATACATATCTGGAATGGAAAATGCTCAGGAGTTCACAACCTTGGAGGTCGTAGAGGAGTTTCCAAAAGTAAGGGACAGGGTATACACTCCACAAACATGGAGCTCTGCTGGCCTAAAATCTTTTAGAGCAACTGCCTCTGAGTTTGGGAACGTGAAAAATATGTTGTTGTCAGGAGAATTGGCTTCCTTTGTAGTGAGACCATCAAAGCTGGGTCTGCCTCTATGTGACATGGAGGAAATGGTATCTTATTTTCCCATGAACATGAGGTAGCAGTGTTGATTTTCTTCTTTTTAGGTAAACTGTGGCCTCTGGGGGCTAAGTGTCTCCCCGTTGGACTGTGAAGCCATTTGGTCCTCCTCCACTTTTTGTGGGGTTTTTGCTGCTGAACTGGTAGTTTGGTATTTGCTTCATGAAATTCAAGGAGTTCAACTGAGACACAGTGCTGGAGGGAGTTCTGTCATGTGTGGTGGTTCAGAGTCTGCAGAAGAACGCACCAACCACGCTTCTATCCCTCAAAGCTTGCCACATTGCATCCTTGTCCATAGCAACCTGATTCTGAACATTGCCCTGAATCCTCTCCATATAACAAGATGCCTTTAATTACACGGGTCTGCTGGCTGCTTCATGTAATCCACAAGCCATTTGGAAGCCAATGGAAGATCCACATTGCTCCAACACAGATGTTTTATCACACTCCTGCCCACCACAGCTCTAGGCCCACTTCTCAGCTGGCTGCAACTTTCTGGCACCTCTGTTCTACACCATTTTCATGTAACCCAGTCAAGCAAGGCACTGTCTGGTACATCCATGATCAGCAACAGGATATCCAAAGGTTCTCCACTGCCACCTGGTCATGGGAATTTCAAAAATTTCATGGTATTTATTTAGACATTTTTCAAGGATGAAGTTGGAGGCACTGTGGGTTTCAATTCATTCAGGAACCAGTAAATGGTGAGCAAGATTATTTCAATGAAAGCTCTGGAGAACCCTCACAGGCAAGGCTTCCCAAAGAATGGCCAAAAGGTCACATTAAGCCAGGCCCATTAAGGTCTACAATATGATGTCCATATGTGTTTTCACTCTCAACTATGGCTGCCAAGTCTTTCGAATGAAATCATGTGATATCTTGGCTGAAATTCCCAGTGCTCTGTGGAAAGCCACTCTGGGGCTAGATCTCAGTTTCCAAGGGTGACTCTCATACATGGCCTCTTAAATCACAACACAATACATGGCAATACTTCTCTGAGATCTGTTCATGAACTCAGTCTATAAGGGGAATCACACCAGAGTTCAAGCCCAGGTAGACCTTGTTATGTCTTCCAACTGTCACACAAATATCCACAATTAAATCCAAAACACTTCCACATGGCACTCATCTTCTTCCATTTACAAAATCATCATAACCTCTGGCTGGAGGTTTCCATGAGGGGTGCAGCCCAAGACAGTGTCCAATATAACCTCCCTTGCCCCTCATTTGCCTAAAATCAGGGTGGCCAGGACATCCTTCCAGTGAACCAAGAGTGATCAAATAGGCCTGCCATTAATATGGCACTGCTTCTCCAATTTGAGGCCTACTGACTGTGTGTTTTAGATTCTTTATGTGAATTGGCGTCTTGAGAAAAACCAAGCACTTATGGGCTAGCCTCTGCAGGGTTTTGAGGAACACATTTGAACAAAATGATCACTATTCTCACATGATGGAGGACAGGAAACTTACAGAGGAATGCGAGAGACTTCATCCACACTGACTGCTCTTTTGTCCATTTTGGTTTTGGATGCACACATGGGATCCTTCTTTAGATCCATCAGGTGCTGAGAATCTAAGCCACAGTCTCACACAGGGCCAAAAGGCTGATTCAGACACATCCCTTTCCAAACCAATTAAGCAAAGAGCCACAGGTGATGCCCTTTCATTTCCATTTGAAAACTGTTTCTTTAGGCTCTACAATGGTGTGGCCTGAGGCAAACACCTTCCTGACATTCAGGGCAACAGAACAATTGGTGAGCAAAAGGCCCAAAGCAGGGTTTCTTCACTTAGAATTTCCTGGTCAAACTGATATCTGAGTTTTCTGAGATGCTCCCATTTCTTTCAGCTATCCAGTACATGGCCATGTCACAGAGCTTGGAGGTGGTACATATTTTGGACAAAAAAACATGAGCCTATTCTGGAGAGTGGCCAGAATTCAGGAAGAAAACAGGGACTTAGGAAGATTGTTGGAGTTGTCCAACCATAAGTCAAGCTGCAGTCCATTCATAAATTGGGCAAGTTGAGTCTAGACAGGACACATTGAATGATTCATTCTCTTTTCTAAAATCTAAAACCACGGACACAGTGGGATACACAGACAAAGAAATACTGGCCTTGTCAAACGACTTACCAGAAACAGTTCACTCCAAACCAAACAAACCGCCTTTCCTACCTATTCTCAGAACATGAGACAAAATCTCAAACCCACACCCACACATTCAAAGGAAGCTCCTTCCCCCAAGTAGGTCTGTGACTATTGGGAGTGTCCTCTGACTGGTGGGCCAAACTATGTTCTGATGAATCGCCTGTCCTGTGTCAGATATGGTCTCCTTGGCCAAATCTTTGAGGTTGTCACTAGCCAGCAGTGAGCCACTAATTGCTTTCTCAGGAAAGGCCCCTGTTCAGAGCTTTCCTGACATTTGTTCATCCTCACCTCAGTAGGTACCAAGAAAGACTGACTCTGTCCTTGGTAAATCAAAAAAATAAGACCACTGGGACTGGGACTGAGACTGGCTCTGGGTGCCTGGCTTCCCGGATTCCAAGTTCAGAGAGTTCCATCACCAAGGAAGTGAGGTGAGATTACTTCCTTCAGGAATTCTTTGAGGTCATTGCCTTGGCAACCACTTTGTCCTATGAGATGGAGGCTGCCCTTACTTCCTGTGACACTTTTACTAGTTAGAATGGTATATCAACCATAGGCACCCAGGAACAGCTCTCCACACATGCCTGGTTTGGTCTATCTTCTCTACATTAACAAGAGAGAGGCTTATTCAGACACAACCTTTCATCCTGGAAAGGTTGTTTGCGATGGAAGATGACATTTGCTCTCTCAGGTCCTTCATAGCTGCCTACATCTTCTCCAGGGATCAAATCTGCATGGACATTTGAGGTTCTCAGCAGGAGGAAGATACCCTACATTCCTGTATTGTAAGACGAACTCTGTCCCTGCTCTTCTGCAAAGTTAGATTGAGGGAAGAGTGTATGGTTAGGGTTAATAACATGTTCGATTTGGGTTATGAATCATTGCGAAGATTGATTAATAGTATTGGGAACCTGCAATATTTATAAGATTATAGAGGTGAAATATAAGTATGGAAACAGAAATCTAGGTAAGATTTGAAGCCCAGAAGGGCATTAGGCCCTTGATTGGGATACTTAGCTTATAATTACGTTCTGCACAGATGTCTCAGATAAATCGATAATCAATGGCATAGGACCTTACACCTTGGATGATTGATTTTAGAAGAGAACATCCACTCAAATTGAGATAGTCAGTGGGATTAGGAAGGTAGTCAGTAGGTTTAGGAAATAGAGTGAGTATAGGATTTGGAGCAAAAGTTCTGTAGCAATATGGTTTTGGTTATAGAGTGAATGTAAATTTCAGCACATGTGAAGAGTCAGTCACAATGATTAACTGGGGAAAATATGTAGAAAGGAAAATATCAATACAGACATTACGAAATGAGGCAATTATACAGTGAGTGATAGGATTAGACATTTTCAATAGGGTTGAGATTGAATACATAATCTCAGGAAGAAACAAAAATGTCGTCACCAATAGGAATAACATTTGAAAGCATTAGGCAACCTGGACATTTATCGTTTTAG
The DNA here is from genome assembly GCF_048772815.1 of Callospermophilus lateralis. NCBI lineage: Eukaryota > Metazoa > Chordata > Mammalia > Rodentia > Sciuridae > Callospermophilus > Callospermophilus lateralis. The sequence goes on along the minus strand of NC_135313.1, from coordinate 129,878,055 downwards.
TAATCCATGTTCACTTTCCATTTAGTATTTGGTATAATTATAAGTGTGATCTTTGCATTTTGTGCCCAGAAAAATATTGTGATCGAATGTATATGTAGATCATATGACATGAGTATTTCTTCCACGATTACTGGGAGCAATATTTGAAGACATATAAATTAGTATTGGGGGTACAAAGTGGTGTACCCTGTGTCTATGAATATAGAGATAATGCATGAATAGACCATACTGTGAATAAATATTATAACTGGTTCCACTTTAAATAATGGATTGAATTGATATCTGAAAATATATAGGAAATCATATATTGACATACAATCATTCACTCCAACCAGTTATATATCTAATGGTAATCTTAGGGTTATTGTTTATCATGAAGTGTGTGTGAGTTTTGTTTCAAAAGTGATTATGGAAATCGAAAATAATATGTTTGGAAAAAAGTCTCATGAAAAGACCAGTCAAGAAATATGGAGGAATCCATGTGTTCTGAAGCAGGAAGTGATTGAAAGTGAAACAAATGCCTATAAATTTTCAAATTGTGAATGAAATATATATCCTGTTATGTGCATAAACTGATGAAATAGTAATGTACCAGTGTTGAATAAAAGTGAACGTCAAAATACACATCATGTCCAATAGGAATCTACTTGCATTGATGCTAAACTGGGTCAGTTACTGTAGAAATATTAGAATTGCGTGCATTATTCACCAAAGATAGTTTTTTTTTTATTTTTATATATGGTTGTTCAAAACATTACATAGTTCTTGATATATCATATTTCACACTTTGATTCAAGTGGGTTATGAACTCCCATTTTTACCCTGTATACAGATTGCAGAATCACATCAGTTACACATCCATTGATTCACATATTGCCATACTAGTGTCTGTTGTATTCTGCTGCCTTTCTACTATCCCCCCTGGCCTCCCCGCCCCTCCCCACTTCTCTCTCTACTCCCTCTACTGTAATAAATTTCTCCCCCTTGTATTATTTTTCCATTTCCCCTCAATTCCTCTTGTATATAATTTTGTATAACCCAGAGGGTCTCCTTCCAATTCCATGCAATTTCCCTTCTCCCTCCCTTCCACCTCTCATCCCTGTTTAATGTTAATCATCTTGTCATGCTCTTTGTCCCTATCTGTCCTAGTTATTCTCCTTATAACAAAGATGACATTTGGCATTTGTTTTATAGGAATTGTGTAGCTTCACTTAGCATAATCTAGTCTAATGCCATCCATTTCGCTGCAAATTCTTTGATTTTTTCACTTTTCAATGCAGAGTAATAATCCATTGTGTATAAATGCCACATTTTTTTATCCATTCTTCTATTGAAGGGCATCTAAGTTGGTTCCACAGTCTTGCTGTTGTGAATTGTGCTGCTATGAACATCGATGTAGCAGTGTCCCTGTAGCATGCTCTTTTTAGGTCTTTAGTGAATAGACCAAGTAGGGGAATAGCTGGGTCAAATGGTGGTTCCATTCCCAGCTTTCCAAGAAATCTCCATACTGCTTTCCAAATTGGCTGCACCAATTTGCAGTCCCACCAGCAATGTGCAAGTGTACCTCTTTTCCCACATCCTTGCCAGCACTTCTTGTTGTTTGACTTCATAATGGCTGCCAATCTTACTGGAATGAGATGGTATCTTAGGGTGGTTTTGATTTGCATTTCTCTTACTGCTGGAGATGGTGAGCATTTTTTCATGTACTTGTTGATTGATTATATGTCCTCATCTGAGAAGTGTCTGTTGAGGTCCTTGGCCCATTTGTTGATTGGGTTATTTGTTATCTTATTGTCTAATTTTTTGAGTTCTTTGTATACTCTGGATATTAGGGCTCTATCTGAAGTGTGAGTAGTAAATATTTCTTCCCAGGATGTAGGCTTCCTATTTACCTCTCTTATTGTTTTTTTTTTTTTTTTTTTTTTTGCTAAGAAAAAACTTTTTTAGTTGAGTAAGTCCCATTTGTTGATTCTAGTTATTAACTCTTGTACTATGGGTGTCCTATTGAGGAATTTGGAGCCCAACCTCACAGTATGTACATCGTAACCAAATTTTTTTTCTATCAGACAGTGTGTCTCTGATTTGATATCAAGCTCCTTGATCCATTTTGAGTTAACTTTTGTGCATGGCGAGAGAAAGGGATTCAGTTTCATTTTGTTACATATGGATTTTCAGTTTTCCCAACATCATTTGTTGAAGATGCTATTCTTCCTCCATTGCATGCTTTTAGCCCCTTTATCAAATATAAGATAGTTGTAGTTTTGTGGATTGGTTTCTGTGTCCTCTATTCTGTACCATTGGTCCACCTGCCTTTTTCGGTACCAGTACCATGCTATGTTTGTTACTATTGCTCTGTAGAATAGTTTGAAGTCTGGTATCGCTATACCGCCTGATTCACACTTCCTGCTTAGCATTGTTTTGCAATTCTGGGTCTTTTATTTTTTCATATGAATTTCATGATTGCTTTCTCTATTTCTACAAGAAATGCCGTTGGCATTTTGATTGGCATTGGATTAAACCTATAGAGAACTTTTGGTAATATCGCCATTTTGATGATGTTAGTTCTGCCTATCCATGAACAGGGTATATTTTTACATCTTCTAGCATCTTCTTCTATTTCTCTCTTTAGGGTTCTGTAGTTTTCATTGTATAAGACTTTCACCTCTTTTGTTAGGTTGATTCCCATTTTTTTTAGGATATTGTGAATGGAGTGGTTGTCCTCATTTCCATTTCAGAGGATTTGTCGCTGATATACAGGAATGCCTTTGATTTATGCGTGTTGATTTTATATCCTGCCACTTTGCTGAATTCATTTATTAGCTCTACTAGTTTCTTTGTAGACCCTTTTGGGTCTGCTAGGTATAGAATCATGTCATCTGCAATAGTGATAATTTAAGTTATTCTTTTCCTATTTATATGCCTTTAATTTCTTTCATCTGTCTAATTGCTCTGGCCAGTCTTTTGAGAACTATATTGAACAGAAGTGGTGAGAGCGGGCATCCCTGTCTTGTTCCAGATTTTAGAGGGAATGTCTTCAATTTTTCTCCATTAAGAATGATGCTAGCCTGCGGTTTAGCATAGATTGCTTTTACAATATTGAGGAATCTTCCTGTTATTCCTAGTTTTTCGAGAGTTTTGAACATAAAGGGATGCTGTGCTTTGTCGAATGCTTTTTCTGCATCTATCTAGATGATAATACGGTTTTTATTTATAAGTCTATTGATGTGGTGAATAACATTTATAGATTTTCGTATATTGAACCCTCCTTGCATCACAGGGATGAATCCTACTTGATCATGGTGCACATTTTTTTGATATGTTTTTGTATCTGATTCGCCAGAGTTTAATTTAAGATTTTTGCATTTATGTTCATTAGAGATATCGGTCTTTAGTCTTCTTTCTTTGAAGTGTCTATCTGGTGAAGGAATCAGGGTGATATTGGCCTCGTAGAATGAATTTGGAAGATCTCCCTATTTTTCAATTTCCTGAAATAGCTTGAAAATTATTGGTATTAGTTCATATTTAAATGTTTTTTAAAACTCTGCTGTATACCAATACGGTCCTGAGATTTTCTTAGTTGGTAGTCTTTGGATGGTTTCTTTTATTTTCTCAATTGGTATTGGTATGTTCAGGTTGTCTTTATCCTCCTAACTCACTCTGGTCAGATCATATGACTTAAGAAATTTTTCGATGCCTTCACTATCTTCTATTATATTGGAGTATAAAGATTCAAAGTAATTTCTGATTATCTTCTGTATTTCTGAAATATCTGTTGTGATATTGCCTTTTTCATCCGTATGATAGTAATTTGAGTTCTCTCTCCTCTTCGTTAGCATGGCTAGGGATCTGTCCATTTTATTTATTTTTTCAAAGAACCAACTTTTAGTTTTGTCAATTTTTTCAATTGTTTCTTTTGTTTCGATTTCATTAATTTCTGCTCTGATTTTAATATTTCTTTTCTTCTACTTCTTTTGCTGTTGTTTGCTCTTGTTTTTCTAAGATTTTGAGATGAAGTATGAGATCATTTATTTGTTGGTTTTTTCTTTTTCTAAGGAATGAACTCCAAGCAATGAATTTTCCTCTTAGAACTGCTTTCAATGTGTCCCATAGATTTCGATATATTGTGTCTGTGTTTTCATTTTTCTCTAGGAATTTTTTATGTTCCTCCTTGATGTCTTCTATAACCCATTGATCACTCAGTAACCTATTATTCATTCTCAAAATGATGCATGATTTTTCCTTCCTTCTTTTATCATTGATTTTTAGTTTCATTCCATTATGATAACTTAAGATGCATGGTATTATCTCTACTCCTTTATATTGTCTAAGAGTTGCCCTGTGACATAATATATGATCTATTTTTGAGAAGGATCCATGTGCTGCTGAGGAAAAATGTAACTGCTTGATGTTGGGTGGTATATTCTATATATGTCAACTAAGGCTAGGGTATTAATTGTGTTATTGTGTTCTATAGTTTCCTATTTCAACTTTTGTTTGGAAGACCTGTTCAGTGGTGACAGAGCTGTGTTGAAGTCTCCCATGATTACTGTATGGTGGTCTATTAGACTCTTGAACTTGAGAAAAGTTTGTTTGATGAACATAGCTGCACCATTGTTTGGGGCATATATATTTATGATTGTTATATCTTGCTGGTGTATGGTACTCTTGAACAGTATGTAGTGTCCCTCTTTATCCCTTTTGATTTACTTTGGCTTGAAATCTATTTTATTTGATATGAGTATGGACACTCCTGCTTTTTTCCGAAGTCCATATGAGTGATATGATTTTTCCCAAACTTTCACCTTCAGTGTATGTATGTCTTTTTCTTATCAAATGTGTCTCCTGTAGGCAGCATATTATTGGGTCTTGTTTTGTGATACATTCTACTGGCCTGTGTCTGTTAATTGGTGAGTTTAAGCCATTAACATTTATGGTTATTATTGAGATAAGGGTTGTTCTTCCAGCCATATTTGTTTATTTATGTTATTAAACATGGATTGTTTTCCTCTTTGATTATTTCCTCCCTTTAATGTCCTACCTCCCACTGTTGGTTTTCATTATTTTCCATTTACTCTGTAAATATTTCATTATTTTCCATTTACTCTGTAATATTTTGCCGAGGATGTTTTGAAGAGATGGTTTCCTAGCTACAAATTCTTTTAACTTTTGTTTATCGTGGAAAGTTTTAATTTCATCTTCCATCCTGAAGCTTAATTTCCCTGGATACACAATACATGGTTGGAACCCATTTTCTTTCTGTGATTGAAAAATGTCCTTCCAGGATCTTCTAGCTTTCAGAGTCTGTGTTGAAAGATCAGCTGTTATCCTGATTGGTTTACCCCTAAATGTAATCTGCTTCCTTTCTCTTGTAGCTTTTAAAATTCTCTCCTTATTCTGTATGTTAGGCATCTTCATTATAATGTGTCTAGGTGTGGATCTCTTATGATTTTTCACATTGGGCGTTCTGTAGGCTTTTAGAACTTGGGAGTCTGTCTCATTCTTCAAGTCTGGGAAGTTTTCTCGTATTATTTCATTGAATACATTGCTCATTCCTTTGGTTTGGACCTCTATACCTTCCTGTATCCCAATGACTCTTAAGTTTGGTCTCTTTATGTTATCCCATATTTCTTGGATGTTCTGTTCATGGTTTCTTAACAGTTTTGCTGAGCTGTCTATGTTCTTTTCAAGTTGAAATACTTTGTCTTCATTGTCTGATGTTCTATCTTCAAAGTGTTCTACTCTGATGGTAGTATTCTCAATTGAGTTCTTAAGATGGTTTATTGCTTCCTGCATTTCTAGGATTTCTGTTTGTTATTTTTTACTACCTCTATCTCCCTGTATAGTTGATCTTTTGCTTCTTTGATTTGTTTATGTAATTCATTGTCGAAGTGATCTTTCATTGTCTGATTTTGCTGTCTAATGTCTTTCTTGAGACTCCAGATCATCTGAAGCATGTATATCCTGAGTTCTTTATCTGACATTCCATCTGCTGCAGCTATTAACTCTTCTAAAGTTGTGTTGACCTGCATTGCTTGTGGTTCTTTTTTCCTTGCCTTTTCATACTGCTCGCGTTTCTTTCTGCTTGGTGAAACTGTTGTGATTTTGAAATTTTCCCCCTATATATTTATATTGCTCTTGTATATTTGAAAAGTCTTCCTTGCAGGGGCGGGGGTGGCTGTGCTGCTCCACCAATTGGGGTAATCTATCTATCACGCAGATGGGCCGCTAGGCCTGTTCTTCTGATCGGTCGCAGGTCTGCTTACCATGCAGGCGCGGGAGGCGGCTCTGCTCTGCCCCTCCTCCAATTGGTGTGACGTGTCTAACACGCCCGTGGACCCCTGCGGTGTTCTGCCCATCGGTCGCAAGTCTGCCTACCTTGCAGGCGTGGGTGGCAGCTCAGCTCTACCCCTACTCCAATTGGGGTGACGTGACTACCACGCCGGCGGTCCGCTGGGCCTGGTCCGCCGGTGGGTCGCAGGTCAGCCTACCTTGTGAGCATGGGCTACAAATCTGTTCTTCCCCTACTCCAAATGGGGTAAAGTGTCTGCCGTGCCAGGAGGCCGCTGGGCCTCTTCTTCTGGTCAGGTGCAGGTCTGCTACCTTTCGGGCACAGGTGGTGGCTCGGCTCTGCCCCTACTCCAATTGGTGTGTGGTGACTACCATGCCGGCAGGTTGCTGGGCCTGTTCTGGGCATGGGCGAAGGCTCTGCTCTGCCCCTACTCCTATTGGGGTGATGTGACTACCATGCTGGTGACCCACTGGGATTATACTAGGCGCGGGAGAAAGCTCTGCTCTGCAACTACTCCAATTGGGGTGACGTGACTACCACACCTGCGGGTCGCTGGGCCTGTTCTGGGCACGGGCGGCGGCTCTGTTCTGCCTCTACTCCAATTGGGTTGACGTGACTACCATGCAGGTGTGTCACTGGGTCTGTTCCAGGTGCTGGCGGCTGCTCTGCTCTTCCCCTCTGGCTTGATGACAAAGTGAGAGAGACCCGGGTGTTTGTGACTCACTTTCTTAACCAGGAGACCAACTGTTTCTGTCACTGCTGGTATCAATGAAGTTATCGCCTCTGCTGCTTTCTGATGACATCAGAAATTTGCCATGTTGGTATCCCATGTGAAAGGCAGCATTTCGTTCCCTTTTCTGGGTGACCAAAGCAATGGGTGAGTCCTGACCAGCCCTCACAAGCCGCGTCTCAATTCTTTTGCCACTGCCTATGAAGGCTCGGTTGATATTTACCTCCACAGTATTCAGCAAGACCCGGACCGAGAAGCAGTTTCCTCGGGTTCTTTAGCCCTGGGCCAGATCAGTTCCGAGAGACGGAATTCGGCCGCTCTGTGCTTTGTGTATGTTCTAATAGGAGCAGGCTCCAAGACGGAGTTTCTGCAGGTTCTTTAGCACTGAGCCTGAGTAATTTGTCTGCGACACAAAGGTGAATGGCATCCTGAAATTACCTGTTCTATAGCTGAATGAGCTTCGATCAGTCGAAAACAGGGATGGTGACATCAGCTCTCCAAGATGGTGGCTGCTGGCTTCCTCTGTGGTCTGACCGGTGTGGAGAACTGAATTGGACCGCATCCTTCCCCGTCTCAAACCCAGAATTCAGAACTTAGCACAGTGATTGCATACCTGGCAGGAGCCCACAGAATCCACACAGCTGTATATTTGCATTGCTATCTCTTCGTTTCCCAGTGCACGCCGCAGACTCTAGCCGCAGACCAATTTCCTGAATAAGCAGCATGACCCTCCGTGAGGACAAACCACTCGTGTTTGAGCCCGCGTAGCTGATCCTCGTGAGATGGAAATATGTCCACTAGGTTTTGGAGCACCCCAATTTTGCTGGAAATTTCTAACAAGATAGGTTTTAGCCGTTACAACTCATCATTCTCCTGCACAGTGACGCGGTGCATGGGGGTGATGCACTCCCTTAACCACCATCATATGATCCACCGAAGTTAGTTTTCAGTACTAAGAAACAAATATGTATTTCAGGTGGATGAATATTTCTGAAAATATTCTTGTGAAAACTTGATTATAAATCCACATACATGAATATGAGTGAATTTAGGAAGTGTATAATAAGAAAAATATACTTCATATTTTGAAATATCTGGAGAATGAATATATATATATATATATATATATATATATATATATATATATATACACTCACAGACATTAAAAAGTAGCATTATGTATGCCAATCGAAATTCACCATGAAATAATATATCATCCACAGATCCAAAAATATTCATTTTAATGAACATGGATTTATGTTGTTCAAATAAGAAGCTCACTCATATGTTGAATTTTCAGTTCCAACAGCGTTTAGTAGGAGTGATCTCTTCTCATAATTTGCATCTGCCAAGCCAGCCACCTCACAAAATGTACGAGTGATACCAGGTAGAATTCTATATGTGCATATAAAAATACATGTGATGAATAGGCTACAGAGAAAGAGACACAGTTATTCACATATTTGTTAACTTTTAAAACACATGGAGAACTATTTCAATTAAAATTTGCTAGATTTATAACACCTACCATTTATCATACGAAAGGAAAGTCCAACTATACACCATGCCTCCTGTGAACCTCTTGTATTTCTATTCTGTTTGGGTTATTTTTCTCCACCATATTAGGATTAGAAGTCAAAGTCTAGTAGGGTATGTGTTAGTGTCAGGGATTCAGTATTTCGAATGGAAAATTGGAAAATGTATCCAATGTGTATGCAAATATGTGCTACACAAAAATCGTCCCACTCTCATTCACCACAATGCCTTGACATTACCTTCGCCCCACATAAGACACAATTAGAGGAGAAGAGTTAGAAAATCTGTGAATACATATGTGGAATGAAAAATGCTCAGGAGTTCACAAATTTGCAGGTGGTAGAGGAGTTTCCAAAAGTAACGGACAGGGTAAAAACTCCACAAACATGAAGTTCTGCCAGCCTAACATCTGGAGAAGCTGCCTCTGAGGTTGGGCAATGAAACATATGCTGTTGTCAGGAGCATTAGCTTCATTTGTTGTGAGACCATCACAGCTGAGTCTTTATCTATGTGATCTGGATGACATGGATTCTAATTTTCCAATGAACATGAGGCAGCAGTGCAGAATTTTCTATTTGTAGGTAACCTGTGGCCACTGGGGTCTAAGTGTCTCCCCTTGTGGACTGTAATTCCATTTGGTCATCCTCCAATATTCGTGGTATTTGCTTCATGAAATACAAGGAGTTCAACTGGGACACAGTGCTGAAGTAAGTTCTGTCAAGTGTGGTGGGTCAGGTTCGTCAGGAGAATGCACCAACCAGGCTTCTATCCCACATAGCTTGCCCCATTGACCATAGCAACCTGATTCTGAACATTGCCCTAAAACCTCTCCATATAACAATATGCTTTTACATATAAGGGTGTACTGGCTGCAAAATGTCAGTCACAATCCATTTGGAAGCCAATGGCAGATCCACATGCCCCCACCACAGATGTTTTATTACACACCTGCCAACCACTACTCTAGTACAACTACTCAGCCTGATCCAACTTACTGTCATCTCTGTTCAACACCATTTTCATAAAACCCAGTCAATCAAGGTCATGGGAATTTCAAAAATTTCATGGTATTAATCTAGCCAATTTTCAAGGATGAAGTTGAAGGCACTGTGGATTTCAATTCACTCAGAAACCATTAAATGGTGAGGAAGCTCATTTCAATGAAATCTCTGGAGAATTCTTACAGGCAAGGCTTCCAAAGTGGCGAAAAGTCAGATTAAGCCAGGCCCATTGAGGTCTACAATGTATGGTCCATGTGTGTTTCGACTCTCAAATATGGCTGCCAAGTCTTTAAGAATAATATCATGTGATATCCTGGCTGAGATTCCCTGTGCTCTGTGGAAAGTCAACTTGGGCCTAGATGTCACTTTCCAAGGGCAACTCTCATGCATGGCCATCTAAAATTCCAACACAATTCCTGGCAATAATTCTCTGAGATCAGTAAAAGAACTCAGTCTCTAAGGGGAATCACACCAGAGTGCAAGCCTAGGTGGACCCAGTGATCTCTTCCAACCGCCAGACAAATGTCCACAATTAAAACCAAAAAACTCTCACATGGCCCTCATCTTCTTCCATATAGACACTCATCATATCCTCTGGCTGGAGGTTTCCATAAGGGACGCAGCCCACGACAGTGTCCAAAATAAGCTCCCTGCCCCTCATTTGCCTAAAGTCAGGGTCGCCTGGACTCTCTTCCTTTGAACCAGGAGTGATGAAATAGGCCTGTCTTTAATATTGCTTGGCTTCTCCAACTTGAGGCCTTCTAGCTTTTGGGGTTTAGATTCTTTAAGTGAATTGGAGTCATGAAAATCAAGCACCTATGGCCTAGCCTCTGCAGGGCTTTGAAGAACTCATTTGACCCAAAGGATCCCTATTCTCACTTGATGAATATCAGGAACCTAGCAGAGGAAGGCAAGAGAGTTCATCAACAATATCTGATCTTTTTGCCATTTTGGTTTTGGATGCACGCATGGGATCTATCTTTAGATCCATCAGTTGCTGAGAATCTAAGCCATAGCCTCACACAGGGCCAACAGGCTGATTCAGACATATCCCAATCCTAAGCAATTAAGCAAAGAGCCACAGGTGATGCCCATTCATTTCCATTTGAAAACTCTTTTCTTCAGGCTTCACAAAGTGGTGGCTTGAGGCAAAAAACTTCTTGACATTCAACAGAACAATAGGTTAGCAAAAGGACCAAAGCAGGGTTTCTCCACTGAGACTTTCCTGGTCAACAGATATCTGAGATTTCTGAGATGCTAGCCATTTCCTTCAGCTATCCAGTACATAGCCATGTCACAGATCTTGGAGGTGGTACAAATCTTGGACACAAAACCATGATACTATTCTGGAGAGTGACCAGAATTGAGAGAGAAAACAGGAAATTAGGAAGCTTGTAGGTGTTGCCCATCCATAAGGCAAGCCAGAGTCCACTCATGAATTGGGCAAGATGAATGCTGGGAAGCTTTCTACTAGACAGGACACATCCATTGATGCATTGTCTTTTCTAATGTCTACAACAATGGACTCAGTGGGATACACACACATAGAAACACTCGCTTTGTCAAAGGACTTAATAGAAATATTCCACTCCATACCAAACAAACCACCTTTCCTACCTATTCTCAGAACATGAGACAAAACCACAAACTCACACCCACACCCACAAAGGCACCTCCTTCCCCCTAGTAGGTCTGTGACTCCCTGGAGTGTCCTCTGACTGGTAGGCCATACTATGTTCCTCCGAAATGACCTCTCCTCTCTCAGATCATGTCTGCTTGGCCAACTCTTTGAAGTTCTCAAGAGCCAGTGGTGAGACACTACCTGCTTTCTCAGGAAAAGCCCCTCTTCAGAGGTTTCCTGGCATTTGGCCATCCTCATATCTGTAGGTACCAAGAAAGACTTACTCTGTCCTTGGTGAATCCAAACATGTCAGACCACTGGGACTAGGACAGGGACTGTCTCTGGGTGCCTGGCTTCCTGGATTTCAAGTTCAGAGAGTTCCATCACCAAGGAAGTGAGGTGAGATCATTTCCTTCAGGATATGAATGATGTCACTGCCTTGGCAACCACTTTGTCCTAACAGTTGCTTCCAAAAATACCATGAGGTGGAGGCTGTCCTGATTTTCATGGGACACTTTCTCTAGTTAGAATGTTATATCAACCATAAGCACCCGGGAACAGCTTCCACACAGGACTGGTTTGGTCCATGTTCTATACATTAAGAAGAGAGAGACTGATTCAGACACAACCCTTCATTCTGACCAGGATGATTGCCATGGAAGATGAATTTTGCTTTCTGAGGTACTTCATAGCTGCCTTCATCTTCACCAGGGATCATTTCTGCATGAACATTTGAGTTTCTCAGCAGGTGAAGATCCCCTAGATTCCTGTAGTTTAATACCCACACTGTTATTGCTCTCCTGCAAAGTTAGTGTATGGTTAGGGTTAATAATATGTTCGATTTGGGTTAGGAATCATTCTGCAGGATGAATTATGAGAATGGGAACCTGCGATATTTATAAGAATATATAGGTGAAATATATGTATGAAAATGGGAATCTAAGAAAGATTTGAAGCCCAGAAGGGCATTGGGCCCTTTATTTGGATACTTAGTGTTGAATTATGTTCTGTACAATTGTCTCAGTTAAATCGAAATACAGTGGCTTAGGACCTTGTACCTTGGATGATTGAATGTAGAAGAGAACATCCAGCCAAAAAGGGATAGTCAGTAGGATTAGGAAGATAGTCAGTAGGTTTAGGAAGAAGAGTGAGTATATGATTTGGAATAAAAAGCTTCTTTAGCAATAGGGTTTCGTTTAGAGAGTGAATGTAAATGTCAGCACATGTAAAGAGTCAGTCACAATGATGAACTGGGGAAAATATGTAGGAAAGCAGGTGTCAATAGAGACATTACGAAATCAGGCAAAGTATAAAGTGAGTGATAGGATTAGACATTTTCAACAGGGTTGAGTTTGAATACATAATCATAGGAAAAAACAAATATGTCATCACGAATGGGAATGACATTTGAGAGCATTAGGCAACCGGGACATGGATGTTATTAGTTATCCACGTTCACTTTCCTTTTAGGCTTTGAGACAATCATAAGTGTGACATTTTTATGTTTTTTTTTGTTCAGAATATTACTGTGATAAAATGTATATGTAGATCAGGTGACATGAGTATTTCTTTCACCATTTCTGGGAGCAATATTTTGAAGACGTATACATTAGTATTAGGGGTACAAAGAGGTGTACCCTGTGTCTATTAATATAGAGATAATGCATGAATAGACCATACTATGAATAAATAACGTAACTAATTCCACTTTAAATAATGGATTGAATTGATATGTGAAAATATATAAGAAATCTTATATTGATATCCAATCATTCATTCCAACCAGTTATATATCTAATGGTAATATTAGGATTATGGTTTATGATGAATGGTGTTTGAGTTTTGCTTTATACGTGATGATGTTAAACAAAAATAATGTGTTTAAAAGAAGTCTCATGAAAAGACCAGTCAAGAAACATGGAGGAATATATTTGTTCTGAATCATGAAGTGATTGATGGTGAAACAAATGCCTATAAATTTTCTAATTTGTGACTGAAATATATATCCCATGATGTGCAAAAACTGAAGACATAGTAACGTACAAGTGTTGAATAAAAATGAAAGTCAAAAAACACATCATGTCCCCTAGGAATCTACTTGCATTGATTTTAAACTGGCTAAGTAACTGTAGAAATAATAGGGTTTGTATTCACCATTCACTGAATTTAGTTTTCAGTACTAGGAAACAATATGTATTTCAGGTGGATCATTATTTCTGAAAATAATCTTGTGGAAAGTTGATAATAACCTGTTGTGAATCTGGGGGGAACAGTCTGGGCCCCTCAGAACACACAAAAAGCCCGGATTGGCTGCATTCAAGTTTAGATTCATCTGGTTTTTGTGACACAGCACTAACTTTCCAGCTGAAATAACTGGTCAGGCTTTCTGAATTGACAGAGTTAAAAGCCAACTGAGCCTTCATAGGCAGTGGCCACAGGATTGAAATGGGGCTTGGGAGAGATAGTCAGGACCCACCTGTTGCATTGGTCACCCAGCAAAGGGAACGAACGGTCACCATTTTAATGGGATACCACCATGGCAGAGAACTGACGTCACAGTCGGAGGAGATAACTTCATTGAAACCAGCGAGACAAGTGTGTAATCCCATTGCCATCTCTCTCAAAACAGCAGGGAAACCTCAAGGGCCCTTCCCACCTCTGCCGTAATGGCCCCTCCCAGCTCTCCAAGGAGCGCGATACCCAACCTAGGGAATCAAGATTGGCTCGGGACTCGCGGCGTGGAATTCCCGACTACTGCTCCCACCAGTGCTGACAATTGAGGTCTCTTACACCACCTACTGGGGCCATGGCTCCAGAAGGTCAAGCAAATTCGCTGGGGGTTCTCAGCCCCAAGCTCTACAAACTTAGGGTCTGAGGGAGGCAAACAAGGAGAGTGTGCCCAGGCGTTCATGGAAACAGGGCTACCAGGAGCAGAGGCCTGGCTTGTAACCAGTATTGTGGTGAGCATCACAGGTGAGTGGGTCCTGGCTTGAGGAAGCACAAAGAAGGCCCTAGGCACTCAGGATTGGAGACCCGCCCAGTCTGGGAGGAAGAGCTGCTGCACAGTGATTGGTTCCCACTTATTGAGAGCTAATCATGGAGAAACAAACTAATTAAAAAAAAGATATAAGCAAACTTAGGTGGCAGTACAAACCATATATCAATAGTAACTCTCAATGTTAATGGCTTAAACTCTCGAATAAAGTGACATAGGCTTGTAAATTGAAATAAAAAAAAAACAACAACAAATCCAACAATAAGTTGCCTCCAGGGGACACATCTGGATGGAAAAGACATACACAGGCTGAAGGTGAAAGATTGGGAAAATTTATACCATGCACACGGTCCTCGTAAGCAAGCAGGGGTGGCCATCCTCCTATCGAATAAAATCGACCTCAAGACTAATTTAATCAAAAGGGATAAGGAAGGAAATTATATACTGTTAAAATAAACCATTCACCCACAAGACAAAACAATTATCAATATTCACGCAGCAAATAATGGTGCTGCGATGTTCATAAAACAAATTCTCCTCAAGTTCAAGAATCAAATAGACCACAATACAATAATTATTGGTGACTTCAACTCACCTCTCTCACCATTGGACAGATCCTCCAAACAAAAGTTGAATAAAGAAACTATAGAACTCAATATCACAATCAATACCCTAGACTTAACTGACATATATAGAATATATCAACCATCATTAAGTGGATATACTTTTTTCTCAGCAGCACATGGATCCTTCTCAAAAACAGACCATATGTTATGCCATAGGGCAACCCTCAGTAAATATAAAGGGGTGGAGATAATATCATGAATTTTTTGTGATCATAATGGAATGAAACTGGAAACCAATGATAAAAGAAGGAAGGAAAAATCATACATCACATGCAAAATGAAGAATATGTTACTGAATGATCAATGGGTTACAGAAGACATAAAGGAGGAAATCAAAAAATTCTTAGAGATAAATGAAAATACAGACACAACATATCAGATTCTATGGGACACAATGAAAAGAAGTTTTAAGAGGTAAATTCATCGCCTGGAGGTCATTCCTCAAAATAGAAAAGAAAAACAAATAAATGAGCTCACACTTCATCTCAAAGCCCTAGAAAAGGAAGAGCAAAACAACAGCAAATGTAGCAGAAGGCAAGAAATAATTAAAATCATAGCGAAATTGAAACAAAAGAAACTATTGAAATAATTAACAAAACTAAAAGGTGGTTCTTTGAAAAGATAAATAAGATCGACAGACCCTTAGCCATGCTAACGAAGAGAAGAAGAGAGAGAACTCAAATTACTAACATACGGGATGAAAAAGGCAATATCACAACAGATGCTACATAAATAAGAAGAAAATTAGAAATTATTTTGAAAACCTGTATTCCAATAAAATAGAAAATAGTGAAGACATCGATAAATTTCTTAAGTCATATGATTTGCCCAGACCAAGTCAGGAAGAAAAACACAATTTAAACAGACCAATATCAATGGATGAAGTAGAAAAAGCAATCAAAAGACTAACAACCAAGAAAAGCCCAGGACCGGATGGGTATACAGTAGAGTTTTACAAAACCTTTGAAGAAGAATTAATACCAATACTTTTCAAGTTATTCAGAAAATAGAAAAACTGGGAGCTCTGTCAAATTCATTCTATGAGGCCAACATCACCCTGATTCTGAAACCAGACAAAGACACCTCAAAGAAAGAAAACTACAGACCAATATCTCTGATGAACCTAGATGCAAAAATCCTCATTAAAATTCTGGTGAATTGGATACAAAGGCACATCAAAAAAATTGTGCACCATGATCAACTTGGATTCATCCCTGGGATGCAAGGAGGGTTCAATATATTGAAATCAATAAATGTTATTCACAACATCAATAGACTTAAAGATAAGAAACATATGATCATCTCGATAGATGCAGAAAAACCATTCAATAAAGTAGAGCATTCCTTTATGTTCAAAACATTTTAAAAACTAGGGATAACAGGAACTTACCTCAACTTTGTAAAAGCTAACTATGTTAATCCTCAGGCTAGCATCATTCTGAATGGAGAAAAATTGAAGGCATTCCCTCTAAAATCTGGAACAAGACAGGGATGTCCTCTATCACCACTTCTATTCAATATAGTTATCGAAAAACTGGCCAGAGCAATTAGAGAGATGAAAGACATTGAAGGCATAAAAATAGGAAAAGAAGAACTTAAATTATCACTATTTGTAGATGACATGATTCTATACATAGAAGACCCAAAAGGGTCTACAGAAAAAACTACTAGAACTAATTAATGAATGCAGCAATGTGGCAGGATACAAAATCAACATGCATAAATCAAAGGCATTTCTGTATATCAGCGACAAAACTTCTGAAACAAAAATGAGTCAAAACACTGCATTCCCAATTTCCCCAAAATAATTAAATACTTGGGAATCAACCTAACAAAAGAGGTGAAAGATTTATATAATGCAAACTACAGAACCCTAAAAAGAGAAATAGAATAAGATCTTAGAAGATGGAAAAATATACCCTGTTCATGGAAAGGCAGAACTAACATCATCAAAATGGCGATATTACCAAAAGTTCTCTATAGGTTTAATGAAATGCCAATCAAAATCCCATAGAAATTTTTTGTAGAAATAGATAAAGCAATCATGAAATTCAAATGGAAAAATAAAAGACCCAGAATAGCAAAAGCAATTCTAAGCAGGAAGTGTGAATCACACAGTATAGCGATACCAGATTTCAAACTATATTACAAAGCAATCATAACAAAAACAGCATGGTACTGGTACCAAAACAGGCGGGTGGACCAATGGTACAGAATGGAGGACACAGAGACTAATCCAAAAAGCTACAACTATCTTATATTTGATAAAGGAGCTAATGGCCTGCAATGGAGGAAGGATAGCATCTTCATCAAATGGTGTTGGGTAAACTGGAAATCCATATGCAACAATATGAAACTGAATCCCCTCCTCTTGCCATGCACAAAAGTTAACTCAAAGTGGATCCAGGAGCTAGATTCAAATCAGAGTCTCTGCGTCTGATAGAATAAAAAGTTGGCTCCAATCTACATATTGTGTGGTCAGGCTCCAAATTCCTTAATAGGACACCCATAGAACAAGAGTTAATAATAAGATTCAACAAATGGGACTTAAATAAACTGAATTTTTTTTCTCAGAAATAGAAACAATAAGAGAGGTAAATATGGAGACTACATCATGGGAACAAATTTTTAGTCCTCACCCTTCACATGGAGCCCTAATATCCAGAGTATACAAAGTATACAAAGAACTCAGAAAATTAGACAGTAAGATAACCAATAACACAATGGGCCAAGGACCTGAACAGAAACTTCTCAGAGGAGGACATAGAATCAATTAACAATTACATGAAAAAATGCTCTCCATTTCTATCAGTAAGAGAAATGCAAATAAAAACCACCCTAAAATACCATCTCAATCCAGTGAGATTGGCAGCCATAAAGAAGTCAAACAACAACAAGTGCTGGCGAGGATGTGGGGAAAAGGGTACTCTTGTACATTGCTGGTGGGACTGAAACTGGTGCGGCCAATTTGGAAAGCAGAATGGAGATTTCTAAAGCTGGGAATGGAATCACCATTTGACCCAGCTATTGCCCTTCTCGAACTATTCCCTGAAGACCTTAAAAGAGCGTACTATAGGGATACTGCCACATCGATTTTCATAGCAGCACAATTCACAATTGCTACACTGTGGAACCAACCCAGATGCCCTTCAATAGATGAATGGATAAAAAAATGTGACTTTTATATATTATGGAGAATTACTCAGGACTAAAAAATGACAAAATCATGGAATTTGCAGGGAAATGCATGGCACTGAGCAGATTATGCTTAGTGAAGCTAGCCAATCCCTAAAAAACAAATACCAAATGTATTCTTTGATATAATGAGAGCAACTAAGAACAGAGCAGGGAGGAAGAGCATGAAGAAAAGATTAACATTAAGCAGAAACATGAGGTGGGAGGGAAAGGGAGAGAAGAGGGAAATTGCATGGTAATGGAGAGAGACACTTATTGTTACACAAAATTACATATAAGAGGTTTTGGGAAGATAAACAAGGAGAGAAATGAATTACAGTAGGTATGGTAGAGAGAGAAGATGGTAAGAGAGGGGAGTGGGGATAGTAGAGTATAGGAAAGGTAGCAGAATACAACAGTAACTAATAGGGCATTATGTAAAAATATGGATGTGTAACTAATGTGATTCTGCAATCTGTATTTGGAGTAAAAATGGGAGTTCATAACCCACTTGAATCTAATGTATGAAATATGATATGTCAAGAGCTTTGTAATGTTTTGAGCAACCAATAAAAGAAAAAAAAGTAGCAATATATATGCCAATAGAAATTCATCATGAAATGTATATAATCCACAGATCGAAAAATATTCATTTTACTGAACATGGATTCATGTATAATGTTTTTCAACTAGGAAGCTCACCCATAGGTTGAATTTTCAGTTCCAACAGCGTTTAGGAGGAGTGATCTCTTCTCTCAATTTGCATCTGCCAAATCAGCCACCTCACAAGTGTATACGAGTGATATCAGGTAGAATTCTATATGTGCATATAAAAATACATGTGCTGAATAGGCTACAGAGAAAGGGAGACAGGGATTCACATATTTGCTAATTTTAAAAACACATGTAGAACTATTTCAACAAAAAATTGACTAGATTTATAACTCCTACATTATATAATGCAAAAGGCAATTCCAACTATACACCATGCGTCCTCTGAACTGCTTGTGTTTCTTCTCTTTTTGGCTTATTTTTCACCATCATATTAGGATTATTAGTCAGAGACTAGTAGGGTATGGGTTAGTGTCAGGGATTCAGTATTTCAAATGGAAAATTGGAAAATGAATCCAATGTGTATGTAAATATGTGCTACACAAAAATCTTCCCACTCACAGCCAGAACAATGCCTTGACATTACCTGTGCCCCAAGTAAAACACAATTAGAGTAGAAAAGTGTGAAAATCTATGAATACATATATGGAATGGAATATGCTCGGGAGTTCACAACCTTGGAGGTGGTAGAGGAGTTTCCAAAAGTAAAGGACAGGGTAAACACTCCACAAACAAGGAGCTCTGCTGGCCTAAGAATTCTTGGGAAACGGCTTCTGAGGTTGGGCACTTGAAATATATGTTGTTGTCATGAGCTTTAGCTTCCTTTGTAGTGAGACCATCAAAGCCGGGTCTGCATCTATGTGACCGAAAGACATGGTTTCTTATATTCCAATGAACATGAAGCAGCAGTGCTCAATTCTCTCTTTGTAGGTAAACTGTGTCCATTGGAAGCTAAGTGTCTCCTGGTGGGGACTGTGAACACATTTGGTCATCCTGCACTTTTTGTGGTATTTCTTGCTGCTGCATTGGGAATTTGGTATTTGCTTCACAAAACATAAGGAGTTCATCTGGGAAACAGTGCTGGAAGGAGTTCTGTCACGTGTGGTGGGTCAGGGTCTGCAGGAGAATGCACCAACCAGGCTTCTATCCCACATAGCTTGCCCCAATAACCATAGCAATCTGATTCTGAATATTGCCCTGAAAACTCTCCATATAACAAGATGCCTTTACATATAAGGGTCTGATGTTTGCACTATATCAGTCACAAGCCATGTGGAAGCCAATGGCAGATTCACATGGCCCCACCATGATGTTTTATCACATAAATGCCCACCACTGCTCTAGGCCCCCTACTCAGCAGGCTCCAAATTACTGGCTTCTCTTGTTCTACACCATTTTCATGAAACCCAGTCAAAAACAAGGCACTGTCTGGTATACACATGATCAGCAACAGGACATCAAAAGTTTCTGCAGTGCCACCTGGTCATGGGAATTTCAAAAATTTCATGGTATTTATCTAGCAATTTTTCAAGGATGAAGTTAGAGGCACTGTGGGTTTCAATTCATTCAGGAACCATTAAGTGTTGAGAAAGTTCATTTCAATGAAAGCTCTGGAGAACTCTCACAGTCAAGGCTCCTCAAACAGTTGCCAAAAGGTCTCCTAAAGCCAGGCCAATTGACGTCTACAATGTGAGGTCCATGTGTGTTTTGACTCTCAAATATGGCTGCTAAGTCTTTCAGAATAAAATCATGTGATATCCTGGCTGAGATTCTCAGGCCTCTTTGGAAACCACCCTGGGCCTAGATCTCAGTTTCCAAGAGTGAGTCTCATGCGTGGCCTCCTAAAATCCCAACACAATTCATGGCAATACTTCTCTGAGGTCAGTTTCAGAACTCAGTCTCTAAGGGGAATCACACCAGAGTTCAAGCCCAGGTGGACCCAGTCATCCCTTTCATCTGCCAAAAAATGACCACAATTAAAATCAAAACACTCCCACAGGACCATCATCTTCTTCCATGTAGACACTCATCATAACCTTTAGCTGGAGGTTTCTATGAGCCCAAGGTAGTGTCCAAATAAGCTCACATGCCCCTCATTTGCCTAAAATCATGATGGCCTGGACACTCTTCCTGTGAACCAGGAATGATCAAATATTCCTGCTGTTAAAGTGTTCCACTTCTCCAATTTGAGGCCTACTGGCTGTAGGGTATAGATTCTTTATGTGATTTGGAGTCATGAGAAAACCCAAGCAAATATGGGCTAGCCTCTGCAGGGATTTCAAGAACTCATTTGACCCAAAGGATCCCTATTCTCACTTGATGGAGGTCAGGAACCTAAAACAAGAAGGCAAAAATATTCATCCACAATGACTGCTCTTTTGGCCATTTTAGTTTTGGAAGCACATGGGATCTTTCTTTAGATCCATCAGGTGCTGAGAATCCAAGCCACAATCTTATACAAGGACAAGAGGCTGATTCAGACACATCCCATTCCAAATCAATTAAGCAAAGAGCCACAGGTGATGTCCATTCATGTCCATATGAAAACAGTTTTCTTCAGGCTACACAAAGGTGTGGCCTGAGGCAAAGACCTTCCTGACATTCAGGGTAATATAAATAGAAGTAAGCAAATGGCCCAAAGAAGGGTTTCTCCACTGAGACTTTACTGGTCACACTGAAATCTGAGTTTTCTTAGATGCTCCCATTCCCTTCAGTTATCCAGTACATGGCCATGTCACAGAACCTTGTGGTGTTACATATTTGGGAAACAAAACCATGAGCCTATTCTGGAAAGTGGCCAGAATTCACGAAGACAACAGGAACTTTAGAAGATAGTAGATGTTGCCCATCCATAAGACAAGCTGCAGTCCATTCATTAATTGGGCCGTATGAATGCGGGGAAGCTTTCAACTAGAGACAACACGTCCATTGATGTATTCTCTTTTCTAATGTCTACAACCACGGATACAGTGGGACACACAGACCTAGAAACACTCACCATGTCAAACGACTTACTAGAAACAGTCCACTCCAAACCAAACAAACCACCTTTCCTACCTATTCTCAGAACATGAGAAAAAACCACAAACTCACACCTACAACGGCAAAGGCACTTCCTTCCCCCAAATAGGTCTGTGACTATCCGGAGTGTCTTCTGACTGGTGGGCCATATTATGTTCCCCCAAAATGCCCTGTCCTTTTTCAGATCTGGTTTCCTTGGCCAACTCTGTGAAGTTGTCAGGAGCCAACGGTGAGCCACTACCTGCTTTCTCAGGAAAGGCCCCTCTTCAGAGCTCTGCTGGCATTTGGCCATCCTCACATCAGTAGGTACCAAGAAAGACTGACTATGTCTTTGGGAAAAGCAAACAAGTTAGTCCACTGGAACTCGGAGTGGGACTGGCTCTGGGTGCCTTCCTTCCTGGATCCCAGGTTCAGAGAATTCCATCACCAAGGAAGAGAAGTGAGGTCACTTCTTTCAGGAACTGAATATGGTCACTGCTTTGGTAACCACTTTGTGCTAACAGTTGATTCCAGGGTTCCCATGAGATGGAGGCTGCCCCAACATCCTGTGACACATTCAGAAGTTAGAATGGTATATCAACCATAGGCACCAGGGAACAGCTCTCCACAGAGGCCTGGTTCAGTCCATCTTCTCTTCATTAAGAAGAGAGAGGCTGATTCAGACCATCAATTAATCCTGACCAGGTTGTTTGCCATGGAAGATGACTATTGCTCTCTCAGGTCCTACATAGCTGCTTATATCTTCTGCAAGGATCATTTCTCCATGGATCTTTGAGGTTCTCAGCAGGTGGAAGATCATCTACATTCCTATATTGTAAGACGCACACTGTCCCTGCTCTTAAGTAAGTTATACTGAGGGAACAGTGTATGGTTAGGGTTAATCACATGTTCAATTTGGGTTACAAATCATTCTGCGGGATGAATAACGGTATTGGCAAAATGCGATATTTACAAGAGTATATATGTGAAACATAAGTATGAAAGCAGAAATCTAGGTAAGATTTGAAGCCCAGAAGGACTTTGGGGACTTGAGTGGGATACTTAGCTTTGAGTAATGTGCAGCACAGATGTCTCAGATAAATCAATATACACTGGCATCGGACCTTGTGCCTTGGATATTGAATGTTGAAGAGAACATCCAGTCCAAAACTGATAGTCGGTAGGATTAGGAAGGTAGTTGGTAGGTTTTGAAAGAAGAGTGAGTATAGGATTTGGACCAAAAGTTCTTTAGCAATAAGATTTCGGGTAGAGAGTGTAAGTAAGTGTAAGCACATGTGAAGAGTCAGTCACAATGATGAACTGGGGAAAAATATAGGAAAGCAGATATCAATAGAGACATTAGGAAATCAAGCAAAGTATAAATTGTGTGATAGGGTTAGACATTTTCAACAGGTTTGAAGTTGAATATATAATCTTAGGAAGAAACAAATATGTAGTCAAAAATGGAATTGATATTTGAGAGCATTAGGCAACCTGGACATGGATGTTTTTAGTAATCCATGCTCACTTTCCATTTACGCTTTGGTACAATTGTAAGTGTGAACTTTGCTTTTTGTGTCCAGAATATTTCTGTAATAAAATGTGTATGTAGATCAGGTGACAAGAGTATTTCTTCCACCAATTCTGGGAGCAATATTTTGAAGACTTACAAATTAGTATGGGGGTACAAATAGGTGTACCCCGTTTCTATGAATATAGACATAATGCATGAATAGACCATACTGTGAATAAATAATATAACTGGATCCACTTTAAATAATGGATTGAATAAATATCTGAAAATTTATAAGAAATATTATATTGATATGCAATCATTAATTCCAACCAGTTAAATATCTAACGATCATCTTAGGGTTATGGTTTATCATGAAGGGTGTGTGAGTTTTGGTTCAAAATTGATTATGGAAATCGAAAATAATATATTTGGAAAAAAGTCTCATGAATAGACCAGTCAAGAAACATAGAAGAATATATGTGTTCTGGAGCAGGAAGTGATTGAAAGTGAAACAAATGCCTATAAATTTGCTAACTAGTGAATAAAATACATATTATAACATGTGCATAAACTGAAGAAATAGTAATGTACCAGTGTGGAATAAAAATTAACGTCAAAATACACATTGTGTCCCATAGGAACCTACATGCATTGATGTTAAACTGGGTCAGTTAATGTAGACATATTAGGATTTGTATGCACCTTTTTCTGAAGTTAGTTTTCAGTACTAAGAAACTAATATGTATTTCGGGTGGATGAATATTTCTAAGAATAATCTTGTGAAAAGTTGATTATTAATCCACATACATGAACATGAATGAATTTAGGGAGTGTATATAAGACACATATATTTCATATTTTTAAAAATATGCAGAGTATATATATATATATATATATATATATATATATATACACACACACACACACACACACACACACACAAACAAACACAGACATTAAAAAGTAGCAATATATATGCCAATCGAAATTCATCATGAAATATATATCATAAAGATGCAAAAACATTCATTTTAGTGAACATGGGTTTATGTATAATGTTGTTCCACTGGGAAGCTCACCCATAGGTTGAATTTTCAGTTCCAACAGCATTTAGGAGGAGTGATCACTTCTCACACTTTGTATCTGCTAAGTCATATACCTCACAAGGATGTACGTTTGATACCTTGTAGGATTCTATTTGTGCATATAAAAATACATGTGCTGAATAGGCTCCAGAGAATGGGAGACAGTAATTCACATATTTGTTAACTTTAAAAACACATGGAGAACTATTTCAATTAAATATTGAATAGATTCATAACACCTACCCTTTATCATGCAAAAGGCAAGTCCAACTCTGAACTGCAAGTATTTATGTACTGTTTGGGTTATTTTCTTCCATCATATTAGGATTAGTAGTCAGAGTCTAGTAGAATATGGGTTAGTGTCAGGGATTCAGAATTTCAAATGGAAAATAGGAAAATTAATCGTCCGACTCTCATCCAGAACAATGCCTTGTCATTACCTTCGCCACAAGGAAAACACAATTAGAGTAGAAGAGTTACAAAATCTGTGATTACATTTCTGGAATCGAAAATGCTCAGGAGTGCACAAACTTGGAGGTGGTATAGGAGTTTCCAAAAGTAAGGACAGGGTACACACTCCACAAACATGAAGCTCTGCTTGCCTAAAACTTTTTAAGAAACTGCCAGTGAAGTTGGCCACTGAAATATAGGTTGTTGTCAGGAGTTAAGCTTCCTTTGTAGTGAGACCCTCAAAGCTGGGTCTGCATCTATGTGACCTGGAGGACAACGTTTCTTATTTTCCAATGAACATGGGGCAGCAGTGCTGAATTCTCTCTTTGTAGGTAAACTGTGGGCACTGGGGGCTTATTGTCTCCCCGTGTGGACTGCGAAACCATTTGGTCATCCTCCACTTTTCATGGTGTTTCTTTCTGCTGCACTTGGAGTTTGGGTCATGCTTCACTAAATACAAGGAGTTCAACTGGGAAACAGTGCTTGAGGTAGTTCTGTCACGTGTGGTGGGTCAGGGTCTGCAAGAAAATTCACCAACCAGACTTCTATCTCTCAAAGATTGCCCGCTTGTCCATAGCAACCTGATTCTGAACATTGCCCTGAAACTACGCCATATAACAAGATGCCTTTACATATAAGGGTCTGATGTCTGCACTCTGTCAGTTACAAGCCATTTGGAAGCCAATGGCAGATCCAAATGGCCCCACCATGATGTTTTATCACACACCTGTCCACCACTACTCTAGGCCCACTACTCAGCAGGCTCCAAAATACTGGTATCTCTGTTCTAAACAATTTTCATGAAACCCTGTCAATCAAAGCACTGTCTGGTACATTCATGTTAAGCAACAGGACATCGAAAGTTTCTTCAGTTCCACCTGGTCATAGAAATTTCAAAAATTTTGTGGTATTTATCTAGCCAATTTTCAAGGATGACTTTGGATGCACTGTGGATTTCAATTATTCAGGAACCATTAAATGTTTAGAAAGTTCATTTCAAAGAAAATTCTAGAGAACTCTCACAGGTAAGGCTTTCCAAAGAGTGGACAAAAGGTCACTTGAAGTCAGGACCATTGCGGTCTACAATGTGAGATCCTATGTCTTTTGACTCTCAACTATGGCTGCCAAGTCTTTCAGAATAAAATCATGTGATATCCAGGCTGAGATTCCCAGTTCTTTGTGGAAAGCCACCCTGGTCCTAGATCTCAGGTTCCAAGGGCGACTCTAATGCATGGCCTCCTAAAATCCCAACACAATTCATGGCAATACTTCTCTGAGATCAGTTTCAGAACTCAGTCTCTACGTGGAAACACACTAGAGTTCAAGCCCAGTTGACCCAGTCATCTCTTCCCACCGCCACACCAATGACCAGAATTAAAACCAAAACACTCCCACATGGCCCTCATTTTCTTCTATATAGACACTCATCATAACCTTGGCTGGAAGTTTTTATGAGGCACACATCCCAAGACAATGTCAAAATAAGCTCCCTTGCCATTCATTTGTCTGAAGTCAGTGTTTCCTTGACAACGTTCCTGTGAACCAGGACTGATCAAAGAGGCCTGCCATTAATACTGTTCCGCTTTTCCAATTTGAGGAATACTGACTGTCGGGTATAGTTTCTTTATGTGATTTGCAGTCATGAGAAAACCCAAGCACCTATGGGCTAGCCTCTGCAGGGCTTGAAGAACTCAGTTGACACAAAGATCCCTCTTCTCACTTGATGGAGATCAAGAACCTTACAGAGGAAGGCAAGAGACTTCATCACAATGACTTTTCTTTTGGCCATTTTGGATTTGGATGCACACATGGGATCTTTCTTTAGATCCATCAGGTGCTGAGAATCTAAGCGATAATCTCAAACTGCACTAAGAGGCTGATTCAGACATATCCCTTTGCAAAGCAATTAAGCCAGGAGCCACAGGTGATGGCAATTTATTTCCATTTGAAAACTGTTTTTTTCAGGCTTTGGAAATGTGTGGCCTTAGGCAAAGACCTTCCTTACATTCAGGGCAACAGAACAATAGGTAAGCAAAATCCCAAAGCAGATTTTCTCCACTGAGACTTTCCTGGTCACAATGATATCTGAGTTTTCTGAGATATTCACCATTCTCTTCAGCTATCCAGTACATGGCCATGTCCCAGATTGTGGAGGAGATACATATCTTGAACACAAAACCATGAGCCTATGGGAGAGTGGCCAGAATTCAGGAAGAAATCAGGAACGTAGGAAGGTAGTAGGTGTTGCCCATCCATAAGGTAACCTGCAGTCCATTCATAAATTGGACAGGATGAATTCTGCGAAGATTTCTACTAGACAGGACACATCTATTGATGCATTCTCTTTTCTATTGTCTACAACCACGGACACAGTGGGATACCCAGACATAGAAACACTCGCCTTCTCAAAGGACTTACTAGAAACAGTCCACTCCAAACCAAACAAACCGACTTTCCTACATATTCTCAAAACATGAGACAAAATCACAAACACACACACACACACACACACACACACACACACACACACACACACACAAAGGCACCTTCTTTCCCCAAATAGGTCTGTGACTATCTGGAGCGTCCTCCGACTGGTGGGCTATACTATGTTCCCCTGAAATGGGCTGTCCTATGTCAGATCTGGTCTCCTTGGCCAAAACTGTGATGTTATCAGGAGCCAGCGGTGAGCCACTGCCTGTTTTCTCAGGTAAAGCCCCTCTTCAGAGCTTTCCTGGCATTTGTCCATCTTCAATTTAGTAGTTGCCAAGAAAGACTGACTCTGTCCTTCTTAAATCCAAACATTTGAGACCACTGGACTTGGACTGGGACTGCCTCAGGGTGCCTGGCTTCCTGGATTCCAAGTTCAGAGTGTTCCATCAACAAGAAAGTGACATAGGTCACTTCGTCCAGAACTGAATGAGGTCACTGCCTTGGCAACCACTTTGTCCTAACAGTTGCTTCCATCTGAGATGGATCCTGCCCCTACTTCCTATGACACTTTCACAAGCTAGAATGGAATATCAACCATAGGCACCCGGGAACAGCTCTCCACACAAGCCTGGTTTGGTGTATCTTCTCTACATTAAGAAGAGAGAGACTGCTTCAGACACACCTCTTCATCCTGACCTGTTTTTTTTTTTTTTTTTTGTCATGAAAGATGACTTTCGCACTCTCAGGTCCTTCATAGCTGCCTACATCTTTTTTAGGGAACATTTCTGCATGGACCTTTGAGGTTCTCTGCAGGTTGAAGATCTCCAACATTCCTATATTGTAAGACCAATTCTGTCCCTGCTCTTCTGTAAAGTTAGATTGAGGGAACAGTGTATGGTTACGGTTAATAACATGTTTGATTTGGGTTAGGATCATTTTGCTGGATGAATAATGGTATTGGGAACCTGCGATATTTATAAGGTTATATAGGTGAAATATATGAATGAAAACAGAAATCTCGGTAAGATTTGAAGCCCAGAAGGGCATTAGGTCCTTGATTGGGATACTTAGCTTTTAATTATGTTCTGCACAGATGTCTCAGATAAATCTATGCACAATGGCATAGGACCTGATACCTTAGATGATTGAATGTTGAGGAGAACAACCATTCAAAGAGGGAGAGTCAGTAGGATTAGGAAGATAGTTGGTAGGATTAGAAAAAAGTGTGAGTATAGCATTTGGACAAATAGTTCTTTAGCAATAGGTTTTCTCGTAGACAGAAAATGTAAATGTCAGCACATGTGAAGAGTCAGTCACAGTGATGAACTGGGGAAAATATGTAGGAAAGCAGATATCAATAGAGACATTAGAAAATCAGGCAAAGTATAAAGTGAGTGATAGCAATAGACATTTTCAACAGGCTTGAGATTGAATATATAATCTTAGGAAGTAACAAATATGTAGTCACCAATAGGATTGACATTTGAGAGCATTAGGCAACGTGGACATCGGTGATTTTCATAATCCATACTCACATTCCATTTAGGCTTTGGTACAATCATAAGTGTGACTTTGCATTTTGTGGCCAAAATATTACTGTGATAAAACGTATATGTAGATCAGGTGACATGAGTATTTCTTGCACCATTTCTTGGAGCAATATTTTGAAGGGGTATAAATTAGTATTGGGGGTACATATAGGTGTACCATATATGTATGAATATAGAGATAATGCATGAATAGACCATACTGCGAATAAATAATATAACTTGTTCCAACTTTAAATAATGGATTGAATTGATATCTGAAAATACACAGGAATCATATATTGATATATATATACATTCATTCCAACCAGTAATACATCTAATGGTAATATTACGCTTGTGGTTTATCATAAAGAGTGTGTGAATTTTGCTTCAAAATTGATTATGGAAATGAAAATAATGTGTTTGGAAAGAAGTCTCATGAAATGACCAGTCAAAAAAGAGGAGGAATACATATCTTCTGAAGCAGGAAGTGATTGAATGTGTTACAAATTTCTTTAAATTTGTAAACTTGTGGATGAAATGTATATTCTATGTTGTACAAAAACTGCAGAAATAGTAATGTACCAGTGTTTAATAAAAATGAACGTCAAAATACACATCATGTCCCATAGGAATCCACTTGCATTGATGTTAAAGTGGGTCAGTTACTGTAAAAATATAAGGATTTGTTTGCACCATTCACTGAAGTAACTTTTTAGTACTAGAAAACAAATATGTATTTCAGGTGGATGAATATTTTTAAAATAATCTTATGAAAAGTTTAATATAAAACCACATACATGAATACGAATGAATTTAGGGAGTGTATAATAGGACACATATATTTTATATTTTGAAAAATCTAGAGAGTATATATATATATATATATATATATATATATATATATATATGTATATATATATATACACACACACACACACACACACACACACACACAAAACACACACAGAGACATTAAAAAGTAGCAATATATATGCCAATTAAAATTCATTGTGAAATATATATCATCCACAGATCCAAAAATATTAATTTTACTGAACATGGATTTATGTATAATGTTCTTCAACTAAGAAGCTCACTCATAGTCTGAATTTTCAGTTTCAAAAGCATTAATGAGGAGTGATCTCTTCTCACACTTTGTATCTGCCAAGTTAGCCACCTCTCAAGAATATACGTGTGATACCAGGTAGGATTCTATATGTGCGTTTAAAAATACATGTGCTGAATAGTCTACAGAAAAATGGAGACAGGAATTCACATATGTGTTAACTTTAAAAACACATGCAGAACTATTTCAACAAAAAATTGACGAGATTTATAACTCCTACCCTATATCAAGCAAAAGGCAAGACCAACTATACACCATGCCTCCTCTGAAGTGCTAGTATTTCTATTCTGTTTGGGTTATTTTTCTCCATCATATTAGAATTAGTAGTGAGAGTCTAGTAGGGTATGGGTTATTGTCAAGGATTCAGTATTTCGAATGGAAAATTGAACAATGAATCCAATGTGTATGTAAATATGTGGTACACAAAATTATTCCCACTCTCAACCAGAAATATGCCTTGACAATTCCTTCACCCCAAGTAAGACACAATTAGGGGAAAAGATTTAGAAAATCTGTGAATAAATATGTGGAATGGAATATGCTCACAACCTTGGAAGTGGTAGAGTAGTTTCCAAAAGTATGGGACAGGGTAAAAACTCCACAAACATGGAGGTCTGCTGGCCTAGAGACTTCTTGAGAAACTGCCTGTGAGGTTGGGCACTTGAAAAATATGTTGTTGTCAAGAGCTTTAGCTTCTTTTCTAGGGAGACCATAAAAGCTTGGTCTGCATCTCTGAGACCTGGAGGACATGGTTTCTTATTTCCCAATGTACATGAGGCAGCAGTGCTGAATTCTCTTTTTAGGTAAACTGTGGCCACTGGGGGCTAATTGTGTGCCGGTGTGCACTGTGAAGGCATATGGTCATCTTCCATTTTCGTGGTGTTTCTTCCTGCTGCACTGGGAGTTTGGTATTTGCTTCACGAAATACAAGGAGTTCAACTGGGTCACAGTGCAAGAGAAAGTTCTGTCATGTATGGTAGGTAAGGTTTTGCAGGAAGATACAAGAACTAGGATCCTATCCCACATAAATTGCCCCCTTGACCATAGCAACCTGATTCTGAACAATGTCCTGAAACCTCTCCATATAACAACTTGCCTTTACATGGAAGGTTCTGCTGGCTGCACCATGTCAGTCACAAGCCATTTGGAAGCCAATGGAAGATCCACATGGCCCCACCACAGATGTTTTATCACATACCTGCCCACCACTGCTCTAACCTACTACTCAACAGAGTCCAACTTACTGGCATCTCTGTTCTACACCATTTACATGAAACCCAGTCAATCAAGGCACTGTCTGGTATATTCATGATCAGCAACAGGACATCAAAAGGTTTTCCAGTGCCACCTGGTGATGGGAAATTCAAAAATTTCATGGTATTTATCTAGCCATTTTTCTAGGATGAAGTTGGAGGCACTGTGAGTTTCAATTCTTTCAGGAACCATTAAATGGTTAGGAAGCTCATTTCAATGAAATCTCTGGAGAACACTCACAGGTAAGGCTTCCCAAAGAGTGGACAAAAGATCATATGATGTTATGCCCATTTAGCTCTACCATGTGAGGTCCATATGAGTTTTGACTCTCAACTATGGGTGCCAAGTCTTTCAGAATAAAATTTGTGGTATCCTGGCTGAGAGTCTCAGTGCTCTGTGGAAAGCCACCCTGGGCCTAGAACTCAGTTTCCAAGGGTGACGCTCATGCCTGGCTTCCGAAAATCTCAGCACTATTCATGGCAATACTTCTCTGAGGTCAGATCCAGAACTCAGATTCTAAGGGAATCACACCAGAGTTCAAGAACATGTGGACCAAGTCATCTCTTCCAACCGCCACCCAAATGACCACAATTTAAACCAAAACACTCCAACGTGGCGCTCATCTTCTTCCATATAGACACTCCACAATACCTATGGCTGGAGTTTTCCATGAGGGGCACAGCCCAAGACCGTGTCCAAAATAAGCTCTCTTGCACCTAATTTGCCTAAATTCAGGGTGGCCTGGACACCCTTCTTCTGAACCAGAAGAGATTAAATAGGCCTCCCGTTAATACTACTCCACTTCTTCAATTTGAGGCCAAATGACTGTGGGGTTTGGATTCTTTATGTGAATTGGAGTCTTGAGAAAACCCAAGCAACTATGGGCTAGCCTCTGCAGGGCTTTGAAGAACTCATTTGACCCAAAGGATCCCTAATCTGACTTGATGGAGGTCAGGAAAGTTACAGAGGAAGGCGAGAGACTTCATCCACAAGGACTGCTCTTTTGGCCATTTTGGTTTTGGATGTACACATGGGATCTTTCTTTAGATCCATCAGGAGCTGAGAATCTAAGCCACAGCCTCACACATGGTAAATAGGCTGATTCAGACACATCCTTTCCAAAGCAATTAAGCAAAGAGCCACAGGTAATGCCCATTCATTTCCATTTGAAAACTGTTTTCTTCAGGCTTCACAAAGTGGTGGACTGAGGAAAAGACCTTCCTGACATTCAGGGCAACAGAAGAATTGGTAAACAAAAGGTCCCAAGCAGGGTTTCTCCACTGAGACTTTCCTGGTCACACTGATATCTGAGTTTTCTGAGATGCTCACCATTCCCTTCAGCTATACAGTACATGGTCATGTCACAGAGCTTCGAGGTTGTTCATATCTTAAACAGAAAACCATGAACCTATTCTGGAGAGTGGCCAGAATTCAGGAATAAAACAGAAACTAAGGAAGATAGCAGGTGTTGCACATCAATAAGGCAAGCTGCAGTCCATTCATAAATAGGGCAGGATGAATGCTGTGAAGCTTTCTACTAGACAGGA
This sequence comes from Callospermophilus lateralis, assembly GCF_048772815.1. Classification (NCBI taxonomy): domain Eukaryota; kingdom Metazoa; phylum Chordata; class Mammalia; order Rodentia; family Sciuridae; genus Callospermophilus; species Callospermophilus lateralis. The sequence goes on along the minus strand of NC_135313.1, from coordinate 129,845,531 downwards.
CATATTCATTGATGCATTCTCTTTTCTAATGTCTACAACCACGGACACAGTGGAATACACAGACATAGAAATTCTCACTATGTCAAACGACTACTAGAAACAGTTCACTCCAAACAAAACAAACCGCCTTTCATACCTATTCTCAGAACATGAGACAAAACCACAAACCCACACCCACACCACAAAGGCACCTCCTTCCCCCAAGTAGGTCTGTGACTATCTGGAGTGTCCTCTGACTGGTGGGCCTTACTATGTTCCCTGGAAATAGCCTGTTCTGTCTCAAATCTGGTCTTTTTGGCCAACTCTGTGAAGTTGTCAGGAGCCAGCAGTGAGCCACTGCCTGCTTTCTCAGGAAAGGCCCCTCTTCATAGCTTTCCTTGCATTTGGCCATCCTTACATCAGTAGGTGCCAGGAAAGACTGAGTCTGTCCTTGGTAAATCAAAATAAGTTTGACCACTGCGACTGGGACTGGGACTGGCTCTGGGTGCCTGGCTTCCTGGATTCCAAGTTCAGAGAGTTCCATCACCAAGGAAGTTAGGTGAGGTCACTTCCTTTTGGAACTAAATGAGGTCACTGCCTTGGCAACAACTTTGTCCTAACAGTTGCTTCCAAGGTTCCCATGAGAAGGAGGCTGCTCCTACTTCTTGTGACACTTTCACAGGTCAGAGAGGTATGTCAACCATAGGCATGCAGGAGCAGCTCTCAACGCAGGCCTGCTTTGGTCCATCTTCTCTACATTAAGAAGAGAGTGGCTGATTCAGACACATCCCTTCATCCTGAGCAGGTTTTTTGCCATGGAAGACTTTTGCTCTCTCAGGTCCTTCATACTTGCCTACATCTTCTCCAGGGATCATTTCTTCGTGGACCTTTGAGGTTTTCAGCAGGAGGAAGATCCTCTATATTCCTGTATTTTAATACCAATTCTGTCCCTGCTCTTCTGTAAAATTAGATTGAGAGAACAGTGTATGGTTAGGATTAATCACAGGTTCGATTTGGTTTAGAAAGAAAACTACACGTTTGAGCAAGCAGGGTCCTACAGTTAGCAATAATATGAGGATTTTTAATGGACCGGCCGTGGCAGATAAAAGCGTAGTTAATCAGGTCACTATGTGAACCAAGACTCAAACCTCCCTTTTGGGGCCTCTGTCTCTCTTTGACGCTCTTCAAGTCGTTTTCTTAATTTACTCATAGATTCTTTTACAACTCCAGTATTGTCGGCATGAATACAACATTCTTCCCTCAATGCAAGCAAAAAGGCACCTTTCTCTCATGAAGAGGAGGTCCAACACTCGCCTGCTTTGTAAAACAACTTCAGAAAGAGAGAGGTTAAAATTCCTGTAAAGCTGTGATGTCGGTTTTTAATGTCTTTAAGCTTTGGCCTATTTCTGCTTCTAATTGTGTCTTTGTTGTGCCTCATGGACTAGCCCACCCCTTCAGCAACTATTATTTCTAATAGGATGGCTAAAGTGAGGGATACAGGTTCCCAGTGGAACCAGGTTGTATGCCCCCCTATTTGATCTTTAAATGAACCTATGTCATGATAGAGAACTCTGGAAAACATCTGCATCATTACATAATTAATCACATATATTGACCATTTTATGAAAACATAAATAATGTTAAAGTGTATAGAATTATACTGTTGTAAAGACAGACAAGGAAAGGGACCTAAGATAGCACCAAACACAGGAAAACAGCCTTATTTGGTTGCATCCGGATTTAGAGGGCATTGCTTCTGTTGTAATCAATTAATCCCCTGAACCCCAAGTTTCGGTAGTTTTAGAATTCGTACCCAACATGTAAGGGAAGTGGATCAGAAGTTCACAGTCTGTAGAAATTCACAAAAAAATCAGTTTTTGTTTCTGTTTTTGTTCCTCTGTTCTGGGCAAGTTAACTTTTCAAGGACACCTTGGAAAGGGAGAGCATTTTTGTCTCTTTTTTTCTCCCTGCCAGCTGTCACCATGAAGCCCAGTTGGTAACTTTTTTATCTTAGAAATGTAGTCATCTCTGTGAAGCCCCAGCTCAAGGCCAGAGGCTTTGTTCACATATTTTGTGAAAGCCTAGTAAGGCGGTGTCAAGCTTAGGGGTGGTAATTTTTCCAGCCAGTGGCCAAGTAGAACAGGGCAACACGAAAAGTGGAAGTTTATCTACATTGAACTCTTTCAGAGGGACTCTTTTGCTGAAAGACCTAATGTAAGCCTCGCTGAAGACTTCTGGAGAAGGTTATTTAAGACATATCTATGGACCTGGTACAGAGGGGGAAGACGGGGAAGGCGAGGCTGAGATCAGCTCCGTGGATCTGAGAATGAGGAAGATGAGATGTAAAAGAATAATGGAAAAGGTGTTTGGGATTTTCCTAGAACAAAACTTGAGCAGTAGAACAGGTAGAGCAGAGGTGAAGATGGGAGTGAGTATTCCAAAAAGCCTATGAGGGACTTTAAATTCTTAGAAACCTGTTTTCAGTGATGAGAAAGCAATTTTAAAGGCCATTTTTATTACATCTTGGATAGGGGTCTGAGGGCTCCTCTCAGCTGGTTTGAGCTTTGGTTTAGCTTCTTAGAGGACTTGGTGGGACCTAGTGCAGGCACAGACAGAAAAAGAGAGGAGTGAGTGAGTGGAGGGGTACCTCGGTACCTGCTACCTCAGCAAGGGGGCAATGGTCTGAGAACTGGCCGAGGTTTGGGTTTTTGATCTAGTAATTGGAGGGGAGAAATCAGGTTGCTTAGGTGGCAGTGACATCAGAGAGTCTAGAGCAGAAGGCTGAGGGTGAGGAACTATTGGAGAAGCATAGTACAGGATGTGAGTGAAGGAGGGAAAAGGATTCCTCATAGGGGAATTTTCCCCTTTTGAGCACTTGCCGAAGTTAAAAATGTCATGCAGAATTTGAGGATCTAGAGAACCCTCTGGGGGCCATAGTTTTTGGTTGTCTAATTGGTAATATGGCGAATGCTGTGTACTGAATTTGATTAGGAGTTTGGGTTCCACCAGGCAGCCCCTGTATGCTCACATCCCCATGAGTTACACAAGAAGTTGGCTTTTCCCCCACACAGCCATGGCTGTTTGTGGCTTTGATAGTCCGCCGGGCATACATAGTAATCTAGGCTAGCCAACCTGAATCTGGCTCACGTTTCCGTGCATCCATAATGTTTGTTTCAATTATCTATGGAACAGAAGGGATTTAATGGAACTTTAGTGGGATCCTCTTCATCAGGGTTATCTCAATAGGATAGACCTATACCAAGCTGAAAAATGTCTGGGTGGAGAGATAGCCACCAGGTCCCTAAGGGGGCTGTATGCGAGATATACCATACTTCTTGTCTAGTAGGATTTGAGATCAGCCTTCACTGCTGAAAAGGCTGATGAGGGTTAGGAGTACTGGTGGCCAAGGGGAGAGTCTATAGTCTTGTCCACATAGCGAATACACAATTTGAAATGGTTACCAGTCTTTTCCAGTTTCCAACCAGAGTCTGAACACAGCGAAGACTTTAGATGAGAGGCATGGATCCAAAAAGTGATTCTGTCTATTTTTACCACTGTAGGTGTTATAAGTAGCACGTGGTATGTTCCTTTCCAGCGGGGTTCTAGGGATGACACCTGATGTTGTCTTATGTAGATGAATTCTCTTACTTGATATTGATGTGGAATCCCCTCGTCCCCAGGTTGGTAGGCAATGGCCAGCTGTTTCCACAGTTATCACTGAGTTCTTTCAATGGCTTTAAGTCTGTCAAGCAAGGGGTGTGGAAGGGATTGTTAGGCCTTAGAGTTGGGGATTAGGTCCCTTACTGGATGATGGGTATCATAGAGAATTTCATAGGGGGTGAGGTTACACAAAGAAACAGAGGGAGTATTTCTCGCATGAAACAGTGCATAAGGCAGGAGCACAGTCCAATCTTTTATGCCGGTCTCTAAGCTTAATTTCGTTAAGGTCTCTTTAATGATTCTATTTATTTTTTCTACCTCTCCTGAGCTCTGGGGTATATAAGCATAAGGTAACTTACAATTAATCCACACCTGACTTACCTGGGCCATGAACACAAGTCCATTATCAGACCCTATTACCTTAGACAGACCGTATCTTGGAAAAATATCTCCCAGGATCTTCTTGAGAACCATTTGCGCCGTTGTTTTGTTTTTTTTTTTTTCTCTCTGTGTGTGTGTGTGTGTGTGTGTGTGTAAGGCTTCAATCCATCCTGAAAATGTATCTACAAAGACTAGGAGATATTTAAGTCCATACCTTGCTGGCTTAATTTCAGTAATGTCCACTTCCCAGAATTGTCCTGGTCTGGTTCCTCGTAGGTGCTTTCCTCTAAGAAACTTGGAAGGGTAAGCATTAAACAATTGACTGACCCGACAGGATTTTGTTACCGGTTCAGTTATTTCCTTTCACTGTGAGTCTGTTAGTGGAAAACTCTGTTCTTAATCCTACAGGAATGCCTGCAGTTTCTTTGAACCAAGGTGAGTGAGTTGACGTACATTTTTAACTTAGTGTAGGGCTTTCTGTAATTGCAGGCTGAGCTCAGTAAAGTTGAGGCGTTCAGTGTCAGTGTCCTTAGATGTTATCTAAAACTTCCTGGTACTCAGGGGTCCATTGGAATTGGGCATCTCCCTTTAACAGCGAGTATAAAGGAGCAGCTAATGACGCAAACCCATTTATCCATAACCTGCAAAACCCAGCAATCCCAAGAAACTCTCTTAGTTGTCTGCTGTATGACCGGGTTGGTATCTGCTCAACGGTTTGTTTTCTGGGCTCAGTGAGCCATCGTTTACCGCCCCTAAGGAAATAGTCGAGGAAGATTACTTCTTGCTGGAAAATTGGGCAATTTTGGCAGAAGCTCTATACCCGAGTTGAGCAAGCTCGGATAATAGTGCTTGGGTCCCAGTTCACAGTTTTCCTTGGTGTTGGATGCCAGTAGCAGGTGATCCATGTATTGAAGCTGGGTGAATTCGGGGTGTGTAGTTCTGAAATTGTTGAGATCTCTGTGGAGGGCTTCATCAAAGAGAGTGGGGGAGTTTTTGAACCCCTCTGGGAGTCTAGTCCAAGTTAGTTGACTAGACTTTCCGGTTTCTGGGACTGCCAACCCAAAAGCAAACAGCAACTTACTATCTTTATGCAGAGGCAAGCAAAAGAAAGCTTGTTTTAAGTCCAGAACAGTATACCATTTCTGCTCAGTGTTCAGAGTGCTAAGCAGATTGAACAGATTAGGTACCTTGGGGTGAATGTCCTGCATTCTGTTGTTGATCTCTCTTAGGTCTTTAACAGGTTGATAGTCCCCGGTTCCTGGCTTTTTCTTCTAATAGCAGGGGAGTGTTCCAGGCCAATTGACAGGGCCTTAGGACCCCTAAGGCCAGATATTTCTGAATATAGGGCTTTATCCCATCTTTAGCATTTTATGCTTAGAAGATATTATTTGACATTGATTGGGGAGGCTGAGGTTTTTAACTCCACTCTTATTGGAGGTTGTTTCACGGCCAGGCCTAACACAGCAGTTTTTGCCCAGGCATCTGGGTAATCTGTTATCTATTTCTGGGGTAGCTTGCCTGTTTGATCAGTCTTGGGGCATGTGAAGAGTGGATGTTTATCTTCTACTAATATAGTTAAAGCCGTGACTATAGGAGTTTTTACTGAAGGATTTAGAAATTTCTTTTGGGGGCCTTCAGGGTTAAAAGTTATTTTGGCCCAGAGCTTGGTGAGCAGATCTCTGCCCATCAATGGGTGCGGGCATTCTGGGATTACTAGGAAGGAGTGATGGATTTTTTCTTTCCCCAGGTCCATGGTTCTCTTAGTAGTCTAAGCCCGATATTTACTGCCTTAGCCCTTTGAACTACAGACCTTTTATTTGATAGACGTCCCAATGGGGCCTTAAGGGCTGAGTATACTGCTCCTGTATTCACTTCAAAGTTTACTGGGGTCCCCTACACTTCAAAAGTTACCCTGATCTAGGGGAAGGAATCTGAGCCCCAACTTTCTTAGTCATCCTCCAGAGTCAGAATGGCTGGCTGGCGTGTCTGTCTCTTTATAGGGCACTCTTTGGCACAGTGTCCTTATTTTTTACAGTAGGCACATTGATCTGAGGCCAGGGGTGGCCTCTGGCACGGGCCCAGGTATCCCTTCCTGTCACCTTATGTCTTAATTTCTGGCCTCTTTCTTGTTGTGACCAGGATCTTAGTCAATGCCTTAGTCTTTCTTTTGCTTCTCTCATTCTCCCTTTGCTCCCTTTCTTTTTCCCTGTTTCTCTCTTATAGTATACTTTTTTGGCTTCTCTGACTAAATCTCTCTTTTAACTTTTTTTTTTTAATATCCATGGCGGCTTCCCCACTTAAGGCCATCGTGACAGATGCCTTTTGATCTGCTGCCTGAGGATCGAAAGGAGTATATCTCTTATATGCCTCCATAATTCTCTCTAGAAACAGAGGAAAATTCATCAGGCCTTTTAATAATTTCTCTTACCATGGCCAAATTAGTTGGTCACCTAGTGGCCCCTTGGATACCCGCTATTAGAGCCTGGCAATAATTGGACAGATGCTCCCTATCTTCAAAGGTGTTGGGGTCCCAGTTGGGTTGGTTTAAGGGGAAGCCGGCTTTGATTATGTTGGGAAGTTGTGTTGGTCGCCCATCAGGTCCGATGGTATTTTTTTCTAGCTTCCAGGAGGTTTTTCTCTCATTCCTCTGTCATGAAGAGAGTCCCTAGCAGTTGTTGGCAGTCATCCCAAGTAGGCAGGTGTGAAAACGTTGGCGAGTTCTCTGAGTTTTTTTAGCCGGGCCAGCTTCCTCCAGGGAAGGAGGGGCTGTGTGTGCCATTGGACAGTCATGTGGAGGGCACTGGGCCATCCTGGCTTCCTCGAATGGTGGAGAGGCTGAGTAAGCAGCAGGGGAATTACTTACAGGGTTTTGGGGGTTGGGGGACAAGGGCAGAGGATAAGGACGAGTAGAGTCTTGAGACTCAGGGAGAACAGAGGGTGGAGGTTGAGGAGCAGAGAGTTTGAGAGATAGAATCGTAGGGGAAGGAGTAGGAGTGGGTGCAGGGACAAGGAAAGGCTTCACCCATGGAGGAGGAGATTTGCAGAGGTCCTGATAAGTTAAGATATATGGCTATTGATCTGGATGGCTATGTGGCCCCGGCTGAAAGACAATATCTCAGACTTTTCAAATTAGTGCGAAGTAGAATCATCTTTCTAGGGGCCATTCGACTACAAAGGTGGGTTATTCTGAGACACAGAATCTGCCAGGTCTGGTGTTCTACTGAAAAAGAAAAATTCTGAGCCCTTAAGCAGACTTTGGTCCAGTGATTAAGGGTCAGGGACAGAGGCATTGAAGTGCTCTGTCCCATAATGAAATATACACAGACAGTGAAAGCAACAACACACGACACAGACAAGACAAGACAATAAAGACAGGCAATGGACGTCCAATACTGAGACCAGGACTGAGTAGCCGGCAAAACCTGATGGGCTGGCAATTCCGAATCTGAAAGAAAATATCACTGAGTCGAGGAGACTATGGTTCCTCGATTTCCTGAGTCCATCACCCAGGGACATGGCCTGTGGCTCTGTGACATGTGTGTCAGCCACCGTGGGAGAGAGCTCACGCTCTTTACCAATAGCCATTTTGTCAAACCCTAACCTGAATCCTGAAACCAGAAAGAGGGGGCTTATTTACCCCCAGAGGAGCCCATTGGGGGTCTTTCATCTGCAGCTGCCGGATCTCGCTGGGGCCACCAGAAGTAAAGGTCGGGTGAGCGTCAGTGGAAGAGACCACCAAGAGACTGTCTAATGCAACAGCAAAGGGTTTATTGGGAGTCCGGCAAGCAAGGGCTCAGAGCTCACTTGAATAGAGCAGAGAGCCCTGAGAACAGCTTAAAAAGTGCTTATATATTTTCCTTGGAGAGGGCAGGGAGGGAAGTTTATTGATGGGTAAGGGCGAGTGGGCGGTTTGCGTGCAAATGGTTGATGGAGTACATTCTGCAGTTTGGCAGTTGGGGGCAGCACATTCTGGGAACAAGAATAGCAAACAGTTCTCAAGATTTCAACAGTGTTTTATTAAGCATACAGAAAAACAGGAAGTGACAAGTACCTATTTTATTAACCTTTCAATATAAGTATGAAAACAGAAATCTAGGTAAGATTTGAAGCCCAGAAGTTCATTTGGCCGTTGATTGGTATACTTAGCTTTGAATTACGTTCCGTAGAGATATCCCAGAAATATGGATATACAATGACACAGGACCTTGTACCTTCTCAGAGGTCAGTTCCAAAACACAGTCTCTAAGGGGAATCACACCAAAGTTCAAGACAAGGTGGACCCAATTATCTCTACCAACCGCCACACAAATGACCACAATTAAATCCAAAACACTCCCAAATGGCACTCATCTTTTTCCCAATAGACACTCATCATTACTTCTGGCAGGAGGATTCCATGAGAGGCGCAGCACAAGACAGTGTCCCAAATAATCTCCCTTTCCCCTCATTTGCCAAAAGTCAGAGTGGCCTGGACACCCTTCCTGTGAACCAGAAGTGATCAAATAGGCCTGCCATTAATAAGCTCTGTTCTTCAATTTGAGGCCTACTGACTGTGGGGTTTAGATTCTTTATTTGAATTGGATTCATGAGAAAACCCAATAACCTATGGGCTAGCATCTGCAAGGCTTTGAAGAACTCAATTGACCCAATGGATCCCTTTTCTCACTTGATGGAGGTCAGGAACCTTACAGAGGAATGCGAGAGACTTCATCAACAATGACTGATTTTTTGGCCATTTTGATTTTGGATCCACACATGGGATCTTTCTTTAGATCCATCAGGTGATGATAATCTAAGCCACAGGCTCACACAGGGCCAAGAGGCTGATACAGACACATCCCTTTACAACGCACTTAAGCAAAGAGCCACAGGTGATGCCCATTCATTTCCGTTTGAAAACTGTTTTCTTCAGGCTTCACAAAAGCGTGGCCTGAGGCAAAGACCTTCCTGACATTCAGGGCAACAGAACAATAGGTAATCAAAAGGCCCTTTGCAGTGTTTCTCTACTGAGACTTTCCGGGTCACACTGATATCTGACTTTTCTGAGATGCTTGCCATTCTCTTCACCTATCCAGTACATGTCCATGTCACAGTGCTTGGAGGTGGTACATATCGTGGACGCAAATGCATGAACCTATTCTGGAGAGTGGCTAGATTTCATGAGAAAACAGGAACTTAGGAAAATAGCAGGTGTTGCCCATCGATAAGGCAAGCTTTCTACTTGACAGGAAACATCCATTGATGCATTCTCTTTTCTAATGTCTACAAGCACGGACACAGTGGGATACACAGACATAGAAACACTCGCCTTGTGAAACAACTTACTAGAAACAGTTCACTCCAAACCAAACAAACCAACTTTCCTACCTATTCTCAGAACATGAGACAAAACCACAAACACACATCCACACACACAAAGGCACCTCCTTCCCCAAGTAGGTCTCTCACTCTCCAGAGTATCCTCTGACTGCTGGGCCATACTATGTTCCCCCAATATGGCGTGTCCTGTCTCAGATCTGGTCTCCTTGTCCAACTTTTTGAAGTGTTCAGGAGCCAGCTGTGAGCCACTACCTGTTTTTTCAGGAAAGGCCCCTCTTCAGAGAACTCCTGGCATTTGGCCATCCTCACATCAGGAGGTACCAAGAAAGACTGACTCAGTCCTTGCTAAATTGAAGCAAGTGAGACACTGGGACTGGGACTGAGACTGACTCTGTGTGCCTGGCTTCCTGGATCCCAAGTTCAGAGAGTTCCATTACCAAGGGATTGAGGTGAGGTCACATCCTTCAGGAACTGAATGAGGTCACTGCCTTGGCAACCACTTTATTCAAACAGTTGCTTTCAAGCGTACCATGAGAAGGAGGCTTACCCTATTTTCTGTGGCACTTTCACAAATTAGAATTGTATATCAACCATTGGCACCAAGGAACTGCTCTCCACACAGGCCTGATTTGGTCCATCTTCTTTATATTTGGAAGAGAGCCTTTAGTCCAGGGAGCACTGCAGTGAACCTCTGCACTAAAACTATTAGCAAGCACCTGATGGAGGAGGCCTCCATAGGTAAGTGGCTCCTTTATAACATCTGATATCCGGATAAGGGAGATCTCTTCTGATGCAGAGATGTGGCACAGGGAGACTCACATATACTTCTGTCCAGGACAGTAACGAGAATCTTTCTGTCCTGTTCTGTTCTGTAGGGAATTCCTCTGGAACTGTAGAGAGGTGCAGACGGGCACGCACGCGCTCCTACCCCGGAGCTTTAGCAAGATGTTGCACTGTTCCCCTGTTTCTGTGTTTAGGCGCCGAGTTTCTGTTTATTTGTGTTCTGTGTTCTAGTTTTTGTTTTTTTGTTTGTTTGTTTTTGTTCGTTTTGTTGTGTGATTTTGGTGGTAAAAACTTAAGTATATTGGACATGAAAATCAGAAATAAAGAGAGTAAGCCTGACACCCCTTTGGACTGTGTTTTAAGGAACTGCAATGAACTTTACCCCCCTTTGTAAAGCAGGATGATAGAAGCCCCTAGCTGGCTGCCTGGAGCACACCCATTGCAGAGGGCAATGCCTGCTGGGGACCTAAGAACAGAGTATCTCCCACGTTAACAAGTGAAACTCCTTTAAAACCCCTTGTCCCTCCAGATAAAGAGAGTCACAACTTTGGCAGAGTCCCCTGTGTTTCTCCTTTGTTAGCCAAGCAATAAACCTCCTTTTTTCTTTTTCTCAAAACCCAGTCCTCATTATTAAATTGGTATTAATTGGCTTCAAGGTCAGGAACCAAACTTTATGTTACAAATCTTGTACCCCCCCTCCGCCCCGGAACTTTGTGAGAGCTATCTACTGAAATGTTAGGAGATAGAGCATGCTTGGTGTGGAATTGTTTAGGAGCTACTCCTGTATGTAAAAGGAGAAACTGAGGGACTCCCAGCAGCTGCCAAAGCACTGTTAATTCAGGGAATTACCTCCTTCCTTCCCTGCACTGTAAGGATTATGCCACCTCTGTCTTATTAAAAAAAGAGAAAAAGAAAAAGGGGACACTAAATGCAGTAAAGTCACCATGGAGACACTTTATTTTACATTTCAGGTTGCCCCTCTGTGAAAACATCTGGTCCCCTTGTGGGGACATCTATGGTCCCACTGGTATAGGAGATTTTTCTCTTATCTGCTCTGGTTTAAAGGATTCTGTCTGACAGCCATATTCTGGACCTCCTTTCTGTCTGTATTGTGTCTTTGTTTCTGGTCCTTTAAGGCATGTGCAATAATGTGTTGATATTATAAATTGTTTTTGGGAATGATCTTAGCTGAATGTGTGTCTAAATGATGATGTTTTATTTTAACAATCTGGTATCTGAATGGGTTTTTGAAGCATTGCACAATCTTGCAGTTAAAAGTCGGGTTTAGGTAATTGTTTAGTTTATGATTTCAGATAATTCATGCCAGAGAACTTAAATACTTAGGATGGATAACTGAAGAACTCTACTTCCAAGTTGGCAAGAAACTTCCCAATCATACAGTCTTTTTTTTTTTTTTTTCACCAATTTTGAATTGGGTAGCGTGGGAAAATGTCACTGTGTGTACCAGTGCATTAATTTGGACATGGATAGTAAATCATAGTATGGTGTCTGTTGACAAAACAAGATGTAAAGATATAAAATATTGTGAATTGTATCTTAAACTTGTATCATAATTTTCAACATCCGAACCTGAAAATTATGGTTAACATGCCTTAGTCCTGAGATGTCAGTTCAGAAGAGCAGTTTTTTTCCTGCTCCTTCCAGACATCAGCCATGACTTATGTTGAAATGCAAATGAAAGAAGCCTGCAAGCTTTGTAGGAGACTGATTTGAGGTCTAAGGGAAAAAAAGGTAAATTGTATGTTATTTACTAATTACTGGCAAGTCATTTTTTCTAGGACTCTTATTTTTTTTCTTTGATACTTTATGTTTTTTGACCTCATGATTTTGAGCATACAGACCTAGGTTAATGTTTTTCTGATCAGTTCTATCTTTGACCAACTGTGGACTTTTTGAAACATTGCAATAAAGATTTCACCTGCGAAAAGCTACAAGGCCTTTACTATTATTATGTGTGCACAATTTTGTTATGTGTTGTCTGTCTATATGTACATATGTCCGTATATCATATATATGATACACAAATTAACATATATAAGGAGCGCTCATAAAAAAAGCGCTCATAAAAACAAATTTTAAAAAGTGGATCCAAAGATCTTTAATTCACGTGATTTAAATGTTTCAATTTAAATTGGAAAAAGAGATAAAAACAAATGTCTTTAAATTTAAGCTTACAAAGTTTTCTAGGTGTTCAAACATCTAACAAAATATTAACATCTACAAAATGTCTAATATGCCTTGGCTCTAGTACCTTTCCTTCAACATAAAAATGGTTTACACTGTTCAATACATTTCTCTAACTTTTTGATAAATAAGTAAAGTAAATTTGATATGGGATTACTCATTCATGAGTACTTTTGTTAGATATCTGATTGATTTACTAAGATCTGTATTTTTTTAGTAAACTCTGTATAAGATTGTAAAAATCAGTCATGTGTTAATGAGACAAAAATTTCTTAAACATAAGTTTACCCATAAAATTGAGTTTATTAAGATTTATGTTTTCTAGAGCAAGCAACCATAAAAATTAAACAACTGATTAAATAAGAGCTGTTATTTTAGAGCACTGTACTGCCATTTCTTTAAAAGCCAAACTTGATTAATGTAGAAACATTAATGTAATTGTTATGCTATTAATGTTTTTATATCTTACAGATATGCAAGTCTGTAAGGTAGAAACGTTAAAAGAGCATTATATCAAGCTGGTGCTCTGAAGTTGTGTGGTAAAAAATATATTGTGGATTTAATTACCTGTTATCAATAAGATATGTAAAGTTTTATGTTACTTTTTACATTGGGGAACAATTTAAATGTATTTTTTAAGTTAATGAGAGCCTAATCTTTGTAAAGGTTAAAAACTTTCAGCCTTTCTTTAATTCATGTTTTAAATGTGATATCATATGGTGTTAGCTAATGTTCATGTGACCTCAAAAAATTTATGTAAACTTTGTCAAATGATATTTAAAAATAAAGATCAGCTTTAGAACTAAAATACTTAAGATTTATAAAGAGCCCTGCCTTACCTGAGGTAAGGCTGTGTGTCTCATCTTACTACATGTGAGAATTACTATGAAACCAGTAGGTCAGATAATATTTCTTTAAAGTTATGTTAAAAAGTTTTTTTTTATTGTCAATATTCCTAGGATCTCAAACAGGGGATATAATGTATAACTCAGCCAAAAAATTCAGGGAAGATATTACACGAACTAAGTATTTTTACTTTTGTTAATTTTAGTTTGAAATTTTCTTATAAGTGATCTAAAGATTTCCTGTTAGTGTTTTACAAATGTGTTGCTTTAAGAACACAACATGGGTTTATTCAAGATAATAAGTCATTAACTACAATACAGACAGAATAATACAGATCCCAATTAATAAAAAGGTAATTATAAAGTTATAGACATTAAAGCCCAGTATTCTTAGTATAAGGCTGTTAAAATTTATTTGCTGGATGTTTAAGATTAGGATTTAAAATTAATGTTAAATGAAACGGGCCAAGAAAACCAATATTTGGCTCTTGCCCTCTGAGACAGTCTGAATCCAGGGAACAGGAGACTTCTCTAAAGAGCTTTGCAACTCTGAGCCACATAACCTCCTGATCAGGGAGATTAATGAGACCACTGGAGAACAGAAAGCCAATCAGTGCATTTGTTACAAAGAGGAGAGTCATCAGAGAAAGGAGACATCCCTGATGCTTCTGAGGGAAGCCAAATGGTCAATCAAGACCTGGACCCACCTAGCGCAAATGGCACTAGCAGAACTTAGAATCTCCTCTCAAGTTTCCCCAGAATTGATTCCCACAAAAGCTCAGCTGACTGTTAACAATAGATAGAAACAAAAGTCAGTTTGACTGCTTCATCTTAAACACTTAGCAAAGACAGTTAAGACCAAAATACAGCCATTCCTCTGCATTTTAAATAATAATAATAATAATAATAATAATAATAATAATAATAATATTTTAAGGTATGCACTTTATCTTATCCTCCCAAAATAAATAAGACTGGAGACAACAAAAAAGGATTCTCAGACAGGAATGCCTAATACTTATAAAAAGAGACTATCAAGAAGAGCTGCCACAGACAGAAGTTTTCAGTTTAAGACCTACAGATATTCCTAACCTACACAGGTAGGCTTGGTGTTTGCTAGTACGATGATCCAGCCCTGAGTAACAGAATTAAAGGTTTCTCTATTAGACGCAGAGGTCATACTAGTAAAAGGATTTTACAAGATCAGATGACATTAAATTATTAAACTGTGTCTTATTGGGAGGGCCAACTGTAACACTTAAAGTTAAATATTAAGTTGACAGTCCTGATAACTGGAGATATTAAAGACTGTTGAGGGAATTTCTATACAGTGACATGTTCTAGCTGCTGCAACATTTATTCAGTACTCATGGTTTTTGTTTCACTCATAGAAGAACCCATTCACAGATGACTTTACAACCTGTTCTTCCCCAACCTGACTTCAAACTGAACTGACTTCTAAAAGGCAACTCATGTCCCTCAACTGACTTCTAATAGGCAACTCATGTCCCTCACGCCGAGCCCACTCACGTCACCCTGTCTCAGGACAGAAGAAGAAAAAATTAGTGATGCCACTCTTCTTACATCAATGGAGAGAAAGATAAATAGACTATCAATATAAGTAATTAATTAAGTCAGGTAAAATCAGGGAGATCGGTTTTGGGTGAGTTCTAAAAATTTGGAGACTCTTACCTGAGGGATTAAAATTTCCTCAGTGCTCTTCCCCTAATCTATCAAAGATTTGAAAGGGACACAGAGAAAAGGGGGGAATTGTAGACCCAACCTGATCTTTTATTAAAATTGGGAGCCATCATGCCACAAAGCCATGAAAAGATAATTTTGGCTTTACCATAAGTTACTTCAAATTCTGAACCTGCATGGAATGCCTGCCCGCGCCTTGAACTCACGCATGCCCGGCTCTCTGACCAGATAGCAGCCCTCTCTGAAACTTTAGTGACACATCATAAATATTTGCCTTCTCTGTCCAGACAACAACCCTCTCTGAGGCTCTAATGGTCCTCATAAATTCTGATGTAGGGACAGCAAAAAAATTGTAAACTACCTTTAGTGTGATGTTCATCAGAGTTCTGTTATCTGTAACCCCTTTTTGTGTAACTTTCTGGGCTATAAAGCTGGGCTGTAGGAAAGCTGGGGTTGCTGTCTTGTTCCCTTCGTTTTGGGAGGGAGAGGCAGCACGGCCGGTGGATATAATAAGCTTAATTTTATTTGATTTTAATTTGAGTCAGTGGTCTTTCCTAGCGTCCTGGGCTAACAGGTAAACACTCCAAAAACATGGAGCTCTGCCGGCCTAAAGACTTCTTGAGAAACTTCCTCTGAGTTTGGGCACTTGAAATATATGTTGTTGTAAGGAGATTTAGCTTCCTTTCTAGTGACACCATAAAAGCTGGGTGTGCATCTACGTGACCTGGAGGACATGGTTTCTTGTATTCTAATGAACATGAGGCAGCAGTGCTGAATTTTCTATTTGTAGGTAAACTGTGGCCACTTGGTGCTAAGTGTCTCCCCGTGTGAACTGTGAAGCCATTTGGTCATCCTCCACTTTTCGTGGTGTTTCTTGCTGCTGCACTGGGAGTTTGGTGTTTGCTTCATGAAATACAACGAGTTCAACTGGGACCCAGTATTGGAGGGAGTTCTGTCACTTGTGGTGGGTCAGGGTCTGCAGGAGAATGCAACAACCAGGCTTCTATCTCACAAAGCTTGCCCCTTTGTACATAGAAATCTGACTCTGAACTTTGCCCGGAAACCTCTCCATATAACAAGAAGGGTCTGCTGGCTGCACCATATCAGTCACAAGCCATTTTGAAGGCAATGGAAAATCCTCATGGCCACACCACAGATGTATTATCACACACCTGCCAACCACTGCAATAGGCCCACTACTTAGCAGGGTCCAACTTACTGGCATCTTTGTTCTACACCATTTTCATAAAACCCCGTCAATCATGGCATTCTCTTGTACACTCATGATCAGGAAAAAGACATCCAATGGTTCTCCAGTGCCATCTGGTTAAGGGAATTTCAAAAATTTTATTGTATTTATCTAGCCATTTTTCATGGATGAAGTTGGAGGCACTATGGGTTTCAGTTCATTCAGGAACCATTAAATGGTGAGGAAGCTCATTTCAATGAAATCTCTGGAGAACTCTCACAGGCAAGTCATCCCATAGAGTGGTCAAAAGGTCACATGAAGCCAGGCCCATTGAGGTCTTCAATGTGACGTCCATGGGTGTTCTGACTGTAAATTATGGCTGCCAAATCTTTCAGAAAAAAATCATGTGATATCTTAGCTGTGATTCCAAGGCTCTGTGGAAAGTCACCCTCGTTTTTGATCTCAGTTTCCAAGGGGGAATCCCATGCGTGTCCTCCTAAAATCTGAACACAGTTCATGGCAAAATTTCTCTGAGATCAGTTCCAGAACTCAGACTCTAAGGGGAATCACACCAGAGTTCAAGCCCAGGTAGACCCAGTCATCACTTCCAAGCACTACACAAATGACCACAATTAAAACCAAAACACTCCCACAAGGCCCTCATCTTCTTCCATATAGACACTCATCATAACCTGTGGCTGGAGGTTTCCATGGGGGGCTCAGCCCAAGACAGTGTACAAAATAACCTCCCTTGCCCCTCATTTGCCTTAAGTCAGGGTTGCCTGGACACCCTTCCTGAGAACCAGGAGTGATCAAATAGGCCTGCCATAAATACTGCTCTGCTTCCCGAAATTGAGGCCTACTGACTCTCGGGTATATATTCTTTATGTGAATTGGAATCATGAGAAAACCCAAGCACCTATGGGCTATCTTCTGCAGGGTTTGACACAAAGGATCCCTATTTTTAATTGATGGAGGTTAGGAACCTTACAGAGGAATGCGAGAGACTTTGTCCACAATGACTGCTTTTTTCGCCATTTTGGTTTTGGAAGCACACATGGGAACTTTCTTTAGATCCATCAGGTGCTGAGAATCTATGCAACAGCCTCACACATGGCCAAGAGTCTGATGCAGACACATCCCTTTCTAAAGCAATTAAGCAAAGAGCAACAGGTGATGCCCATTAATTCCCATTGAAAACCGTTTCCTTCAGGCTTCACAAAGGGGTGGCCTGAGGCAAAGACCTTTCTGACATTCAGGGCAACAGAACAATAGGTAAGCAAATGGCCCATTGCAGGGTTTCTCGAATGATATCTGAGTTTTCTGAGATGATCCCATTCCCTTCAGCTATCCAGTACATGGCCATGTCACAGAGCTTGGAGGTGGTACATATCGTGGACACAAAACCCTGAATCTATTCTGGAGAGTGGCCAGAATTCAAGAAGACAAACAGGAACTTAGGAAGATAGTAGTTGTTGCCCATCCATTAGGCAAGCCACAGTCCATTCATAAATTGGGCAGGATGAATGCAGTGAAGCTTTCTACTAGACAGGACACATCCATTGATGCATTCTCTTTTCTAATGTCTACAACCACGGACACAGTGGGATAAACAGACATAGAAACACTCGCATTGTCAAAAGACTTACTAGAAACAGTCCACTCCAAACCAAACAAACCGACTTTCCTACATATTCTCAGATCATGAGACAAAACCACAAACTCACACGCACACCCACAAAGTCAACTCCTTCCCCCAAGTAGGTCCGTGACTATCCGGAGTGTCCTCTGACTGATGGGCCATACTACGTTTCCCCGAAATGGGCTGTCCTATGTCAGATCTGGTCTCCTTGGCCAACACTGTGAAGTTGTCAGGTGCCAGTGGTGAGACAATACCTGCTTTCTCAGGAAAGGCCCCTCTTCAGAGCTCTTTTGGAATTTGGCCATCCTCACATCAGTAGTCACCAAGAAAGACCGATTCTGTCCTTGGTAAATCCAAACATGTGTGGCCACTGGGACTGGGACTGGGAATGCCTCTGGGTGCCTGGCTTCCTGGATCCCAAGTTCAGAAAGTTCCATCACCAAGAAAGTAATATTGGTCACTTCCTTCAGGAATTGAATGAGGTCACTGCCTTGGCAACCTCTTTGTCCTAACGGTTGCTTCCAAGTGTCCCAATAGATGGAGGCTGCCCCTAATTCCTGTGACACTTTCACAAGTAAGAATGGTATATCAAACATAGGCACCCGTGAACAGCTCTCCACACAGGCCTGGTTTGGTCCATCTTCTCTACATTAAGAAGAGAGAGACTACTTCAGACACACCTCTTCATCCTGACCTGTTTTTTTTTTTTTTGTCATGAAAGATGACTTTTGCTCTCTCAGGTCCTTCATAGCTTTCTATATCTTCCCCAGGGTTCACTTCTGCATGGACCTTTGAGGTTCTCAGCAGGTGGAAGATCTCTTACATTTTAATATAAGACCAACTCTGTCCTTGCTTTTCTGTAAAGTTAGATTGAGGAAACAAAGTATGGTTAGGGTTAATAACATGTTTGATTTGGGTTAGGAATCATTCTGCTGCATGAATAATGGTATTGGGAACCTGCAATATTTATAAGTATATATAGAGGTGAAATATATATATGAAAACACAAATCTAGGTAAGATTTGAAGCCCAAAAGGGCATTGGATCCTTGATTGGGATACTTCACTCTGAATTATGTTGTGCACATGTGTCTCAGATAAATCTATACATAATGGCATAGGACCTTGTACCTTGGATAATTGAATGTCGAAGAGAACATCCAGTCAAAAAAGGATACTTGGTAGGATTAGGAAGATAGTTGTTAGGATTAGAAAAAAAGAGTGAGTATAGGATTTGGACAAAAAGTTCTTTAGCAATA
Source organism: Callospermophilus lateralis (assembly GCF_048772815.1). Taxonomy (NCBI): domain Eukaryota; kingdom Metazoa; phylum Chordata; class Mammalia; order Rodentia; family Sciuridae; genus Callospermophilus; species Callospermophilus lateralis. Next base: position 129,826,569 of record NC_135313.1, on the reverse strand, counting down.
GGGTTTCAGGTAGACAGAAAATGTAAATGTCAGCACATGTGAAGAGTCAGTCACAATGATGAACTGGGGAAAATATGTAGGAAAGCAGATATCATTAGAGACATTAGAAAATCAGGCAAATGATGAAGTGATTGATAGGATTAGACATTTTCAACAGGCTTGAGGTTGAATACATAATCGTAGGAAGAAACAAATATGTAGTCACCAATAGGATTGACATTTGAGAGCATTATGCAACCTGGACATGGGTGATTTTCATAATCCATACTCACATTCCATTTAGGCTTTGGTACAATTGTAAGTGTGACTTTGCATTTTGTGGCCAGAATATTACTGTGATAAAATGTATATGTAGATCAGGTGACATGAGTATTTCTTGCACCATTTCTGGGAGCAATATTTAGAAGAGATATAAATTAGTATTGGGGGCACAAATAGGTGTACCATGTTTGAATATATAATATAACTGATTCCAACTTTAGAAATTGGAATAAATTGATATCTGAAAATACACAGGAAATGTTATATTCATATACATACATTCATTCCAACCAGTTATACATCTAATGGTAATATTAGGTTGTGGTTTATCATAAAGTGTGTGTGAGTTTTGCTTCAAAATTGATTATGGAAATCGAAAATAATGTGTTTGGAAAGAAGTCTCATGAAATGACCAGTCAAAAGCAAGGAGGAATACTTGTGTACTGAAGCAGGAAGTGATTGAATGTGTTTCAAATGTCTTTAAATTTGTGAACTTGTGGATGAAATGTATATACTATGATGTACAAAAACTGAAGAAATAGTAATGTACCAGTGTTAAATAAAAATGAACGTCAAAATACACATCATGCCCCATTGGAATCTACTTGCATTGATGTTAAATTGGGTCAGTTACTGTAGATTTGTTTGCACCATTCAGTGAAGTGAGTTTTCAGTACTAGAAAACAAATATGTATTTCAGGTGGATGAATATTTCTGAAAATAATCGTATGAAAATTTGATTATAAAACCACATACATGAGCATGAGTGAATTATTTAGGGAGTGTATAATAAGACACATATATTTTATATATTTGGAAAAATCTAGAAAATATATATATATATATATATATATATATATATATATATATCACACAGAGAAACATTAGAAAGTAGCAATATATATGCCAATCAAAATTCATCGTGAAATATATATCATCCACCGATCCGAAAATATTAATTTTACTGAACATGGATTTATGTATAATGTTGTTCAACTAAAAAGCTCACTCATAGTTTGAATTTTCAGTTCCAAAAGCGTTTAGAATGTGTGATCTCTTCTCATACTTTGTTTCTGCCAAGTTAGCCACCTCACAAAAATGTACGTGTGATACCAGGTAGGATTTTATATGTGCATATAAAAATACATGTGCTGAATTGGCTACAGAAAAAAGGAGACAGAAATTCACATATGTGTTAACTTTAAAAACACATGGAGTACTATTTCAACAAACAATTGACAAGATTTATAACTCCTACACTATATCATGCAAAAGGCAAGACCAACTATACACCATGCCTCCTCTGAACTGCTTGTATTAATATTATGTTTGGGTTATTTGTCTCCATCATATTAGGATTAGTAGTCAGAGTCTAGTAGAGTATAGGTTACTGACAGGGATTCAGTATTTCGAATGGAAAATTGGAAAATGAATCCAATGTGTATGTAAATATGTGCTACACAAAAATCTTCCCACTCTCATCCAGAACAATACCTTGACAACACCTTCACCCCATGTAAGACAAAATTAGAGGAGAAGAGTTAGAAAATCCGTGAATACATATCTGGAATGGAATGCGATCAGGAGTTCACAACCTTGGAAGTGTTAGAAGAGTTTCCAAAAGTAAGGGACAGGGTAAACACTTCAAAAACATGGAGGTCTGTTGTCCTAGAGACTTCTTGAAATACTGCCTGTGAGGTTGGGCACTTGAAATATATGTTGATGTCACGTGCTTTAGCTTCCTTTCTAGTGAGACCATAAACCTGGGTCTGCATCTATGTGACCTGGAGGACATGGTTTCTTATTTTCCAATGAACGTGAGACACCAGTGCTGAATTCTCCCTTTGAAGGTAAACTGTGGCCCCTTGGGGCTAAATATCTCTCTGTGTGGACTATGAAGCCATATGGTCATCCTCTATTTTCGTGGTGTTTCTTGGTGCTGCACTGGGAGTTTGGTATTTGCTTCACAAAATACAAGGAGTTCACTGGGGACACAGTGCGTGAGGGATTTCTGTCACATGTGGTGGGTCAGGGTCTGTAGGAGAATACAAGAACCAGGCTTCTATCCCACATAGCTTGCCCCCTTGAACATAGCAATCTGATTCTGAACAATGTCCTGAATCCTCCCCATGTAACAAGATGCCTTTACATATGAGGGTCTGCTGGCTTCACCATGTCAGTCACTAGCCATTTGGAAACCAATGGCATATCCACATGGTCCCACCACTGATGTTTTATCACACACATGCCCACCATTGCTGTAGGCCCACTAATCAGCAGGATCCAACTTTCTGGCACCTCTGTTAAACACCATTTTCATGAAAACCAGTCAATCAAGGCACTGTCTGGTATACTCATTGTTGGGAAAAGTATTAACGGCAGCCATACCCCAGAGAAAAACCCCAACATGGAGCCTAAGCACTTCTTCTTCCTACCTTCTTCTTTTCTGCAGTGGTGCGAAATGTTCCCGCCCGTGTAAACTCTTCTGCTGGCGCCATTTTCAAATCTTGCTGGCCGGGAACCTTAGCCCCAATAAGAACTAAATCCTGGGCTCCGGAGCTGACATCTGAAAGAACTTGCCAATAAACGGATTGCCTGGCATTTATCTAAGCCCTCCCATCTCCTCCTTAGTTCTATATAAGCACACAGCTTTTTGCAATAAAATTGGAATTCTCCCGGTGAAGTGCCTTTGCGTGGGGAGTTCTTTCATTCTGGTGCCCCGTGTGAGGATATGGGTGAGCTCTTTCCAACAAGAGCCCAGTCCCCTGCTCCACCGTGACACTCTGCCCTGGTCTGCTCTTTTCAGACGCAGGCTTCCTGCACTCACCACTGGTTTGTTGTATGTAAGCCTCCCCTGACCCCGGCTCGACAACTCCCTTCGGGCTACCGCTGGCTTTGTGACCATGATCATCTGTCACACTCTAGACGCCTGGTAGGGGGGAGAGAATTCCTCCCACTAAGACCTTTACTGGTTGCAGTGGACCCTCTGGTGATCCGTTTCCCTTTGGGGTGTGAGGCTTCTGAGTTTACATGAGAGGCTCTGTGGTTTTTCCTCCTCTGCTGCTGCTGCCGCTGCCGGCTAGAGTTGCTGTTTCCTGCGGGCCTGCTGTGTCTGGCTGAAGCTGCCTCTCTGCTCGGGGAAAACTGAACTCCCGTCCTGGAACTGCATTCTGCTGGAGCCGGAGTTCTGTTTTCATTACTTACTTCTTGCGCTGCATTCGAAAACTTTCCTGATGTCAGGTTGCCCATGGCTCCGAACCCATTGGGTCTCACATCTCGCACTTCACTGGTGACGATCAGGTAGTGCCCTCTGTATTTCCTCATGATGGCTGGTCATTTTGGGTATGCCCACCTGACCGCCATTCGCCCTGAGCTTCCCGGAGTCTGTTCCAGCCCAGGTTTTCTCTTTGTCTCTCTTGCTTACACTTATTCTCTCTCTCTCTCTCTCTCTCTCTCTCTCTCTCTCTCTCTCTCTCTCTCTCTTCCATCTCTCCCTGTGACTGTGGGCACCTCTTCATCTGTACCTGAAACCTCACCTCTCAAAAGTTTAATAAAAAATCTGGCCACACTCTCCCTCACAGCAGACATCAAGTCCAAACTTCTAATCAATTTCTGTACCCAAGATTGGCCTACATATCCACTGGATAATGGCAATCATTGGCCTCCAGAAGGCTCCTTAGATCCAAACCTCATCTTGGACCTTTTTAATTACTGCCAGCATCTGAAAAAGTGGAGTGAGATTCCCTGTATTGAATGTTTTAGCCTTCTCGCACAGCACCCTGTCTCTGCTCCTCCTGCCCTCCCTCTCAGGTCCTTCTTGCTTGCAAACCCCTCTCTTCCCCTAGTTCTACTGCTGACTTCACAGATTCTTCCTCATTCGACCCAGCAGATGAACCCCCACCTTATCCCCCAGCCCCAACTGACCCTTCTCTCCCGCAAAATCCTCCTCTTCCTCTGCCTAATTCCATGGATCCTCAACCTTCCATTTCATCCCCCTCCCTTCCCCCCTCTTCTGCCTGCTCCACCTCCTCCTCTTCCACAGAGACACTCCCTTCCCCTCCCTCTCCTTCCTGTCCACCTCCTGCCTCTTTCAGTCCTCCTGTTACCAGGTCTAAGGGACTCCTTCCCACCCCCCAAGACAATCGCACCCTTTCGTGAGGTAGCTGGTCCCGAGGGTGTCATCAGAGTCCACGTGCCCTTCTCCATGTTGGACATTACTCAGCTAGAGAGGAAGTTAGGCTCTTTCACCACTGACCCCACCACTTACATTCGGGAGTTTCAATGGGTACTGCAAGCATATAGCCTCACTCATCATGACATCTACATGCTCTTGGCCAATAAACTTCTCCCCAAGGAAAGGCAATGGGTCTGGGAGCTAGCCCAAGCCCATGCTGATGAAAATCATAGGGCCAATCCTAACCACCCACAGGCCCTCATGCTGTCCCAGAGCAGGATCCCCTATGGGCTTACAGTCTAGTGACCTTTTTACATCCTGCCTCTTGGCGGGCCTGAAAAAGGCCACCCGCAAGGCTGTTAACTTTCAGAAGGTGCAGGAGGTAATTCAAAGGAAGGAGGAAACACCTTCAGAATTCCTGGATAGACTAACCAAGTCCCTTCAACAGTACACAAACCTCGACCCAGAAACCCCTGATGGCCGTCATGTCTTAATGACATATGTTCTGGCCCAAAGCTACCCTGACATTAAAGCCAAGCTTAAAAAGCTTGAACAGGGCCCTGCTACTCCTCAGACCAAAATCCTCACTGTTACTTTCAAGGTTTTTCATGGTAGAGAGGATGAAAGTGAATGCCGTAGGCAGAGGGCTGAAAATGCCAAATTCCAAATGTTGGCCCAGCTCATTCAGAGAAGGCCATCACCACGCCGTCCCAATATGACACCCCATGGAGCTTGCTTCAAATGTGGTAAGGAGGGACATTGGACCAGGAATTGTTCTTCGCCGAGGACACCCTACAACCCCTGTGCAAAATGCCATCAAAGTGGACACTGGGGGACAGACTGCCCAACAACCCAGAAGGGAGGTTGGTCTGCTCCCCAGCAACCCCAGCCTCACCTGGGCTTGGCAGAGGAGAATTGACGGAGTCCTGGGCCTTCCCTCCAGTCTATTAAAATCAAGAATCAAGAGCCTAAGGTCCCCTTCCTGGTGGATGGACGCTTCATTAACTTCCTCTTGGATACTGGTGCAGCTTTTTAGATCCTGAGGGAGTATTAGGGTCCTACCACACCCTCAAAAACTCCTATTGTCAGGGTAGGAGGTAAAAAGATTTTTCCTCAAACCCCCCCCCCATCATGTTATATGCAGGGATCCCTTTTGTCCTTCACTCACTCCTTTCTCGTTATGAGCCATTGCCCCATTCCCCTTCTGGGAAGGGACATACTCTCACTATTAAAAGTCACCATTCACATATCACCCCACACCTCTCCTACCTCTCATTTCCTCATGATATTCCTAGGGGCAGGTACACCTCCTTCATGCACTCTCCCACAACTATCTAAACCATTTAACCCTGAGGTTTGGGACACAATTACACCCTTTATGGCTAAATGGAGTCCTATTCATATTGTCTTACGGGACCCTTCAAGATATGTTAGTCAACCTCAATATCCACTCACAACCACATCCCTCCTTTGATTAGAACCCATCATCCAGGATTTATTACGAAAGGGGTATCTTAGGCCTACACACTCTCCTTTCAACACACCCATTCTGGCAGTTAAGAAACCTAACGTGTCCTACAGGCTGGTTCAAGAACTTCACCTTGTCAACTTCTCTGTGGACCCCATCCACCCGCTAGTGCCCAACCCTTTCACCCTCCTCTCTCAGATCCCTGCCACTACTACTCACTTCTCAGTCCTAGATTTAAAAGATGCATTCTTTTCTATTCCCTTGTTCTCAGAATCTCAGGATATCTTTGCTTTTTCATGGACTGACTCTCACACCCGCCATTCTCATCAGCTTACCTGGACTGTCCTCCCACAGGGATTCAGGGATAGCCCCCATCTCTTTGGCCAAGTTCTTGCCCAGGACCTCACATTCTTTCACTTGACCTGTCCTGACTCTACTCTCCTTCAATATGTCTATGACCTTCTTCTATGTAGTCCTTCTGGGAACACTCTCAATCCCACACCGCTCAGCTTCTTAAATTTCTAGAAGACAAGGGATATAGGGAGTCTCCCCACAAGGCCCAGGTTTCCCAGTCTTCGGTCACCTATCTTGGTTTTTGCCTTACACCCGGGAAAAAGGAAATAACACTGGATAGGAGGCAACTCCTCTGTGATTTTTCAGTGCCCTATATGATAGCCAAAATACTATCATTCCTAGGATTAGCAGGTTATTTTAGGGCCTGGATCCCAAATTATTCTCTTCTATCCAAACCCCTGTATGACCTAGCAAAGGGACCCCTAGTGAATATCTTGCCTCCTCTCCCATCTACCACTTCCGCAGGCTTCAGCAACTCCTCTTAAAGGCACCTGCCCTTCACCCTCCAGATCTTTCAAGAACATTTCATCTATATGTCCATGAAAAAGGGGGGCAAGCACTTGTGGTCTTAGGTCAAAACTATGGGCCTACATTTGCACTTGTGTCATATTTGTCCAAGCAACTAGACCCTACCATCCGCGGGTGGGCTCCTTGCTTAAGAGCTCTGGCTACTGGACAAATTTTACACAAAGAAGCCTCTAAGCTGACTTTTGGGGCCCCTTGAACTATTCTCTCCCCACATCACTTGAAGGATCTTTTAGCTTAAAAGGGCCTTCAAACTCTCCCTACATCCAGAGTTCTGTCACTCCTCACTTCCTTCCTGGAAAACCCTAATATTATTTTCCTCCCCTGCTCTGCACTGAACCCTGCCTCACTGCTCCCAATGACTCCCATGTCTCACACACCAACTCATAATTGCTTGGAAACCTTAGATGATTTCCTCCCCTGTCATTCTTCCATTTCTGAGAGACCACTCACCAAGCCTGACCTTATCTGGTTTACTGACAGCAGTTCCTTTAGGCAGAATGGAACTCATTACTCTGGATACGCTGTATTTTCAGCCACTGAGATTATAGAGGCCAAAGTTTTGCCTTTAGTAACTACAGACCAGCAGGCTGAACTTATAGCATCCACTCGTGCCTGCCTTCTAGCACAAGGCAAATCCCTCACCCTCTAAACTGATTCAAAATATGTCTTCCATATCTTATTATCCAATGCTGCAATTTGAAAGAAGCGAAGCCTACTTACCACCAAAGGTAATGCGATCACTAATTCAGCTCTTATAACCAATCTGATAGAGGCCTCCCACTTACCCACCCAGTTGGGAGTTGTCCATTGTAGGTCCCATGAGAAGGACGGCTCTCTTATCACTGAGGGCAATGCCAAAGCTGACCAGGCGGCACGAATGGCTGCTACCACTTCCAATTATGGCCCCCATGGGGCACATATAATGGCCACTTTAGACAGCTCATCTGAAGCCCTTACTTCTTTCAGTAAGAACAAGCATCTTTTCAAGTTCCTTCATTCTCTATTCCTTTCCAATTCTCAGTCTTTGACCCTCTTTTTACAGAGTTTCTTCTCCCTCACCCCATCTGACAAGCCATGCTACAGAATATAGCCTCTGATTGTCAGATCTGTCAGCGGACCAACCCTCATACTCCTTTAAGGCCCAAATCTTTCCTTTCCCACCAAGCCCGGGGACACATTCCCACTGCTGACTGGCAGGTAGACTTCACAACATGCCCACAGTATGGCACACTAAATACCTCCTTGTCTTTGTGGACACTTTCTCTGGTTGGGTTGAGGCATTTCCCACTTCCAATAAAAAGGCTTCCACTGTAGCTTCAATCTTACTGACAGACATCATCCACAGGTTTGGTATGCCCACTTCCCTACAATATGACAATGGCCCTGAGTTTACTTCTAGGATCACACAAAAGGTCTCTCAAGCCCTCTCCTTCAAGTGACATTTCAACTGTCCACATTTCCCCCAGGCTTCAGGGAAAGTGGAAAGTGTAAATTGTACTCTAAAGGAAGTCCTTACCAAATTGACAATGGAATTAATCATAGACTGGGTCAAACTCCTTTCCTTGGCTTTGCTTCGAATCAGAGCTCTCCCTAAGAAACCATCTTTACTGTCTCCTTTTGAGATAATGTATGGAAGACCTCTTATAACCCCTGGGTTGGTCATTTCACAAGGACCTCTCACCCGAGATTTGTCTTTGCCTCTCTTGCTCCATCTCCGCTCAGAACTCTGGAAAAATCAGGACTGGCTTCTTCCGGACCCAGTCTTCTCTCCAAACACTCCTCCCTTAACACCTGTTAGTCTAGTCTATTATAATACCCCAGAGGAGAAAGGGACTCTTGCCCCAAAATGGGGAGGCCCCTATCCTGTCATTCTCTGTACCCCCACCGCCGCCAAACTCTCCTTTCCAGACAACCATCTCACTCCCTGGATTCACATGTCTAGGTTGAAGCCACATTACCAGGAGGCCCCACCTGCTGACGACAGGGCCACCCCAGAGGAACTCCAAGAATCACCTCCTGAACCTCCCCTTTACTCCTGCTCTCCAAACCCATCTCACCCATTTAAGTTGTGGCTCACACGGTTTTCCTTGCAGCCCAATTCCTCTTAAAGAAGGCACAATGAGCTCTCCCAACACCCTAGTCTTCTCTAACTGCTTGTTTTTTGTGCTCTACTTATTTTCTGTGTTCTGTCAGGACTGGTCTTTACCCTCCTCACCTACCATGCATTTTTTCACTCTTCGGGAATGATACTCAGAACATGGCATGCAGAAGGTCCACGCAGTGGATGCAACTACTTGCTTCATCCACAACTGCACCTCTATTTCCCTAAAATTGTCACCTTCAAGGACCTTCATCCCTGGTATCTGGAACTGGCCTTTCATTTGCTTCCTTTTTGAGCAAACAAAAGACTATTGTCATTGGTGGCCTGAGATATATAATGGGTGCCCCTATTGGTCATGCAGGTTCCATGATGAACGTGGTAGATATTCTTACCACTCACTTGGTTACCCTGAAGGGTGGACTTCTAGCTACATAAAGTGGCATAAAGGCTCTTCATCTGATAACAATGGATGGTATACTTTAGATAAACCTGACCCCAAGGCCAAACGTTGGGGCTATGTTGAGTGTGCTGTCTATGCTTGGACAACCTCAGTCAGTCCCACAGGGTGGATGACTATTGGCCGCACCCTGATTACGCCACCTAAGGAAACCATCCAGGTAGTCGAACACATTAAGGAGTCAGAATCAAAACTTCGAGATCGTATCCATAGCTCATCCAAAGAGGATTCACAGCCTTCAACCCCCTCAGGTCCCCCTCCCACATGGCTCAATTTGCTACACCAAACTTATTGATTATTAAACTCCACCCTTCTTTCTGTGCCTACTTCTCAGTGCTTTCTCTGTGCTTCACTTAGTCGTCCACTTCTAGCAGCAGTCCCATTAGCGGCAGGAAATATTCCAGCAAAAACCTACAATTTCTCTAAAAAGGACAACCCCTACATGTGACACGTATCCCACTGTGGGAAAGTTATTCCACCAATACTTTATTTCCTTTCATCTGTTTCCACCTGCCAATAATGAATCCTTTACCCATTTGTTCCTTGAGCTATAGCACAACATAGAGCCCTGTGTTTATTCAACATGGACATTTCCTCTGGTGTAATGGGTCTTTAAGTACTTCAACGATCAATGTCTCTGGCACCTGTTTCTTGGTTACTGCAGTTCCTCTGCTCTCTTTGTATACTCCCACCGAATTCCGACAGTTGGCCCTACCTTCCCGCACCCGTAGGGTAGTCTTTCTGCCGGTTCTGGTAGGCCTCATTTTAACAGCCTCAGTGACGAGTCTCGGACTCTCTGGTGGAGCTATAGGTCATGCTCTATGGGCATCCAATGACCTTCAACAAAAACTGCAGGAAACACTCAATACCATGGCTGAGTCTCTGGGTTCCTTGCAGCGGCAGGTTACTTCATTGGCACAAGTGGCTTTACAGAACCAAAGGGCAATTGATCTTCTCACTGCAGAAAAAGGGGTTACATGCCTATTCCTCAGAGAGGAATGTTGCTATTATGTTAATGAATCTGGGCTAATAGAAAGAAATGTTGTTAAATTGCAGGAATTATCGACCCAATTGCTCAAACCTACCTCCTCCAATCCCATAAGGGGGTTCTTCCAATCCTATCTTGCCATGTACTTACTACATATCTTGGGGCCCCTTATTGGGATGCTCCTTTTTTGTGCTCTCTTGCCCTGCATAATGAAGTGCCTTCAAACCCAACTGCAAAAAATTCCTAATCAAACATTCAACCAGCTTTTGCTTAGGCACTACCAGCCTCTAATGACCGATGAACCCCCAACATCTCCAAGAGAACAGTTCACTCAGTGATGAAGCTCACTACCAGGCACGATGGAATGCAATGGGTATCAGACAGTGGGAGACAACGAGCTCGGAGAACCTCTTAATCTGCCATCCTGGCTTCATGAGTCTTTACCACCTTCTAAGCTTTCTCATGGCCCTTGGCCTCTTCTATGTCAGTCCCCCAACATGGAACTTCTGCCAAAAATTAACATTTGCTTTAATTTTTATCTTTATTCTGTTTTTATTCGCTCTGATATTCTTCAGGTGCTGGTGACGCCATATCCAGGCAACGCTTCCAGTATTTCCTAGAGTCTCTGTTACAGGACCAGTGGCTGATACCAACAATCTCTTCCATCCAGGACTGGTTCCATGCCATCGACAACTTTGGCTTCAGGGAACATTCATTGACTTCACTCCTATGAAAGTAGCTGTCTATAGCCACTGGGTTTTATTTCTGGCTGCCATGATATACCCATACCTGCCCCCTGAGCATTCCTCCACTTCTCTTTCTAGGCCCCACACCACCTCCACACAGCAGGAAGCAGCCGGATCTGACAAACAACGCCCCACTTCCTAAGAAAACAAAAAGGGTGGAATGTTGGGAAAAGAATAAATGGCAGCCATACCCCAGAGAAAAACCCCAATATGGCACCTAAGGACTTCTTCTTCCTACCTTCTTCATTTCTGCAGTGGCGCAAAAAGTTCCCGCCCTTGTGAACTCTCCCGCCAGCGCCAATTTCAAATCTCACTTGTGGGGAACCTTAGCCCCAATGAGAACTAATTCCTGGGCTCTGGAGCTGATATTTGAAAGAACTTGTCAATAAAAGGGTTGCTGCCATTTATCTAAGCCCTACAATCTCCCCCTTAGTTCTATATAAGCACACAGCTTTTAGCAATAAAATTGGAATTCTCCCTGTGAAGTGTCATTGCGTGGGGAATTATTTCACTCATGATCAGCAACAGGATATCCAAAGGTTCTCCAGTTCCACCTGGTAATGGGAATTTCAGAAATTTGATGGTATTTATTTAGCCATTTTTGAAGGATGAAGTTGGAGTCACTGTGCATTTCAATTAATGCAGGAACCATTATGTGGCGAGGAAGCTCATTTAAATGAAATCTCTGGAGAAATCTCACAGGCAAGGCTTCCCAAAGAGTGGCCAAAAGGTCACATGAAGCCAGGATCATTGAGGTCTACAATACGAGTTCCATGTGTGTTTAGACTCTCAACTATGGCTGCCAAGTCTTTCAGAATAAAATCATGTGATATCCTGGCTGAGATTCCCAGTGCACTGTGGAAAGACACCCTGGCCCTCGATCTCAGTTTTCAAGGGCGATTCTCATGCGTGGCCTCCTAAAATCCCAACACATTTCATGGCAATACTTCTTTGAGGTAAATTCCAGAACTCAGTCTCTAAGAGGAATCATGCCAGAGTTCAAGCGCAGGTGGATCCAGTTATCTCTTCCAACCGCCAAACAAATTACCACAATTAAAAATAAACACTCCCACATGGCTCTCATCTTCTTCCATATAGACACTTATCATAACCTCTGGCTGGAGTTTTTCATGAGGGGTGCAGCCCAAGACAGTGTCAAAAATAAGCTCCCTTGCCCCTCATTTGCCTAAAGTCAGGGTGACCTGGACACCCATCCGGTGAACCAGGAGTGATCAGATAGGCCAGCTGTTAATACTGCTCTGCATCTCCAATTTGAGGCCTACTGACTTTCAGGTATAGATTCTTTATATGATTTGGAGCCATGAGAAAACCCAAAAACATATGGGCAAGCCTCTGCAGGGCTGTGCATAACTCATTTGACCCAAAGGATCCGTATTCTCACTTGATGGTGGTCAGGAACCTTACAAATGAATGTGAGAGACTTCATTCACAATAATTGCTCTTTTGGCCATTTTGGTTATGGAGGCACACATGGGATCTCTCTTTACATCCATCAGGTGCTAAGAATCTAAGCCACAACCTCACACAGGGCCAAGAGGCTGATTCAGACACATCCCTTTCCAAAGCAAGTAAACAAAGAGTCACAGGTGATGCCCATTCATTTCCATTTGAAAACTGTTTTCTTCAGGCTTCACAAAGGGGTGGCCTGAGGCAAAGAACTTCCTGACATTCAGGGCAACAGAACAATTGATAAGCAAAAGGCCAAAAGCATGGTTTCTCCACTGAGACTTTCTTGGTCACACTGATATCTGAGTTCTCTGAGATGCTCGCCATTCTCTTCAGCTATCCAGGACATGGCAATGTCACAGAGCTTGGAGGTGGTACAAAGTTTGGACACAAAACCATGAGACTATTCTGGAGAGTGGTGAGAATTCTGGAAGAAACAGAAACTTAGGAAGATAGCAGGTGTTGCCCATGGATAAGGCAAGCTGCAGTCCATTCATAAATTGGGCAGGATGAATGCCGGGAATCTTTCTACTATACAGGACTTATCAATTGTTGTATTCTATTTTCTAATGTCTACAACCACGGACACAGTGGGATACACAGACATAGAAACACTTGCCTTGTCCAACGACTTACTAGAAGAAGACCACTCCAAATCAAACAAACCATCTTTCCTACCTATTCTCAGATCATGAGACAAAACCACAAAATCACACCCACACACACAAAGACACCTCCTTCCCCCATGTAACTCTGTGACTATCCGGAGTTTCCTCTGAGTGGTGGGCCATACTATGTTCCCCCAAAGTGGCCTGTCCTATCTCAGATCTGGTCTCCTGGGCCAAGTCTGTGAAGTTGTCAGGAGCCTGTGGTGAACCACTACCTACTTTCTCAGCAAAGGCCCCTATTCAGAGCTCTCCTGGTATTTGGCCATCCTCACATCTGTAGGTACCAAGAAAGACTGACACTCTCCTTGGTAAATCCAAACAAGTGAACCTACTGGGTCTGGGACTGGACTGGTTCAAGGTGCCTGGCTTTCTGTATCCCAAGTTAAGAGAGTTCCATCACCAAGGAAGTGAGGTAGATCACCTCTTCAGAAACTGAATGAGGTCATTGCCTTGACAACAACTTTGTCTTAACAGTTGCTTTCAAGAATCCCATGAGATGGAGGCTGCCCCTACTTCCTGTGACACTTTCACAAGTTAGAATGGTATATAAACCATGGGCACCCGGGAACAGCTCTCCACCTAGGACTGGTTTGGTCCATCTTCTCTCCATTAAGAAGAGAGAGGCTGATTCATACACATCCCTTCATGCTGACAAGGTTGTTTGCCATAGAAGATGACTTTTCTCTCTCAGGTCTTTCGTAGCTGCCTACATCTTCTCAAGGGATCATTTCTGCATGGACCTTTGATGTTCTCAACAGGTGGAAGATGCCCTACATTCCTGTATTTTAAGAGCAACCCTGTCCCTGCTCTTCTGTAAAGTTCAATTGAGAGAACAGTGTATGGTTTGGGTTAGTAACATGTTCAATTTGGGTTAGGAATCCTTCTGCATGACGAATAATGGTATTGGGAAACTATGATATTTACAAGAATATATAGGTGAAATATAAGTATAAAAACAGAAATCTAGGGAAGATATGAAGTCCAGAAGGGCATTGGGCCCTTAATTGGTACACTTAGCTTTGAATTATTTTCTGCAAAAATGTCTCAGATAAATCTATATACAATGGCATAGGAGCTTGTACCTTGGATGATTGAATGTCGAAGAGAACATCCACTCAAAAAGCGATAGTCGGTAGGATTAGGAAGATAGACAGTAGGTTTACAAAGAAGAGTGATAATAGGATTTAGACCAAAAGTTCTTAAGCAATAGGGTTTCAGGTAGACAGTGAATGTAAATGTCAGCACAAGTGAAGAGTCTGTCACAATGATGAACAGGGGAAAATATGTAGGAAAACATATATAAATAGAGACATTACTAAATCAGGCAAAGTATAAAGTGAGTGATAGGATTAGACATTTTCAACAGGCTTGAGGTTGAATATATAATCTTAGGAAGAAACAAAAATGTAGTCACCAATAAGATTGACATTTGAAAGCATTAGGCCACCTGGACATGGAAGGTTTTAGAAATCCATGCTCACTTTCCATTTAGGCTTTGGTACAACCTTAAGGGTGACCTTTGATTATTTTGTCCAGAATATAACTGTGATAAAATGTATATATAGATCAGGTGACATGAGTATTTCTTCCACCATTTTTTGAGGAATATTTTGAAAACGTATAAATTAGTATTGAGGGTAAAAATAGGTGTACCCTGTTTCTATGAATATAGAGATAATGCATGAATAGACCATACAGTTAATAAATAATATAACTGGTTCCACTTTAAATAATGTATTGAATTGATATCTGAAAATATATAAGAAATCACATATTGATATAGAATCATTCATAACAACTAGTTATACGTCTAATTGTAATCCTAGGGTTATGGTTTATCATGAAGAGTGTGTGAGTTTTGCTTCAAAAGTGATTATGGAAATCAAAAATAATGTGTTTGGAATGAAGTCTCATGAAAAGACCAGTTTGAAACATGGCGGAACACGTGTTTTCTGAAGCAGAAAGGGATTGAAAGTGAAATAAATGCCTATAAATTTGTGAACTTGTGGATGAAATATATAACCTATAATGTGCATAAACTGAAGAAATAGTAATGTACCAGTGTTGAATAAAAATGAACTTCAAAATACTTATCATGTCCCATAGGAATCTACTTGCATTGATGTGAAACTGGGTCAGTTACTATAGAAATATTAGGATTTATATGCACCATTCACTGAAGTTAGTTTTCAATACTAGGAAAAAAATACGTATATCAGGTGAATGAATATTTCTGAGAATAATCTTGTGAAAGGTTAATTATAAATCCACATACATAATCATGAATGAATTTAGGGAGTGTATAATAAGACACATATATTAAATATTTTGAAATATCTGGAGAGAATATATATATATATATATATATATATATATATATATATATATATATATATAACCACACACAGATTTTAAAAATTAGCAATATATATGCCAATCGAATTACACCGTGAAATATATATCATTCACAGATCCAAAAATATTCATTTTACTGGATGTGGATTTATGTATAACTTTTTTCAACTAGGAAGCTCACCCATAGGTTGAATTTTCAGTTCAAACAGCGTTTAGGAGGAGTGATCTCTTCTCACACTTTGTATCTGCCAAGTCATGTAACTCACAAGAATGTACGTGTGATACCAGGTAGGATTCTATATGTGCATATAAAAATACATGTGCTGAATAGAATACAGAGAAAGGGAGACAAGAATTCACATATTTGTTAACTTTAAAAGCACATGGAAAACTATTTCAACAAAAAATTGACTAGATTTATAACTCCTACCCTATATAATGCAAAAGGCAAATTCAAGTATACAACATGCCTCCTCTGAACTGCTTGTATTTCTATTCTGTTTCGGTTATTTTTCTCCATCATATTAGGATTAGTATTCAGAATCTAGTAGAGTATGTGTTAGTGTCAGGGATTCAGTATTTCAAATGTAAAATAGAAAAATGGCTACAATGTGTATGCAAATATCTGCTAAACAAAAATCTTCCCACTCTCATCCAGAACAATTCCTTGACATTTCCTTCGCCCAAAGTAAGTAACTATTAGAGGAGAAGAGTAATAAAGTCTGTGAATAATATGTTCAGGAGTCTACAAACTTGGAAGTGGTAGAGGAGTTTCCCTAGTATGGGACAGGGTAAACACTCCATAAACATGGAGCTCTGCTGGCCTAAATACTTCTTGAGAAACTGCCTCTGAGTTTGGGCACTTGAAATATATGTTGTTGTCAGGAGCTTTAGCTTCTTTCTAGTGAGACCATCAAAGCTGTGTCTGCATCTATGTGACCTGGAGGACATGGTTTCTTATTTTCCAATGAACATGAGGCAGCAGTGCTGAATTCTCTCTTTGTAAGTAAACTGTGGCCACTGGGGGCTAAGGGTATTCCCATGTGGACTGGAAAGCCATTTGGTCATCCTCCACTTTTCGTGGTGTTTCTTGCTGCTGCACTGGGACTTTGGCATTTGCTTCATGAAATAAAAGAAGTTCAACTGGGACACAGTTCTAGAGGCAATTCTGTCATGTGTGGTTGGTCAGGGTCTGCAGGAGAATGCACCAACCAGGCTTCTATCCCACATAGCTTGGCCCCATGTCCATAGCAACCTGATTCTGTACATTGCCCGAAAACATCTGCATATAACAAGAAGCCTTTACATGGAATCGTCTGCTGGCTGCACCATGTCAGTCACAAGCCATTTGGAAGCCAATGGCAGATCCGCATGGCCCCACCACAAATTTTTTATCACACACCTGCCTACCACTGCTCTAGGCCCACTACTCAGCAGGTTCCAACATACTGGCATCTCTGTTATACACCATTTTCATGAAACCCACTCAATCAAGGCACTGTCTTGCATATTTACGATCAGCAACAGGACATCCAAAGTTTCTCCAGTGCCACCTGGTCATGGGAATTTCAAAAATTTCATGGTATTTATCTAGGCATTTTTCAAGGATGAAATTGGAGGCACTGTGTGATTCAACTCATTCAGGAACCATTAAATGGTGAGGAAGCTCATTTCAATGAAAGCTCTGCAGAACTCTCACAGGAAAGGCCTCCCAGAAAGTGGCCAAAAGGTCACATGAAGCCAGGCCCATTGAGATGTACAATGTGACGTCCATGGGTGTTGGGACTCTCAACTATGGATGCCACGTCTTTCAGAATAAAATCATGTGATATCCTGGCTGAGATACCCAGGGCTCTGTGGAAAGCCACCCTGGGCCTAGATCTCAGTTTCCAAGGGTGATTCTCATGGGTGCACTTCTAAAATCCCAACAAAATTCATGGCAATACTTCTCTGAATTTAGTTTCAGAACTCAGTCTCTAAGGGGAATCACACCAGAGTTCAAGCCCAGGTGGTCCCAGTCATGTCTTCCAACCGGACACAAATGACCAAAATTAAAACCAAAACCCTCCCATATGGCCCTCATCTTCTTCCATATAGACACTATTCACAACCTCTGGCTGAAGGTTTCCATGACTGTCGGAGTCCAAGAGAGTGTCCAAAATAACTCCCTTGCCCCTCATTGGTGTAAATTCAGGGTGGTCTGGACACCCTTCATGTGAAACAGGAGTGATCAAATATGCTAGACGTTAATACTTCTATGCTTCTCCAATTTGTGAAAAACTGAGTGTCAGGTATATATTTTTATGTGATTTGCAGTCATGAGAAAACACAAGCACCTCTGCAGGTCTTTGAAGAACCCATTTGACCCAAAGGATCCCTATTCTCACTTGATGGAGTTCAAGAACTTTAAAGAGGAAGGCGACAGACTTCATCCACAAGGACTGCTTTTTGGGCATTTTGGTTTTGGATGCACACATGGGATCTCTCTTTACATCCACCAGGTGCTGAGAATCTAAGCCACAACCTCACACAGGGCCAAAAGGCTGATTCAGACACATCCGTTTCCAAAGCAATTAAGCAAAGAGCCACAGGTAATGCCCATTCATTTCCATTTGAAAATTGTTTTCTTCAGGCTTCACAAAGGGGTGGCCTGAGGCAAAGACCTTCCTGACATTCAGGGCAACAGAACAATAGGTTAGCAAATGGCCCAAAGCAGTGTTTCTCCACTAAGACTTTCCTGGTCACACTGATATCTGAATTTTCTGAGATGCTCGCCATTCCCTTCAGCTATCCAGTACATGGCCATGTCACAGAGCTTGGAGGTGGTACATATCTTGGTCACAAAATCATGAGCCTATTCTGGAGAATGGCCAGAATACAGGAAGAAAACAGGAACTTAGGAAGATAGCAGGTATTACCCATCCATAAGGCAAGCCGCATTCCTTTCATAAATTGGACAGAAAGAATTCTGGTAAGCTTTCTACTAGCCTGGACACATCCTTTGATGCATTCTCTTTTCTAATGTCTACAACCATTGACACAGTGGGATACACAGACATAAAAACACTCGCCTTGTCAAATCACTTATTAGAAATCGTCCACTCCAAACCAAACAAACCGCCTTTCCTACCTATTCTCAGAACATGAGACAAAATCACAAACACACACTCACACCCACAAAGTCACCTCCTTTCCCAAAGTAGGTCTCTGACTATCGGGTGTGTCCTCTGACTAGTGGGCCGTACTATGTTCCCATCAAATGGCCTGTCCTGTCTCAGATCTGGTTTCCTTGGCCAACTCTGTGAAGTTGTCAGGAGACAGCGGTGAGCCACTTTCCTCTTACTCAGGAAAGGCCACTCTTCAGAGCTTTCCTGGCATTTGGCCATCCTCACATCAGTACGTACCAAGAAAGACTAACTCTGTTCTTGGTAAATGAAAAGAAGTGAGACCACTGGGACTGGGACTGGGACTAGATTTGTGTGTCTGGATTCCTGGATCCCAAGTTCAGAGAGTTCCATCACCAAGGATGTGAGGTGAGGTCACTTCCTTCAGGAACTGAATGAGGTCACTGCCTTGGCAAGCACGTTGTCCTAACATTTGCTTCCAAAGGTCCCATGAAATGGAGGCTACCCCTAATTCCTTTGACACTTTCACAAGTTAGAATGGTATATCAAACATTGGTAACCACAAACATCTCTCCACAGAGGCCTCGTTTTGTCCTTCTTCTCTACATAAAGAAGAGAGAGGCTGATTCAGACACATCCCTTCATGCTGACCAGGTTGTTTGCAATGAATGATGACTTTTGCTCTCTCAGTTCCTTCATAGGTGCCTACAACTTCTCTAGGGATCATTTGCACATGGACATTTGAGTTTCTCAGCAGTTGGAAGATCCCCTACATTCCTGTATTTTAAGACCAACTCTGTCCTTGCTCTTCTCTAAAGTTAGATTGAGGGAACAGTGTATGGTTAGGGTTAATAACAGGTTTGATTTGGAATAGAAATCATTCTGCTGGATGAATAATGGTATTGGGAACCTGCGATATTTTCAAGAATATATAGGTAAAATATATGAATCTGAAAACAGAAATCTAGGTAAGATTTGAAGCCCAAAAGGGCATTGGGCCCTTGATTGCGGTATTAAGCATAGGACCTTGTAACTTGGATGACTGATTGTCAAAGAGAACTTCCAGTCAAAAAGGGATTGTCGGTAGTATTAGGAAGATAGTCGGTATGTTTATAAAGGAGAGTGAGTATAGGATTTGGACCAAAAGTTCTTTAGCTATAGGGTTTCGGATATTGAGTGAAAGTAAATGTCAGCACATGTGAAGAATCAATCACAATGATGAACTGGGGAAAATATGTAGGAATGCAGACATCAATAGAGACTTTAGTAAATCTGGCAAAGTATTGTCGGTAGTGAAATGTTAATAAAATAGATTCTTGTCACTTCCTGTTTTTCTGTATGCTTAATAAAACACTGTTTAAATCATGAGAAGTGTTTTCTAATCTTTTTCCCAGAATGTGCTGTCCCCAACTGCCAAACTTCAGAATGTACTCCCTCACCCAGTTGCACGCAAACTGCTCACCCGCCCAGACCCATCAATAAACTTCCCTCCCTGCCCTCTTCAAGGAAAGTATATAAGCTCTGCCTAAGCTGTTCTCGGGGTTCTCTGCTCTATTCAAATGAGATCTGAGCCCCAGCATGCTGGACCCCCAATAAACCCTTTGTTTTTGCATGAGAGAGTCTCTTGGTGGTCTCTTCCCCCAACGCTCTTCCGATCTTTATATATGGAGGTTCCACCGAAATCCAGCAGCGGTGAAAGAGAGACCCAATGGGCTACTCTCAGGGTAAGTAAGGCGCCTCTTTCTGGTTTCAGGTTTCAGGTTAGGGCTTGGCAAAATGGCTGTCGATGAAGTGTGTGAGCTCTCATTGATGGTGGCTGGCAGACGTGTCACAGAGCCACAAGGCAAGTCCCTGGGGGACGCCACAGAGGACTCAGGAATCAAGGAATAATTGTCTCCTCAACACAGTGATATTTTGTTTCAGATTCGGTATTGCCAGCCCATCGGGTTTTGCCGCCTGCTCAGTCTTGCTCTCAGTATTGGAGGTCCATTGCCTGTCTTTATTGTTTTCTCTTGTCTGTGTCCTGTGTCATTGCTTTTACTGTTTGTGTATCTTTTATTATGGGACAGATCACTTCAATGCCTCTGTCCCTGACCCTTGATCACAGGACCAAAGTCCGCTTAAGGGCTCAGAATCTTTCTTTTTCAGTAAAACGCTGGACCTGGCAGACTCTGTGTGCCTCAGAATGGCCCACCTTTGGATTCGGATGGCCCCTAGAAGGATCTTTCTACTCCCCACTAATTTAAAAAGACAGAGATATTTTCTTACAGCCAGGGCCACATAGCCATCCTGATAAACAGGAATATACCTAAACTTGGCAGGACCTCTGCAAATCTCCTCCTCCGTGGGTGAAGCCTTTCCTTGCTGTGTCCCCGTTCCTACTCCTTCCCCCACGATCTCTCAACCCCTCTGCTCCTCCTCCTCCTCCACCCTCTGTTCTCCCTGAGTCACAAGATTTGACTCTACTGGACTCTCGTCCCCCTCCTTATCTTCTACCCTTGTCCCACAACCCCCAACACCCTCTAAGTGATTCTCCAGCTGCTGACTCAGCCTCTCCGCAATTGGAGGAAGCTAAGCCAGCCCAGGGCCCTCCAGATAACTCCCCTGCGTCACACACAGCCCCTCCTCCCCTGGAGGAAGCTGGACTTGCTAAAGAAACTCGCCGGTGGCAAATGATTGAAAACCCTGGAACTCCCGTGTTGCTTTCCCTCCATCCCTACGGGCCAATGATTGACGATGGCCATGGGGAAAAAATGCAAGCCTACCAGTATTGGCCTTCTCCTCTTCAGACCTATATAAATGGAAAAATAACAATCCCCCTTTTACCGAGGACCCAACCTGGCTCTCAGGTCTGGTGAAGTAATTGATGTTTTCACACCAACCTACTTGGGATGACTGCCAACAACTCCTAGGGACTCTCTTCATGACAGAGGAACAAAAGAGAATCCTCCTGGATGCTAGAAAAAAGTATCCTCGGACCAAATGCGTGACCGACACAACTTCCCAACATATTCAAAGCCGGCTTTCTCTTGAAACGACCCAACTGGGACCCCAACACCTTTGAAGGTAGGGAGCATCTGTCCAGTAATCGCTGGGCTCTAATAGTGGGTATCTTAGTGACCGCTAGGTGACCAACTAATTTGGCCAAAGTAAGAGAGATTATTTAAGGGCCTGATGAATCTCCCTCTATGTTCCTGGAGATAATTATGTAGGCATATAAGAGACATACTCCTTTCGATCCTCAGGCAGAGGATCAAAAGGCATCTGTCACAATGGCCTTTATTGGGAAAGCTGCCCTGGATATTAAAAAGAAAGTTACAATGCTTAGATGGATTACAAAGTATGACTTTGAGGGATTTAGTCAGAGAAGCCGAGAAGGTATACTTTAAGAGAGAAACTGAGGAAGAGAAGGGAGCAGAGCGAGGATAAAAGAAACAAAAGACAGACTAAGGCATTGACTAAGGTCTTGGTCACAACAACAAATAGGCCAGAAATTAAGAAACAGAGAGACAGAAAGGGATACCTGGGCACACACTAGAGGCCACCCCTGGCGTCAGATCAATGTGCCTACTCTAAAGAAAAAGGACACTGGGCCAAAGAGTGCCCTAGAAAGAGACAGCCACGCCAGACAGATATTCTGACTCTGGAGGAATACGAAGAGTCCGGGCTCAGATCCTCTCCCAGACCACAAGGTAACTTTTGAAGTGGAGGGGAACACAATAAACTTTGAAGAAGATACAGGGGCAATATACTCAGGCCGTAAGGCCCATTGGGCCCTCTACCGAATAAAAGGTCTCTAATTCAAGAGTCTAACAGAAGTAAATATTGAGCTTTGACAACTAAGAGGACCATGGACCAGGGAAAAGGAAAAATCCATCGTCCTTCCTAGAAATCCCAGAATGCCTGGCCCCATTGATGGGCAGAGATCTGCTCACCAAGCTCTGGGCCAAAATAACTTTTAACCCTGAAGGCCCCCAAGTGGAATTTTTTTATCCTTCAGTAACTACTCCTATAATCATGGCTCTAACTCTCTCAGTAGCAAATGTCCATCAACTCACTCACCTTTGTTCAAAGAAACTGCATTCATTCGTGAAGGATCAAGAACACAGTTTTCCACTAACCTACTCACAGCAAAAGGAAATAACTGAATGGGTAACAAAAGCCTGTCAGGTCCATTAATTGGTTAATGCTTACACTTCCAAGCTTCCTGCAGGAAAGCACCTACGAGGAACCAGACGAGGACAATTCTGGCAAGTGGACTTTACTGAAATTAAGCCAGCAAGGTATGGACTTAAATAACTCCTAGTCTTTGAAGATACATTTTCAGGATGTATTGAAGCCTTCCCCACAAAAAAAAATAAGAAAGAAAAAAGAAACATCGCAAATGGTTGTAAAGAAGATCCTGGAAGATATTTATTCTCCCCTTGACGACCAGTATTC
This sequence comes from Callospermophilus lateralis, assembly GCF_048772815.1. NCBI lineage: Eukaryota > Metazoa > Chordata > Mammalia > Rodentia > Sciuridae > Callospermophilus > Callospermophilus lateralis. The sequence continues at coordinate 129,803,437 of NC_135313.1, read as the reverse complement.
TTAACCCTCATCAGCCCCTTAAGCTACGATGGCTGATCACAAATCCTACTGGACAAGAAGTATGGTCTATCTCACATACAGCCCCCCTGGTGGCCATCTCTCCACCCAGTCATTTGTCAGCTCGCTATAGGTCTTTCCTATTGGGATATCCCTGATGAACAGGATCCCACTAAAATTCCATTAAATCCCTTCCGTACCATAGATAATGGAAACAAACATTATAGATGTAGGGACATGTGAGCCAGATGCAGGTTGGCTAGCCTAGATTACTATGTTTGCCTGGCAGACTATCAAAGCCACAAACAGTCACGGCTGTGTGGGGGGAGAGCAGACTTCTTCTGTAAGTCATGGGGATGTGAGCATACAGGGACTGTCAGATGGAACCCAAACTCCTCATCAAATTCTGTACACAGCATTGGCCATATTATGAATTAGATAACCAAAACCGATGGCCCCCAGAGGGGTCTCCAGATCCTCAAATTCTGTGTGACCTTTTTAACTTCTGCAAGTGCTCAAAAGGGTGAAAGGAGATTCCGCTACGTGGAGGCCTTCTCTCTCCTTTGCTCACATCCTGAACTATGCTTCTGCAATAGATGCTCACCCTCAGCCTTGTGCTCCAGACTCTCTGCTGTCACTCCCACCTCAGCAACTTGATTTCTCCCCTCCAATATCTAGATCAAAAACCCAAATCTCCACCGGTTCTCAGACCATTGCCCCCTTGCTGAGGTCGCAGGTACTGAGGTACCACTCTACTCACTCATTCCTCTCCTCTCCTGTCAGTGCCCACACCGGGTCCCACCACCGGTCCTCTTACCAGCGAACGCAAAGCTCAAACACGCTGAGAAGAATCCTCAGACCCTAATACAAGAAGTAATGAAAATGGCCTTTAATGTTGCTTTGTCATCACTAAAAACAGGTTACTAAGAATTTAATGTCCCTCACAGGCTTTTTGGATACTCACTCCCGTCACCCCCTCTGTTTTATCTGTTCTACTGCTCAAGTTTTTGTTGCTATTAAGATCCCAAAGCCCTCTCCCAATATTCTTTTACATCTCTCCTTCCTCATTCTCAGATCCACAGAGCTGCTCTTATCCCTGCCTTCCAAATTGTCCCCCTCTGTACCAGGCCCACAGAAATGTCTTAACTGACCTTCTCCAGAAGTCTTCACCATGGCTGATTTAGGACTTTCAGCAAAAGAGTCCCTATAAAAGAGTTCACTGTAGATAAACTTCCTATTTTTGTGTTGCCCTGGTCTCCTTGGCAACTGGCTAAAAAATTCAGCACTCCTGATCTAGACACACCCTTACTACTTTTTCACAAAATATGTGAAAAAAAGGCCTCTGGCCTTGAGCTGGGGCTTCACAGGGATGGCTACATTTCTAAGATAAAGAAATTACAAACTGGGCTGCATGGAAACACCTGGCAGGGGGAAAAAAGAAAGGGAAGACACCCCCACCCAGGTGTCCTTGAAAAGATAACTTGCCCGAACTGAGGAAAAAACAGAAACAAAAACTGCTTTTTGTGAACTTCTGCAGACTGTGAACTTCTGAGCCCCTTCCCTTACGTGTTGGGTACAAAATTCTGAAACTACCTAAACTTGGGTTTCAGGGGATTAATTGATTACAACAGAAGCAATGCCCTCTGAATTTGGTTGAAACCAAAAAAGACTGTTTCTGTGTCTATGATGCTATCTTAGGTGCCTTGCCTTGTTCGTCCCTACAACAGCATAATTCTATATACTTAAACATTGTTTATGTTTTCATGAAATGGTCAACAGATGTGATTAATTCTGAAATGGTGCAGATGTTTTCCAGAGTGCTCTATCATGACACAGGTTCATTTGAAGATCAAAGAGGGGGACATACAACCCGGTTCCGCTGGGAACATATGTCCCTCACCTTAGCCATTCTATTACGAATAGAAGTTGCTGCAGGGTTGGGCACAAGAACCACGGCTCTGGTCCATGGGACACAACAAATGACCCAATTAGAAGCAGCAATAGATCAAAACTTAAAAATTTTAGAAACCTCCATCACAGCTTTGCAGGAATCTTTAACCTCTCTCTCTCAAGTTGTTTTACAGAACAGTCGAGGGTTGGACCTCCTTTTCATGACAGAAGGGGGACTTTGTGCTTCATTGAGGGAAGAATGTTGTTTTTATGTCGACAATACTGGAGTTGTAAAAAAATCTATGAGTAAATTAAAAAGACGCCTTGAAGAGCAACAACGAGAGAGAGAGGCACAAAAAGGGTAGTTTGAGTCTTTTTTTTACACAGTCCCCCTGTTTAAATACGTTTTTATCAACCCTGGCCGGTCCAATAATAATCCTCATATTATTGCTAACTATAAAACCCTGTTTTCTCAACCATGTAATTTCTTTTCTCCAAGCTCAAATTGGACAAATTAAAACTATGGTAATACCCCACTAGCAGACATAGAATGTGACACCCCACAACGATCACTTTTATGATTAAAAGTAGCCAGAAAAAGAAGTGGGGAATGAAAGGTTAATAAAATATGTACTTGTCACTTCCTGTTTTTCTGTACGCTTAAGGAAACACTGTTGAAATCTTGAGAACTGTTTGCTAATCTTGTTGCCAGAATGTGCTGTCCCCAATTGCCAAACTGCAGAATCTACTCCCTCACCTGGTTGAATAGAAACCTGAACTGTACTTGGATCATTGAATGTAGAAGAGAACATCCATTCAAAATTATAGTCAGTAGGATTAGAAAGATAGTCGGTAAGTTTAGGAAGAAAAGTGAGTATAGGATTTGGAACAAAAGTTCTTTAGCAATAGGGTTTTGGTTAGAGAGTCAATGTAAATGTCAACACAAGTGAAGAGTCAGTCACAGGGGAAAATATGTAGGAAAGCAGATATCAATAGAGACATTAGGAAATCAGGAAAAGTATAAAGTGAGTGATGGGATTAGATATTTTCAACAGGGTTGAGGATGAATATATGAGCTTAGGAAAAAACAAATATGAAGTCAACAATAGGATTGACATTTGATAGCATTAGCGTAGCCCAAGACAGTGTCCAAAATAAGCTCTGTTGCCCCTCATTTGCCTAAATTCCCGGTGGCCTGTACACCCTTCCTGTGTACCAGGAGTGATCAAATAGGCCTGCCCTTAATACTGCTCTGCTTCTCCAATTTGAGGCCTACTGAGTGTCGGGTACAGATTCTTTATGTTAATTGGAAAGATGAGAAAACTCAAGCACCTATTGGATAGCCTCTGAATGGATTTGAAGAACTCATTTGACCCAAAAGATCCCTATTCTCACTTGATGGAATTCAGGAACCTTACAGAGGAAGGCAAAATACTTCATCCACAATGACTGCTCTTTTTGACATTTTGGATTTTATGCACCCATGGGATCCTTCTTTCGATCCATCAGGTGCTGAGAATCTAAGTCAAAGAATCACACGGGGCCAAGAGGCTGATTCACACACATCTCTTTCCAAATCAATTAAGGAAAGAGCCAAAGGTAAAGCATATTCATTTCCATTTGAAAAATCTTTTCTTCAGGATTCACAAAGGGTTGGCCTGAGCCAAAGACCTTCCTGACTCTCAGGGCAACAGAACAATAGGTAAGCAAATGGCCCAAAGCAGGGATTCTCCACTGAGACTTTACAGGTCACACTGATATCTGAGTTTTTTGAGATGCTCGCCATTCCATTCAGCTATCCAGTACATGGCCATGTCACAGAGATTAGAGGTAGTACATATCTTGGACACAAAACCATGAGCCTATTCTGGAGATTGGCCATAATTCAGGAAGAAAAAAGCAACTTAGGAAGGTAGCAGGTATCACCCATCAATAAGGCAAGCCACAGTCAATTCATAAATTGTGCTGGATGAATGCTGGGAAGCTTTCTATGAGACAGGACACATCCATTGATGCATTCTCTTTTCTAATGTCTATAAGCACCGACACAGTGGGATACACACACATAGAAACACTTGCATTTTCAAACGACTTACTAGAAACAGTTCACTCCAAACCAAACAAACCGCCTTTTCTACCTATTCTCAGAACATGAGACAAAACCACAAACCCACACCCGCAATGGCACCTCCTTCCCCCAAATAGGTCTGTGACTATCCGGAGTGTGCTCTGACTGATGGGCCATACTATGATCCTCCGAAATGGCCTGTCCTGTCTCAGATCTGGTCTTCTTGGCCAACAATGTGAAGTTTTTAGAAGCCAGGAGTGAGCCACTATCTGCTTTCTCAGGAAGAGCCCCTCTTCCGAGCTTTCCTGGCATTTGGCCATCCTCAAATCAGTAGGTATCAAGAAAGACTGACTCTGTCCTTGGTAAATCCAAAAAAGTGAGACCACTGGGACTAGGACTGGGACTGACTCTGGGTGCCTGGCTTTCTGTATCCCAAGTTCAGAGAGTTCCATGACCAAGGAAGTGAGATGAGATCACTTCCTTCAGGAACTGAATGAGATCACTGCCTTGGCAACCACTTTGTCATAACAATTGCTTTCAATGGTCCCATGAGATGGAGGCTGCCCCTACTTCCTGTGACACTTTCACAAGTTAGAATGGTATATCACCCGTAGGCAAAAGGGAACAGCTCTCCACAAAGGCCTGGTTTGGTCCATCTTCTCTACATTAAGAAGAGATAGGCTCATTCTGACACAACCCTTAATCCTGACCAGGTTGTTTGCCATGGAAGATGATTTTTGCTCTCTCAGGTCTTACATAGATGCCTACATCTTCTCCAGAGATCATTTCTGCATGGAGCTTTGAGATTCTCAACAGATGGAAGATCCACTGCATTCCTGTATTGTAAGACCAACACTGTCCCTGCTATTCTGTAAACTTAGATGTGAATTGGAGTCATGAGAAAACCCACGAACCTATGGGCTAGCCTCTGCAGGGCTTTAAAGAATTCACTTGACCCAAATGATCCCTATTCTCACTTAATGGAGGTCAGGAACCTTACAGAGGAAGGCGAGAGACTCTATCCACAATGACAGCTCTTTTGTCCATTTTGGTTTGGGATGCACACATGGGATTTTTCTTTAGACCGATCATGTGCTGTGAATCTAAGCCACAGCCTCACATAGGGCCGAGAGGCTGATTGAGACACATCCATTTCCAAAGCAATTAAGCAAAGAGGCACAGGTAATGACCATTCATTTCCATTTGAAAACTATTTTCTTCAGGCTTCACAAAGTGTGGCCTGAGGCAAAGACCTTCCTGACATTCAGGGCAACAGAATAGGTAAGCAAAAGGCGCAAAGCAGGGTTTCTCCACTGAGACTTTCTTGGGCATACTGATATCTGAGTTTTCTGATATACTCGCCATTCCCATCAGCTATCCAGTACATGGCCATGTCACAGAGATGGAGGTGGTACATATCTTGGACACAAAATCATGAGCGTATTCTGGAGATAGGCCAGAATTCAGGAAGAAAACAGGAATTTAGAAAGATGGCAGGAGTTGCCCATCCATACGGCAAGCTGCAGTCCATTCATAAATTGCACAGGATGAATGCTGGGAAGCTTTCTCGTAGACAGGAGACATCCATTGATGCATTCTCTTTTCTACTGTCTACAATCACGGACACAGTATGATATATAGACACAGAAACACTCACCTTGTCAAAGGACTTACTAGAAACAGTCCACTCCAAAACAAACAAACCAGCTTTCCTAACTATTCTCAGAACATGAGACAAAACCACAGACTCACACTCACACCCAAAAAGGCACCTCCTTCCCCCAAGTAGGTCTGTGACTATCCAGAGTGTCCTGTGACTTAGGCCATACTATGTTCCCCAAAAATGACGTGTCCTGTCTCTGATCTGGTCTCTTTGGCCAACTCTGTGAAGTTGTCAGGAGCCCGTGGTGAGAAACTACCTGCTTTCTCTGGAAAGGCTAGTCTTCATAGTTTCCAGGCATTTGGCTGTCCTCACATCAGTAGGTACCAAGAAAGAGTGACTCTGTCTTGTTAAATCCAAACAAGTGAGCCCTCTGGGACATGGACTGGGTTTGACTCTGTGTGCCTGGCTTCCTTGATCCCAAGATCACAGACTTTCATCACCAAAAATGTAAGGTGAGGTCACTTCCTTCAAGAACTGAATGAAGTCACTGCCTTGGAAACCACATTGTTTTAACAGTTGCTTCCAAGGTTCCCAAAAGATGAAGGCTGCCTCTACTTGCTGTGACTCATTCATAAGTTAGAATGGTATGTCAACAATAGGCACCGGGGAACAGCTCTCCACACAGGCATGGTTTGGTCCATCTTCTCTACATTAGGAAGAGAGAGGCTAATTCAGACACATCCCTTCAACCTGACCAGGTTGTTTGCCATGGAAGATGACTTTTGCTCTCTCAGGTCCTTCATAGCTGCCTACATCTTCTCCAGGGATCATTTCAGCATGGACCTTTTAGGTTTTCAGCAGGTGGAAGATCGCCTATATTCCTGTATTGTAAGACCAACTCTCTCCCTGCTCTTCTGTAAAATTAGATTGAGGGAAAAGTGTATGGTTAGGGTTAATAACATGTTCAATTTGGGTTAGGAATTATTCTCTGGAATGAATATTTGTATTGGGAACCTGCGATATTTATAAGAATATATAGGTGAAATATAAGTATGAAAACAGAAATCTAGGTAAGTTTTGAAGCCCAGAAGGGCATTGGACCCTTGATTGGGATACTTAGCATTGATTTATGTCCTGCACAGTTGTCTCAGTTAAATCGATATACAATGCCATAGGACCTTGTATTTTGGATGATTGAATGTGGAAGAGAACATCCAGTCAAAAAGGGATATTCGGTAGGATTAGGAAAATAGTCGGTAGGTTTAGATAAAAGAGTGAGTATAGGATTTGGACCAAAAGTTCTTTAGCAATAGGGTTTCGGGCAGAGAGTGAATGTAAATGTCAGCACATGTGAAGAGTCAGTCACAATGATGAACTAGGTAAAATATGTAGGAAAGCAATATTTTGAAGACGTATAAATTAATTGGGGGTACAAATAGGTGTACCCTGTGCCTATGAGTATAGAGATAATGCATGAATAGACCATACTGTGAATAAATAATATAACTGGTTCGAACTTTAAATAATGGATTGAATTGATTTCTGAAAATATACAGGAAACCTAATATTGATATACAATCATTCATTCCAAACAGTTATGCATCTAATGGTGATATTAGATTTATGGTTTATCATGAAAAGTGTGTGAGTTTTGCTTCAAAAATGATTATGAAATTTAAAAAAATGTGTTTGGAGAGATGTCTCATGAAAAGACCAGTCAAGAAACCGGGAGGAATACATGTGTTCTGAAGCAGGAAATGATTAAAAGTGAAACGAATGCCTATAAAGTTGTGAACTTGTGGATGATGTGCAAAAACTGCAGAAATATTAATGTAGCAGTGTTGAATATAAATGAACGTCAAAATACACATCATGTCCCTTAGGAATCTACTTGCATTGATGTTAAACTGGGTCAGTTACTGTCGATTATTAGGATTCGTATGCACCATTCACTGAAGTGAGTTGTCAGTACAAAGAAACAAATATGTATTTCAGGTGGATGAATATTTCCAAGAATAATCTTGTGAAAAGTTGATTATATTTCCTCATGCATGAACATGAATGAATGTATGAATGTAGAGAGTGTATATAAGACACATATATTTAATATTTTGATAAATCAGGAGAATATATATATATATATATATATATATATATATATATATATACAAAAACACACACAGAGACATAAAAAAGCAGCAGTATATATGCCAATCGAAATTTATAATGAAATATATAACATCTACTGATGCAAAAATATATACTTTACTGAACGTCGAATTATGGATAATGTTATTGTACTAGGAAGCTCACACATAGGTTGAATTTTCAGTTCCAACAGCGTTTAGGAGGGGTAATCTCTTCACACAATTTATATCTGCCGAGTCAGCCACCTCACAAAAATGTACGTGTGATACCAGGTAGGATTCTATATGTACATATAAAAATACATGTGCTGTATAGGCTACAGAGAAAGGTAGACAGGAATTCACATATTTGTTAATTTTAAAAACACATGAAAAACTATTCCAAATAAAAATTCACTAGATTTATAACACCTACCATTTATTATACAAAAGAAAAGTCCAAAAATACACCATGCCTCCTCTGACCTGCTTGTATTTCTGTTCTATTTGGGTATTTTTCTCCATCATATTAGGATTAGTAGTCAGAGTCTAGTAGGGTATGTGTTAGTGTCAGGGATTCAGTATTTTGAATGGAAAATAGGAAAAACAATCCAATATCTATCAAATATGTGCTACACAAAATATTTTCCCTCTCTCATCCAGAACAATGCCTTGACATTACCTTCGCCCCAAGTAAGACACAATTAGTGGAGAAGAGTTAGAAAATCTGTGAATATATTACTGGAATGGAAAATGCTCAGGAGTTTACAACCTTGGATGTGGTAGAGAAGTTTCCATAAGTAAGGGACAGGTTAAAAACTCCACAAACATGGAGCTCTGCTGGCCTAAAAGACTTCTTGATAAACTGCCTCTGAGGTTGGGCACTTGAAATATATGTTGTTTTCAGGAGCTTTAGTTTCCTTTGTCATGAGACCATCAAAGCTGGGTCTGATTCTATGTGACCTGGAGCACATGGTTTCTTATTTTCTAATGAACATGAGGCAGCAGTGGTGAATTCTCTCTTTTAAGTAAAATGTGACCAGTGCGTGCTAAGTCTCTCCCCATCTGGGCTGTGAAGCCATTTGGTCATCCTCCACTTATTCATTGTTTTCCTTTCTCCTGCATTGGGAGTTTGGTATTTGCTTCACGAAATACAAGGAGTTCAAAAGGGACACAGTGTTGGATGGAGTTCTGCCACATGTGGTGGGTCAGGGTCTGCAGGAGAATGCACCAACCAGGCTTCTAACCCACATAGCTTTTCCCCTTGTCTATTGCAACCTGATTCTTTACATTGCCATAAAACCTCTGCATATAACAAGATGCCCTCACATATTAGTGTCTGCTGGCCTCACCATGTCTGTCACAAGCCATTTGGAAGCCAATGGTAAATCCACATGGCCACATCAGAGATGTATTCTCACACACATACACACCACTGCTCTAGGCACACTACTCAGCAGGCACCAACTTACTGGCATCTCTGTTCTAGATCATTTTCATGAAACACAGTCAATCAAGGCACTGTCTAGTATACTCATGATAAACAACAGGACATCCAAAGGTTCTCCAGTTCTACCTGGTCATGGGAATTTTTAAAATTTCATGGTATTTATGAAGCCATTTAACAAAGATGAAGTTGGAGGCACTGTGGGTTTCAATTCATTCAGGAACTATTAAATGGTGAGGAGGGACATTTCAATGAAAGCTGTTGGGAACTCACACAGGCAACTCTTCTCAAAGAGGGGCCAAAGGTCACAGGATGCCAGGCCCATTGAGGTCTACAATGTAAGGTCCATGTGTGTTTTGACTCTCAACTATTGCTGCCAAGTCTTTCAGAATAAAATAATGTGATATCCTGGCTGAGATTCCCAGTGCTCGATGGAAAGCCACACTGGGCCTAGATATCAGTTTCCAAGGTCGACTCTCTTGCATGGCCTCCAAAAATCCAAATACAATTAATGGCAATACTTCTCTGAGGTCAGTTCCAGAACTCAGACTCTAAAGGGGATCACAGGAGAGTTCAAGCGCAGGTGGACACAGTCATCTCTTCCAACCACCACACAAATGACCACAATTAAATGCAAAACACTCCCACATGACCCTCAATTTCTTCCATATATACACTCATCATAGCCTCTGGCTGGAGATTTCTATGAGGGGCGAAGCCCAAGACAGTGTCCAAAATAAGATCTCTTGTTACTCATTTGCCTAAAATCAGTGTGGGCTGGACATCCTTCCTGTGAACCAGTAGTGATCAAATAGGCCTGCCGTTAATACTGCTCCGCTTCACCAATTCGAGTCCTATTGACTGTGGGTTTTAGATTCTTTATGTGAATTGGAGTTCTCATAAAACCCAAGCACATATGGGCTAGCCTCTGCAGGGCTTTGAAGAACTCAATTGACCCAAAGGATCACTATTCTCACTTGATGGAGGTCAGGAACCTTACAGAGGAAGGCGAGAGACTTCATCCACAATGACTGCTCTTTTGGCGAGTTTGGTTTTGAATGCACAAATGGGGTCATTCTTTAGATCCATCAGGTGGTGAGAATCAAAGCCACAGCCTCAGATAGGGCCGAGAGGCTGAGTCAGACACATCCCTTTCCAAAGCAATTAAGCAAAGAGCCACAGTGATGCCCATTCATTTCCATTTGAATACCGTTTTCTTCAGGCTTCAGAAAGGGGTGGCCTGAGGCAAAGACCTTCCTGACATTCAGGGCAACAGAACAACAGGTAAGCAAAGGCCCAAAGCATGGTTTCACCACTGAGACATTCTTGGTTACACTGATATCTCAGTTTTCAGAGATGCCCAACATTCCCTTCAGCTATCAAGTACATGGACTTGTCACAGAGCTTGGAGGTGGTACATATCTTGGACACAAAACCACGAGCCTATTCTGGAGTGTAAGCAGAATTCAGGAAAAAAACAGGAACTTAGGAAGATAACAGGTGTTGCCCATCCATAAGGCAAGCTGCAGTCCACTCATACATTGGGCAGGATGAATGCTGGGAAACTTTCTACTAGACCGGACACATCTATTGATGCATTCTATTTTCTATTGTCTACAACCACGGACACAGTGGGATACCCAGACATAGAAACACTCACCTTCTCAAAGGACTTACTAGAAACAGTCCACTCCAAACCAAACAAACCGACTTTCCTACATATTCTCAAAACATGAGACAAAATCACTAACACACACACACACACACACACCCACAAAGGCACCTTCTTTCCCCAAATAGGTCTGTGACTATCTGGAGCATCCTCTGACTGGTGGGCCATACTATGTTCCCCGGAAATGGGCTGTCCTATGTCAGATCTGGTCTCCTTGGCCAAAACTGTGAAGTTATCAGGAGCCAGCGGCGAGCCACTGCCTGCTTTCTCAGGAAAAGCCCCTCTTCAGAGCCTTCCTGGCATTTGTCCATCTTCAATTCAGTAGTTGCCAAGAAAGACTGACTCTGTCCTTCTTAAATCCAAACATGTGAGACCATTGGGACTTGGACTGGGACTGCCTCAGGGTGCCTGGTTCCTGGATCCCAAGTTCAGAGTGTTCCATCAACAAGAATGTGACATAGGTCTCTTCATCTAGAACTGAATGAGGTCACTGCCTTGGCAACCACTTTGTCCTAACAGTTGTTTCCAAGGGTCCATGAGATGGAGCCTGGCCCTACTTTCTATGACACTTTCACAAGTTAGAATGGAATATCAACCATAGGCACCCGGGAACAGCTCTCCACACAAGCCTAGTTTGGTCCGTCTTCTCTACTGCTTCAGACACACCCCTTCATCCTGGCCTGTTTTTTTGTCATGAATGATGACTTTCGCTCTCTCAGGTTCTTCATAGCTGCCTATATCTTCTTTAGGGATCATTTCTGCATGGACCTTTGAGGTTCACAGCAGGTTGAAGATCTCCTACATTCCTGTATTGTAAGACCAACTCTGTCTCTGCTCTTCTGTAAAGTTAGATTGAGGGAACAGTGTATGGTTAGGGTTAATAACATGTTCTATTTGGATTAGGAATCTTTCTGCTGGATGTTTAATGGTATTGGGAACCTGCGATATTTATAAGAATATAGAGGTGAAATATATGTATGAAAAAAGAAATGTAAGTAAGATTTGAAGCGCAGAAGTCATTGGGCCCTTGATTCGGATACTTGGCATTGAATTACGTTCTGACAGATGTCTCAGATAAATCGGTATAAAATGGCACAAGACCTTGTATCTTGAATGATTGAATGTAGAAGAGAATATCCAGTCAAAAAGAGATAGTCAGTAAGATTAGGAAGATAGTCAGTAGGTTTAGGAGGAAGAGAGAGTATAAGATTTGGAAAAAAAGTTCTTCAGCAATAAGTTATCAATTAGAGTGTGAATGTAAATATCAGCACATGTGAAGGGTCAGTCACTATGATGAAATGGGGAAAATATGTAAGAAAGTAGATAGCAATAGAGACATTACGAAATCAGGCAATGTATAAAGTGAGGGATAGGATTAGACATTTTCAATAGGGTTGAGTTTGAATATATATATAATCTTAAGAAGAAACAAATATGTAGTCACCAATAAGATTGACATTTGAGAGAATTAGGCAACCCGGACATCGATGTTTTTAGTAATCCATGTTTACTTTCCTTTCAGGCTTTGGTACAATCATAAGTGTGACCTATGCATTTTTTGTCCAGAATATTTCTGTGATTAAATATATATGTAGATCAAGTGACATGAGTATTTTTTCCACCAAAATTTTGAAGACGTATACATTACTATTGGGGGTACAAAAAGGTGTACACTGTGTCTATGAATATAAAGAAAATGCATGCATAGACCATACTGTGAATAAATAATATAACTGGTTTTACTTTAAATAATGGATTGAATTGATATCTGAAAATATATAAGAAATCTTATATTGGTATACAATCATTCATTCCAACCAGTTACTCATCTAATGGTAATATCACAGTTATAATTTATCATGAAGGGGAAGTGAGTTTTGCTTAAAAAGTGATTATGGAAATCGGAAATAATGTGTTTGGAAAGGAGTCTCATGAAAAAACCAGTCAAGAATCATGGAAGAATACATGTGTCCTGAAGCAGAAATTGATTGAAAGTGAAACGAATTCCTATAAATTTGCGAACTTGTAGATGAAATACATATACTATGATGTGCATGCACTTACGAAATAGTAATGTACCAGTGTTGAATAAAAATGAACGTAAAAATACAAATCATGTCCCATAGGAATTTACTTGCATTGATGATAAACTGGGTCAGTAACTCTTGAAATATTAGGATATGTATGTACCATTCACTGAAGTTAGTTTTCAGTACTAGGAAACAAATATGTATTTCAGGTGGATGAATATTTCTGAGAATAATATTGTGAAAAGTTGATTATAAATCCACATACATGAACATGAATGAATTTAGTGAGTGTATATAAGACACATATATTTCATATTTTAAAAATCTGGAGAGTGTGTGTGTGTATATACACACACACACACACACACAAAACACACACACAAACTTTAAAATGTCAAAACACACACAGACATTAAAAAGTAGCAATATATATGCCAATCGAAATTTATCGAGAAATATATATCATCCACAGATCCAAAAAAATTCAATTTAATAAACATGGATTTATGTATAATGTTGTTCAACTAGTAGCTCACCCATTGATTGAATTTTTAGTTCCAACAGCGTTTAGAATAGTTATCTCTTCTCACAATTTGTATCTGCCATGTCAGCCACCTCACAAGGATGTACGTGTGATACAAGTTAGGATTCTATATGTGCATATCAAAACACATGTCCTGAATAGGCTACAGAGAAAGGGAGACAGGAATTCACATATTTGTTAAGTTTAAAACACATGGAGAGAAATCCAAAATGGCAGAGGGTATGGAGAGATCAAGTCTCTGACCTCTTCAGCTGCGTGGGAATAGGGAGTCATAAACTGTCTAAATGCTGTTTGCTCAGGATCACTAGGCAATGCTGCGCTGACGTGAATCTTGGGTAAACAGTCTGCGCCCCTCAGAACACACACCGAGCCCAGATCTTTTGCATTCAACCTCCGGTTTGCCTGCTTTTTGTGACTCAGTACTAACGATCCAGCTGAAATAACTGGTCTGCCCTTCTGAACTTACAGAGGTAGAAGCCAACCTAGCCTTCATAGAAAGTGGCCAAAGGATTGAAACAGGGCATGGGAGAGACCGTCAGGACCCACCCGTTGCATTGGTCAACCGGCAAAGGGAATGGACGATCACCATTTACATGGGATACCACCATGGCATAGAACTGACGTCATGGGTGGAGGAGATAACTTCATTGAAACCAGTGCGACAGGTGTGTAATCCCCTAGCCATCTTTCTCCACACAGCAGGGAAACCTTAAGGGCCCCTCCCATCTCTCCCGTAAGGGTTCCTCTCAGCTCTACCATGAGCTCGATAGCCAGACCGAGAAAATCAGGAGTGGTGTGGGACTCGCTGTGCAGAACTCCAGGCAACCGCTGCCACCAGTGCTGACAACTGAGGTCTCTTGCACCAGCTACCAGGGGTGTGGCTCCCAGAGGGCAAGCAAATTCGCTGGGGGTTCTCAGCCCCAAGCTCTACAAACTTAGGGTCTGAGGGAGGCAAACCAGGAAAGTGTGCCCAGGCGTTCATCAAAACAGGGCTCCCAGGAGCAGCAGACCTGGCGTGTCTCCAGTATTGTGGTGAGTGTCACAGGTGAGCGGGGCCTGGCTTGAGGAAACACAAGAGAAGACCCTAGGGTGTCAGGATTGGACACCTGCCCAGTCTGGGAGGAAGAGCAGCTGCATAGTGATTGGTTCCCACCTATTGAGAGGAGAACCTTGGCCCAGTGGGCACAGCACCGCCTACTGGAAGAGAAGTTAATCAAACTCTATTACTGCATTTATTATGATTATTATTTATTTTTTTTTTATTTTGGGTGTTTTTTTTGTTTTTGGTTTTTCCTTCTTTTTCTTTCATTTTCATTTTTTTGTTGTTTTTCTTTAACTTTTTGAATGTTTTTATTTTTTTAATTTTTTTAATTTTATTATTATCATTAATTTTTTTTAAATTTTAATTTTTATTTCTTTTTTATCATTTTTTTAAATTTTTCTTTCATTCTTTATTTTCTCTTACTTTCTTTTGTCTTTTCATTTCTTTTCAATTTTCTTATTCCCCCTTCTTTGAATTCTACCTGCCTACTCTCATTCTCTTTAGTGACTTCCTCCCTTCTCTTCTAATATCTTTCCTCCCCAGCATCAAATAAATTTATAAGAGTAAGCACTAACTCAGCACTCAAACAGAACAAGAAGTAACATGAGCAGCATAAGAAAGCAAGAAAGAAAAGGTGTACAAACAATGAAGGACAGCCTAAATATTCAGGAGGACCTAGAGTCATCAGAAAAAAATGGTCATATAAAGAACTCAAGGAATACCTTAGACAGATGGAATGGAACCTTAAAGAGGATATGAGACAGCAAATCTGAACAGTGAAAGAACACATTGAAAATGAATTAGATAAACAGATAAAAAAAGAAGTTAACCATCTTTATCAGGAGATAGAGATAATAAAAAAATCAAACAATAATTCTAGAAATGAAGGAAAAGATAAACCAAATTAAAAACTCAATTGAGAGTATCACTAACAGAGTGGAGCAAGTAGAAGCCAGAAAGTCAGATAATGAAGACAAAATATATCATCTTGAAAAGAGTCTAGCCAACTCAGAAAGGCTGGTAAAAAATCACAAGAAAAACATCCAAGAGATGTGGGATAACGTAAAAACACCAAACTTATGAGTTATCTGGATAGAGAAAGGTACAGAGATTCAAACCAAGGGAATGAGTAACCTGCTGAATGAAATAATTACAGAAAACTTTCCAGAAATAAAAAAGGAAACGGATATACAAATTGTAGTTGCATAGAGGACACCGAGCACACAAAATCACAGTAGACCAATGCCAAGACACTCCTTATGACCATATCTAATATACAGAACAAAGAGAAAATTTTAAAAGCTACAAGAGAAAGGAGGCAGATTACATTCAGCGGTAAATCAATAAGGTTAACAATGAATATATCATCACAGATGATGAAAGCGGGAAGATCTTGGAACAACGTATTTCGAACACTGAAAGACAATGGATGCCAACCAAGAATTCTGTATCCAGCAAAATTAACCTTCAGGTACGACAACGAAATAAAAATCTTTCATGATAAACAAAAGCTAAAAGAATTTGCAGCCAGAAAACCAGCATTGCAAAGCTTCTTGAGCAAAACACTACACGAGGAAAAAATGAACAACAACAACCAAAACCATCAGTGGGAAATGCCTGGGTAATGAGAGAGGGCAGGGGGAAAGCTAATCATGGAGAAACAAACTAATTAAAAAACAAAGATAAATAATCAAACATGACTGGCAGTACAAACAATACATCAATTGTAGCACTAAACATTTATGGCTTAAAATCTCCAATAAAGCGACATAGGCTGGTAACTTGGATTAAAAAACAAATCCAACAATATGTTGCCTCCAGGAGACACATCTGAATGGAAAAGACATACACAGGCTGAAGGTGAAAGGTTGGGAAAATTTATACCATGCACATGGTTCTCGTAAGCAAGCAGGGGTGGCCATCCTCATATCAAATAAAATCAACTTCAAGATTAAGTTAATCAAAAGGAATAAGGAAGGACATTATATACTGTTGAGAGGAACCATTCACCAACAAGACAAAACAATTAAAATATTTATGCACCAAATAATGGTGTTGCAACATTCATAAAACAAATTCTCCTCAAGTTCAATAATCAAATAGACCACACCATAATTATTATGGGTGATGTCAACACCTCTCTCACCATTGGACAGATCCTCCAAACAAAAGTTGAATAAAGAAACTATAGAACTCAATATCACAATCAATAACCTAGACTTAACTGACATATATAGAATATATCAACCATCATCAAGTGGATATACTTTTTTCTCAGCAGCACATAGATCCTTCTCAAAAATAGACCATATATTATGCCATAGGGCAACCCTCAGTAAATATAAAGGGATGGAGATAATATCATGCATTTTATCTGATCATAATGGAATGAAACTGGAAATCAATGATAAAAGAAGGAAGGAAAAATCCTACATCACATGGAAAATGAACAATATGTTACTGAATGATCCATGGGTTACAGAAGACATAAAGGAGGGAATCAAAAAATTCTTAGAGATAAATGAAAATACAGACACAACATATCGGAATCTATGGGACACAATGAATGCAATTTTAAGAAGTTAATTCATCGCCTGGTGGTCATTCCTCAAAAAAAGCAAAAACCAACAAATTAATGAGCTCATACTTCATCTCAAAGCCCTAGAAAAGGAAGAGCAAAACAACAGCAAGTGTAGCAGAAGGCAAGAAATAATTAAAATCAGAGCGGAAATCAATGAAATTGAAACAAAAGAAATTATTGAAAAAAACTAACAAAAATAAAAGTTGGTTATTCGAAAAAATAAATCAGATCAACAGACCCTTAGCCATGCTAACGAAGAGAAGAAGAGAGAGAACTCAAATTACTAACATAGAGGATGAAAAAGGCATTATCACAACAGATGCTACAGAAATACAGAAGACAATTAGAAATTATTTTGAAAACCTATATTCCAATAAAATAGAAAATAGTCAAGACATCGGTAAATTTCTTAAGTCATATGATTTGCCCAGACTGAGTCAGGAGGATACCCACAATTTAAACAAACCAATATCAATGGATGATTTAGAAGAAGAAATCAAAAGACGACCAACCAAGTAAAGCCCAGGACCAGATGCGTATACAGCGGAATTTTGCAAAACCTTTAAAGAAGAATTAATACCAATACTTTTCAAGTTATTTCAGGAAACAGAAAAAGAGGGAGCTCTGCCAAATTCATTCTATGAGGCCAAAATCACCCTGATACTGAAACCAGACAAAGACACCTAAAAGAAAGAAAACTACAGACCAATACATCTGATGAAGCTTGATGCAAAAATCCTCAATAAAATTCTGGCGAATCGAATACAAAGGCACATCAAAAAATTGTGCACCATTATCAAGTATGATTTATCCCTGGAATGCAAGGATGTTTCAATATACAGAAATCAATACATGTTATTCACCACATTAATAGACTTAAAGATAAGTACCATATGATCATCTCGATAGACGCAAAAAAAGCAGTCGACAAAGTACAGCATCCCTTTATGTTCAAAACATTAATAAAACTAGGGATAACGGAAATTTACCTCGACATTGTAAAAGCTATCTATGCTAAGCCTCAGGCTAGCATCATTCTGAATGGAGAAAAATTGAAGGCATTCCCTCTAAAATCTGGAACAAGACAGAGATGCCCTCTATCCCCACTTCAATTCAACATAGTTCTCGAAACACTGGCCAGAGTAATTAGACAGACGAAAGAAATCAAAGGCATGAATATAGGAAAAGAAGAACGTAAATTATTACTATTTGCTGGTGACATGATTCTATACATAGAACACCCGAAAGGGTCTACAGAAAAAAACTACCAGAACTAATAAATGGATTCAGCAATTTGGCAGGATGTAAAATCAACACGCATAAATCAAAGGCCTTTCTGTATACCAGCGCAAAACTTCTGAAAAGGAAATGAGGAAAAACAGTCCATTCAAATCATCCTCACAAAAATAAAATACATGGGAATCAACCTAACAAAAGAGGTGAAAGATTTATACAACGAAAACTATAGAACCCTAAAAAGAGAAGTAGAAGAAGATCTTAGTAAATGAAAAAATATACCCTGTACATAGATAGGCAGAACTAACATCATCAAAATAGCGATATTACCAAAAGTTCTCTAAAGATTTAATGCAATGCCAATCAAAATCCCAATGGCATTTCTTATAGAACTAGATAAAGCAATCATGAAATACAAATGGAAAAATAAAAGACCCAGAAATACAAAATAATTCAAAGCAGGAAGTGTAAATCAGGTGGTATAGTGATACCAGATTTCAAACTATATTACAGAGCAATAGTAACAAAAACAGCATGCTACTGGTACCAAAACAGGCGGGTGGACAAGTGGTACAGAATACAGGACACAAGAGACTAATCTACAAAGCTACAACTATGTTATATTTGATAAAGGAGCTAAAAGCATGCAATGGAGGAAGGATAGCATCTTCAACAAATGGTCTTGGGTAAACTGGAAATCCATATGTAACAAAATGGAACTGAATCCCCTCCTCTCGCCATGCACAAGAGTTAACTCAAACTGGATCAAGAAGCTAGATATAAAATCAGTGACTCTGCATGTGTTAAAAGAAAAAGTTTGCTCCAATCTACATATTGTGGGGTCGGGTTCCAAATTCCTTAATAGGACACCCATAGCACAAGAGTTAATAACAAGAATCAACAAATGGGACTTACTTAAATTGAAAATTTTTTTCTCAGAAAAAGAAACAATAACAGAGGTAAATAAGGAGCCTACATCATGGGAACAAATTTTTACTCACCACTCTTCAGATAGAGCCCTAATATCCAGAGTATACAAAGAACTCAAAAAATTAGACAATAAGATAACAAATAACCCAATCAACAAATGGGCCAAGGACCTGAACAGACACTTCTCAAAGGAGGACATACAATCAATCAATAAGTACATGAAAAAATGCTCACCATCGCTAGCAGTCAGAGAAATGCAAATCAAAACCACCCTAAGATACCATCTCACTCCAGTAAGATTGGCAGCCTTTATGAAGTCAAACAACAACAAGTGCTGGTGAGGATGTGGGGAAAAGGGTACCCTTGTACATTGCTGGTGGGACTGCAAACTGGTGCGGCCAATTTGGAAAGCAGTATGGAGAATCCTGGGAAAGCTGGGAATTGAACCACCATTTGACCCAGCTATTGCCCTTCTCGGACTATTCCCTGAAGACCTTAAAAGAGCATATTACAGGGATACTGCCACATCGATGTTCATAGCAGCACTATTCACAATTGCTAGACTGTGTAACCAACCCAGATGCCCTACAATAGATGAATGAATAAAATAAATGTGGCATTTATACACCATGGAGTAATACACAGCACTAAAAAAAATGAAAAAATCATGGAATTTGCAGGGAAATGGATGGCACTAGAGCCGATAATGCTTAGTGAAGTTTGCCAATCTCTAAAAAAAATACCAAATGTCTTATTTGATATAATGAGAGCAACTAAGAACAGAGCAGGGAGGAAGAGTAGGAAGAAGATTAACATTAAATAGAGACATGAGTTGGGGGGGGGGAGTAAGAGAAAAGGGAAATTTCATGCTAATGGAGGGAGACCCTCATTGTTACAGAAAATTACATATAAGAGGTTGTGAGGGGAATGGGAAAATAAACAAGGAGAGAAATAAATTACAGTAGATGGGGTAAAGAGAGAATTTGGGAGGGGAAGGGAGGGGGGATAGTAGAGGATAGGAAAGGTAGCAGAATACAAAAGTTACTAATAGGGCATTATTTAAATGTGGATGTATATCCGATGTGATTCTGCAATCCGTATTTGGGGCAAAAATGGGAGTTCATAACCCACTTGAATCTAATGTATGAAATACAATATGTCAAGAGCTTTGTAATGTTTTTAACAACCAACTAAAAAAATAAAATAAAATAAAATAAAATAATTGAAAAAAAAACACATGGAGATCTATTTCAACACAAAATTGACTAGATGTATAACTCCTACCTTATGTAATGCAAAATGCAAGTCCAACTATACACCATGCCTCCTCTGAAATGCTTGTCATTCTATTCTGTTTGGGTTGTTTTTCTTCATCTTATTAGTATTAGTAGTCAGAGTCTAGTAGGTTAGGTGTTAGTGTCAGGTATTCAGTATTTCGAATGGAAAATTGGAAAATGAACCCAATGTGTATGCAAATATGTGCTACACAAAAATTTTCCCACTCTCTTCCAGAACAATGCCTTGACATTACCCTCGCCCCAAGTAATACATCATTAGAGGTGAAGAGTAAGAAAATCTGGGAATAAATATCTGAAATAGAATATGCTCAAAAGTTTACAACCTGGGAGGTGGTAGAGTAGTTTCCAAAAGTAAGGGACAGGGTAAACACTCCACAAACATGGAGCTGTGCTTGCGTAAAGACTTTTTGAGAAACTGCCTCTGAGTTTGGGCACTTGAAATATATGATGTTGTCAGGAGCTTTAGCTTCCTTTGTAGTGAGACCATCAAAGTGGGTCTGCATCTATGTGACCTGAAGGACATGGTTTAATATTTTCCAATGAACATGAGGCAGCAGTGCTGAATTCAATCTTTGTAGGTAAACTTTGACAACTGGGGGCTAAGTGTCTCCCCGTGTGGACTGTGAAGTCATTTTGTCATCCTCCACATTTTGTGGCGTTTCTTGCTGTTGCACTGGTAGTTTGGTATTTGCTTCACAAAATACAAGGAGTTGAACTGAAACACAGGCTGGAGGGAGTTCTGTCACGTGTGGTAGGTCAGGGCCTGCCGGAGAATGCACCAACCAAGGTTCTATCCCTCATAGCTTGCCCCTTTACCATAGCAACCTGATTCTGAACATTGCCCTGAAACCTCTCCATATAACCAGATGCCTTTACAAATAAGGGTCTGCTGGCTGCACCATGTCAGCCACAAGCCATTTGGAAGCCAATGGAAGATCCACAGGGCCCCACCACAGATATTCCATCACACAGCTGCACACCACGGCTATAAGCACACTATTCAGCAGGCTCCAAATTACTGGCCTCTCTGTTCTACACCATTTTCTTGAAACCCAGTCAATAAAGGCACTGTCTGGTATTCTCATAATCAGCAACAGGATATTCAAAGGTTCTCCATAGCTACTTGTTCATGAAAATTAAAAAAAATTCATGGTATTTATCGAGCCATTTTTCAAGGATGATGTTGGAGGCAATGTGGGTTTCAATTCATTCAGGAACAATTAAATGATGAGGATGCTCATTTCAATAAAAGGTTTGGAGAACTCTCAGAGGCAAGTCTTCCCAAAGAGTAGCCAAAAGGTCAAATGAAGCAATGTGCATTGAGGTCTACATTATGAGGTCCATGTGTATTTTTACTCTCAACTATGGCTGCTAAGTCGTACAGAATAAAATCATGTGATATCCTGGCTGAGATTCCCAGTGCTCTGTGGAAAGCCACCCTGGGCCTAGATCTCGGTTTCCAAGGGCGAATCTCATGCGTGGCCTCCTAAATGTCCCAACACAATTCATGGAAATACTTCGATGAGGTCAGTTCCAGAACTCAGTCTAAGGGGAATCACACCAGAGTTTAAGCCCAGGTGGACCCAGTCATCTCTTCCAACCGCCACACAAATGACCACAATTAAAACCAAGATACTCCCACATGACCTCATCTTCTTCCATTTAGACACTCATCATAACTTCTGGCTGTAGGTTTCCATGAGGGGCTCACCCAAAGACAGTGTCCAAAAAATCTCCCTTGCATCTTATTTGCCTAAAGTCAGGGTGGACTGTACACCCTTCCTGTGAACCAGGAGTGATCAAATAGGCCTGCCATTAATACTGCTCCGCTTCTCCAATTTGAGGCCTACTGACTAAGGGATTTAGATTCTTTATGTGAATTGAAGTCATGAGAAAACCTAAGCACCTATGGGCTAGCATCTGCAGGGCATTGAGGAACTTATTTGACCCAAAGGATCTCTATTCTCACTTGATAGAGGTCACCAAACTTACAGAGGAATGGGAGAGACTTCATCCACAAGGACTGCTCTTTGGCCATTTTGGTTTTGGATGTACACATGGAATCTTTCTTTAGATCCATCAGGTGCAGAACTCTAAGCCACCACCTCACACAGGGCCAAGAGTCTGAATAAGACACATCCTTTTCTAAGCAATTAAGCAAAGTGCCACAGGTGATGCCCATTCATTTCCATTTGAAAACTGTTCTCTTCAGGCTTGCAAAAGGTGTGGCCTGAGGCAAAGACCTTCCTGACATTCAGGGCAACAGAACAATAGGTAAGCATAAGGCCCAAAGCAGGGTTTTTCCACTGAGACTATCCTGGTCCCAATGAATTCTGAGTTTTCTGAGATGCTCGCCATTCCCTTCAGCTATCCAGTACATGGCCATGTCACAGAGCTTGAAGGTGGTACATAACTTGGACACAAAACCATGAGCCTATTCTGGACAGTCTCCAGAATTCAGGAAGAAAACAGGAACTTAGGAAGATATCAGGTGTAGCACATTGATAAGGCAAGCTGCAGTCCATTCATAAATTGGGCAGGGTGAATGCTGGGAAGCTTTCTAATAGACAGGACACATCCATTGAGGCATTCTCTTTTCTAATGTCTACAACCACGGACACAGTGGGATACACAGACATAGAAACACTCACCTTGTCAAAGGACTTACTAGAAAAAGTTCACTAAACCGAAAAAAACCGCCTTTCCTACCTATTCTCAGAACAAGGGAAAACCACAAACCTACACCCACACCCACAAAGGCACCGCTTTAACCCAAGTAATTCTGAGACTATCTGGAGTGTCCTCTGACTGGTGGGCCATAGTATGCTCCCTCAAAATGGCATGTCTTGTCTCAGATATCTTCTCCTTATCCAACTCTGTGAAGTTGTCAGGAGCCAGCAGTGAGCAACTACCTTTTTTCCCAGGAATGGCCCGTCTTCAGAACTCTCTTGGCATTTGGCCATCCTCACATCGGTAGGTACCAAGAAAGACTGATTTTGTCCTTGGTAAATCCAAACAAGTGAGAACAGGGGACTGGGACTGGGACTGGCTCTGG
Source organism: Callospermophilus lateralis (assembly GCF_048772815.1). Classification (NCBI taxonomy): domain Eukaryota; kingdom Metazoa; phylum Chordata; class Mammalia; order Rodentia; family Sciuridae; genus Callospermophilus; species Callospermophilus lateralis. The sequence continues at coordinate 129,779,918 of NC_135313.1, read as the reverse complement.
GTGCCTGGATTCCTGGATCCCAAGTTCAGAGAGTTCCATCACCAAGGAAGTGCGGTGAGGTCACTTCCTTCAGGAACTGAATGGGATCACTGCCTTGGCAACCACTTTGTCCTAACAGTTGCTTCCAAGGGTCCCTTGAGATGCAAGCTGTTCCTACTACCTGTGACAGTTTTACAAGTTAGAATGTTATATCCACCATAGGCACCTGGAAACAACTCTCCACACAGGCCTGGTTTGGTCCATCTTCTCTACATTAAGAAGATAGAGGCTGATTCAGACACAACCCTTCATCCTGACCAGGTTGTTTGCCATGGAAGATGACTATTGCTCTCTCAGGTACTTTATAGGTGCCTACATCTTCTCAAAAGATCATATCTGCATAGATCTTTGAGGTTCTCAGCAGGTGAAAGATCCCCTATATTCCTGTATTGTAAGACCAACTCTGTGTCTGCTCTTCTATAAAGTTAGATTGAGGGTAGAGGGTATGGTTAGGATTAATAACATGTTCGATTTGTGTTAGGAGTCATTCTGCTGGATAAATAATGGTATTGGGAGCCTGAGATATTTTTAAGAATATAGAGGTGAAATATTATAATGGTCGGGCGAGTATAGGAGGAAGAAACCACCAAGAGACTGTCTCATGCAACAAAAAAGGTTTTATTGTGGGTCCAGCATGCTAGGGCTCAGAGTTCACTTGAATAGAGCCCTGAGAAGAGCTTAAGTAGAGCTTATATACTTTTCTTGGAGAAGGCAGGGATAAAAGTTTATTGATGGGTCAGGGCAAGTGGAGTGGGCAGTTTGCTTTCAACCGGGTGACTGAGTACATTCTGCAGTTTGGCAGTTGGGGACAGCACATTCTGGGAACAAGATTAGCAAACAGTTCTCAAGATTTCAACAGTGTTTTGTTAAGCATACAGAAAAATAGGAATTGACAAGTACCTATTTTATTAACCTTTCATTCCCCACTTCTTCTTCTGGTTACTTTTAATCATAAAAGTGATCACTGATGGGTGTTACATTTTATGTCTGCTCGTGTGGTATATTGTTGTCTGACTACCATAGTTTAACTTGTCCAATTTTTGCTTGGAGAAAAAAACTACATGATTGAGCCAAAAGGGTCCTACAGTTCACAATAATATAAGGATTATTAATGGACCAGCCAGGGCTGATGAAAGCATGGTTAACCAGATGGACTGTGTGAGCCAAGACTCAAACCACTATTTTTGGGCCTCTCTCTCTCGTTGACCCTCCTCAAGGCGTTTTCTTAAAGATTCTTTTACAACTCTAGTGTGGCCGGCATAAAAACAACATTCTTCCCTCAATGCAGCACAAAGTCCCCCTTCTGTCATGAAGAGGAGGTTTTAACCCTCGCCTGTTCTGAAAAACAGCTTCATAGAGAGAGGTTAAACATTCCTGTAAAGCTGTGATGGAGGTTTTATTATCTTTAAGTTTTGGTCTATTGCTGCTTCTAATTGGGTCATTTGTTGTGTCCTTTGGACTAGGGCAGTGGTTCCTTTGCCCATTTCTGCAGCAACTCCTATTCCTAATAGGATGGCTAAAGGGAGAAATACAGGTTCCCAGCAGAACTGGGTTATATGACCTTCTAATTGATCTTTAAATGGACCTGCGTCAAGATAGAGCACTCTGGGAAACATCTGCAACATTACATAATTAATCACATCTGTTGACCATTTCATGAAAACATAAACAACGTTTAAGTATATACAATCTTTCTGTTGTAAGGACGGACAAGGCAAGGCACCTAAGATAGCACCGAAGACAGGGAAACAGTCCTATTTGGTTGCAAACGGATTTAGAGGGCATTGCTTCTGTTGTAATTAATTAATCCCCTGAACCCCAAGTTTAGGTAGTTTCAGAATTTGTACCCAACATGTAAGGGAAGGGGCTCAGAAGTTCACAGTCTGCAGAAGTTCACAAAAAGCTGTTTTTCTATCTTTTATTTTTTCCTCTGTTCTGGGCAAGTTAACTTTTCAAGGACACCTGAAAGGGAGAGAGATTTTTTTTTCCCTGCCAGCTGTTACCATGGAGCCTCTTGTTGTCTGATTACCCAACTCAAGGTCAGAGGCCTTGTTCACATATTTTTTGAAAAACTAGTAAGGGTGTGTCTAGGTCAGAAGTGCTGATTTTTTTAGCCAGTTACCAAGTAGACCAGGGCAACACGAAAAGAGGAAGTTTATCTACAGTGAACTCTTTTTTAGGGACTCTTTTGCTGAAAGTTCTAAAGTCAGCCATGGTGAAGACTTCTGGAGAAGGTCAGTTAAGATTTTTCTGTGGGCCTGGTACAGAGGGGGAAGACGTGGAAGGCAAGGCTGAGAGCAGCTCCATGGATCTGAGAATGAGGAAGGAGAGATGTTAAAGAATACTGGGAAAGGGGTTTGAGATTTTCCTAGCAACAAAAACTTGAGCAGTAGAACAGGTAGAGCAGAGGGGATGACGGGAGTGAGTATCCCAAAAAGCCTGTGAGGGATTTTAAATTCATAGTCACCTTTTTTCAGTGATGACAAAGCAACTTCAAAGGCCATTTTCATTACATCTTGGATAGGGGTCTGAGTGATCTCCTCAGCTGGTTTGAGCTTTGGGTTAGCTGGTTAGAGGACCTAATGGGACCCGGTGCGGGTTCTGACAGGAGAAGAGAGGAGTGAGTGTGTGGAGGGGTACCTGAGTACCGGATACCTCAGCAAGGAGGCAATTGTCTGAGAACAGGCAGAGGTTTTGATTTTTGATCTAGTAATTGGAGGGGAGAAATCAGGTTACTCAGGTGCGAGTGCCAGCAGAGAGTCTGGAGCAGAAGGCTGAGGGTGAGCATCTATTGGAGAAGAATAGTTCAGGATGTGAGCCAAGGAGGGAAAATTCCTCCACATAGGGGAATCTCCTTTCACCCTTTTGAGCACTTGCAGAAGTTAAAAAGGTCACGCAGAATTTGAGGATCTAGAGACCCCTCTGGGGGTCATCGGTTTTGATTGTCTAATTGGTAATATGGCCAATTCTGTGTATTGAATTTGATGATGAGTTTGGGTTCCACCAGGCAGTCCCTGTATGCTAACATCCCCATGACTTACAGAAGAAGTCGGCTTTTCCCTCACAAATCCGTGGCTGTTTGTGGCTTTGATAGTCTTCCGGGCAAACATAGTAATCTAGGCTTCCAACCTGCATCTGGCTCATGTGTCCCTACATCCATAATGTTTGTTTCCATTATCTATGATACGGAAGGGATTTAATGGAATTTTAGTGGGATCTGCTTTATCAGGGATATCCTAATAGGAAAAACCTATAGGCAGCTGACAAATTTCTGGGTGTTGAGATGGCCAACAGGTCCCTATGTGGGCTGTAAGCGAGATAGACCGTTCTTTTTTTCTATGAGGATTTGTGATCAGCCATCGCTGATGAATGGGCTGATGAGGATTAGGACTAGTGGTGGCCAAGGGGAGAGTGGATAGCCTTATCCTCATGCCAAATACGCAATTTGAAAGGGTTACCAGTCATTTCCAGTTTCCAGAAAGAATATGGACAGGGCACAGGCTTGAGATGGGAAGCATGGATACAGGAAGGGATTCCGTCTACATATACTGCTGTAGGTGTTATAAATAGCACGTGATATGTTACTTTCCAGCGGGGTTCCAGGGATGACACCTGATGTCGTCTAATATAGATGAAGTCTCTTACTTGATATCGATGTGGAGTCCCCTCATCCCCAGGTTGGTAGGCTGTGGCCACTGTTTTAACAGGTATTGCTGAGTTTTTTCAAGAGCTTTAAGTCTGTCAAGCAAGGGGGTGTGGAAGGGATCCTTAGTTTTCTGAGTTGGGGTTAGGTCCCTTACTGGAGGAGGGGCAACATAGAGAATTCCACAGGGCGAGAGGTTACACAAAGAAACAGAGGGAGTAATTCTTACATGAAACAGTGCATAAGGCAGGAGTATAGTCCAATCTTTTATGCTGGTCTCTAAGCTTAATTTATTAAGGTCTCTTTAATGGTTCTATTTATTTTTTCTACCTGTCCTGAGCTCTGGGATCTATAAGCATAATGTAACTACCAATTAATCACCAGGGTACTGGTTAACCCATGACTTACCTGGGCCATGAACACCAGTCCATTATCAGACCCTATTACCTTAGGCAGGCCGTATCTTGGAAAAATATCTTTCAGGATCATCTTGACCACCATTTGCGCCATGTTTTTTTTTCTTTTTTTCTTTTCTTTTTTTTTTTTGTTGAGAAGTTGTCAATACATCCTGAAAATTTATCTACAAACTAGGAGATATTTAAGTCCATACCTTGCTGGCTTAATTTCAGTAAAGTCCACTTCTGAAAAATTTCCTGGTCTGGTTCCTCGAAGGTGCTTTCCTGCAGGAAGCTAAAACGGGTAAGCATTAACCAATTGATGGACCCGAGAGGCTTTTGATACCCATTCAGTTATTTCCTTCTGCTGTGAGTCGGTTAGTAGAAAACTCTGTTCTTGATGCTTCAGTAAAGAATGCAGTTTCTTTGAACTAAGGTGAGTGAGTTGATGCACATTTTCTACTGACTTTGTTAGAGCCATGACAATAGGAGTTTTTACTGAAGGATTTAGAAATTCCACTTGGGGGCCTTCAGGGTTAAAAGTTATTATGGCCCAGAGCTTGGTGAGCAGATCTCTACCCATCAATGGGGCCAGACATTCTGGGATTACTAGGAAGGAGTGATGGATTTTTCCTTTCCCCAGGTCCATGTCCTCTTTGTTTTCCATGCCCGACATTTACTGCCATTAGCCCCTTGAACTAGAGACCTTTTATTTGATAGAGGACCCAATGGGGCCTTAAGGGCTGAGTATATTGCCCGTGTGTCTACTTCAAAGATTACTGGGGTCCCCTCAACTTCAAAAGTTATTTACACCCACATCCACAAAGGCACCTCCTTCCCCCAAGGAGGTCTGTGACTACCCAGAGTGTTCTCTGACTGGTGGGCAATACTATGTTCTCCCGAATTAGACTGTCTTGTCTCAGATCTGGTCTCCTTGACCAACTCTGTGAACTTCATAGCTTCATAGCTGCATACATCTTCTCCAGAGATTATTTCTGCATGGATCTTTGAGGTTCTTAGCAGGTGGAAGATTCCCCTACATTCCTGTATTGTAAGACCAACACTGTTCCTGCTCTTCTGTAATGTTAGATTGAGGGAACAGTGTATGTTTAGGGTTAATAACATTTTCGATTTGAGTTAGGAATCATTCTGCAGGATGAATAATGGTATTGGGAACCTGCGATATTTACAAGAATATATAGGTGAAATATAAGTATGAAAACAGGAATCCTGGTAAGATTTGGAGCTCAGAGGGGCATTGGGCCCTTCATTGGGATACTTAGTTTTGCATTATGTTCTGCACACTTGCCTCAGATAAATCGATATAAAATGGCATAGGACCTTGTTCCTTGGATGATTGAATGTCGAAGAGAACATCCAGTCAAAAAGGGACATAGGTAAGATTAGGAATACAGTCAGTAGGTCTAGAAAAAAAAGCATGAGTATAGGATTCGGACCAAAATTTTTTTTAGCAATAGGGTTTCATTTAGAGAGTGAATGTCAATGTCAGCACATGTGAAGAATGAGGCACAATGATGAGCTGGGGAAAATATGTAGGAAAGCAGATATTAATAAAGACATTACAAAATGAGACAAAGTATAAAGTGAGTAATTCGATTAGACATTTTCAACAGGCTTGAGTTTGAATATATAACCTTAGGAAGAAACAAAAATGACGTCACCAATAAGATTGACATTTGAGAACATTAGGCAAATTGAACATGGATATTTTTAGTAATTCATGTTCACGTTCCATTTTGGCTTTGGTACAATCATAAGTGCGAACTTTGCATTTTTTGTCCCGAATATAACTGTGATAAAAATGTATATGTATATCAGGTGTCATGAGTATGTCTTCCACCATTTCTGGGAGCAATATTTTGAAGACATATAATTAGTATTGGGGGTACAAAGAGGTGTACCCTGTGTCTATGTATATAGAGATAATGCATGAAGAGACCATACTGTGAATAAATAATATAACTGGTTGCACTTTAAAAAATGGATTGAATTGATATCTGAAAATATATAGAAAATCTTATATTGATATAAATCATTCATTCCAACCAATTATACATATAATGGTAATATTAGGGTTTCAGTTTATCATGACGGGTGTATGAGTTTTGCTTCAAAAATGACAATGGAAATTGAAAATAATGTGTTTGGAAGGAAGTCTCATGAAAAGAGCAGTCAGGAAACATGGAGGAATACATGTTTCTGAAACAGGATGTGATTTAAAGTGAAACAAATGCCTATCAATTTGATAAATTTTGGATGAAATATATATGCTATGATGTGCATAAAATGAAGAAATATTAAAGTACCAGTGTTGAATAAAAATGAACGCCAAAATGCACATCATGTCCCATAGGAATCTACTTGCATTGATGTGAAACTGGGTCAGTTACTGTAGAAATATTAGGATTTGTATGTACCATTTACTGAAGATAGTTTTCAGTACTAGGAAACAAATATGTATTTCAGGTGGATGAATATTTCGGAGAATAATCTTGTGAAAAGTTGATTATAAATCCACATATATGAATATGAATGCATTTAGGGAGTGTATAATAAGACACATATATTTCAAAATTTGAAAAATCTGGAGATATATATATATATATATATATATATATATATATATATATATATATATATATATACACACACACACACACAGATATTAAAGGTAGCAATATATATGAAAATCGAAATTCATCATGAAATATATATCATCCACAGATTAAAAAATTATGGAAATCAAAAATAATGTTTTTGCAAAGAAGTCTCATGAAAAGACCAGTCAAGAAACCTGGAGGAATACATGTGTACTGAAGCAGGAAGTGACTGAAAGTGAAATAAATGCCTATAAGTTTGTGAACTTGTGGATGAAATATATATCCTATGATGTGCGTAAACTGAAGAAATAATAATGTACCAGTGTTGTAAAAAAATGAACATCAAAATACACATCATGTCCCATAGGAATCTACAGGCAATGATGTTAAAGTGGGTCAGTTACTGTGGAAATATTAGGATTTGTATGCAACATTCACTGAAGTTAGTTTTCAGTACAAGGAAACAAATATGTATTTCAGGTGGATGAATATTTCTGAGAATAATCTTGTGAAAAGTTGATTATAAATCCACATACATGAGCATGAATTAATTCAGGGAGTGAATATAACACACATATATTTCATATTTTGTAAAATCTGGAGAGTGTGTGTGTATATATATATATATATATATACACACACAGACATTAAAAAGTAGCAATATATATGCCAATCGAAATTCATCATTAAATATATATCATCAACGAATGCAAAATATTTTTTTAGTAAACATGGATTTATGTATAATGTTTTTCAACTGGGAAGCTCACCCATAGTTTGAATTTTCAGTTCCAAAAGCATTTTGGAGGCGTTATCTCTTCTCAAAATTTGTATCTTCCTATTCAGTCACCTCAGAAGTATGTATGTGTGATACCAGGTAGAATTCTATATGTGCATATAAAATTACATGTGCTGAATAGGCTACAGAGAAAGGGAGACAGGAATTCACATATTCGTTAACTTTAAAACACATGGAGAACTATTTCAACAGAAAATTTACTAGATTTAAAACACCAACCCTTTATCATGCAAAAGACAAGTCCAACTATACACCATTCCTCCTCTGAACTGCTTGTATTTCTATTCTGTTTGGGTTATTTTTGTCCATCATAATGGTTTAGTAGTCAGAAACTAGTCAGCTATTGGTTAGTGTCAGGGATTCAGTATTTCAAATGGAAAATTAGATAATGAATCCAATGTGTATGCAAATATGTGCTAAACAAAATTCTTCCCACTCTCATCCAGAACAATGCCTTCACATTACTTCTGCCCCAAGTAAGACACAATTAGAGGAGAAGAGTTAGAAAATCTGTGAATATATATCAGGAATGCAAAATCCTCAGGAGTTCACAACCCTGGAGGTGGTAGGGGAGTTTCCAAAAGTAAGGGACAGTGTTGATAGATCCAACCTGATATTTTATTAAAATTGGAAGCCATCTTGCCACAAAGCCATGAAAAGATAATTTTGGCTTTACTATACATTACTGCAAATTCTGAACCTGCTTGGAATGCTTACCAGTGCCTTGAACTCACCCATGCCTGGATCTCTGACCAGATAGCAGCACTCTCTGAAACTGTAGTTATACCTCATAAATATTTTCTTTCCCTGGCCAGACAACTAGTCTCTGAGGCTCTAATGGTCCTCATAAATTCTGATGTTGGGGCCAGCAAAAAAAATGTAAAATACCAGTAGTGTGATGCTCGTCAAAGTTCTCTTATCTGTAACCCCCCTTTTGTGTATCTTTCTGGGCTACATAGCTGGGCTATAGGAAAGGTGGAGTTGCTGTCTTGTTCCCGCCTTTTTGGAAGGGAGAGGCAGCCTGGCCGGTTGAAATAATAAGCTTGCCTTAATTTGATTTCAATTGGAGTCAGTGGTCTTTTCTTGCATCCTGGTCTAACATTTTGGAGTTCCAAAGCGAGATGACCCTGATCACAAGATCACCCAGATCACAATACCAGACTGCTGGAAATTCTGAAGCTGGCCTTCCCTCCAGGGCTCCAGGCTGGAGAGCCACTTTAGGGGGTGTGCAAATTGAGACGTTCCAAGGCCTTGGATTGAGCCTTCGTCCGTGGAGAACTGCAGTGAACCAAAGCTAAAACTATTAGCAAGCACCTGGTGGAGGAGGCCTCCATAGGTAAGTGACGCCTTTATAACATCTGATATTCGGTAAAGGGCGATCTCTTCTGATGACAGAGAGGTGGCCTGGGTAGGCTCACATATACTCCTCTCTGGGACAGTAAGGAGAATCGTTCTGTCCTCTGTTCTCTTCTGTAGGGAATTGCTCTGGAAGGGTAGAGAGGTGCCGATGGGCACGCATGCCCTCCTACCCCAGACTTTTAGCAAGATGTTGCATTGCTCCTCTGTTTTTCTCTTTTGGCACCAGGTTTCTTTTTGTGTGTGTGTTTTCTTCTGTGTTCTATATGTAATTTGTTTGTTTGGTTTTGTGCGTTTTGTTGTGTGATTTCTGTGGTAAAATCTTAAAGATATTGGACGTGAAAAAGGGTAACAAAGCAAGTAAGCCTGACACCACTTTGGACTGTGTTCTAAGGAACTATGATGAACTTTACCCTCCTTTGTTAAGCAGGATGAGAGAAGCCCCAAGCTGGCTGCCTGGAGCACACCCACTGCAGAGGACAATTCCTGCTTGGGACCTAAGAACTGAGTATCTCCCTGGTTAACAAGTGAAACTACTTTAAAACCCCTTGTCCCTCCAGATCAAGAGAGTCACAACCTTTGAGCAAAGTCCCCTGTGTTTCTCCTTTGCTAGCAAAGCAATAAACCTCCCTTTTTCTTTTTCTCTAAACCCAGTCCTCATTATTAAATTGGTATTAATTGGCTTCAAGATCACGAAGCGAACTTTAAGTTACAAATTTTGATACCCCCCCACCCCGGAACTTTTTGAGAGCTGACTACTGAAATGTTAGGAGATGGAGCATGCGTGGGGTGGACCCGAACCTGAGGAGGTAATCCTGTAAGTAAAAGGAGGGACTGAGGGACCCCCAGCAGCTGCTGAAGTCCTGTTGATTCAGGGAATTCCCTCCTTCCTTTCCAGCACTGTAAGGATTATAGCACCTCTGTCTTCTTAAAAAAGAGAAAAAGAAAAAGGGTACACTAAATGCAGTAAAGTCACCATGGAGACCCTTGATTTTACATTTCAGGTTGCCCCTCTGTGAAAACATCTGGTCCCCTTGTGGGGACATCTATGGTGCCACTGGTGTAGGAGATTTTTCTCTTATCTGCTCTGTTTTAATGGCTTCCGTTTGTCAACCATAGTCTGGAGCTCCTTTCTGTCTTTCTTGTGTCTTTGTTTCTGCCCCTTTAAGACATGAGCAATAATGTTTTGATATTATAAATTGTTTCTTGGGAATGATCTTAGCTGAATGTGAGTCTAAAGGATGATGTTTTATTGTAAGAATCTGTTATCTGAATAGTTTTTTGAACCGTTGAACAATCTTGCAGTTAAATATCAGTTTTAGGTAATTGTTAATTTATGATTTCAGATAATTCATGCCAGGGAACTTAAATACTTAGGATGTAAAACTAAAGAACTCTACTTCCAAGATGGCAAGTAACTTCGCAATCATTCAGTCTTTTTTTTCACCAATTTTGAATTGGGTAGCCTGGAAAATGTCACTGTGTGTACCAGTGCATTAATTTGGACAAGGATAGTAAATCATAGTATATCTTTTGACAAAAAAAGATGTAAAGATATAATATTTTGTGAATTGTATCTTAAAATTGTATCATTATTTTCAACATCCTTATCTGAAAATTATGGGTAAAATGCCTTAGGCCTGAGGTGTCTGCTCAGAATAGCAGTTTTTTCCAACTCCTTCAAGACATCAGCCAGGACTTATGTTGAAATTCAAATGAAAGAAGCCTGCAAGCTCAGTCAGAGACTGGTCTGAGGACTAAGGGGGAAAAAATGTAAACTGTATGGTATCACCTAATTACTGGCCAGTCATTTTTTCTAGGACTCTTATTTTTTTCCTTAGATTCTTTCTTTATTTTTTTTTTTGAGCTCATGATTTTAATCCTACAGACCTAGGTTAAATTTTTTCTGATCAATTCTCTCTTTGACCCACTGTGGAGTTTTGAAACATTGCAATGGAAATTTCACCAGTGAAAAGCTACAAGGCCTTTACTATTATTATGTGTGCACACTTCTTTATGTGATATATATATATATATATATATATATATATATATATATATATATATATATATATATACACACACATATGTCCTTATATCATATATATGATACACAAATTAACATATATAAGAAGCGCTCATAAAAATGCGCTCATAAAAACAAATTTTAAAAAGTGGAACCAAAGATCTTTAATTCACGTGATTTAAATGTTTCAATTTAAATTGGATAAACAGATAAATATAAATGTCTTTAAATTTAAGGTCACAAGTTTTTCTAGGTGTTCAAAATCTAATAAAATATTAATCTCTACAAAAGGTCTAATATGCCTTTGTTCTAGGACTTTTCCTTCAACAACAACAAAAAAATGTTTTACAATTTTCAATACAATTGTCTAATATTTTGATAAATAAGTAAAGTAAATTTCATATGGGATTACTCATTCATGAGTACTTTTGTTTGATATCTGATTGATTTACTAAGGTCTGTATAAGTTTGTACAAAAGTCTGTATAAGATTGTAAAATTCAGTCATGTGTTAAAGAGACAAAAATTTCTGAAAACATAAGTTTACCCATAACATTGTGTTTATTATGTTTTATTTTTTCTAGAGCAAGCAACCATAAAAATTAAACAACTGATAAAATAAGAACTGTTATTTTAGAGAGCTGTACTGCCATTTTTTAAAAGCTAAACTTGGTTAATGTAGATACATCAATGTAATTGTGATGCTATCAGTGTGCTCATATCTTCCATGTATACAAGTCTGTAAGGTAGAAACTTGAAAAGAGCATTATATCAAGCTGGTGTTCTAAAGTTATATGGTAAAAAATTATATTGGGGATTTATTTACCTGTTATCAATAAGACATATAAAGTTTTATGTTACTTTTTACATTGGGGAACCATTTAAATGTATTTTTAAGTTATTGAGAGCCTAATCTATGTAAAGGTTAAAAACTTTCAGCCTTTCTTTAATTCATGTTTTAAATGTGATATCATACGGTGTTAGCTAATGTTCATGTGACCTCAAACAATTTATGTAAACTTTGTAAAATGATATTTAAAAAACAGAGATCAGCTTTAGAACTAAAACACTTAAGATTCATAAAGACCCCTGCATTACCTGAGATAAGGCTGTGTGTCCCATCTTACAACATGTTAGAATGACTACAAAAGCATTAGGTCAGATTCTATTTCATTTACAGTTATGTTCAAAAGTTTCTTTTTTTTTCTGAAAAGATTTCAAGGATCTCAACAGGGGATATAATGTATAACTCAGCCAAAAAATTAAGGGTAGCTATTACACGAACTAAGTATTTTTACTTCTGTTAAATATTTTTATATTGTAATTTCCTTATAAGTGATCTAAAGAGTCCCTGTCAGTGTTTTATAGACGTGTTGCTTTAAGAACACAACATGAGTTAATTTAAGATAATAAGTCATCACCTACAAGACAGACAGAATAATACAGAACCCAACTAATAAAAAGATAAATAATTTTAAAGTTATACACATTAAACGCCAGTACTTGTAATATAAGGCTGTTAAAAATTATTTGCTGGATGTTTAAGATTAGCATTTAATTAAAGTTAAATGAAAAGGGTCAAGAAAACCAATATTTGGCTCTTTCCCTCTTAGTCAGTCTGAATCCAGGGAACAGGGGACTTCTCTAAAGAGCTTTGCAACTCTGGGCCACATAACCTCCCGATCAGGGAGATTAATGAGACCACTGGAGAACAGAAAACCAATCAGTGCATTTGCCATGAAGAGGAGAGTCATCAGAGAAGGGAGACATCCTGATGCTTCTGAGGGAAACCACATGGTCAAGCAAGACCTGGACCCACCTAGCGAAAATGGCACTATCAGAACTGAGAAGATGCTCTCAAGTTTCCCCAAAATTGACTCCCATAAAAGCTCAGCTGACTGTTAACAATAGATAGAAACAAAAGTCAGTTTGACTGTTTCATCTTAAGCACTTAGCAAAGACAGTTAAAACGAAAATACAGCCATTCTTGGGCATTTTAATAATAATAATAATAATATTTTAAGGTATACACTTTATGTTAGCCTCCGAAAAGAAGTAAGACTGGAAGTTACAAAGAAGGAATCTCAGACAGGAATGCCTGATAACAATAAAAAAGAGACTATCAAAAGGAGCTGCCAGAGGCAGAAGTTTTTAGGTTAAGTCCTACTGATATTCCTAACCTACACAGGTAGTCTTGGTGTCTGATAGTACGATTATCCAGCCCTGAGTAACAGAATTAAAGGTTTCTCTATTAGACACAGAGGTCAACTAGTAAAAGGATTTTGCAAGATCAAATGACATTAAATTATTACACTGCATCTTATGGGGAGGGACAACTGTAACAAGATAATTAAAAGGTTAAGTTGACAGTCCTGATAACTGGGGAAACTAAATCCTGGTGAGGGAACTTCTATACAGCGACATGTTTCAACTGCTGCAACATTTATTCAGTACTCATTGAGAAACAAAAACTTTCAGGGCAGCGGAACAATAGGTAATCAAAAGGCCCAAAGCAGGGTTTCTCCACTGAGACTTTAATGGTCACACTGATATCTGAGATTTCTGACATGGTCGCCATTCCTTTCAGCTATCCAGTACATGGCCATGTCACAGAGATTGGAGGTGTTACATATCTTGAACACAAAACCATGAGTCTATTCTGGATAGTGGCCAGAATTCAAGAAGAAAACAGGAACTTAGGAAGATAGCAGGTGTTGCCCATCGATAAGGCAAGCTGCAGTCCATTCATAAATTGGGCAGGATGAATGTTGGGAAGCTTTCTACTAGACTGGACACATCAAATGATGCATTCTCTTTTCTAATGACTACAACCACGGACAGAGTGGGATACACAGACATAGAAACACTTGCCTTGTCAAATGACTTACTAAAAACCATTCACTCCAAACCAAATAAACCGCCTTTCCTACCTATTCTCAGAAAATGAGACAAAACCACAAACCCACACCCACACACACAAAGGCACCTCCTTCCCCCAATTAGGTTTGTGACTATCCGGAGTGTCCTCGGACTGGTAGGCCATGCTGTGTTCACCGGAAATGGCCTGTCCTATCTCAGATCTGGTCTCTTTGGCCAACTCTGTGAAGTTGTCAGAAGCGAGATGTGAGCCACTACCTGCTTTCTCAGGAAAGGCTGCTCTTCAGAGCTTTCCTGGCATTTGGCCATCCTCACATCAGTAGGTACAAAGAAAGACTGACCCTGTCATTTTGTAAATCCAAAAAAGTGAGACAACTGGGACTGGGACTGGGACTGGCTCTGGGTGCCTGGCCTCCCGGATCCCAAGTTCAGAGAGTTCCCTCACCAAGGAAGTGAGGTGAGGTCACTTCCTTCCTGAACTGAATGAGGTCACTGCCTTGGCAACCAGTTTGTCCTAACAGTGGCTTCCAAGGGTCCCATGAGATGGAGGCTGCCCCTACTTCCTGTGACCCTTTCACAAGTTAGAATGTTAAATCAAACATAGGGACCCGAGAACAGCTCTCCACACAGGCCTGGTTTGGTCCATCTTCTCTACATTAAGAATAGAGAGGCTGATTCAGACACAATCCTTCATCCTGACTAGGTTGCTTTCCGTGAAAGAAGACTTTTGCTCTCTCAGGTCCTTCATAGCTGCCTACATCTTCTCCAGGCTTCATTTCTGCATGGACCTTTGAGGTTCTTAGCAGGTGTAAGATCCCTTACATTCCTGTATTTTAAGACCAACTCTGTCCCTGCTCTTCTGTAAAGTAAGATTGAGGGAACAGTGTATGGTTAGGGTTAATAACAGATTCGATTTCGGTTAGGAATCATTCTGCAGGATGAATAAGGGTATTTGGAACCTGCAATATTTACAGCAATATATAGGTGAAATATAATTATGAAAACAGAAATCTAAGTATGATTTGAAGCCCAGAAGGTCATTGGGCCCTTGATTGGTATACTTAGCTTTGAATTACTTTCTGCACAGATGTCTCAGATAAATCGATATACAATGGCATAGTACCTTGTACCTGGGATGATTGAATGGAGAAGAGAACATCCAGTCAAAAAGTGATCGAAGTTAGGATTAGAAATATAGTCGGTAGGTTTAGGAAGAAGAGTGAATATAGGATTTGGAACAAATGTTCTTTAGCAATAGGGTTTCGGTTAGAGAGTGAATGTAAGTGTCACCACATGTGAAGATTCAGTCACAGAGATGAACTGGGGAAAATATCTAGGAAAGAAGATATCAATTGAGACATTACAAAATCAGGCAAAGTATAAAGTGAGTGACACGATTAGACTTTTTCAAAAGGGTTCAGTTTGATTATATAATCTTTGGAAGAAACAAATATGTAGTCACCAATAGGATTTTCTTTTGAGAGCATTAGGCAACCTGGACAAGGATGTTTTTAGTAATCCATGTTCACTTTCCGTTTAGGTTTGGTACAATCATAAGTGTGACCTTTGCTTTTTGCATCCTGAATATTACTGCGATAAAATGTATATGAAGGTCAGGTGACATGAGTATTTCTTCCACCATTTGGGAGGAATATTTTGAAGATATAAATTGGTATTAGGTTTCAATGAGTTGTACCCTATGTCTTTGAATATAGAGATAATGGATGAATAGACGATACTGTGAATTAATAATATAACTGATTCCACTTTAAATAATGGAATGAATTGATATCTGAAAATATTTAAGAAATCTTATATTGATATACATTCATTCATTCCAACCAGTTGTACATCTAATGTTAACATTAGGGTTATGGATTATCATGAAGAATGTGTGAGTTTTGCTTCAAAAGTGATTATGGAAATTGAAAATAAAGTGTTTGGAAAGAAGTCTCATTGAAAGACCCGTCAAGAAACGTGGAGGAATACATGTGTTCTGAAACAGGAAGTGATTGAAAGTGAAACAAATGCCTATAATTTGCGAACTTGTGGATGAAATATATACCCTATGATGTGCATAAACTGAAGAAATAGTAAAGTACCAGTGTTGAATAAAAATGAATGTCAAAAGTCACATCATATCCCATAGCAATCTACTTGCATTGATGTTAAACTGGATGAGTTACTGTAGAAATATTAGTATTTGTATGCACCGTTCACTAAAGTTAGTTGTCAGTACATGGAAGCAATATGTATTTCGGGTGGATGAATATTTTTAAAATAATCTTTTGAAATGTTGATTATAAATCAACATACATGAACATGAATGAATTTGTAGAGTGTATAATAAGAAGCATATATTTCATATTTTGAAAAATCTGGAGTGTGTGTGTGTGTGTGTGTGTATATGTATATATATATATATATATATATATATATATATATATATATATATATATATATATACATACATATAACACAGAGACATTAAAAAGTAGCAAAATATATACCAATCGAAATTCGTTGTGAAATATATATCATCCACAGGTCCAAATATATTTACTTTACTCAGCATGGATTTATGTATAATGTTGTTCAACTAGGAAATTCACCCATAGTTTGAATTTTCAGTTCCAACAGCGTTTAGTAGGAGTGATCTCTGCTTACAATTTGTATCTGCAAAATCAGCCATCTCAAAAGAATGTACATGTGATACCAGGTAGGAATCTATATGTGCATATAAAATTACATGTGCTGAATAGGCTACAGAGAAAGGGAGACAGGAATTTATATATTTGTTAACTTCAAAACACATGGAGTACTATTTCAACAAAAAATTGACTAGATTTATAACAGCTACACTTTATCATGCAAAAGGCAAGTCCAATTGTACACCATGCCTCTTCTGAACTGCTTGAATTTCCAATCTGTTTGGGTTATTTTTCTCCATCATATTAGGATTAGTAGTCAGAGTCTAGTAGCTTATGGAGTAATGTCAGGGATAAAGTATTTCCATAGGAAAATTGGAAAATGAATCCAATGAGTAGGCAAATATGTGCTACAAAAATTCCTCCCACACTCATCCAGAACAATGCCTTGACATAACCATTTCCCCAAGTATGACACAATTAGAAGAGAATAGTTTGAAAATCTGTGATTATATATCTGGAATAAAACATGCTCTGGAGTTCACAACCTTGGAGGTGGTAGAGGAGTTTCCAAAAGTAAGGGACAGGGTAAACACGCCACAAACATGGAGTTCTGCTGGAATAAAGACTTATTAAGAAACAGCCTCTGAGTTTGGACACATGAAATATATGTTGTTGTTGGGAGCTTTTGCTTCCTTTGTAGTGAGACCATCAAAGCTGGGTCTGCATCTATCTGACCTGGAGGACGTGGTTTTTTATTTTCCAATGAACATGAGGCAGCAGTGCTGAATTCTATCTTTGTAGGTAAACTGTAGCCATAGGACACTAAGTGTCTCCCCCCCTGTGAACCGTGAAGCCATTTGGTCATCCTCCATTTTTCCTGGTGTTTCTTGCAGCTGCACTGGGAGTTTGGTATTTGCTTCACGAAATACAAGGAGTTCACCTCGGACACAGTGCTCGAGGGAGTTGTGTCACGTGTGGTGGGACAGGGTCGGCAAGAGAATGCAGCAACCAGGCTTCTATCCCATAATGCTTGGCCCCTTGACTATAGCAACCTGATTCTGAACATTGCCCTGAAATTTCTCCATATAACAAGATGCCTTTACTTAAAAGGGTCTGCTGGCTATGCCATGTCTGTCACAAGCCATTTGGAAGACAATGCCAGATCCACATGGCCCCACCACAGTTGTTTTATCACAAACCTGCCCACCACTCCTCTAGGCCCACTACTCAGCAGGCACCAACTTACTGGCATCTCTGTTCTACACCATTTTCATGAAACCCAGTCAATCAAGGCACTGTGTGGCACACTCATGATCAGCAACAGGACATCCAAAAGTTGTCCAGTGCCACCTGTTCATGGGAATTTAAAAAATTATATGTTATTTATCTAGCCATTTTTTAAGGATGAGGTTGGAGGCACTGTGGGTTTCAATTCATTCAGGAAACATTAAATGGTGAGGAAGCTCATTTCATAGAAAGCTCTGGAGGACTATCACAGGCAAGACTTCCCAAAAAGTGGCCATAATGTCACATGAAGCCAGGCCCATTGAGGTATACAATGTGAGGTCCATGTGTGTTTTGCCTCTCAACTCTGGATGTCAAGTTTTTCAGAATAAAATTATGTGATATCCTAGCTGAAATTCCCAGTGCTCTGTGGAAAACAACCCTGGCCCTAGATAAGTTTGCAAAGGCAACTCTTATGCGTGGCCTCCTAAAATCCCAACACAATTCATGGCAATATTTCTCTGGTTTCAGTTCCGGAACTCAGTATCTAAGGGGAATCACACCAGAGTTCAAGCCAAGGTGGACCCAGTCATCCCTTCCAACTGCCACACAAATAACCACAATTAAAACCAAAACACTGCCACATGGCCCTCATCTTCTTCCATATAGGCACTTAACAAAAACTCTGGTTGGTGGTTTCCATGAGGGATGAAGCTCAAGACAGTGTCAAAAATATGCTCCCTTGCCACTCTTTTGCCTAAAGTCAGAGTGGCCTGGACACACTTCCGGTGAACCAGGAGTGATCAAATAGGCCTGCCATTAATGCTGCTCTGCTTCTCCAATTTGAGGTCTACTGACTGTCAGGTATAGATTCTTTATGCGATTTGGAGTCATGAGAAAACCCAAGCACCTGTGCAGGGCTTTTACGAACTCATTTGACCCAAAGGATCCCTATTCTCACTTGATGGAGGTCAGGAACCTAACAGAGGAAGGCAAGTGACTTCATCCACAATGACTGATCTTTTTGCCATTTTGGTTTTGGATGCACATATGGGATCTTTCTTATGATCCATTAGGTGCTGAGAATCTAAGCCACAGCCTCACACAGGGCGAAGAGGCTGATTCAGACACATCCTTTTCCAAAGCATTTAAGCAAAGAAACACAGGTGATGCCCATTCATTTCCATTTGAAAACTGTTTTCTTCAGGGTTCCCCAAAGTTTGGCCTGAGGCAAAGAGCTTCCTGACATTCAGGGCAACAGAATATTAGGTAAGCAAAAGACCTAAAGCAGAGTGGCCAGAATTCAGAAAAAAAAAAACAGGAACTTAGGAAGGTAGCAGGTGTTGCACATCAATAAGGCTAGCCACACTCTATTCATAAATTGGGCATGATGAACGCTGGAAAGCTGTCTACTAGACAGGAAACATTCATTGATGCATTCTCTTTTTTAATGTCTATATCCACAGACACAGTGTGATACACAGATATAGAAACACTCTCCTTGTCAAATGACATTCTAGAAGCAGTTCATTCCAAACCAAACAAAATGCCTTTCCTACCTATTCTCAGACCATGAGACATAACCAGAAACACACACCCACACCCACAAAGGCACCTACTTCCACCAAGTAGGTCTGTGACTATCTGGAGTGTCCTCTGACAAACTGACTTTCCCTGAAATGGCCTGTCCTATCTCAGATTTGTTCCTTTGGCCAACTCTCTGAGGTTTTCAGTAGCCAAGGGTAACCCACTACCTGATTTTTCAGGATAGGCCCCTCTTCAGAGCTTTCATGGCATTTGCCCATCCTCAGATTAGTAGGTACCAAGAATGACTGACACTGTCCTTGGTAATTCCAATCAAGTGAGCACACTGAAACTGGGACTGGGACTGGCTCTGGATGCCTGGCTTCCTGGATCCCAAGTTCAGAGAGTTCCATCAACTAGAAAATGAGGTGAGGTCACTTCCTTCAGGAACTGAATGAGGTCACTGCTTTGGTAACCCTATGTCCTTACAGTTTCTTCCAAGAGTCCCATGAGATGGAGGCTGCCCCTACTGCCTGTGACACTTTCACAAGTTAGAATGGTATATCAACCATAGGCACCCTAGAAAAGCTCTCAACAGGGGCCTGGATTGGTCCACCTTCTCTACATTGAGAAGAGAGTGGCTCATTCAGACCATCCAGATCAAGTTGTTTGCCATGGATGATGACTTTTGCCCTCTCAGGTTTTTCATAGCTGAATACATCTTCTCCAGGGATCATTTCTGCATGGACCTTTGAGGTTCTCAGGAGGGGGAAGATCCCCTACATTCCTGTATTGTAAAACCACCTCGTCCCTGCTCTTTTGTAAAGTTAGATTGAGGAAACAGTGTATGGTTAGGATTAATAACATGTTCGATTTGGGTTAGGAATCATTCTGCTGGATGAATAATGGTATAGGGAACCTGTGATATTTATAAGAATATAGAATTGAAATATAAGTATGAAAACAGAAATCTAGGTAATATTTGAAGCCCAGAAGGGCATTGGGCCCTTGATATGGATACTTAGCATTGAATTATGTTCTGCACAGATGTCTGAGATAAATCGATATACAATAGCATGAAACCATTTACCTTGGATGATTGAATGTAGCAGAGAACATCCAGTCAAAGAGAGAGAGTCGGTAGGATTAGGAAGGTAGTCGGTATATTTTGGAAGAAGAGTGAGTATAGGATTTGGACCAAAAGTTCTTTAGAAATAGGGTTTCTGGTAGAGAATGACTGTAAATGTCAGCACATGTGAAGAGTCAGTCACAATGATGAATTGGTGAAAATATGTAGGAAAGCAGATATCAATAGAGACATTAGGAAATGAGCAAAGTATAAAGTGAGTGATTGGATTAGACAATTTCAACAAGCTTGAGAGAATATATAATCTTAGGAAGAAACAAATATGTAGTCACCAATAGGATTGACATTTGAGAGCGTTAGGCAAACTGAACGTGGATGTTTTTAGTAATCCCTGCTCACTTTCCATTTAGGTTTTGGTAGAAGCATAAGTGTGACCTTTGGTTTTTGTGTCCAGAATATTACTGTGATAAAATATATTTGTAGGTAAGGTGACATGAGTATTTCTTCCACCATTACTCGGAGCAATATTTTGAAGACGTATAAATTACTATTGGGGATACAAATAGGTTTACACTGTGTCTATGAATATACCGATAATGCATGAATAGATCATAATGTGAATAAATAATATAACTGGTTCCAATTTTAAATAATGGATTGAATTGATATCTTAAAATATACAGGAAATGTTATATTGATATACATACATTCATTCCAACGAGTTATACATCTAATGGTAATATTAGGGTTATGGTTTATCAGGAAGAGTGTGTGAGTTATGCTATTGTGGGTGAAGGGACACGCGAGCCAGATGCAGGTTGGCTAGCCTAGATTACTATGTTTACCCGGCAGTTATCAAAGCCACAAAAGCCACGGGTGTGTGAGGGAAAAGCCAACTTCTTCTGTAAGTCATGGGGTTGTGAGCATGTAGGGGCGGCCTAGTGGTACCAAATTCCTCATCAAATTCAGTACACAGCATTGGCCATATTACCAATTAGACAACCAGAACCAATGGCCCCCAAAGGGGCCTCAAGATCCTCAAATTATGCGTGACCTTTATAACTTTGGCAAGTGCTCAATAGCATGGAAGGAAATTCCCCTATGTGGAGGCCTTTTCCCTCCTTCACTCAAATCCTGAACTATGCTTCTCCAATAGATCCTCACCCTCTGCCTTCTGCTCCAGACACTCTGCTGTCAATCCCACCTCAGCAACCTGATTTCTCCCCTTCAATTACTAGATCAAATACCCAAACCTTCGCCGGTTCAAAGACCATTGCCCCCTTGCTGAGGTAGCAGGTACTGAGGTACCCCTCTACCCACTCACTCCTGTCTTCTCCTGTTAGGGTCCGCACCGGGTCCCACCAGGTCCTCTTACCAGCTAACCCAAAGCTCAAACAGGCTGAGGAGAGCTCTTAGACCCCTATCCAAGATGTCACGAAAATCGCCTTTAAAGTTGCTTTGTCAACACTGAAAACAGGTTACTAATAATTTAAAGTACCTCAAAGGCTTTTTGAGATACTCACTCCCATTTTCCCCTCTAGTCTATCTGTTCTACTGCTCAACTTTTTGTTGTTAGGAAAATCCCAAACCCCTTGCCCATTATTCTTTTACATCTCTCCTTCCTCATTCTCAGATCCACAGAGCTGCTCTCACGCCCCGCATTCCACATCTTCCCCGTCTGTACCAGGACCACAGAAAATTCTTAACTGACCTTTTCCAGAAGTCTTCACCATGGCTGACTTTAGGACTTTCAGCCAAAGAGTACCTATGAACGAGTTCAATGTAGATAAATTTCCTCTTTTCTTGTTGCCCTGTTCTACTTGCCACTGGCTGGTATAATCAGCAATGGTAAGCTAGACACCCCCTTACTAGTTTTTCACCAAATATGTGAACAAGGCCTCTGGCCTTGAGCTGGGGCTTCACAGAGATGGCTACATTTCTAAGATAAAGAAGTTACCAACTGGGCTCCCTGGTAAGAGCTGCCAGGGAGAAAAAAGAAAGAGAAGACAAAAGCTCTCCCCCTCCCAAGTGTCCTTAAAAAGTTAACTTGCCCAGAACAGAGGAAATAAAACAGAAACATAAATTGCTTTTTGTTAACTTCTGCAGACTGTGTACTTCTGAGCCACTTCCCTTACATGTTGGGTACAAAATTCTGAAACTACCTAAACTTGGGGTTCAGCGGATTAATTGATTACAACAGAAGCAATGCCTTCTAAATCCGTTTGCAACCAAATAGGACTGTTTCCCTAGCTTCGGTGCTGTCTTAGGAGCCTTGCCTTGTCTGTCCCTACAACAGTATAATTCTACATACTTAAACATTGTTTATGTGTTCACAAAATGGTCAACAGATGTGATCAATTATGTAATGGTGCAAATGTTTCCCAGAGTGCTCTATCATGACACAGGTTCATTTAAAAACCAAATAGGGGGGCAAAAAACTCGGTTCCACCGGGAAGCTGTATCCCTCACTTTAGCCATCCTATTCGGAATAGAAGTTGCTGCAGGGGTGAGCACAGGAACCACTGCCCTAGTCCATGGGACACAACAAATGACCCAATGAGAAGCAGCAAGAGTTCAAAACTTAAACATATTAAAAACCTCCATCACAGCTTTACAGGAATCTTTAACCTCTCTCTCTGAACTAGTTTTACAGAACAGGTGACGGTTGGACCTCCTCTTCATGAGAGAAGGGGCCTTTGTGCTGCATTGAGGGAAGAATGTTGTTTTTATGCCAACAATACTGGAGTTGTAAAAGAATCTATGAGTAAATTAAGAAAACCCCTTGAAGAGTGTCAACGAGAGACAGAGGCCCAAAAAGGGTGGTTTGAGTCTTGGTTCACACAGTCCCCGTGGTAAAGTACACTTTTATCAGTCTTGGCCGGTCCATTAATAATGCTCATATTATTGCTAACTGTAGAGCCCTGTATGCTCAACCGTGTAGTTTGCTTTCTAGAAGCTCAAATTTGACAAGTTAAACTTATGTTAATCAGACAGCAATATACCCGACTAGCAGACATAAAATGTGACACCCCCCAATGATCACTTTTATGAATAAAAGAAACCAGAACAAGAAGTGGGGAAGGAAAGGTTAATAAAATAGGTACTTGTCAATTTCTGTTTTTCTGTATGCTTAACAAAACACTGTTGAAATCTTGAGAACTGTTTGCTCATCTTGTTCCCCAAATGAACTGTCCCCAATTGCCAAACTGCAGAATGTACTCCCTCACACATTTGCACACAAACTGCCCACTTGCCGTGACCCATCAATAAATTTCACTCCCTGCCCTCTCCAAGGAAAGTATATAAGCTCTGCTTCAGCTGTTCTCAGGGCTCTCTGCTAAATTCAAGTGAGCACTGAGCCGCAGCATGCTGGACACCCAATAAACACTTTGCTGTTGCATGAGACAGTCTCTTGGTGGTCTCTTACTCCAATGCTCGACCAACCTTTACATTGGTACAATCATAAGTGTGACCTTTGCTTTTTGTTTCCAGAATATTACTGTGATAAAATGTATATGTAGGTCATGTGACATTAGTATTTCTTCCACCATTTGGGAGGAATATTTTGAAGACATGTAAATTAGTATTGGGGGAATAAAGAGGTGTACCCTATGTGTATGAATATAGAGATAATGCATGAATAGACAATATTGTGTATAAATAATATAACTGGTTCCACTTTAAATAATGGATTGAATTGATATCTGAAAATATATAAGAAATCATATATTGATATACAATCCTTCATTTTAACCAGTTATACATCTAATGGTAATATTAGGGTTATGGTTCCTCATGTAAGGTGTGTGAGATTTGCTTCTAAATAATTATGGATATCAAAAATAAAATGTTTGGAAAGAAGTCTCATGAAAAGACCAGTCAAAAAACATGGAGGAATATATGTGTTCAGAAGTAGAAAGTGATTGAAAGTGAAACAAATGCCAATAAATTTGCAAACTTGTGGATGAAATATATATCCAATGATATGCATAAACTAAAGAAATTGTAATGTACAAGTATTGAAAAAAATTTATTTCAAAATACACATCATGTCCCATAGGAGTCTACTTGCATTGATGTTAAACTGGGTCAGTTACTGTAGAAATATTAGGATTTGTATACACCATTCACTGAATTTAGTTTTCAGTAGTAGGAAACAAATATAAATTTCAGGTGGATGAATATTTCTGAGAAAAATTTTAAAAAGATGATTATAAATCCACATACATGAATATGAATAAATTTAGGAAATGTATAATAAGACACATATATTTCATATTTTGAAAAATCTGGAGAGTGTGTGTGTGTATATATATATATATATATATATATATATATATATATATATATACATAAATATATACACACACACACACAAACACACACAGATATTAAAAAGTAGCACTATATGCTAATTGAAATTCACAATGAAATATATATCATTCACAGATCAAAAATATTCATTTTATTGAACATGAATTTATATATAATGTTGTTCAGCTAGGAAGCTCACCCATAGGTTGAATTTTCAGTTCCATCAGCATTTAGGAGAACTGATCTCTTCTCACAATTTGTATCTGCCAAGTCAGCCACCACACAATAGTGTACGTGTGGTATCAGGTAGGATTGTAGATGTGCTTATAAAAATACATGTGCTGAATAGGCTACAGCGAAAGGGAGACAGGAATTCACATATTTGTTAGCTTTAAAACACATGGAGAACTATTTCAACAAAAAATTGAATAGATTTATTACTCCTACCCTATATAGTGCAACAGGATGTCCAACTATACACCATGCCTCTTTTGAACTGCTTGTATTTCAGTTTTGTTTGGGTTATTTTTCTCCATCATATTAGGATTAGTACACAGAGTCTAGTAGGGTATGGGGTTGTGTCAGGGATTCAGTATTTCAAATGGAAAATTGGAAAATGAATCCAATGTGTATGCAAATATGTGCTACAAAAAAATCCTCCCACTCTTATCCAGAACAATTCCTTGACATTACCTTCGCCCCAAGTAAGACACAATTTGAGGAGAAGAGTTATAAAATCTGTGAATACATATCTGGAATGGAAATTGCTCAGGAGTTCACAACTTTGGAGGTGGTAGACGAGTTTCCAAAAGTAAGGGAAAGTGTAAAACTCCACAATCATGGAGCTCTGCTGTCCTAAATACTTTTTGAGAAACTACCTCTGATTTTCGGCACTTGAAATATATGTTGTTGTCAGGAGCTTTATCTTCCTTTGTAGTGAGACCATCAAAACTGGGTCTGCATCTATGTGACCTGGAGGACAGGGTCTCTAATATTCCAATGAACATTAAGCAGCAGTGTGAATTCTCTCTTTGTAGATAACTGTGGACACTGGGGGCTAAGTCTCTCCCCATGTGGACTGTGTAGCTATTTGGTCATCCTCCAATTTTTGTGGTGTTTCTTGCTGCTGCACTTGGAATTTGGTGTTTGCTTCACGAAATACAAAAAAAGTTCAACTGGGACAAACTGCTGAAGGGAGTTCTGTCACGTGTCATGGGTCAGGGTCTGCAGGAGAATACAACAACCCAGCTTCTATCCCACATAGCTTGCCCCCTTGACCAAAGGAACCTGATTCTGAACATTGCCCTGAAACTTCTCCATATAACAAGATGCCTGTACATACAAAGTTCTGCTGGCTGCTCCATGTCCGTCACAACCCATTTGAAAGCCAATAGCAGATCCACATGGCCCACCACAGATGTTTTAACACACACCTGCACAACACTGCTCTGCGACCACTAATCAGCAGGTTGCAACTTACTGACATCTGTGTTCTACATCCTTATCATGAAACCCAGTCAATCAAAGCACTGTCTGGTTCACTCAAATCAGCATCAGGACATCCAAGGTTGTTAAGTGCCACCTGGTCATGGGAACTTCAATAATGTCATGGTATTTATGTAGCCATTTTTCAAAGTTGAATTTGGAGGCACTGTGGGTTTCAATTCATTCAGGAACCATTAAATGTTGAGGAACATCATTTCAATGAAAGCTCTGGAGAACTCTCACAGGCAAGGCTTCCCAAAGAGTGGCTAAAAGGTTACATGAAGCCAGGCCCATAGAGGTCTACAATGTGAGGTCCATGTTTGTTTTGACTCTTAACTATGGCTGCCAAGTCTTTCAGAATTAAATCATATGATATCAGGGGTGAGATTCCCTGTGCTCTGTGGAAAGCCACCCTTGGTCTAGATCTCAGTTTCCATGGGTGACTCTCATGCGTGGCCTCCAAAAATCCCAACAAAATTCATGGCAATACTTCTCTGAGGTCAGTTCCACAACGCAGTCTCTAAGGGGAATCACAACAGAGTTTAAAACTCGGTGGACACAGTCATCTCCCAACCGCCAAACAAATGACCAGAATTAAATCCAAAACACTCCCACATAGCCCTCATATTCTTCCATATATACATTCATCATAACCTGTGGGTGGAGATTTCCATGAGGGGCACATCCAAAAACAGTGTCCAAAAAAAGCTCCCTTGCCCCTCATTGGCCTAAAGTCATTGTGGCCTGGACACCCTTCCTGTGAACCAGGAGTGATCAAGTAGGCCTGCTCTCTGCTTCTCCAATTTGAGGCCTACTGACTGTCAGGTATAGATTCTTCATGTTATTTGGAGTCATGAGGAAACCCAAGCACCTCTGCATGGCTTTGAAGAACTCATTTGACTGAAAGGATCTCTATTCTCACTTGATGGAGGTCATGAAACTAAGAGACAAAGGCAAGAAGCTTCATCCACAATAACTGATTTTTTGCCATTTTGGTTTTGGATGCACACATGGGATCTTTCTTTAGATCTATCTGGTGCTGAGAATCTAAGCCAAACCTCACACAGGGCCAAGATGCTGATTCAGACACATCCCTTTCCAAAGCAATTAAGCAAACAGCCACAGGTGATGCCCATTTTTTCCATATGAAAACTATTTTCTTCAGGCTTCACAAAGTGTGGCCTGAGGCAAAGAGCTTCCTGACATTCAGGGCAACAGAAGAATAGGTAAGCAAAAGGCCCAAAGCAGGGTTTCTCCACTGAGACTTTCCTGGTCACACTGATATCTGAGTTTTCTGAGATGCTTCCATTCCCTTCAGCTATTCAGTACATGGCCATTTCACAGAGCTTGGAAGTGGTTTATATCTTGGACACAAAACCATGAGCCTATTCTGGAGAGTTACCAGAATTCAGGAAGAAAATTGGAACTTGGGAAGATAATAGGTGTTGCCCATCTATAAGGCAATCTGCAGTCCATTCCTAAATTGGGCCGGATGTATGATGGGAGCTTTCTATTAGACAGGACACATCCATTGATTCATTCTCTTTTCTAATGTCTACAACCTCGGACACAGTAGGATACACAGACATAGAAACACTCGCCTTGTCAAATGACATACAAGAAACAGTCCACTCCAAACCAAACAAACCGACTTTCCTACCTATTCTCAGAACATGAAACAAAATCTCATATGCACACTGACACTCAAACGAAACCTCCTTCCCCCAAGTAGGTCTGTGACTATATGGAGTGTCCTCTGACTGGTGGGCCATACTATGTTCTCGCAAAATGCTTTCTACGGTCTCAGATCTTGTCTCCTTTTCTAACTCTGTTAAGTTGCCAGGAGCCAGTCGTGAGCAACTATCTGCTTTCCCAGGAAAGGCTCCTCTTCAGAGCTCTCCTGGCATTTGGCCATCCTCACATCAGTAGGTACCAAGAAAGACTGACCCTGTCCTTGGAAAATCCAAAGAAGTAAGCTCAATGTGACTGGGACTGGGACTGGCTCTGGATGCCTTGCTTCCTGGATCCCAAGTTCAGAGAGTTCCATCACCAAGGAAGTTAGGTAGGTCAATTCCTTCAGGAACTGAATGAGGTCACTGCCTTGACAACCATTTTGTCCTAACAGTTGTTTCAAAGGGTCCCATGAAATGGAGGCTGCCCCTACTTCCTGTGACACTTTCAAAAGTAAGAATGGTATTTCAACCATAGGCACCTGGGAACAGCTCTTCAAACAGCCTTGGTTTGGTCCATGTTCTCTATATTAAGAAGAAAGAGGCTGATTCAGACACATCCCTTCATCCTGACCAGGGTTTTTGCCATGGAAGATGACTTTTGCTCTTTTAGGTCCTCCATAGCTGCCTACATCTTATCCAGGGATCATTTCTGCATGGACCTTTGAGGTTCTCAGCAGCTGGAAGATCCTGTACATTCCCGTATTGTAAGACCAACTCTGTACCTGGTCTTCTGTAACGTGAGATTGAGCGAACAGTGTATGGTTAGTGTTAATAACAGGTTCGATTTGGGTTAGGAATCATTCTGCGAGATGAATAATGGTATTAGAAACCTGCGATATTTACAACAGAAATCTAGGTAAGATTTGAAACCCAGTAAGGCATTAGGCCCTTGAGTGGGATACTTAGTTTTGAATTATATTCTGCATAGATGTCTCAGATGAATCGATATACAATGGCATAGGGCCTTGTACCATCGATGATTGAATGTCAAAGACAGCATCTAATAAAAAAGGGATAGTCAGTAGGATTAGGATGATAGTTGGTAGCTTTAGAAAGAAGAGTGAGTATATGAGTGGGACCAAACATTCTTTAGCAATAGGCTTTTGGGTAGAGAGTGAATGTAAATATCAGCACATGTGAAGGGTCAGTCACAATAATGAATTGGAATAACATCCTCACCCCATGGGTGCATCCTCCCCCAAGTGGAGAGAACCATGGGGGACGAACCCTATGGCAAGGGCAAAAGATGGTTTGTCAGAGCTGTTACTCATACTTTTATATAAGAAAGAGATATCTGTGGGGATGTAAACTTAAGAAATAAGCCTGTGAGAAGGGTAGAACATCCTTTTTAATGTTGGCAGCGTGGTCTTCCATCTCCAGACGATGATAGACCTGTATGGGATTAGAGGACAAAATATTAATCTGTTTTTTAATAAATTGTACCAGCCTGTTTATAATGCAGGGTCCAATGGACACCATCATAAGTAAACCCAACAAAGGGCCTAATAGGGGAAGAAGGTAGGGTAGAAATCCATTAAGCCCAGTCCATAGGGGATTTTCAAATAGTTCACATCCTCTCTTTCTAGATCTTATTGAAGGTGCTTAAATTTAGTGCATACTATGCCTGATTTATTGGCATAAAAGCAGCATCGTTCCCCTAAGCCCAAGCAAATACCTCCCTGCTTATCTGTCAGCAAATCTAAGCCTCGTCTTTTTGAAGGAACACTTCTGCCTGGGAGTCTATTTGGTCCTGCAAAACTTTAATGGTTCCTGATAGAGTTTGTACAACATTTATAAGTTGTTGAGACAGGTGATGGTAAGAGTGTATATCCGTGCCTAAGCCAGTGTACCTGTGCCCACAGCAGCTGTTATTCCAAGGCTGGCAATGAGTTGTAAGCCCTGTATTGCCCGCCTTTTTCTTATTACTAAGGTGTCTAGGCTAGGAATGGTTAGAGGTTCGTCTTCTGGGACTATAGTTATATCAGGGAGTAATAAGGCAAGAACAGAGCCACTGGTCAAATTCGCTGGAAGCCTGGGGAAGGCCAAGTTTACTCCACACATAAAAACACTGCCATTGGGGGGACAAAGTGTTGGGGTGGGTGAGGAATAATTTTGTATGTTGAGCAATTTCCAAAGGAAGTAACTCCAACAACAATATCATAGGTATTATTCTGCATTGTGCCTAAAAGACATAATGTAAAAGTGCCTATAGGCTGTACTTTAAAAGGAAATCCGGGTTGGCATGTATTATCATTGTCTATGATAGAATTAATAGGAACAGCAATAGGCATGATTGCCCCTGTTGTCATGCGGAGCCAGCAATCACCAGCAAGGATGCGGTTGGAATTATTAAGCAAGGAGAAGGTAGTTTCCAAAAAATCTAATGTATTGGTATCTAAACCAAGGAGCTGGGATTTAGGCTACAATAAGGGATGATATGTGAGCTCAGGGATTTGGGATTTCAAATGTTTGATTATCTGAGGATGCTTGACAGCATCAGTGGTTCTTCCCCCATCAGAGACCCATGTAGGGGCCTTAATGGGCCAGCAGGAAGGTTTACTGACAGGGCCTTGGCAACCAGCTGACTGTAGCTTTGTGTATTTGCCTTCTCCTCCCTGGTCAAAGAGAACGGGGGTATAATGAAGAGTGGTCCCCCCTGCTGCGTGAGTTTTAGTTTGGGAGGCTTCAAAAAATTGTTCTCCTCGCTTGTTAACACAAATTGAGGGCAACACATAACAAGAAATATGCATCGCCTGGGTATGCATACAGGTTGCAGAAGAATTTTGGAGAGCTTTACTTGTACTAGGGGGAATTAACTTTGACTTGTTAACACATACCCATTTAGGCTGATGAACTCCTCCGAGTTTATGGTGATCCTCTTCATGGAGGTAAGCCACCTTAGTCATGCAGTCAGCAGTCTGGGTCCAACTAGTGGGAGCCTGAGTCCAAAAATCTCCCTTTCATTCGCAGGTGGGCCAAAAACTTACTTCATGATGTTGGAACGTGGAGGCCCAAGGCCTCCATCTACAAACCTATTCAGCAGAAGTGCCTAAAGCAGAATCCTCACACAGATTGTTGGCTGCATCTGAAAAAGAGGAAAATTTGTCCTCAGGGGGAGGGCCTCCATCCCTGTGTTGAGGTAAGTCATTAACCTGTTTAACCAGGCATTGTGGTAACCATCTTGGGGCTGCTTTCTCTTGGTCCAAAACACAAGCTGAGCCTTGTCCCCAGATGAGGACATGATCTGGACCTTTCCATTTATTTGTAAGGGGATTGCACCACATAACAGGTGGGCGAACAGAATTGGAAGAGGAATGCCAGTGTCTGTCTGTGGCCGAATGGCCTTCACTGTCTAGGGTAAGAATAATAAGGGCAAATAATTCATGGTTAAGTCTATGCCTGGGAGTGGTAAATCCAAGGGCGGAAGCCTTATGGAGTGTTAGCCAAGTCTTTAAGCTTAGGTGGGCACGTTCCACAATGCCTTGGCCCTGAGGGTTTTATGGAATTCCAGTAGTATGACGAAATTGCAAGGTAGCACAAAACTATTTAAACTTGGCACAGGTATATGCAGGATAATTATCTGTTTTAATATGTATTGGTTTACCCATTACGGATAAGGCTGAAACAAGAGGAGAAAGGACATCTTTGGTAGCCTCTCCAGAATGTGGTGATGCAAAAATAAAGTCGCTGAAGGTATCTATAGAAACGTGTATATATTTGGTTTTTCCAAATTCAGGAAAATGAGTAACATCCATTTGCCAAAACTGATTGGGCAGTAATTCTCGGGGGTTAACTCTCAAGTGTTGAATGGGGAGGGAGTCAGTGCAACCAGGGCATGCTTTTACTATTTCTCGTGCCTATTTCCTGGTAATTTTACAAAGTAATTGAAGGCTCTTGGAATTTAGATGGTGAAGATTGTGTAACTCCGTGGCCTTTTGAATGGCGCCCACAAAAATTGGAAAGATGGAACGAGTTGCTGCATCAGCTTGGGCATTACCTTGTGTTAGAGGCCCGGGAAGATCAGAGTGAGCCCTGATGTGTCCTAAGAAAAATGGGTTTTGTCTGGCCTGAATTAGCTGCTAAAGCTGGTGAAACAGAAAGGCCACATTGGAAGAAGCCTTAATGGCAGGTGAAATCTCCAGCAGGGGCACAGAATGAGCAATGTAGGCACTGTCCGTATTAATATTAGCAGGATTATAAAAAAAAGTTATAAAAACTTGTGTTATGGCAAACAATTCCACAAACTGTGCTGACTGATAGATAGTATCAAAGGTGGTAGGCTGGTTATTGACAACAAAGACCACTTGGCCATTACTGGAACCGTCTGTAAAGACAGTAAGGGCTTGAGGAATGGGAGCCTTTTGAGTAATTTTTGGAAAAATAAATGGATGTAACTGGACAAAATGTAAAAGGGGGACATTGGGGAGGTGGTTATCAATTGTTCCCAAAAAGCCTGATAGGGCAATACCCCATTCTTCCATGTCTGTATTGAAAATTGGGTTTGGTCCTTCGTATATGGAATTAAAATATTATCCGGTTCTTTGCCAAAATGTTGTCGAGAAAGCAAACGATCTTTAATAATAATAGAAGCTACCTGAGCAAGATAAACAGTAATAACCTTGGAGGATGTGGTGGGAAAATGGACCCAAAGCAAGGGGCAGACTTTATTTTTAAAATGTGGATCTCGCTGACAAAATATTTCTGTGGATGTATGAGGAGTGTGTAAAATAATCAGAACCAGAGGAAGGTTATAAGAAATTTGTGTAACAAACTGTTGGGCAATTGCTTCTGTGACTTGGTTTAATGCCTGTCATGCCTCGGGAGTAAGCTTTTGAGGGGAGGAGGGGTGGGAATCACCTCTCAAAACATCATTAAGGGGCAAAATTACACAACTGGGTAATTTTAAATATGTTCTTAGCCATTGAATATCCCTCAGTAATTTTTGAAAATCATTAAGTGTATGAAGATTGTCCACACGTACTTGTATTTTAGGAATTTGGATCTGATTATCTTGAAGTTAAAGGGCAAATAGGTATAAGGGTCCTGTGTTTGAACCTTATCAGCAGCTTTCTGTAGTCCCAAGGTAGTGAGGGTTTTGTAAAGGTCCAAGTAACAATTATTAAGGTCATTGGTATTAGGTGCATCAATTAACGAATCATTCATATAATGTAAACTATAAATTTGTGGCCATCACTCTCTCACAGGGTCTACTGCTTGAGCAACGTGTTTTTGGCAAAGACTAGGGCTGTTGGCCATATCTTGGGGAAGAACCTTCCATTGAAATCTCTGCATAGAGCCCTGAAAATTAATGTGTGAGAGACTAAAGGCAAAATAGGGTCTAGCCTCAGGATGTAAAGCAATGGTAAAAAAGCAATCTTTTAAGTCAGTAACCATTTTATAATAGTTTTTGGGAATAGCCACTGGTGTGGAAATGCCTGGCTGGGCATTTCCCATCGGGCACATAACTATTAATGTAGTGCTCCCATCGGGCACATAACTATTAATGGCACACAAATATTGTAAAAGGTGCCACTTGCCTGATTTTTTCTTGATAACAAAAATATTTGTATTCCATGGTGAGGTTGAGGGTTCTACATGGCGGGCTGCCAGCTGTTCCTGCTTTAACATGGAGGAAGCCTCCAAATTTTTTTGGGTAAGGGGCCAGTGATCCACCCACACAGGAGTCTGAGTTTCCAAAATAATTTTATCTGCATGGGGTACAGGAGGGTCAGGGACCAACACTAAAAATCCAAATACCCAAGCCCATATGTATTTGTTTTCTGTGTGGGCTGTATTGGCTCAACCAGTCCTTGTCTCAGTCTCACAAAGTTTGTACCAGGGACAAAATTAATACGAAGCATTTGATGAGTCACCATGCAATTGGGACTGGAAAATATAACTTCCATTTGACTCAAAATATCTCGACCGCATAGGTTAACAGGGAGGTCAGGAACAAAGAAAGGAGTGACAGTTCCCTTATTACCCTCTTTATCAGTCCAGCTAAGAGCCCTAGAGCTGACCAGAGGATTTTTTGACTGTCCTATCCCTTTAAGGTCTGTCAAGGATGGGGTGAGGGGCCAACCTGTTGGCCAGAATTTTTGAGAAATAATTGTGGCATCAGCACCAGTAAAAAGAATTCCTTGGAATCCTTTCCTTAAATAAGTAAGATAAGGGTGGGTCTATTGTGAGAAATGGGCTGAACCCAATATACATCAGAGGAGCCCAAGGAGGTAGTCCCCCTCGGTAGGTTTGGGTGGTGGAAGTGCCTCCTGAATCCAAGGGAAGGAGTATTAATTGTGCAAGTGTTGTTCCTGCTGGGATGGCCACAACTCCATTAATAGCTGTGGCCAGTATTTTTATTTCTCCAGTGCAATCATTATCATAAATGCCAGGGAAGACCTGAACACCTTGTAAGGTAGTAGAGGCTCTTTCAAGAATAAGGGCACACGTATGAGATGGAGGGGGACCCATAATTCCAGTGGGTATTATCTGGGGCCTTTGCATTGAGTCCAATATTGTATTGGTAGCGGCAAAAAGATCCAATCCTGCACTGCCTGGGATGGCTAGTTGGAGGGAGGCAATTGTGGAGAAGGACTTTGTGATAGGCTGCTGAGGGCATTTGTCTTAGATCTACATCACTCACCAGTAATGACCTTTACCACATCTATGGCAAAGGGTAGCTGGGGGCTTTTTAGCCCCAGTTTAAGGAGACGCTATTCCTAAGCTTTGTTTGCCTGTCGGACACTCACGTACAAAATGGCCAGGTTGTTTAGAAGTAAAGCAAGTACGTGAGCCAGGATTGTGAAAGGCCTTGGTAAAGGCGGCACCTAGGGCGAGACTCATGGCAAGGGCTACACCCACCCCTGCACAGAGTCTAATAAAGTCAGAAAGTTTCACTTTATCCCTATGTGTTCAAAGAACATCCTGACATGCCAGGTTGTCGTTTTCTAAGGCAAGGTGTTTTACAAAGGTGCTTTCACTTTTGCTTGGTCCAAGCAAGCATTCCGCAGGTAGGTTAAGCCGGGGAACAAAGTCGCTATAAGGTTTGTTGGGGCCTTGCCGAATTTTTGCCAGGGAAGTGGTAGTGGAGGCCTTTTGAAGGAGGCGACTCCAAGCATGTAAGCCAGCCATCTGAATCTGCGCCAAAAGTCCAGCAGGGAAACGTGCCTGTTTAGTTTTAGTGTCAAAAGGCGCATTGCCCACTATCTTAACATAAGTCTAGGAATTAGAGGAGGACTTAGTTAAATTTTTTTGAGGGGTTTTCTGATGGTGCTCTTTGAAATCTGCATTCCATTACAGGAAGTCTCCGGCACTGAGGGTAGCTTGGTCTAAAAATTTCCAATCATTGTTAGTAAGACATTGTGTGCTGTGGCTTTCTAATACAGCCTACGTGTAGGGTGCAGTGGGTCCATAGTGAGCACAAGACTTTTTAAGTATTTTCAAGAAAACGCAGGCTTAATTTTTTGTAGACACTCTGGGTTCCTTCCTTCCGAGAGGTGAACTCCTCATCCTCTGAGTCCTGATCTCCTTGATCCATTTCCCACACTTCTTCCTCTTGATCCTCGTCTAAGTCTTTGACCTCAACCTGGGCAGGCTTATCGATCTGACTGCAGGTGACTGGGAAGGCGAGAACAGTCCTATGGAGTGGCTTAGCCTTTGTTTTAGACCACCTTGGGCCATCTTGCATTGACTCCATTCCTAAGGCTAATGAACAGAGCTCAGAGTCAAGGGATCTTAATTCTTTTAAAAGTTGGATCTCTTTCAGTCTATGTTGGAGAGACTCTCCTAAGGGAGCCAGGTTAGGCAAGGGAAGTGGGGAAAAAATATCTGGTGTGGGGATTTGGCCTGTGAAGGGCCGGAGCACAAAAGGCAAGAGAGATATAGGAGGGAGGTGGATGTGTAAGTCCTATAGGCTGTGGCGTGGTCCTAAGAGGTGGCTGTTCTTCTGAATCATAGGGAGCTGCTTCCTTCTCCAAGTTAGCCTCCTCTCCAGGGATCAATGTGTCTCCAGGATTTTAAACTGGATAAAGGTGGTTGGTAACCATTTGAGCCCTATTCATTAGGGTGGTATTTTGACGGGGACCAGGAAGGTTCCCAGGGTCCTGGGGAGACTGAGAATGGTCTATGTCTATAATAACTGATGGGTATGCGAGGGCGGACAAGAGGTCTTTTGCATAGTCTCTTCCCCAATCCTGAAAAGTTTTAAGGTACCATTGTCAAAGGGTGAACTTTTAAGAAATTCATTAATTAATTTCCAGTAAGAAATGTTGGGAACAGGCACTTTTTCTGGTCAAAGGATTCATAATAATCTTTTAAACAGTCTCCTACTCGAAGCCATCTTTTACCATCAATGGTCCCTTCAAGGGGAAATCATGGACACAATTCCCCTATGTATGAAAAAAAAAAAATTTTATGTCCTTTTTCTTAACACACACCCCCCCCATGTCTTGAAAGACTCCTTGAGGCCTGACAAAACAAATTATGTGACGAAACTGCTTGTCCCATGGTGGGTCACTCCCCGTGCGTTATCCCCACTTTCCTCCTGGATCTGTCTGTCGGTGGTGTCTGCTGAGGCAATCAAGAGCTCCGCTTGACCAAGTCTTCCAGGAGAAAGGGGTTCCCTATCACTCAAAGGCTCAAGCCCCAGTCAGTGGGCACTAGATGTCCCGGCTGACAGGACACATCAATGTGGGCAGCGAACCTAGATGGGGAGAAATGAAGAGACAAGAGACACGAGAGATGACAACAAGACAGGAGTTCTGATCAAGCTGCCAAATTCATTGTTCACACAGGGGAATTTATATGCTGGACATGGGAAAGCTCTCTTATTGGCAGTTCCTGGATGTCTTCACAAGGTGAGATAACCTCAGGATATTTCAAGAAGACAGATGGCCACAGGATGTCTCAGGGACACAGATGGCTACAGGATGTCTCCAAGACAGGATGTCTCCCTGGGTGCTGTTTCTTGTAAGTGTCAGGCTATTCTTTGAAGGAGAATTTCTTCTACCCCTGACAGTCAGGGATTCAGTATTTTGAATGGAAAATTGGAAAAAGAATGCAATGTTATGCAAATATTTGCTACCCAAAAATCTTCCCACTCTCATTCAGAACAATGCCTTGACATTACCTTCACCCTAAGTAAGACACAATTAGAGGAGAAGAGTTAGAAAATCTGTGAATACACATCTGGAATGGAAAAAACTTAAGAGTTCACAAACTTGGAGGTGGTAGAGGAGTTTCCAAAAGTAAGGGACAGGGTAAAAACTCCACAAACATGGAGCTCTGCCGCCTAAAGATTTCTTGAGAAACTGCCTCTGAGGTTGGGCACTTGAAATATATGTTGTTGTCAGGAGGTTTAGCTTCCTTTGTAGTTAGACCATCAAATCTGGGTCTGCATCTATGTGACCTGGAGGACATGGTTTCTTATTTTCCAATGGACAAGAAGCAGCAGTGCTGAATTCTCTCTTTGTAGTTAAACTGTTGCCACTGGGGGCTAAGTGTCTCCCAGTGGAAACTGTGAAGCCATTTAATCGACCTCCACTTTTCGTGGTGTTTCTTGCAGCTGCACTGGGAGTTTGGAATTTGCTTCTCATAATACAAGGAGTTCAACTTGGACACAGTGCTGGAGGGAGTTCTGTCACGTGTGGTGGGTAAGGGTCTGCAAGAGAATGCACCAACCAGACTTCGATCCTACATAGCTTGCCCCCTTGACCATAGCCATCTGATTCTAAACATTGCACTGAAACCTCTCCATATAACATGATGCCTTTACATACAAGGGTCTAGGGGCTGCACTATGTCAGTCACAAACCATTTGGAAGCCAATGGCAGATCCACATGACCCCACCACAGGTGTTTTAACACACACCTGCACACCACTGCTCTAGGCCGACTACTCATCAGGTTCCAAATTACTGGCATCTCTCTTCTAACACAATTTTCATGAACACCAGTCAATCAAGGAACTGTCTGGTAAGCTCATGATCATCAATAGGACATACAAAGTTTCTCCAGTGCCACCTGGTTATGGGAATTCAAAAATTTAATGGTATTTATCTAGTCATTTTTCAACGATGACATTGGAGGCACTGTGCGTTTCAATTCATTCAGGAACCATTAAATGGAGAGGAAGCTCATTTCAATGAAAGCTCTGGAAAACATTAACAGGCAAGGCTTCCCAAAGACAGTCCAAAAGGTCACATGAAGCCAGGCCCATTGAGGTCCACAATGTGATGTCCATGTGTGTTTTTCTTGCAACTATGGCTGCCACGTCTTTAAGAATAAAATCATGTGATATCCTTACTGAAATTCCCAGTGCTTTGTGGAAAGCAACCCTGGGCCTAGATCTCAGTTTCCAAGGGCAACTCTCATGCGTGGCCTCCTAAAATCCCAACACAATACACAGCAATACTTCTTTGAGGTCAGTTCCAGAACACAGTCTTTAGGGGAATCACACCAGTGTTCAAGCCCAGGTGGACCCAAGTCATCTCTTCCTACAGCCACACAAATTACCACAATTAAAATCAAAACACTCCCACATGGCCCTCATCTTCTTCTATATAGACACTCAACATAACCTCAGGCTGTTGGTTTTCATGAGGGGCGCATCCAAAGAGAGTGTCCAAAATAAGCTCCCTTGCCTCCATTTTCATAAAGTCAGTGTGGCCAGGACACCATTTCTGTGAACCAGGAGTGATCAAAGAGGCCTGCGGTTAATACTGCTCTGTTTCTCCTTTTTGAGGCCTACTGGGGTTTAGATTGTTTTTGTTAATGGAGTCATGAGGAAACCCAAGCACCTATGGGCTAGACTCTGCAGGTCTTTGAAGAACTCATTTAACCCAAAGGATCTCTATTCTCAATGATGGAGGTCAGGAACCTTACAGAGGAAGGCAAGAGACTTCATCCACAATGACGGTTCATTTCGCTATTTTGGTTTTGGATGCACACATAGGATTTTTCATTAGATCCATCAGGTGCTGAGAATCTAAGCCACAGCCTCACACAGGGCCAAGAGGCTGATTCAGACACATCCCTTTCCAAAGCAATTAAGCAAAGAGCCACAGGTGATGTCCACTCATTTCCATTTGAAAACTGATTTCTTCAGGCTTTACAAAGGGGTGGCCTGAGGCAAGACCTTCCTGACATTCATGGCAACAGAACAATTGGTAAGCAAATGGCCCAAAGCAGGGTTTCTCCACTGAGACTTTCCTGGTAACACTGATATCTGTGTTTTCTGAGATGCTCACCATTCTCTTCAGCTATCCAGTACATGGCCATGTCATAGAGCTTGGTGGTGGTACATATCTTGGACACAAAACCATGAGCCTATTCTGGAGATAGGCCAGAATTCAGGAAGAAAACAGGAACTTAGGAAGATATTAGGTGTTGCCCATCCATAAGGCAAGTGCAGACCATTCATAAATTTGGCAGGATGAATGTTGGGAAGATTTTTATTAGAAAAGACAAATGTATTGATGTATTATCTTTTCTAATTTCTACAACCAGGAACACAGTGGGATACACAGACATAGAAACACTCACCTTTTCAAACGACTTACTAGAAACAATTCACAACAAACCAAACAAATCGACTTTCCTTCCTATTCTCAGAACATGAGACAAAACCACAAACCCACACCCACACCCACACAAACCCCCAAGTAGGTCTGTGACAATACAGAGTGTTCTTTGACTGGTGGGCCATAATATATTCCCCCATAATGGGCTGTCCTGTATCAGATCTGGTCTCTGTGGCCAACTCTGTGGAGGTGTCAAGATCCTGCTTTCACAGGAAAGGCCCCTCTTCAGACCTTCCTAGCTTTTGGCCATCATCACATCAGTAGGTACCAAGAAAGACTGACTCTATCCTTGGTAAATACAAACAAGTTTGACCACTGGGACTTTGACTCGGTGTGGCTCTTGGTGCCTGGCTTCCTGGATCACAAGTTCAGAGAGTTCCATCACTAAGGAAGTGAAGTGAGGTCACCTCCTTTAGGAACTGAATGAGGTCACTACCTTGGCAACCACTATATCCTAACAGTTGCTTCCAAGGGTCAAATGAGAAGGAGGCTGCACCTACTTCCTGTGACACTTTCTCAAGTTATTATGGTATATCAAACATAGGCACCCGGGAACAGCTCTCCTCACAGGCCTGGTTTGGTCCATCTTCTCGACATTAAGAAGAGAGTGGCTGATTCCGACACAACCCTTCATCCTGACCAGGTTGTTTTCCATGGAAGATGACTTTTGCTCACTCAGGTCCTCCATAGCTGCCTACATCTTTTCCAGGGATCATTTCTGAAAAGACCTTAGAGGTTCTCAGCAGGTGGAAGATCCTCTACCTTCCTGTATTGTAAGACCAACTCTGTTTCTGCTCTTCTGTAAAGTTAGATTAGGGAAGTGTGTATAGTTAGGGTTAATAACATGTTTGAATTGTGTTATGAATCATTCCTCTGGATGAATAATGGTATTGGGAACCTGTGATATTTATAGGAATATATAGGTGAGATATATGTATGAAAACCAGAAATCTAAGATTTGAAGCCCAAAAGAGAATTGGGAACTTGATTGTGATACTTAGTGTTGAATTACGTTCTGCACAGATGTCTCAGATAAATCCATATACAATGGCACAGGACCTTGTACATTGCATGATTGATTATGGAAGAGAACGTCCAGTCAAAAAGGGATAGTCGGTAGGATTAGAAAGAAAGTCGGTATGTTTAGGAAGAAGAGTGACTATTGGATTTGGAGCGAAAGTTCTTTAGCAATAGGGTTTCAGTTAGAGAGTGAATGTAAATGTCAGCACATATGAAGATTCAGTCACAATGATGAACTCAGGAAAATATGTAGGAAAGCGGATAACAATAGAGATATTACAAAATATGGCAAAGTATAAATTGAGTGATAGTATTAGATATTTTGAACAGGGTTGAGTTTGAATATGTAATCTTAGGATGAAACAAATATGTAGGATTGACATTTGAGAGCACTGGGCAACCTGGACACGGATGTTTTTAGTAATCCATGATCACTTTCCTTTTAGGTTGTGGTACAATCATAATTGTGAACTTTGCATTTTGTGTCCAGAATATTACTGCGATAAAATGTATATGTAGATCAGGTGACATGAGTATTTCTTCCAGCATTTCTGGGAGCAATGATTTGAAGTCCTATAAATTAGTATTGGGGGTACAAAGAGGTGTACCCTGTGTCTATGAAAATACAGATGATGCATGAAGAGACCACATTGTGAATAAATAAAATAACTGGTCCCACTTTAAATAATGGATTGAATTGATATATGAAAATATATAAGAAATCATATATTGATATACAATCATTCATTCCAACCAGCAATACATCTACTGATAATATTAGGGTTACGGATTATCATGAAGTGTGTGTGAGTTTTGCTTCAAAAGTGATCATGGAAATCGAAAATAATGTGTTTGGAGAGAAGTCTCATGAAAAGACCAGTCAAGAAACATGGAGGAATACATGTGTTCTGAACAAGAAAGTGTTTTAAAATGAAACAAATGCCTAGAAATTTGTGAAATTGTGGATGAATTATATATACTATTACCCGGTGCGTGAGGGAGTTCTGTCATGCGTGGTAGGTTATGGTCTGCAGGAAAATGCACCAGCCAGGCTTATATCCCTCATAACTTGCCCCCTTGACCATAGGAACCTGATTCCAAACATTGACCTGAAACCTCTCCGTATAACAAGATGCCTTTACATATAATGGTCTGCTGGCTGCACAATGGTAGTCACAAGCCATTTGGACACCAATGGGAGATCCACATGGCCCCACCACAGATGTTTTATCACACACCTGCCAACCACTGCTCTACGCCCACTCCTCAGCAGGCTCCAACTTCCTAGCATCTCTGTTCTGCACCATTTTCAAGAAAACCAGTCAATCAAGGCACTGTCTGGTATACTCATGATCAGTCACATTATATACAAAGATTCTCCAGTGCCACCTGGTCACTGGAATTTTAAAAATTCCATGGTATTTATCTACCCATTTTTCAAGAATGAAGTTGAGTCACTGTGGGTTTCAATTCACTCTGGAACCATTAAATGGTGAGGAAGCTCATTTCAATGAATTATCTGGAGAACTCTCACAGGCAAGGCTTCCCAAATAGTGGCCCATTGAGGTCTAAAATGTGACATCCATATGTGTTTTGACTCTCAACTATGGCTGCCAAGTCATCAGAATAAAATCATGTGATATCCAGGCTGAGATTCCCAGTGCTCTGTGAAAAGCCACCCTGGGACTACATCTCAGTTTCCAAGGTGAACTCTTGCGAAGCCTCCTAAAATTCCAACACAATTCTTGGCAATACTTCTCTGAGGTCAGTTCCAGAACTCAGTCTCTAAGGGAAATCACACCAGAGTTCAAGGCCAGGTGGACCCTGTCATATCTTCCAACCGCCACACAAATGACCAAAATTAAAACCAAAACACTCCCACATGGCTCTAATCTTCTTCCATATAGACACTGATCATAACCTCTGGCTGGAGGTTTCCAAGAGGGGTGCAGCCCAAGACAGTGTCCAAAATATACTCCTTTTTCCCTCATTTGCCTAAAGTCAGGGTGGCCTGGACACTCGTCCAGGGAACCAGGAGTGATCAAATAGGCCTGCTGTAAATACTGCTCTGCTTCTCCAATTTGAGGCCTACTTATCGTGAGTTATAGATTCTTTATGTGATTTGGATTCTGGCAAAACCCAAGCGCCTATGGGCTAGCCGCTGCAGGGCTTTGAAGAACTCATTTGAACCAAATGTTCCAATTCTCACTTGATGGAGGTCACAAACCTTATAGAGGAAGGCGAGAAACTTCTTCCACAAGGACTGCTCTTTTGGCCAATTTGGTTTTGGATGCACACATGGAATCTTTCTTTACATCCATCATGTGCTGAGAATCTAAGCCACAGCCTCATACAGGACCTAGAGCCTGATTCAGACACATCTTTTTCCAAAGCAATTAAGCAAAATGCCACAGGTTATGCCCATTCATTTCCATTTGAAAACTGTTTTCTTCTGGCTTCACAAAGGGGTGGCCTCAGGCAAAGTCCTTTCTGACATTC
The DNA here is from genome assembly GCF_048772815.1 of Callospermophilus lateralis. Lineage (NCBI taxonomy): Eukaryota > Metazoa > Chordata > Mammalia > Rodentia > Sciuridae > Callospermophilus > Callospermophilus lateralis. The sequence continues at coordinate 129,737,047 of NC_135313.1, read as the reverse complement.
AGTGCAACAGAACAATAGGTAAGCATAAGGCCCAAAGCAGAGTTTCTCCATTGAGACTTTCCTGGTCACACTGATATCTGAGTTTTCTGAGATGCTCCCATTCCCTTCAGCTATCCAGTACATGGCCATGTCACAAAGCTTGGAGGTGGTACATATATTGGACACAACACCATGAGCTTATTCTGGAGAGTTGCCAGAATTCAGGAAGTAATCAGGAACTTAGAAATATTGTAGATGTTGCCCATCCAAAAGTCAAGCAGCAGTCCATTCAAAAATTGCGTAAGAATAATCCTGGGAAGCTTTCCACTAGACAGGACACATCCATTGATGCATTCTATTTTCTAATGTCTACAACCACGGACACAGTGGGATACACAGACCCAGAAACTCTCGCCTTGTCAAACGAATTACTAGAATAAGTTCACTCCAAACAAAACAAACAGCCTTTCTTACCTATTCTCAGAACATGAAACAAAACCAGAAACCCACACCCACATCCACAAAGGCACATCCTTCCCTCAAGTAGGTCTGTGACTATCCGGAGTGTCCTCTGACTGGTGGGCCATACTATGTTCCCCCGAAATAGTCTGTCCTGTCTCAGATCTGTTCTCCTTGTCCAACTCTTTGAAGTTGACAGGAGCCAGGGGTGAGCCACTACCTGGTTTCTCAGGAAAGGCCTGTCTTTAGAGCTTTCCTGGCATTTGGCCATCCTCACATAAGTAGGTACCAAGAAAGGCTGCCTCTGTCCTTGATAAATCCAATCAAGTGAGAACACTGGGACTGGGACTGGGACTGGCTCTGTGTGCCTGGCTTCCTGGATCCCATGTTCAGAAAGTTCCATCACCAAGGAAGTGAGGTTAAGTCACTTCCTTCAGGAATTGAATGAGGTCACTGCCTTGTCAAACACATTGTCCTAAGACTTGCTTCCAAGTGTCCCATGAGATAGAGGCTGTCCCTACTTCCTGTGACACTTTCACAAGTTAGAATTCTTTATCAACCACAGGCACTCGGGAACAGCTGTCCACACAGTCCTGCTTTGGTCCATCTTCTCTACATTAAGAATATAGAGGCTGATTCAGACACAACCCTTCATCGTGACAAGGTTTTTTGCCATGGAAGATGACTCTTACTCTCTCAGGTCCTTCATAGCTCCCTACATTTTCTACAGGGATCATTTCTGCATGGACGTTTGAAGTTCTCACCAGGTGGAAGATTCCTACAATGCTGTATTGTAAGACCAACTCTTTCCCTGCTCTTTTGAAAAGTCAGATTGAGGGAATAGTGTATGGTTATAGTTAATAACATGTTCGATTTTTGTTAGAAATCATTCTGCTGGATGAATAATGGTATTGGGAACCTGCGATGTTTATAAGATTATAGAGGTGAAATATAAGTATGAAAACAGAAAACTAGGAACGATTTGAAGCACAGAAGGTCATTGGGCACTTGATTGGTTTACTTAGCCTTGAATTAGGTTCTGCACAGATGTTTCAGGTAAATAAATAATCAATGGCAGAGGACCTTGTACCTTGGATCACTGAATTTAGAAGAGAACATCCACTCAAACAGGGATAGTCGGTAGGATTAGAAAGATAGTTGGTAGGTTTCAAATGAAAAGTGTGTAAAGCATTTGGACCAAAAGTTCTTTAGCAATGTTGATTCAGTTAGAGAGAGAATGTCAATGTCAACACATGTGAAGTGTCATTCACAATGATTAACTGGAGAAAACGTGTAGGAAAGCAGATATCAATAGAGACATTAGGAAATCAGGCAAAGTACAAAGTGTGTGATAGGAAAAGACATTTTTAAAAGGGTTGATGTTGAATATATAATCTTAGGAAGAAACAAATATGTACTCACCAATAGGAATGATATTTGAGAGCAGTAGGGAACAAGGGCATGGATGTTGTTAGTAATACATGGTCACATTCAATTTAGACTTCGGTACAATCATTAGTGTGACCCTTGTATTTTCTGTCAGGAATATTACTCAGATGAAATGTATATGTATATCAGATGAGTAGAAAATACATCATGAAATATATATCATCCACAGATCCAACATGGATAACATGGATATATAGGTGAAATATAAGTATGAAAACAGAAACCTAGGTAAGATTTGAATCCCAGAAGAACATCGGGCCCTTGATTGTGACACTTAGATTTGAATTATGTTCTGAAGAGGTGTCTCAGATAAATCGATATACAATGGCACAGGACCTTATATCTTGGATGACAGAATGTCAAAGAAAACATCCAGTCAAAAAGGTATAGTCGGTAGCATTAGGAAGATAGTCAGTAGGATTAGAAAAAGAATGAGTAAAGGATTTGGACAACAAGTTTTGCTTCTCCAATTTGAGGCCTACTGTCATCCATGGGTGATGCTCATGCATGGCCTCCTAATAACCCAACACAATTCATGGCAATACTTCTCTGAGGTCATTTCCAAAACTCAGTATCTTAGGGGAATCAAGCCAGAGTTCAACCCCAGGTGGACCCAGTCATCTCTTCCAACCACCACACAAATGACAACAATTAAAACCAAAACACTCACACATGGCTCTCATCTTCATCCATATAGACAGTCATCATTACCTCTGGCTGGAGGTTTCCATGAGGGGCGCAGCCCATGACAGTGTCCAAAATAAGCTCCCTTGCCCCTCATTTGCCTAAAGTCAGGGTGGCCTAGACACCCTTCCTGTGAACCAGGAGTGATCAAATAGACCTGCGGTTAATATTGCTTCACTTCTCCAATCTGAGGCCTACTGACTGTAGGGTTTAGATTCTTTATGTGAATTGGAGTCATGAGAAAACCCAAGCATCTATGGGCTAGCCTCTGCAGGGCTTTGAAGAACTCATTTGACCCAAAGGATCCATATTCTCACTTGATGTAAGTCAGCAACCTCACAGAGGAAGGTGAGTGTCTTCATCTACAATGACTGCTCTTTTTGCCATTTTGGTTTTGGATGCGCATATGGTATCTTTCTTTAGATCCATCTGGTGGTGAGAATCTAAGCCACAACCTCACACAGGGCCAAGATGCTGATTCAGACACATCCCTTTCCAAAGCAATTAAGCAAAGAGCCACAGGTGATGCCCATTAATTTCCATTTGAAAACTGTTTTCTTCAGGCTTCACAAAGGGTGGTCTGAGGCAAAGACCTTCCTGACATTCAGGGCAACAGAACAATAGGTAAGCAAAAGGCTCAAAGCAGCGTTTCTCCACTGAGACTCCCTGGACACACTGATATCGGAGTTTTCTGAGATGCTCGCCATTCCCTTCAGCTATCCAGTACATGGCCATGTCACAGAGCTTGGAGGTGGTACATATCTTGGACACAAAACCATGAGGACAAAATGGAGAGTGGCCAGAATTCAGGAAGAATACAGGAATTTAGCATGATAGTATGTCTTGAACATGGATAAGGCAAGCTGCAGTCCATTCATAAATTGGGCAAGATGTATGCTGTGAAGCTTTCTACTAGACAGGACACACCCATTGCGGCATTCTTTTTTCTAATGTCTACAACTATGGAGACAGGGGGATACACAGACATAGAAACAGTCGCCTTGTCAAAGACTTATTAGAAACATTCCACTCCAAAACAAACAAACCGACTTTTTTACCTATTCTCAGAACATGAGACAAAACCACAAACTGTGGTCCACACACACAAAGGCACATTTCCCCCAAAGTAGGTCTGTGACTATCCGGAGTGTCCTCTGACTATATGCCATATGATGTTCCTCAAAAATGGCCTTTCCTGTCATAGATCTGGTCTCCTTTGTCAACTCTGTGAAGTTGTCAGGAGCCAGCGGTGAGCCACTTTCTGTCTTCTCAGGAAAGGCCCCTCTTCAGAGCTGTCCTGGCATTTGGCCACCCTCACATCAGTAGGTACCAAGAAAGACTGACTCTCTCCTTGGTAAAACCAAACAAGTGAGCTCACTGGAACTGGGACTGGTACTGGCTCTGTGTGCCTGGCTTCCTGGATCTCAAGTCCAGAGAGTTTCATCACCAAGGAAGTAGGTGAGGTCACTTTCTTCAGGAACTGAATGTGGTCACTGCCTTGGCCACCTCTTTGTCCTAACAGTTGTTTGGTATGGTCTCTGAGATGGAGGCTGCCCCTAATTCCTGTGACACTTTCAGAAGTTAGAATGGTATGGAAAACATAATTCCCTGAAAACAGCTCTCCACCCAGGCTTGATTTTGTTCTTCTTCCCTACATTAAGAAAAGAGAGAGGCTGATTCAGACACATCCTTTCATCCTGACCGGGTTGTTTATCATGGAAAATGACTTTTGCTCTCTCAGGTCCTTCGTAGCTGCCTACATCTTCTCCAGGGTTTATTTCTGCATGGACTTTTGAGGTTCTCAGCAGGTGGAAGATCCACTACCTTCCTCTATTGTAAGACCAACTCTGTCCCTGCTCTTCTGTAAAGTGAGATTAAGTGAACATTGTATGGTTAGGGTTAAAACCATGTTCGATTTGGGTTAGGAATCATTCTGCTGGATGAATAATGGTATTGGGAACATGTGATATTTCTAAGAATATAGACATGAAATATATGTATAGAACAGAGATCTAGGAAAGATTTGAAGCGCAGAAAGGCATTGGGCCTTTGATTGGTATACTTAGCTTGAATTATGTTCTGCACCAAGTTATCAGATAAATTGATACACAATGGCAAAGGACCATGTACATTGGATGATTGAATGTAGAAGAGAACATCCAGTCAAAAAGGGATAATCCATAGATTTAGGAAGATAGTCAGTATGTTTAGGAAGAAGAGTGAGTCTAGGAGTTTGACCAAAAGTTCTTTAGCAATAGGCTTTCAGTTAGAGAGAGAATGTGAATGTCAGCACATGTCAAGAGACTGTCACAATGATGAACTGGGGAAAATATGTTGGAAAGCAGATATCAATAGGGACATTAGGAAATCAGGAAAAGTATAAAGTCAGTTATAGGATTAGATATTTTCCACAGGCTTGAGGTTGAATATATAATCTTAAGAAGAAACAAACATGTAGTCACCAATAGGATTGATATTTGAGAGCATTAGGCAACATGGACATGGATGTTATTAGTAATCCATGCTCACTTTCCATTTAGGCTTTGGAACAATCATAAGTGTGACCTTTGTATTTTGTGTCCAGAATACTACTGTGGTAAATGTATATGTAGATCATGTGGCATGAGTATTTCTTCCACCATTATGGGGAGCAAAATTCTGAAAACTTATAAATTAATACTGGGGATACAAATAGGTGTACCCTCTTTTGATGATTATAGAGATGATGCATGAATTGACCATATTGTGAGTAAAGTATATAACTGGTTCCAACTTTAAATAATGGATTGAATTTACATCTGGAAATATATCAAAAATCTTATATTGGTATATATTCATTCATTCCAAAGAGTTATATATCAAATGGTAATATTAGGGTTACAGTTTATTATGAAGAGTGTGTGAGATTTGTTTCAAAAATGATTATGGAATCAAAAATAATGTGTTCAGAAAGAAGTCTAGTGAAAAGAAAAGTAAAGTATCATGGAGGAATACATGTGTTCTGAAGTAGGAAGTGATTGAAAGTGAACCAAATCCCTACAAATTTGTGAACTTGTGGATGAAAAAATATATCCTATTATGTCCATAAACTGAAGAAATTGTAATGTACAAGTGTTGAATAAGAATGAACTTCAAAATACACATCATGTTCCATAGGAATCGACTTGCATTGATGTTAAACTGGGTCAGTTACTGTAGAAATATTAGGATTTGTAAGCACCAATCACTGAAGTTAGTTTTCAGTACTAGGAAATCAATATGTATTTCAGGTGGTTGAGTATTTCTGAGAATAATCTTGTGAAATATTGTTTATAAATACACACACAGGAACATGAATGAATTTTAAGAGTGTATAATAAGACACATATATTTCATATTTTGGAAAATCTGGAGAATATATATATACACACACACACTCACACACACACACACACATTAATATGTAGCAATATGTATGAAAATCGAAATTCATCATGAAATATAATTCATCCACATATCCAAAAATATTCATTTTACTAAACATGGATTTATGTTAATAATGTATAATGTTATTCACTAAGAAGCTCACCCACAGGTTGAATTTTCTGTTCCCTCAGTATTTAGGGGAGTAATCTCTTCTCACAGTTTTTATATTCCAAAGTCAGTGAGCTCACAAAATATATGTGTGATACCAGGTAGGGTACTATATATGCATAAAAAAATACATGTGCTGAATAGGCTACAGAGAAAGAGAGACAGCAAATATCATATGTGTTAACTTTAAAAATTCATGGAGAAATATTACAATGAAAATTTGACTAGATTTATAACACATACTCTTGATAAAGCAGAAGGCAACTCCAAGTATATACCATGCTTCCAATGAAAGGCCTGTATTTCTATTCAGTTAGGTTTTTTTTCTCCATCATATTAGGATTAGTAGTCAGAGTCTAGTAGGGTATGGGTTCGTGTCAGGGATTCAGTATTTCTAATGGAATATAGGAAAATGAATCTAATGTGTATGCAAACATGTGCTACACAAAAATCTTCCCACTCTCATTCAGAGCAATGCCTTGACATAACCATTGGTCCAAGTAAGACTCAATTAGAGGAGAAGAGTTAGAAAATCTGTAAATACATATGTGGAATGGAAATTGCTCAGGAGTTCACAACACTGGACGTGGTAGAACTGTTAGCAAAAGTAAGGGAGATTGTAAACACTTCAGAAACATGGAGCTCTGCTGCCCTAAAGACTTCTTGAGAAACTTCCTCTGAGGTTGGGCACAAAATATAAGTAATTGTCAGGAGATTTAGCTTCGTTTGTAGTGACACCATCATATCTGGGTCAGCATTTATGTGACCTGGAGGACATGGTTCCTTATTTTCTAACGAACATGAGGCAGAAGTTCTGAATTCTCTCTTTGTAAATAAACTGTGGCCACTGGGAGCTAAGTGTCTTCCCGTGTGGTCTGTGAAGCCATTTGGTTATCCTCCATTTTTCGAGGTGATTTTACTGCTGCACTGGAAGTTTGGTATTGACTTCACGAAATACAAGGAGTTCAACTGGTACACAATGCTGGAGGGAGTTCTTTCACGTGTGGTTGGTCAAGGTCTCCATGAGAATGTATGAACCAGGATTCTATCGCACACAGCTTTCCCCCTTGACTATAGCAACCTGACTCTTAACATTGCCCTGAAACCTCTCCATATAAAAAGATGCCTTTACATATAAGGGTCTGCTGACTGCACCATGTCAGTCTCAAGTATTTTGGAAGCTAATGGCAGATCCAGGTGGTCCTACCAAATATATTTATTCACACACCTACAGTACACTGCTCTACGCCCACTACTCAGCAGGCTCAAACTTACTGGCATCTCTGTTCTACACCATTTTCATGAAACCCAGTCAATCAAGGCACTCTCTGGTACACTCATGTTCAGCAACAAGATATCCAAAGTTCTCCAGTGCCACCTGGTCATGGGAATTTCAAAAATTTTATGGTATTTATCTAGCCATTTTTCAAGGATGAAGTTAGAGGCACTGTGGGTTTCAATTTATTCAGGAACCATTAAATGGTGAGGAAGCTCATTTCAAAGAAAGCTATGGAGAACACTCACAGGCAAGCCTTCCTAAAGAGTGGCCAAGAGGTCTACAATGTGAGGTCCATGTGTGTTTGGACTCTCAACTATGGCTGCCAAGTCTTTAAGAATAAAATCATGTGATATCCTGGCTTAGATTCCCCGAGCTCTGTGGAAAGCGAAACTGGGCCTAGAACCCAGGTTGCAAGAGTGATTCTCATGCGTGGCCTCCTAAAATTTCAAGAATATTTATTGCAATACTTCTCTGAGGTGAGGTCCAGAATTCAGTCTCTAAGAGGAATTACAACAGAGTTCAAGCGCAGGTGGACCCAGTCATCACTTCCAACAGCCACACAAATGACCACAATTAAAACCAAAACACTCCCACATGGCCCTCATGTTCTTCCATATAGACACTTATCATAACCTCTGGCTGGAGGTTTCCATGAGGGGCGCAGACCAAGACACTGTCCAAAATAAGCTCCCTTGCCCCTCATTTCCCTAAAGTCGAGGTGGCTTGGACACACTTTCTGTGAACCAGGAGTGATCAAATAGGCCTGCCCTTAATACTTCTCCACTTTACCAATTTGAGGCCTATTGCCTGTGGGGTTTAGATTCTTAATGTAAATTGGAGTCATGACAAAACCCAAGCACCTATGGCCTAGCCTCTGCATGTTTTGAAGTACTCACTTGAGCCAAAGGATCCCTATTCTCACTTGATGAAGGTCAGGAACCTTACAGAGGAAGGCGAGTGACTTCATCCCAATTACTGCTCTTTGGGCCATTTTGGTTTTGGATGCACACATGGGATCTTTTTTTAGATTCATCAGGTGCTGAGAATCTAAGCCACAGCCTCACACAGGGCCAAAGGGCTGATTTAGACAAACCAAAAGCAATTAAGCAAAGAGCCACAGGTATGCCCATTCATTTCCATTTGAAAACTTTTTTCTTCAGGCTTCAAAAAGGGGTGGCCTGAGGCAAAGACCTTCCTGACATTCAGGGCAACAGAACAATTGGTAAGCAAAAGGCCCAAAGCAGGGTGTCTCCACCGAGACTCTTCTAGTCACATTGATATCTGAGTTTTCTGAGATGCTCGCCATTCCCTTCAGCTATCCAGTTCATGGCCATGTCACAGAGCTTGGAGTTTGTATATATCCTGGACACAAAACCATGGGCCTATTCTGGAGAGATGCCAGAATTCAGGAACATCAGGAACTTAGGTAGATATCAGGGGTTGCCCATCGATAAGACAAGCTACAGTCCATTCATTAATGGGGCACGATGAATGATGGGAATCTTTCTACTAGACACGACGTATACATTGATGCATTCTCTTTTCTAAAGTCTACAACCACGGACACAATGGGATACACAGATATAGAATCACTCGCCTTGTTAAACGACTTACTAGAAACAGTCCATTCCAAACCAAACAAACCGAATTTCCTATCTATTCTCAGAACATGAGACAAAACCACAAAACCACAACCACACCCACGAAGGTACCTCCTTCCCCCAAGTAGGTTTGTGACTCTCCAGAGTGTCCTCTGACTGATGGGCCACACTATGTTCCCCTGAAATAGCCTGTCCTGTCTCAGATCTGGTCTCCTTGGCCAACACTGTGATGTTGTCAGGAGCCACAGGTGAGCCACTCCCTGCTTTATCTAGAATGGCCCCTCTTCAGAGCTTCCTGTGACACTTTCACAAGTTTGAATGGTATATCAACCATAGTCACCCAGGAACAGATCTCCACACAGGCCTGGTTTGGTCCATCTTCTCGACATTAAGAAGATAAGCTGATTCAGACACAACCCTTTATCCTGACCAGGTTGTTTGCCATGGAAGATGACTTTTGCTCACTCAGGTCCTTCATAGCTGCCTATATCTTCTCCAGGGATCATTTCTGCATGGACCTTTGAGTTTCTCAGCAGGTGGAAGATCCCCTACATTCCTGTATTGTAAGACCAACTCTTCTCCTGCTCTTCTGTAAAGATTGATTGAGGGAACAGTGTATGGTTATGATTAATAACATGTTTGGTATGGGTTAGAAATCATTCTGCTGGATGAATAATGGTATTGGTCACCTGCAATATGTACAAGAATATATAGGTGAAATATATGTATGAAAACAGATATCTAAGTAAGATTTGAAGCCCAAAAAGGCATTCGGCCCTTGATTGGGATACGCAGTGTTGAATTACATTCTGCACAGATGTCTCAGATACATCGATATACATTGACATAGGACTTTGTACCTTGGATGATTGAATGTAGAAGAGAACATCCAGTCAAAAAGGGATAGTCGGTAGTGAAAGCTTAATAAATTAGGTACTTTTAACTTCCTTTTTTTCTGTATGCTTAACAAAACTCTGTTGAGAAATGTTTGCTAATCTTTTTCCAAAATGTGCTGTTCCCAAGTGCCAAATTGCACAATGTACTCCCTCACTCAGTGTCAGGCAAACCGCCCACTCGCCCTTACCCATCAGTAAATTTCCCTCCCTTCCCTCTCCAAGAAAAGTATGTAAGCTCTGCTTAAGCTGTTCTCAGGGCTCTCTGCTCTACTCAAGTGAGCTCTGAGGCCCACCATGCTGGACCCCAAATAAACCTTTTGCTGTTTAATGAGACAGTCTCTTGGTAGTCTCTTCATTTGATGCTCGCAAGAAGTTTACATATTGAGGTTCCACCGAGTTCTGGCAGCGGCGGACGAGAGACCCCAAGGGGCTTCTCTTGGGGCAAGTAAGGCGCCTCTTTCTGGTTTCATATTTCAGGTTAGGGCTTGGCAAAATCGCTGGCTATGAAGAGCCTGAGCTCTCTCTGATGGTGTCTGAGAGACGTGTCACAGAGACACAGGGCACATCCCTGGGGGACGCCCCAGAAGACTCGGGAAATCAAGGAACAATAGTCTCCTCGACTCAGTGATATTTTGTTTCAGATTCGGTATTGCCAGTCCATCAGATTTTGCCAGCTACTCCTTCCTGGTCTCAGTGTTGGACGTCCATTGGCTGTCTTTATTGTCTTGTCTTTTCTGTGTCCTGTGTCGTTGCTTTTACTGTTTGTGTACCTTTCATTATAGGACAGAGCACTTCAATGCCTCTGTCCCTGACCCTTGATCAATGGAACAAAGTCTGTTTAAGGACTCAGAATCTTTCTTTTTCAGTAAAATGCTGGACCTGGCAGACTCTTTGTGCCTCAAAATGGCCAACCTTTGGATTCGGATGGCCCCTAGAAGGCTCATTCTACTTCCCACTAATTTAAAAAGTCAGAGATATTGTCTTTCAGCCGGGGCCACATAGCTATCCTGATCAACAGCTATATATCTTAACTTGATAGGACCTCTGCAAATCTCTTCCTCTATGGGTGAAGCCATTGCTTGCCCCTGCCCCCGCTCCTACTCCATCCCCCATGATATCTCAAACCCTCTGCTCCTCCCCCTCATTCACCATCTGTTCTCCTTGATTTGACTCTACTGGACTCTCCTCCCTCTTCTTATCCCCTGCCCTCGTCCCCTAACCCACAACACCCTCTAAGTGATTCTCCTTCTGCTAACTCAGCCTATCTGTATTGGAGAAAGCTAAGCCGGCCCAGCACCCTCCAGATAACTCCCTCGTGGCACACACATCCCCTCCTCCACTAGAGGAAGCTGGCCCGGCTAAAGGAACTCACTGGCGGCGAATGATTGAAAACCCTGGGACTCCCATGATGCACCACTTCCGTCCCTATGGGCCAAAGATTGACGATGGCCATGGGGGAAAAATGCAAGTCTACAATTATTGGCCTTTCTTCTCTTCAAACCTATATAACTGGAAAAATAACAATCCCTTTTTTTCCGAGGAACCCTCCCAGCTCACAGGTCTGGTTGAGTCATTGACGTTTTCACACCAGCCTACTTGGGATGACTGCCAAAAACTCCTAAGGACTCTCTTCATGACAGAGGAACAAAAGAGAATCCTCCTGCAAGCTAGAAAAAATTATCCTCAGTCCAAGTGGGCGACCAACACAACTTCCCAACATAATCAAAGCCGGCTCTCCCTTGAACTGACCCAACTGGGACCCCAACACCATTGAAGGTAGGGAGAATCTGTGCACTTATCGCCAGGCTCTAATTGCGGGTTTCAAAGTGGCCACTAGGAGACCAACTAATTTGGCAAAGATAAGAAAGATTATTCAAGTGCCTGATAAATCTCCCTCTATGTTTCTAGAGAGAATTATGGAGGCATATAGGAGATATACTCCTTTCGATTCTCAGGCAGAAGATCAAAATGCATCTGTCATGATGGCCTTTATTGGGAAAGGTGCCCTGGATGTTAAAAGAAAGTTACAATGCTTAGATAGATTACAAGATATGACTTTGAGAGATTTAGTCAGAGAAGCCAAGAAGGTATACTATAAGAGAGAAACTGAGGAAGAGAAAGGAGCAAAGGGAGGATAAACGAAACAAATACAGACTAAGGCGTTGACTAAAGTCCTGGTCACAACAAAAAATAGGCCAGAAATTAAGAAACAGGGAGACAGGAAGGGATACCTGGGCCCATGCCAGAGGCCACCCCTGGCCTCAGATCAATGTGCCTACTGTAAAGAAAAAGGACACAGGGCCAAAGAGTGCCCCAGAAATAGACAGCAACATTAGCCAGCCATTCTGACTCTGGAGGATGACTACGAGAGTTCGGGCTCAGATATCCTCCCCGAGCTCAGGGTAACTTGAAGTGGAGGGGACCCCAGTAAACTTTGAAGTGGATTCAGGGGCAATATACTCAGCCCTTAAGGCCCCATTTGGCGCTCTGTCAAATAAAAGGTCTCTAGTTCAAGGGGCTAACGGCAGTAAATTTCGGGGTTATAAAACTACGAGGACCATGGACCTGGGGAAAGGAAAAATCCATCACTCCTTCCTAGTAATACCAGAATGCCTGGCCCCATTGATGGGCAGAGATCTGCTCACCAAGCTCCGGACCAAAATAACTTTTAACACTGAAGGTCCCCAAGTGGAATTTCTAAATCCTTCAGTAAAATTTCCTATAGTCACGGCTCCAACTATGTCAGTAGAAAATGTACATCAACTCACTCACCTTGGTTCAAAGAAACTGCAGGCATTCCTGAAGGATCAAGAACAGAGATTTAAACTAACCCACTCACAGCAAAATGAAATAATGGAATGGTTTACAAAAGCCTGTCAGGTCCATATTGGTTAATGATTACCCTTTCAAGCTTCCTGCAGGAAAGCACCTACGAGGAACAAGACCAGGACAATTCTGGGAAGTGGACTTTACTGAAATTAAGCCAGCAAGGTATGGACTTAAATATCTCCTAGTCTTTGTTGATACATTTTCAGTATGGATTGAAACCTTCCCCACAAAAAAAAAAAGAAAGAAAAAGAAATAAACAAGAAACAGCGCAAATGGTTGTCAAGAAGATCCTGGAAGATATTTTTCCAAGATACGGCCTGCCTAAGGTAATAGGGTCTGAAAGTGGACCGGGGTTCATGGCCCAGGTAAGTCAGGGGTTAGCCAGGACCCTGAAGATTAATTGGAAGTTACATTGTGCTTATAGACCCCAGAGTTCAGGACAGGTAGAAAGAATGAATAGAACCATTAAACAGACCTTAACGAAATTAAGCTTAGAGACCGGAATAAAAGATTGGACTATGCTTCTGCCATATGCAATGTTGCATGCAAGAGATACTCCCTCTGTTTCTTTGTGTAATCTCACCCCCTATGAAATTCTCTATTGTGCACCTCCTCCAGTAAGGGACCTAACCCCAACTCTAACACCTAACGATCTCTTCCACCCCCCTAGCTTGACAGACTTAAATCTCTTGAAAGAACTCAGAAATACCTTTGAAACCAGTTGGCCAAGGCCTACCAACCTGGGGATGAGGGGACTCCACATCGATCTCAAGTAAGAGACTTTATCTACGTAAGACGTCATCAGGTGTCATCCCTGGAATCCCGCTGGAAAGGACCATAGCAGGTGCTACTTATAACACCTACAGTGGTAAAGGTAGAAGAAATCTCTTCCTGGATCCATGCCTCTCATCTCAAGCCTGCGCCCTATCCAGACTCTGGCAGGAAACTAGAAAAGACTGGATACCCTTTCAAATTGCGTATTCGCCGTGTGGATAAGGCTATAGATTCTCCCATTGGCTACCAGTAGTCCTAACCCTCCTCAGTCTGTTCAGCCGTGATGGGTGATCACAAATCCTACTGGAAAAGAAGTATAATCTATCTTGCATACAACCCCCTTACGGAACTGGTGGCCATCTCTCCATAGAGACATTTGTCAGCTGGCTATAGGTCTTTCTTATTAGGGTATCCCTGATGAAGAGGATCCCACTAAAATTTCATTAAATCCCTTCCGTAACATAGATAATGGAAACAAACATTATGGATGTAGGGACACGAGAACCAGATGCAGTTTGGCTAGCCTAGATTACTACATTTGCCCGGCGGAATATCAAAGCCACAAACAGTCACGGCTGTGTGGGGGAAAAGCCGACTTCTTCTGTATGTCATGGGGATGTGAGCATACAGGGGCTGCCTAATGGAAGCCAAACGCTTCATCAAATTCAGTACACATCCTTGGCCATATTACCAATTAGGTAACCACAACAGATGGCCCCCAGAGGAGTCTCTAGATCCTCAAATTCTGCGTGTACTTTTTAACTTCTGCAGGTGCTCAAAAGGGTGAAAGATGATTCCCCTATGTGGAAGCCTTTTCCCTCCTTCACTCACATCCTGAACTATGCTTCTCCAATAGATCCTCAACCTCAGCCTTCTGCTCCAGACTCTCTGCTGTCACTCCGATTTAAGCACCCTGATTTATCCCCTCCAATTACTAGATCAAAAACCCAAACCTCCGCTGGTCCTCAGACCACTTCCCCCTTTCTGAGGTAGCAGGTACTCACGTACCCCTCCACCGACTCATTCCTCTCTTCTCCTGTCAGTGACCACACCGGGTCCCACCAGGTCCTCTTACCATCTAACCCAAAGCTCAAACCAGCTGAGGAGATCCCTCAGACCCTTATCCAAGATGTAATGAAAATGGACTTTAATGTTGCTTTGTCATAACTGAAAACAGGTGACTAAGAATTTAATGTCCCTCACAGGATTTTGGGATACTCACTCCCGTCTTCCCCTTTGCTCTAACTGTTCTACTGCTCAAGTATTTGTTTCTAGGAAAATCCCAAACCCCTTTCCCATTATTCTTTTACATCTCTCTTTCCTCATTCTCAGATCGTCGGAGCTGCTCTCAGCCCCACCTTCCCCATCTTCCCACTCTGTACCAGGCCCACAGAAAAGTCTTAACTGACCTTCTCCAGAAGTCTTCACCATGGCTGACTTTAAAACTTTCAGCAAAAGAGTCCCTACAAAGAGTTCAATGTAGATAAACTTTCTCTTTTTGTGTTGCCCTGTTCTACTTGGCCACTGGCTAAAAAAACTCAGCACTTCTAAGCTAGACACCCTCTTACTAGTTTTTCACAAAAAAATGTGAACAAGGCCTCTGGCCTTGAGCTGCGGCTTCACAGAGATGGCTACATTTCTAAGATAGAAAATTTACCAACTGGACTCCATGGTAACAGCTGGCAGGGAGAAAAAAGAAAGGCAAGAAAAAGTGACCCCCTCCCAGGTGTCCTTGAAAAGTTAACTTGCTGAGAACAGAGGAAAAAACAGAAACAAAAACTGCTTTTTGTGAACTTCTCAGGACTATGAACTTCTGAGCCCCTTCCCTTACATGTTCGGTACAAAATTCTGAAACTATCTAAACATGGGGTTCAGGGGATTAATTGATTACAACAGAAACAATGCCCTCTGAATCCGGTTGCAAGCAAATAGGACTGTTTCCCTGTCTTCAGTGCTGTATTAGGTGCCTTGCCTTGTCTTTCCCTACAACAATATATTTCTATAAACTTAAACATTGTTTATGTTTTCATGAAATGGTCAACCGATGTGATTAATTGTGTAATGGAGCAAATGTTTCCCAGAGTGCACTATCATGATGCAGGTTCATTTGAAGATCAAATAGGGGGGCATACAACCTGGTTCCCCTGGGAACATATACCCTCACTTTAGCCATACTATTGGGAATGGGGGTTGCTGCAGGGGTGGGCACAGGAACCAGTGCCCTGGTCCATGGACACAACAGGAACCAGTGCCCTGGTCCATGGGACACAACAAGTCACCCAATTGGAAGCAGCACTAGACCAATACATAAAGATATTAGAAACCTCCATCACAGCTTTTCAGGAATCTTTTATCTCTCTATCTAAAGTTGTTTTACAGAACACTCGAGGTTTGGACATCCTCTTCATGATAGAAGGGGACCTTTGTGCTGTATTGAGGAAAGAATGTTGTTTTTATGCTGACCATACTGGAGTTCTAAAAAAAACTATGAGTAAATTAAAGAGACACCTTGAAGATCATCAACGAGAGAGAGAGGCCCAAAAAGGGTGGTTTGAGTCTTTTCACACAGTCCCCCTGGTTAACTACGCTTTTATCAACCCTGGCCGGTCTAATAATAATCCTCATATTATTGCTAACTATGAAACCCTGTATGCTCATCCGTGTAATTTCTTTTCTCCAAGCTCAAATTGGACAAGTTAAACATATGGCAATACCCCACTAGCCGACATAGAATGTACACCCCCCAATGATCACTTTTATTTTTAAAAGTATCCAATAGAAGAAGTGGGAAATGAAAGGTTAATAAAATAGGTACTTGTCACTTCCTGTTTTTCTGTATGCTTAGAAAAACACGGTTGAAATATTGACAACTGTTTGCTAATCTTGTTCCCAGAATGTGCTATCCCCAACTGCCAAATTGCACAATGTACTCCCTCACCCATTTGAACGCAAACCGCCTACTCACCCTGACCCATCAATAAACTTCTATCCATGCCGCCTCCAAGGAAAGTATATAAGATCTGCTTAAGTCATTCTCAGGGCTCTCTGCTCTATTCAAGGAAGCTCTGAGCTCCAGTATGCTGGACCCCCAATAAACCCTTAGCTGTTGCATAAGACAGTCTCTTGGTGGTCTCTTCCTCTGAAGCTCGCCCGAATATTATTGGATGATTAAATGTAGTAGAAAACATACAGTCAAATAGGGATAGTCGGTAGGATTAGGAAGATAGTCGGTAGGTTTAGGAAGAAGGGTGAGTATAGAATTTGGAACAAAAGTTCTTTAGCAATAATGTTTCAGTTAGAGAGTGAAGTTAAATGTCAGCACACGTGAAGAGTCAGTCACAATGATGAACTGGGGAAAATATGTAGGAAAGCAGATATCAATAGAGACATTACAAAATCAGTCAAAGTATAAAGTGAGTGATTGGATTAGACATTTTCAAGAGCGTTGAGGTTGAATATATAATCTTAGGAGGAAACAAATATGTAGTCACCAATAGGATTGACATTTGAGAGCATTAGGAAACCTGGACATGGATGTTTTTAGTAATCCATGTTCACTTATAAGAAATCTTATATTGATATACAATCATTCATTCCAACCAGTTATACAACTAATGGTAATATTAGGGTTATGGTTTATCATGAAATTGTGTGAGTTTTGCTTCAAAAGGCATTATGGAAATTAAAAATAATGTGTGTGGAAAGAAGTCTCATGAAAATACAAGCCAGGAAACATGAAGGAATACATGTGTTCTGAAGCAGGAAGTGATTGAATGTGAAACTAATGCCTATAAATTTGCTAACTGTGGATGATATATATATATATATATATATATATATATATATATATATATATATATATCCTTTGATGCGCATAAACTGGAGAAATAGTATGTACTAGTGTTGAATAAAAATGAACGTCAGCCTACATATCATGTCCCATCGGAATCTACTTGAATTGATGTTAAGACTGGGTCAGTTACTGTAGAATAATTAGGATTTGTATGCACCATTCACTGAACTTTTTTCTCAGTACTAGGAAACAAATATGTATGTCAGATGGATGAATATTTCTGAGAATAATCTTGTGAAATGTTGATTATACATCCACATACATGAATATGAATGAATTTAGGGAATGTATAATAAGACCCATTTCTCATATTTTGAAAAATATTGAGAGTATATATATATATATATATATATATATATATATATATATATATATATACAAACAGACACACACAGAGACATTAAAAATAGCAATATATATTCCAATGGAAATTCACCATGAAATATATATCATCCACCGATCCAAAAATATTCATTTCGCTGAACATGGATTTATATATTATGATTTTCAACTAGGAAACTCACCCATAGGTTGAATTTTCAGTTCCAACAGCATTTAGGAGGAGTGGTCTCTTCTCACAATTTGAATATGCCATGTCAGCCACCTCACAAAAATGTAAGTGTGATAACAGATAGGATTCTATATGTGAATATAAAAATACAGGTGCTGAATAGGCTACAGAGAAAGGAGACAGGAATTTGTTGAGAGCCACAGCTGAAGGGGCCCCAGTAAACCTCCAGCTGCCAGCAAATTTCCAGCTGCCTACTAATTTTTGGCTCTCAGCGCCCCCAGCAACATCTAGCTGATTGACTCCTCTGCGGTGATGCTCATTGGGCTGTTTCTCTGCCCTTTCAGACCACGGAGCTGCTCATTTGGGGACTTTTTTGGCTCCACCCTTGTGACCCAGCCAATCGGCCTCAAGAGCAGGAGGATTGTGGGAGTTGGAGAGGCTTGTGGGTGTGAGAGAGACTTTACAAGGAAGCCAGTGGTGGGAGTTGGGCTCTAAGGGTTTTTCCTGAGGAGCTGTTTTGTTTGGTGTGTGTGGTTCTAAAAATTAAGTTTGTTTCTTTTGACAAGTGGCTCCTTAATCATGCCCAGCCAGATTGAAGCATTTGGTGGCTCGCACGGGGACTGTGTGAGGGTAAGTCATAAGGTAAACTGCTCACCCCTGAGGGCAGGGCAAGAGGATGGGTAGACATTTTAAGATTCCTCTTTAGTTTTGCTTCACTTTTGTTTTAAGTTGCCTGTCCCTGGAGATGAGTGAGATGGAAGAAAAACCGCTCATATCTGAGGAAAAACTTTTTACATCTGAGGAACAGAGAGTGATAAAGGACGGGTGCACATGTCAGGAGGATAGAAAGGCTATAATGACTTTTTGTTGTTCTCTTTTTATTTTATTCTGTCTCGGTTTTGTTTGGTGTCATCTTGTTGGGTTGTATTATAGTAGAAATGCAGAATCAAAAATTAGTAAAAAACAAACTGAAAAAGTGTTAAGTAAATTGTTAGAGGGAGGAGGCATCTCACTAAATCAAGAACAGTCAGGGCATATGTTGATTCAATATAAAAATGTAGCCCATGGCTTTTTAAGGAGGAGTTGTTAATTATATCAGAATGGAACCATCATGGTGAAGATTTAAAAAGAGGAGAAAAGAACAGCCCAGGGACTCTGCCAGTTGGCACATTGCCATTGTGGACGTTCATATCTGGTTTGCTTAGTCCAAAGCCTTCAGTTCAGACAAAGATAGAGGAACAAAGCTTAGATCAGAAAAAGCCATCAGGGGGAAAGTTACCAAAGGAGACTGCTACTAACAACTTTCTATCACCAGAGGGCATTAGTGCCCAACCAACAGCGCCACCTCTACAGGAGACTGTTACTAACACATTTCTATCACCAGAGAATGTAAATGTCCAACAAACAAGGCCACCTCCATATGCTGGGGGGCCCCCAACCCCCGCAGTTGATAATTTGGATCCTGAGACAGGATCTCAAATATAAACATGCCCTGTATTTGAGGTAGGAGGGCAGCAAATTCACCATGCTTTAAATTTCAAAATAGTGAAGCAGCTAAAAGAGGCTGTAACAACCTATGGTCCTCAAGCAAACTTCATTGTAAGCTTGGTCGAATCCATTAACAACTTGAACATTACTCCAGGAGAGTGGGCTAATATGTGTAAAGCTGTGCTAAATGGAGGTCAGTATCTGTTATGGAAGGTTGCCAATGAGGAATATTGCAAGGAGACGGCTAGGCAAAATGCAGCAGCTGGTAATGCTCAGAGAAATCTAGATATGTTGTTAGGAAAGGGACCTTATGAAGATCAGCAGCAACAAATTGCGTATGATCCTGGCGTATACCCACAAATTCCTGTAAAGGTGGTTAGGGCATGGAAGACTTTACAAGGACATGGAGGTTTACAAGGTCAATTATCTAAGGTAATACAAGGAGCTAATGAATCTTTCGCTTAATTTGTAGATAGGCTTATTCCAACAGCTAAAAGAGTTTTTGGAAATACAGAACAAGCAATGCCATTAATAAAACAACTGGCTTATGACCAAGCAAATTTTGGGTACAGAGACATCATTAGACCATGGAAACATGTGGATTTAAACACATATATTAAATTGTGCAGAGACACTAATGAACAAGAGCAAGTCGTGGCAGCTGCAGTACAACAGGCTTTAGATGCCAGAGACATTAATGAACAAGGGAAAACTATAGCAGCTGCAGTAAAACAGGCTTTAGATGCCAGGCTAAGAACATGCTATAATTGTGAACAAACAGGACTTTTTAAAAGGAATTGCCCCATAGGACGAGGGTTTAACAAAACTAGGTTTCAAAGGACTAGAATACAGGGTATTTGGCCACGATGCCATAGAGGGAGACATTGGGCTAATGATTGCCATTCTCAAACCACCATAGAGGGTACTTCATTATCAAAAAAACGAACAAGGACCAGGTGTTTATCCAAGATATCATGGAGAAAGCCATCGGGCTCCATTTGCCAAAAAATGGACAGGGGGTCCCAATACTCTGGGGCCGCAAACCACAAATATACGGAGCACTGGAGGAACCCAGCAACCCCATAAGGGTAGTGCCCAGGACACATTGTCCATCAGATCCCTCATCAGATAAAACCAGAGGGAGCACAGGGTTGGACATCTGTGCCTCCACCAGATCAGTACTAACTCCAGAGTTGGGAGTTCACATCATTCCCACAGGGGTGAAAGGACCTCTTCCCAAAGGAACAGTAGGCTTATTATTGGGAAGCAGCTCTTCTACTCTAAAAAGACTTATGATAAGTCCTGGGGTAATTGATCCCAATTATGAAGGTGAAATAAAAATTTTAGCCAGTTCTCCAAAGGGTATATCAGTAATTTCACCAGGAGATAGAATAGCACAGTTACTAATAATACCAAGCCTACATGATAAATTTTCCAGTCATACTGTAGAAAGGGGTTCCAAGGGATTAGGCTCCACAAGTGTAGATTAGGCTATGCTTTCTTTAAATTTAAATTCTCGCCCCATGCTAAAACTCAATATTCAAGGACATGAATTTAATGGGCTACTGGATACAGGTGCAGACCTTAGCATCATCTCTCGTCAAGAATGGCCAAAACATTGGCCATTACAACAAGCCACTCAAACACTTGGAGGCCTAGGAGTGGCGACTAATCCCCATAAAGGTGCAATGGAATTAGATTGGAAGGATCCTGAAGGATGTGAAGAAACTATGCAGCCATATGTATTGGATCATCTTCCTGTAAATTTATGGGGATGAGATGTCCTAGATCAATTAGGTTTGACATTAACAAAAAACATGAATCAAAATGCACCCACTATTATGGCTAGATAAGGTTTTAGGAAAGGAAAAAATTAGAAAAAACAAGAACAAGGAATAGCAGCACCAATACAAATAGATCAAGGAACAGACAGACATGGGTTGGATTTTCAGAAAGGGCCACTGAGACAATAAAAATTACTTGGAAATCAGAAAGACCAGTATAAGTTCCTTAGTGGCCCCTGACTAAAGAAAAGATACAAGCAGCCCATGACCTGGTCAAACAACAATTAGCAGAAGGACATATACAACCTTCTGTATCTCCCCATAATACTTCCATTTTTGTCCTCAAATGAAATCTGGTAAATGGAGATTATTTCAAGATTTAAGAGATATTAATAATGAGATGGTTATTATGGGACATGCTCAATTGGGGATTCCTCAATTGTCTGCTTTGCAAAAACTTGGCAAGTTTTCGGTATAGATATTAAAGATTTTTTTTTTCAGTTCCAATTCATCCTGAGGATATTCCATATTTTGCATTTACTATCCCTGCACTGAATCACGAAGGTCCTGATCAGAGATATGAGTGGAAAGTACTCCCTCAAGGGATGGCTAACAGCACAACTATGTGTCAAATTTATTTTAACAAAGTAATCCAGCCACTTAGAAATCAAAATCCTGAACTACAAATATTTCACTATATGGATGATGTATTATTAGCACACAAAGCCAAAAACCCATTGCTAGAATGTTATGCCGCACTTACAAACTTATTAAAATTTGTAATCTAGAGATAGCAATAAATAAAGTACAATTAAATTTTCCAATTAATTATTTCGGAGTTCTATAATCCTCAACCATGGTCCACCACCAAAAATTCAAATACGATTAGATCAACTCAAATCAATTGATGACTTTCAAAAGTTATTAGGAGACACAAATTGAATAAGGCCTTATCTTGGTATAACAACAGGAGAGTTAGGACCTTTATTTGATATCCTAAATGGTCCATCAGATCCAACTTTACCCAGAATGTTAACGCCTGAATCAAGAAAGGCATTAAAAAGCATTGAAACATATATGGGGAATATGCATTTGGATAGAGTTGATATAATTTTGCATTTATTATTTATTTTATTACCTACAAAAAATATTCCTACAGGAGTATTTTGGCAAGAAGGTCCATTATTATGGATACATTTATCTTATTCTTCTAACACTATTATTCTTAGGTATCCTGAGGCTGATGGACAATTAATACACATAGGAATAAAAGCAGCAAAGGGAGTGTTTGGAATTTCTCCCAATAAAATTATTACTCCATATACTATGAATCAAATTGATGAATTAGCTAATGAGTTAAATACTTGGGCAATATTCATGTGTAAATCTAATGTTTCATTTGTTAACCACTTACCATCTAATCCTTTATTGCCGTTTTGCTCATCGCATCCTATAATTTTTCCAAAAATGACAAGAAAACACCTACCATGAATGCTCCAAATATGTTCACTGATGGGTCAAATAATGGTACAGCAGCAATAGTTACACCTGATCAAACTTTTACATTTTTAGTACCCAAACGATCAGCTCAAAAGGTAGAGCTTAATGCAATATTACAAGCTTTTGTGATGTTTAAAGTTTCTGTATTTAATTTATTTTCCCTTAGTCAGTATATAGTTAATGCTATAGTATCCCTTGAAGATGCTGGTAGGATTTCCCCTTCCTCTACTGTTTTCTCTTTGCTTTCCACTATACAAAGTTTAATTTGGGAAAGAGAAGATCCATTCTTTACAGGATATATCAGGACACATACAGGATTGCCTGGAGCCCTTAGTTTGGGCAATGAACTAGCAGAGAAAACTACACATGATATACATTCATATTTTCTCAACACTAGAAGAAGCTATAAATTTTCATAAAAAGTTCCATGTCAATACTAATTCTTTACAAAAGCATTTTAAAAAGACTAAGGAACTAGCTAGACAAATAATAAAATAATGTCAAAATTGTGTGAACATTTTACCACAAGTTAATCTTGGAGTCAATCCTAGAGGATTGATACTCAACCATGTTTGGCAGATGGACGTCACACACTTGCCAGAATTTGGAAAATTAAAATATTTGCATGTTACAGTTGATACTTCTTCTGGATTTTTGATGGGCTCCCTTCATGCCAGAGAAAAAAGTAAAGATGTTATAGCTCATTGCTTACAAAATTTTGCCACTGTGCGCGTTCCTAAACAGTTAAAAACAGATAATGACCCTGGTTATACTTCTACCTCTTTTAAACAATTTTGCTCATCATTTGGCATTACTCATATAACAGGAATCCCATACAATCCACAGGGACAAGGCATAGTTGAAAGAGCACATCAAACTATTAAAATGTACTTATTAAAGAAAAAAGACGGAATTGGAAAGGAGTATATATTCCCCAAAGATAAGCTTAAAATAACCCTTTTTACTCTAAACTTTTTAAATTTGGATTCATCAGGACTTAGTGCTGCGGAAAGGCATATGTGTCCAAAAAATGTACATAAGCCCAAGGTACTTTGGAAGGATATTCTAACAGGACCTAGGAAAGGTCCTGACCCAGTAATTGTCTGGAGTTGGGGGTCGGTTTGTGTGTATCCTCAGGAAAAACAGCAGCCAATTTGGATTCCAGAGAGATTAACTAAAGTGATTTCTATACACAAAAAAGAAGATTATTTGGCTCAAATCCATAACTGCTGAAATACAAAACTCCAGTTTGGCTATCCTTACATCTGCGACAGAACCAGGATGCTTTTTTCAATATCTATTTTATTATTGCCCCTTCCCACATCATGAAGTTTTATTTTTGTTTTTTGAGCTCATACAGACCTAGGTTAATGTTTTGCTGATCAGTTCAATTTTTTGACGATAGATTTTTTAAACATTCCAATGGTGATTTCACATGAAAAAAATTATAAGGCCTTTACTATTATCTTATGTGTTGTATGTATTATATTATGTGTGCACACTTGTGTTTTGTATTATATGTTTGAATGTACGTACATCCATATATCATATATGATGAGCACTCATGAAAAAATGGATCCAAATATTTTTTTTTTATTCACGTAATTTAAATAGTTTAATTAAAATTGGGTAAACAACTGTTGAGGATTGTTCTAAGATGTGAACAAAAAAAGGACGTTAACAGAACTGTTTGCTTACTTTCATCTTTCCTTTTCATTATATTTAATAATTCTCTTCAAGATAATGTAAATTGTTAAGAAAATTGTTTATTTTTTTAGTGCCTTCTGGAATGATACATAATTTTTTCTTTAGCCGTTATTGCCAGAATTCCTATCTTCATCCCAGTGCCGGTGAAGACAAAGATAAAACCAATCTACTGCTTCAGCAATAGCCATCACTGAACTGTTTGCAGAACATGCCTGGACTATGTATCAGTTGTATGCATTGTGAACTCACTTGTATGCATTGTGAACTATCTGTTGGTGCAGCGACTTGTGGTAGTGTTGGGGTATTTATGCTGATGCTGTCATCGGTGGTACAATTTTTCCAAAAGGAGCCAAAAAAATTGGCTTGGTATATCTTCCCTATTCTCACTTGATAGAGTTCAGGAACCTTACAGAGGAAAGCGAAAGACTTCAACCCCAAAGACTGCTCTTTTGGCCATTTTGGTTTTGGACGCACACATGGGATCTTTCTTTACATCCATCAGGTTCTGAGAATCTAAGCCACAGCCTCACACAGGGCCACAAGCCTGATTCAGACACATCCCTTTCCAAAGCAATTAAGCAAATAGCCACAGGTGATGCCCATTCATTTCCATTTGAAAACTGTTTTCTTCAGGTTTCACAAAGGGGTGGCCTGAGCCAAACAACTTTCTGACAGTCAGGGCAACAGAACAATAGGTAAGCAAAGGACCCAAAGCAGGATTTCTCCACTGAGACTTTCCTGGTCACACTGATATCTGAGTTTTCTGAGATGCTCGCCATTCCCTTCAGCTATCCAGAACATGGCCATGTCACAGAGCTTGGAGGTGGTACATACCTTGGACACAAAATCATGAGTCTCTTCTGGAGAGCGGCCAGAATTCAGGAAGAAAACAGCAACTTAGGAAATTAGCAGGTGTTGCCCATCGATAAGGCATGCCACAGTCCATTCATAAATTGGGCAGAATGAATGCTGGGAAGCTTTCTACTAGATAGGATACATCCATTGTATCATTCTCTTTTTTATGTCTACAACCACGGACACAGTGGGATACACAGACATAGAATCACTCACCTTGTCAAACAACTTATTAAAAACTGTTCACTCCAAACCAAACAAACCACCTTTCCTACATATTCTCAGAACATGAGACAAACAAAAAACGCACACCCACACTTACTAAGGCACCTTCTTTCCCCAAATTAGTCTGTGACTATCCGGAGTGTCCTCTGACTGGTGGACCACACTATGTTCCCCTGAGATGGCCTGTCCTGTATTAGATTAGGTCTCTTTGGCTAACTCTGTGAAGTTGTCAGGAGCCAGAGGTGAGCTCCTAACTGCTTGCTCAGGAAAGGCCTCTCTTCAGAGCTTTCCTGGTATTGGGCCATTCTCACATCAGTAGGTATCAAGAAAGAATGACTCTGTCCTTGGAAAATCCAAACAAGTGAGACCACTTAGACTGGGACTGGGACTGACTCTGGGTGCCTGGCTTCCTGGATACTAAGTTCAGAGAGTTCCATCACCAAAGAAGTGAGGTAACTCACTTCCTTCAGGATTTAAAATAGTTCACTACCTTGGCAACTACTTTTTCCTAACAGTTGATTCCAAGGGTCCCATGAGACGGAGGCTGCCCCTGCTTTCTGTGACACTTTCACAATTTTGAATGGTATATCAACCATAGGCACCCAGGAACAGCTCTCCACACAGGCATGGTTTAGTCCATCTTCTCTACATTAAGAAGAGAGAGCATGATTCAGACACATCCCTTTATCCTTACCAGGTTGTTTGCCATGGAAGATGACTTTTGCTCTCTCAGGTCTTTCATAGCTGCCTACAACTTATCCAGGGATCATTTCTGTATGGACATTCTAGGTTCTCAACAGGTGGAAGATCACCTACATTCCTGTATTGAAATACCAACTCTGTCCCTGCTCTTCTGTAAAGTTAGATTGAGGGAACAGTGCATGATTAGTGTTAATAACAGGTTCAATTTGGGTGAGGAATCATTCTGAGAGTTAAATAATGGTATTGGGAACCTGCGATATTTACAAGAATATATAGGTTAAATATAAGTATAAAAACAGAAATATTGGTAAGATTTGAAGCCCAGAAAAAAATTGGGCCCTTGATTGGGATGCTTAGCATTGAATTACATTCTGAACAGATGTCTCAGATAAATCGACACACAATGGCATAGTACCAAGTACCATGGATGATTGAATGTCGAAGAGAACATCCAGTCAAAAAGGAATATTCGGTCGGTAGCATCAGGAGATAGTCAGTAGTTTTAGGAAGAAGAGTGAGTATAGGATTTGGAATAAAAGTTCTTTAGCAATAGGGTTTCGGTTAGAGAGTGAATGTAAATATCAGCACATATGAAGATTCAGTCACAATGATGAAATTTGAAAAAATATGTAGGAAAGCAGAAAATAATAGAGATATTACAAAATCAGGCAAAGTATAAAGGGAGTGATAGGATTAGACATTTTGAACAAGGTTGAGTTTGAATATATAATCTTAGAAAGAAACAAATATGTAATAACCAATAGGATTGAAATTTGAGAGCATTGGGCAACATGGACATCGATGTTTTAGTAATCCATGTTCACTTTCCATTTAGGGTTTGGTACAATCATAAGTGTGACATTTGCATTTAGTGTCCAGAATATTACTGTGAAAAAATGTATATGTAGATGAGGTGACATGAGTATTTCTTCCACTATATCAGGGAGCAATATTTTGAAGACCTGTGAATTAGTATTGGGGGAAAAAAGAGGTGTACCCTGTGTCTATGAATATAGAGATAATGAATGAATAGACCATATGCTGAATAAATAATATAATAGGTGCCACATTAAATAATGGATTGAATTGATAACTGAAAATATATAAGAATTGTTATATTGATATACAATCATTCATTACAACCAGTTATACATCTAATGGTAATATTAGGGTTATAGTTAATCATGAACTGTGTGTGAGTTTTGCTTCAGAATTGATTATAAAAATCGAAAATAATGTGTTTGGAAAGAAGTCTCATGAAAAGACCAGTCCAGTCAAGAAACCTGGAGAAATACATGTGTACTGAAGCAGGAAGTGATTGAAAGTGAACCAAATGCCTATAAATTTGCTAACTTGTGGATGAAATATATATGCTATGATGTGCATTAACTGAAGAAATAGTAATGTACCAATGTTGAATAAAAATGAATGCCAAAACACACATCATGTCCCATAGAAATCTACTTGATTTGATGTTAAGCTGGGTAAGGTACTGTAGAAATATTAGGATTTGTGTGCACCATTCACTGAATTTAGTTTTCAGTACTAGGAAACAAATATGTATTTCAGGTGGATGAATATTTGAATATTTCTGAGAATGAACTTGTGAAAAGTTGATTAGTAATCCACATACAAGAAGATGAATGAATTTAGGGAGTGTACAATAAGACGCATATATTTCATATTTTGAAAAATCTGGAGAATATATATATATATATATATATATATATATATATATATATATATATATATATATTTCATCCAGAACAATGCCTTGACAATACCTTCGCCCCAAGTAAGACACAATTAGAGGAAAAGAGTTAGAAAATCAGTGAATACATAACTGGAATGGAAAATGCTCAGGAGTTTACAACCTTGGAGGTGGTCGAGGAGTTTCCAAAAGTAAGGGACAAGGTAAAAACTACACAAACGTGGAGCTCTGCTGGCCTAAAGACTTTTTTTCATTTCCATTTGAAAACAGTTTTCTTCAGGCTCCAAAAAGGCGTGGCCTGAGGTAAAGACGTTCCTGACATTCAGGGCAACAGAACATTAGGTAAGGAAATGGTGCAAAGCAGGGTTTCTCCACTGAGACTTTCCTGGACACACTGATATCTGAGTTTTCTGAAATGCTCCCATTTCCTTCAGCTATCCAGTACATGGCCATGTGACAGAGCATGGAGGTGGTACATATCTTGGACACAAAACCATTAGCTTATTCTGGAGAGTGGCCAGAATTCAGGAAGAAAACAGGAACTTAGGAAAATAGCAGATGTTGAACATCAATAAGCCTGCCACACTCTATTCATAAATGGGGAATGATGAATGCTGAAAATCTGTCTACTAGACAGGAAACACCCATTGATGCATTCTTTTGTCTAATGTCTACATCCACAGACACAATGTGATACACAAACACAGAAACACTCGCCTTGTCAAACGACATTCTTGAAACAGTCCAGTCCATACCAAACAAACCGCCTTTCCTACCTATTCTCAGAACATGAGACAAAACCACAAACTCACACCCACACCCACAAAGGCACCTCCTTCCACCAAGTAGGTCTGTGACTATTCAGAGTGTCCTCTGACTGGTGGGCCATACTATCTTTCCCTGAAATTGCCTGTCCTGTCAAAGATCTGGTCCCTTGGCCAACTCTCTGAGGTTGTCAGTAGCCAGTGGTGAGTCACTACCTACTTTTTAAGGACAGGCTCCTCTTCAGAGCTTTCCTGACATTTGCCCATCCTCAAATCAGTAGGTACCAAGAATGACTGACCCTGTCCTTGGTAATTCCAAACAAGTGAGCACACTGAAACTGGGACTGGGACTGGGATTGGCTCTGGGTGCCTGGCTTCCTGGATCCCAAGTTCAGAGATTTCCATCAACAAGGAAGTGAGGTGATGTAATTTTCTTCTGGAACTGAATGAGGTCACTGCTTTGGTACACATATGTCGTAACAGTTGCTTCCAAGAGTCCCATGAGATGGAGGCTGCCCCCACTTCCTGTGACACTTTCACAAGTTAGAATGGTATATCAACCATAGGCACCCTGGAACAGCTCTCCACACAGGCCTGGTTTGCTCCACCTTCTCCACATTGAGAAGAGAGTGGCTCATTCATACACACCCCTTCATCCTGATCAAGTTGATTTCCACGGATGATGACTTTTGTACTATCAGTTCCTCCATAGCGGCATACAACTTCTCCAGGGATTATTTCTTCATGGACCTTTGAGGAATATTCCCTACATTCCTGAATTGTAAGACTAACTCTGTCCCTGCTCTTCTGTAAAGCAAGATTGAGGAAACAGTGTATGGTTAGGATTAATAACATGTTCAATTTGCGTTAGGAATCATTCTGCGAGATGAATAATGGTATTGGGAACCTGCGATATTTATAAGAATATAGAGGTGAAATATAAGTATGAAAACAGAAATCTAGGTAAGATTTGAAGCCCAGAAGGGCATTTGGCCCTTGATGGTGATACTTAGCTTTGAATTACGTTCTGCAAAGATATCTCAGATAAATCAACATACAATGGCATAGGACCATTTACCTTGGATGAATGAATGTATTAGAGAACATCCCGTCAAACAGAGATAGTCGGTAGGATTAGGAAGGTAGTCGGTAGATTTTGCAAGAAGAGTGAGTATAGGATTTGGACCAAAACTTTTTTAGCAATAGGGTTTCAGGTAGAGGATTAGTGTAAATATCAGCACATGTGAAGAGTCAGTCACAATGATGAACTGGTGAAAACATGTAGGAAATCTGATATCAAAACAGACATTAGGAAATCAGGCAAAGTATAAAGTGAGTGATAGGATTGGACATTTTCAACAGGCTTTATTGAATACATAATCTTAGGAAGAAACAAATATGTAGTCACCAATAGGATTGACATTTGAGAACATTAGGCAACCTGAACGTGGATGTTTTTGTTTTTAGTACTCCATGCTCACATTCCAATTAGGTTTTGGTACAAGCATAAGTGTGACCTTTGTTTTTTGTCTCTAGAATATTACTGTGATAAAATATATATGTAGATTAGGTGACATGAGGTTTTCTTCCACATTTCTGGGAGCAATTTTTTGAAGATGTATAAATTAGTATTGGGGTTATGAATAGTTTTACCCTGTGTCTACGAATATAGAAATAATGCATGAATAGACCATACTGTTAATAAATAATATAACTGATTCCAACTTTAAATAATGGATTGAATTGATATCTGAAAATATACAGGAAATCTTATACTGATATACATGCATTCATTCAAACGAGTTATACATCTAATGGTAATATTAGGGTTCTGGTTTATCAGGAAGAGTGTGTGAGTTTTGCTATTAATGATGTAGGGACACGTGAGCCAGATGCACGTTGGCTAGCCTAGATTACTATGTTTACCCGGCAGACTATCAAAGCCAGAAACAGCCACGGCTCTGTGAGGGAAAATCCTACTTCTTCTGTAAGTCATGGTGATATGAGCATATAGGAGCTTCCTGGTGAAACCCAAACTCCTTATCAAATTCAGTACACAGCATTTGCCATGTTACCAATTAGACAACCACAACCGATGGCCCCCAGAGGGGTCTCTAGATCTTCAAATTCTGTGTGACCTATTTAACTTAGGCAAGTGCTCAAAAGGGTGTAAGGAAATTCCCCTATGTGGAGGCCATTTCCCTCCTTCGCTCACATCCTGAACTATGCTTCTAAAATAGATCCTCACCCTCTGCCTTCTGCTCCAGACGCTCTGCTGTCAATTCCACCTCAGGAACCTGATTTCTCCTTTCCAATTACTAGATCAAATACCCAAACCTCCGCCAGTTCTCAGACCATTGCCCCCTTGCAGAGGTAGCAGGTAATGAGGTACCCTTCCACCCACTCACTCCTCTCTTCTCCTGTCAGTGCCCGCACCGGGTCCCACCAGGTACTCTTACAAGCTAACCCAAAGCTCAAACAGGCTGAGGAGGTCCCTCAGACCCCTATCCAAGATGTAATGAAAATGGCCTTTAATGTTGCTTTGTAAAAACTGAAAAGAGGTTACTTAAAATTAAAGTCCCTCACAGGCTTTTTGGGATACTCAATCCCATCTTCCCCTCTGCTCTACCTGTTCTAATGCTAAAGTTTTTGTTGCTATAAAAATCCCAAACCCCTTTTCCATTATTCTTTTATATCTCTCCTCATTCTCAGATCCACATAGCTGCTCTCACCCCCCGCCTTACACGTCTTCCCCCTCTGTACCAGGACCACAGAAAATTCTTAACTGACCTTCTCCAGAAGTCTTCACCATGCCTGACTTTAGGACATTGAGCAAAAGAGTCCCTAAAAAAAGTTCAATGTAGATAAACTTCCTCTTTTCTTGTTGCCCTATTCTACTTGCCACTGGCTGGAAATATCAGCACTCCTAAGCTAGACACTCCCTTACTAGTTTTTCACAAAATATATGAACAAGGCCTCTGGCCTTGAGCTGGGGCTTCACAGAGATGGCTACATTTCTAAGATAAAGAAGTTACCAACTGGGCTCCATTTTAACAGCTGGCAGGGGAAAAAAAGAGAAGACAAAAGCTCCCCCCCTCCCAGGTGTCATTAAAAAGTTAACTTGCCCAGAACAGAGGAAATAAACAGAAACAAAAACTGCTTTTTGTGAACTTCTGCAGACTCTGAACTTCTGAGCTCCTTCCCTTACATGTTGGGTACAAAATTCTGAAACTACCTAAACTTGGGGTTCAGAGGATTAATTGATGACAACAGAAGCAATGCCCTCTAAATCTGTTTGCAACCAAATAGGACTGATTCCCTAGCTTCAGTGGTATATCAGGTTCCTTGCCATGTCCATCCATAAAACAGTATAATTCTATATACTTAAATATTGTTTATGTTTTCATAAAATGGTCAACAGATGTGATTAATTATGTAATGGTGCAGATGTTTCCCAGAGTGCTCTATCATGATGCAGGTTCAGTTAAAAATCAAATAGGGCGGGCATACAACACAGTTCCGCAGGGAACCTGTATCCATCACTTTAGGCATCCTATTAGGAATAGGAGTTGCTGCAGGGGTGGGCACAGGAACCACTGCCCTAGTCCATGGGACACAACAAATCACCCAATTAGAAGCAGCAATAGACCAAAACTTAAAGATATTAAAAACCTCCATCACAGCTTTACAGGAATCTTTAACCTCTCTCTCTGAAGTAGTTTTACAGAACAGTGGAGGGTTGGACCTCCTCTTCATGAGAGAAGGGGCCTTTGTGCTGCATTGAGGAAAGAATGTTGTTTTTATGCCAACAATACTGGAGTTGTAAAAGAATCTATGAATAAATTAAGAAAACGCCTTGAAGAGTATCACGAGAGACAGAGGCCTAAAAAGGGTTGTTTGAGTCTTGGTTCACACAGTCCCCGTGGTTAACAATGCTTTAATCAGCCTTGTCCGGTCCATTAATAATCCTAATATTATTTCTAACTGTAGGGCCCTGTTAGCTCAATCGTGTAGTTTCCTTTCTCCAAGCTCAAATTGGAAAAGTTAAACTTATGGAAATCAGACAACAATATACCCCACTAGGAGACATAAAATATGACACCCCCAATGATTACCTTTGTGATTAAAAATAAACAGAAAAAGAAGTGGGGAATGAAATGTTAATAAAATAGGTACTTGTCACTTCCTGTTTTTCTGTATGCTTAACAAAACACTGTTGAAATCTTGAGAACTGTTTGCTAATCTTCCTCCCAGTATGTGCTGTCCCCAACTGCCAAAATGCAGAATGTACTCCCTCACACATTTACACGCAAACCGCCCACTTGCACTGACCCATCAATAAACTTCACTCCCTGCCCTCTCCAAGGAAAGTATATTAGCTCTGCTTAAGCTTTTCTCAGGGCTCTCTGCTAAATTCAAGTGAGCTCTGAGCCCCAGCATGCTGGACCCCCAATAATCCCTTTGCTGTTGCATGAGACAGTCTCTTGGTGGTCTCTTCCTCCGATGCTCACCAGACCTTTACATTGGTACAATCATAAGTGTGATATTTGCTTTTAGTGTCCAGAATATTAATGTGAAAAAATGTATACGTAGGTCAGGTGACATGAGTATTTCTTCCACCATTTCTGGGAATAATATTTTGAAGACGTATAAAATAGTATTGTGGGTATAAAGAGTTCTACCATGTGTCTATGCTTATAGAGATAATGCATGAGTAGACAATACAGTGTATAAATAATATAACTGGTTCCATTTTAAATAATTGATTGAATGGATATCTGAAAATATATAAGAAATCATATATTGATATACAGTCATTCATTCCAACCAGTTATACATCTAGTGGTAATATTAGGGTTATGTTTCATCAAGTAGGGTGTGTGAGATTTGCTTCAAAAGTAATTATGGAAATCGAAGATAATGTGTTTGGAAAGAAGTCTCATGAAAATACCAGTCAAGAAACATGGAGGAATATATCTGTTCTGAAGTAGAAATTGATTGAAAGTGAAACAAATGCCTATAAATGTGCGAACTTGTAGATGAAATATATATATATATATATATATATATATATATATATATATATATATATATATATATATATATCTCCAATGATGTGAATAAACTACAGAAATCGTAATGTACCAGTGTTGAAAAAAAAATGAACTTAAAAATAGACATCATGTCCAATAGGAGTCTAATCGCATTCATGTTAAACTGGGTCAGTTACCTTAGAAATATTAGGATTTGTATACACAATTCACTGAGGTAGTTTTTAGTAGTAGGAAACAAATATGTATTTCAGGTGGATGAATATTTCTGAGAATAATCTTGTGAAAAGATGATTATAAATCCACATATAGAAACAGGAGTGAATTTAGGAAATGTATAAGACACAGATATTTCATATTTTGAAAAATCTGGAGAGTATATATATATATATATATATATACACACACAAACACACACACAGATAATAAAAAGTACCACTATATGCAATTGAAATTCACCATGAAATATATATCATCCACAGATCAAAAATATTCATTTTACTGAACATGGATTTATGAATAATCTTGTTCAGCTAGGAAGCTCACCCATAGGTTGAATTTTCAGTTCCAACATCGTTTAGGAGGAGTGATCTCTTCTCACAATTTGTATCTGCCATGTCTGCGACCACAAAATAATGTACATGTGGTACCAGGTAGAATTTTACATGTGCTTATAAAAATACATATGCTGAATTGGCTACAGAAAAAGAGAGACTGAATTCACATATTTGTTAACTTTAAAAACACATTAAGAACGATTTCAACAAAAAATTGACTAGATTCATAACTCCTACCCTATATATTGCAAAAGGCAAGTGCAACTATACACCATGCCTCTTCTGAACTGCTTGTATTTAAATTCTGTTTGAGTTATCTTTCTCCATCATATTAGGATTAGTAGTAACAGTCTAGTAGGGTATGGGGTAGTGTCAAGGATTCATTATTTCGAATGGAAAATTGGAAAATGAATCCAATGTGTATGCAAATATGTGCTACACAAAAATCCTCCCAGTCTCATCCAGAACAATTCCTTGACATTACTTTCGCCCCAAGTAAGACCCAATTAGAGGAGAAGGTTTATAAAATATGTGAATCCATATCTGGAATGGCAATTGCTCAGGAGCTCACAACTTCGGAGGTGGTAGAGGAGTTTCTAAAAGTAAGGGACAGGGTAAAACTCCACAATCATGGAGCTCTGCTGGCCTAAAGACTTCTTGAGAAACTGCCACTGAGGTTGGGCACTTGAAATATATGATGTTGTCAGGAGCTGTATCTTCTTTGTATTGAGACCATCAAAGCTGGGTCTGCATCTATGTGACCTGGAGGACATGGTCTCTTATATTCCAATGAACGTTAGGCAACAGTGCTGAATTCTCTATATGTAGGTAAAATTTGGGCACTAGGGGCTAAGTGTCTCCCCGTGTGAACTATGAAGCTATTTGGTCATCCACCAATTGTCGTGGTGTTTCTTGCTGCTGCACTGTTAGTTTGGTATTTGTTTCACGGAATACAAAAATTTTAACAGGGACACAGTGCTGGAGGGATTTCTGTCATGTGTGGTGGTTCAGGGTCTGCAGGA
Source organism: Callospermophilus lateralis (assembly GCF_048772815.1). NCBI lineage: Eukaryota > Metazoa > Chordata > Mammalia > Rodentia > Sciuridae > Callospermophilus > Callospermophilus lateralis. The sequence continues at coordinate 129,701,794 of NC_135313.1, read as the reverse complement.
GAATGCACCAACCAGGCTTCTATCCCACATAGCTTGCTCCCTATACCATAGCAACCTGATTCTGAACATTGCAATGAAACTTCTCCCTATAACAAGATTCCTTTAAATACAAGGGTCTGCTGGAAGAACCATGTCAGTCAAAAGCCATTTGGAATCCAATGGCACATCTACATGGCCTCACCACAGATGTTTTATCACACACCTGCATACCACTTCTCTAGGACCACTAATCAACAGGCTCAAACTAACTGACATCTCTGTTCTACACCATTTGCATGAAACCCAGTCAATCAAGGCACTGTCTGTTACACTCATGATCAGCAACAGGACATTCAAGGTTCTCCAGTGAAACCTGGTCATGGAAATTTCAAAAATGTCATGATATTGATGTAGGCATTTTTCAAGGATTAATTTGGAGGCACTGTGGGTTTCAATTCATTCAGAATCCATTAAATGTTGAGGAAGATCATTTCAATGAAAGCTCTGGAGAATTGTCACAGGCAAGGCTTCCCAAAGAGTGGCCAAAAGGTTACATGAAGCCAGGACCATAGAGGTCTACAATGTGAGGTCCATGTGTGTTTTGACTCTCAACTATGGCTGCCAAGTCTTTCAAATAAAATCATATGATATCATGGCTGAGATTCCCTGTGCTCTGTGGAAAGCAAAAATGGGCCTAGATCTCAGATTCCAAGGGCGACTCTCATCCGTGTCCTCCTAAAATCCCAACACAATTCATGGCAATAGTTCTCTGAGGACAATTCTACAACACAGTCTCTTAGGGGAATCACACCAGAGTTTAAATCCAGGTGGACCCAGGCATCTCTTCCAACCGCAACACAAATGACCAAAATTAAATCCCAAACACTCCCACATAGCCCTCATATCCTTCCATATAGACACTCATTATAACCTCTGGCTGAAGGTTTCCATGAGGGGCACATCCAATGACAGTGTCCAAAATAAGCTCCCTTGCTCCTCATTTGCCTAACATCATTGTGGCCAGGACACCTTTCCTGTGAACCAGGAGTGGTCAAATAGGCCTGACTTTAATACTGCTCTGCTTCTCCAATTTGACTCCTACTGACTGTCAGGTATAGATTCTTTATGTGATTTGGAGTCATGAGGAAATCCAAGCACCTCTGAAGGGCTTTGAATAACTCATTTTACACAGAGGATCCTTATTTTCACTTGATGGAGGTCAGGAACCTCACAGAGGAAGACGAGACTTCATCCAGAATGAATGATCTTTTTGCCATTTTGGTTTTGGATGCACATATGGTATCTTTCTTTAGATCCATCTGGTGGTGAGAATCTAAGCCACAACCTCACAAAGGGCCAAGATGCTGATTCAGACACATCCCTTTCCAAAGCAATTAAGCAAAGAGCCACAGGTGATGCCCATTCATTTTCACTTGAAAACTGTTTTCTTCAGGCTTCACAAAGGGTGGTCTGAGGCAAAGACCTTCCTGACATTCAGGGCAACAGAACAATAGGTAAGCAAAAGACCGAAAGCAGGGTTTCTCCACTGAGACTTTCCTGGTCATACTGATATCTGATTTTTCTGAGATGCTCCCATTACCTTCAGCTATTCAGTACATGGCCATTTCATAGAGCTTGGAGGTGGTTCATATCTTGGACACAAAACCATGAGCCTATCCTGGATGGTTACCAGAATTCAGGAAGAAAACTGGAAGTTAGGAAGACAGTAGTTGTTGCCCATCTATAAGGCAAGCTGCAGTCCATTCATAAATTGGGCAGGATGAATGCTGGGAGCTTTCTACTAGACATGACAAATCCATTGATGCATTCTCTAATGTCTACAACCACGGACACAGTGGGATACACAGACATAGAAACACTCGCCTTGTCAAAGGACATACAAGAAACAGTCCACTCCAAACCAAACAAATCAACTTTCCTACCTATTCTCAGAACATGAGATAAAACCACATAATCACATGCACACCCCAAAAGCACCTCCTTCCCCCAAGGAGGTCTGTGAGTATATGGAGTGTCCTCTGACTTGTGGACCATACTATGTTCCCCCAAAATGGCCTGTACTGTCTCAGATCTTGTCTCCTTGTCCAACTCTGTGAAATTGTCAGGAGCCAGGGGTGAACAACTACCTGATTTCCCAGGAAAGGCCCCTCTTCAGAGCTTTTCATGCATTTGGACATCCTCACATCAGTTGGTACCAAGAAAGATTGACCCTGTCCTCGGTAAATCCAAACGAGTGAGCCCACTGGGAGTGGGACTGGGACTGCCTCTGGGTGCCTGGCTTCTTGGATCCCAAGTTCAGAGAGTTCTATCACCAAGGAAGTTAGGTAGGTCAATTCCTTCAGGAACTGAATGAGGTCACTGCCTTGACAACCACTTTGTCCTAACAGTTGCTTCCAAGGGTTCCATGAGATAGAGGCTGCCACTAATTCCTGTGACACTTTCACAAGTTAGAATTGTATATCAACCATAGGCACCGGGAAACAGCTCTCCAAACAAGCCTGTTTTGGTCCATCTTCTCTACCTTAAGAAGAGAGATCCTGATTCAGACACATTCCTTCATCCATACCACGGTGTTTGCCATCAAGAGGATTTTGCTCTCTTAGGTCCTTCATAGCTGCCTACATCTTATCCGGGGATAATTTCTGCATGTACCATTGAGGTTCTCAGCAGGTGGAATATTCCCTATATTCCTGTATTGTAAGACCAACTCTGTCCCTGCTCTTCTGTGACGTTAGATTGAGGGAACAGTGTATGGTTAGGGTTAATAACAGGTTCGATTTTTGTTAGGAATCATTCTGCGAGATGAATAATGGTATTGGGAACCTGCGATATTTACAACAATATACAGGTGAAATATAAGTTTGAAAACAGAAATCTAGGTAAGATTTGAAGCCCAGTAAGGCATTAGGCCCTTTGGTGAAATACTTAGCTTTGAATTATATTCTGCACAGATGTCTTAGATAAATCGAGATACAATGGCATAGGACCTTTTACCTTGAATGACTGAATGTCAAAGAGAACATCCAGTCAAAAAAAGAGAGTCGGTAGGATTAGGAAGATAGTCAGCACGTTTAGAAAGAAGAGTGAGTATAGGAGTGGGACCAAAAGTTCTTTAGCAATAGGGTTTCTGGTAGAGAGTGAATGTAAATGTCAGCCCATGTGAAGAGTCAGTCAAAATAATGAACTGGAATAATATGTAGGGAAGAAGATATCAATAGAAACATTAGGAAATCATGCAAAGTATAAAGAGAGTGATAGGATTAGACATTTTCAGCAGGCTTGAGGTTGAATATATAGTCTTAGGAAGAAACAAATATGTAGTCACCAATAGGATTGACATTTGAGAGCATTAGGCAACCTGGACATGGATGTTTTTAGTAATCCCTGCTCACTTTCCATTTAGGCTTTGGTACAATCATAAGTGTGACCTCTGCTTTTTCTGTCCAGAATACTACTGTGATATAATGCATATGTAGATCAGGTGTCATGAGTATTTCTTCCACCATTTCAGGGAGCAACATTTTGAAGACGAATAAATTAGCATTGCGGTTACAAATAGATGCACCCTGTGTCTATGAGTATAGAGATAATGCATGAATAGACAATACTGTTAATAGGTAACATAACTGGTTCCAACTTTAAATAATGCATTGAATTGATATTTGAAAATATACAGGAAATCATATATTGATATACAATCATTCATACATCTTAATGGTAATATTAGGGTTATGGTTTATTATGAAGAGTGTGTGAGTTTTGCTTCAAAATGATTATGGAAATCGAAAATAATGTGTTTGGAAAGAAGTCTCATGAAAAGACCATTCAAGAAACCTGGAGAAATACATGGGTTCTGAAGCAGGAAATGATTGAAAGTGAATCAAATGCCTATAAATTTGTGAACTTGTGGATGGAATATATATCCTATGATGTTCATAAACTGAAGAAATAGTAACTTACCAGTGTTGAAATGAACTTCAAAATACACATCCTGTCCCATAGGAATCTACTTGCATTGATGTTAAACTGGGTCACTTACTGTAGAAATGTTAGGATTGTATCCACCATTCACTGAAGTTTTTTTTCAGTACTAGAAACAAATATGTAGTTCAGGTGGATGAATATTTCTGAGAATAATCTTCTGAAAAGTTGATTATAAATCCACATACATGAACATGAATGAATTTATGTAGTGTATAAGACACATATATTTCGTATTTTGAAAAAAAATTGGAGAGTTTGTATATATATGTATATATATATATATATATATATATATATATATATATATACACACACTACACACACACTACACACACTACACACACAAAAAATTAAAATAGCAATATATATGCCAATTGAAATTCATCATAAATTATATATCAACCACAGATGCAAAAATATTTATTTTACTGAACATGGATTTATGTATAATGTTGTTCTACTAGGAGGCTCACCCATAGTTTGAACTTTCAGTTCCAACAGCGTTTAGGAGGAGTGATCTCTTCTCACAATTTGTATCTGCCAAGTCAGCTCACCTCACAAGAATATACGTATGATACCAGGTAGGATTCTATATGTGCATATAAAAATACTTGTGCTGAATAGGCTACAGAGAAAGGGAGACAGGTATTCACATATTTGTTCACTTTAAAAACACATGGACAATTATTTAAATTAAAAATTAACTAGATTTATAATACCTACCCTATATCATGCAAATAAGGCAAGTCCAACTATACACCATGCCTCCTCTGAACTGCTTGCATTTTTATTCTGTTTGGGTTATTTTTCTCCATCATATTCGGATAAGGAGTCATAGTCTAGTAGGCTATGCTTTAGTGTCAGGTGTCCCGGCCAGCAGGACACATCAACTTGGGCGTCGAACCTAGTTGGGGAGGAATGAAGGGACAAGAGACATGAGAGATGATAGCAAGAGAGGAGTTCTGATCATGCTGCAAAATTTTATTGTTTTCACAGGGTATTTATATGCTGCGAATGGGAAAGCTCCCTTATAAGCAGTTGCTGGATGTCTTCACAGGGTGACATAACCTCAGGATATTTCCGTAAGTCAGATGGCCGCAGGATGTCTCAGGGAGATAGATTGCTGCGGGATGTCTCCCAGGCAGGATGTCTCCCAGGGCGCTGTTTCATGTAAGTGTCAGGCTATTCTTCAAAGGAGAGCTTCCTTCTAGCCTCTGACCTCTCCCCCTTTCTTATATAAAATATTTGACCATACATTATTGCCTATATTTTTAGGGGGTGATAGAGGCTCTGTTCCTCTAGGAGGCCTTAGAATATCTCGTGATCCAAGTGAGCGCCTTCACTAGGAGATTTTGTGGTGGCCTTTGCATGTTTTTGGAGGAGATGGCTTTGAGGAGGAACATGCCAACCGCCATGCACCAGAGCGTGTCATTCAGAGGTCTTGGGTTTTGTGGTCCGTGCATCCATCCTCCTGCAGTCCTTCCTGCACCCTCCGTTATTATGGCCCAACGTCCTCACTCCATGGGTGCGTCCTCCTGCAAGCAGAGGGGCCCATGGAGGAGAAAACCCTTATGGCAAGGACAGAAGACGGTTGTTCAGAGCTGTTACTCTTACTTTTATATAAGAAAGAGAGATCTTGAGGATGTAAACTTAAGAAATAAGCCTGTGAGAAGGGTAGAACATCCTTATAAATGTTGACAGCACTGTCGTCCATCTCCAGATGATGATAGTGGACCTCAATTGGCTTAGAGGCTAAAATATTAATCTGTTCTTTAATAAATTGTACCAGCCTGTTTATAATGCAAGGTCCTATGGACACCATTAAAAGTAAACCCAACAAAGGGCCTAATAGGGGAAGAAGGTAGGGTAGAAATCCATTAAGCCCACTACAGAGGGAATTTTTAAATAGTTCCCTTTGTCTCTATTTTAGTGCATACTATGCCTGATTTATTGGCATAAAAGCAGCATCGTTCCCCGAAGGCCAAGCAAATAGCTCCATGGTTAGCAGTCAGCAAATCTAAGCCTCATCTGTTTGAATGAACACTTCTGCCAGGGTGTCTATTTGGTCCTGCTAATCTTGTACATCTTGTACATCATTTATAAGTTGTTGATACGGGCGATGGTAAGAGTGTTTAGCTCTGCCTAAGCCAGTGTACCTGTGCCCACAGCAGCTGTTATTCCAGGGCTGGCAATGAGTGGTAAGGCCTGTATTGCCCGCCTTTGTCTTTTGACTAAGGTGTCTAGGCTAGGAATGGGTAGAGGTTCGTCTCATGGGACAATAGTCATATCAGGGAGTAATAAGGTAAGAAAACAGCCAGCAGTCCAATTCGCTGGAAGTTGGGGAAGACCGATTTTCCTCCACACATAAAAACTGTGCCATTGTGGTTACAAGGAGATGGGGTGGGTGAGGAATAATTTTGTAAAGTTGAGCAATTTCCAAAGGAAGAAACTCCAACATCAATATCATAGGTATTATACTGCATCACGCCTAAAAGACATAATATAAAAGTGCCTATAAGCTGTACTTTAAAAGGAAATCCAGGTAGGCATGTATTATCATTGTCTATGATAGAATAAATAGGAACTGCCATAGGCATGATTGCACCTGTTGTCATGCAGAGCCAGCAATCACAAGCAAGGGTGGGTTTGGAATTATTAAGCAAGGAGAAGGTAGTTTCCAACATTTCTAATGTATTGGTATCTAAACCTGGGAGCTGGGATTTAGGCTACATTAAGGGATAATATGTGAGCTCAGGGATTTGGGGTTGCAAAAGTTTGATTATTTGAGGATGCTTGACAGCATCAGTGGGTCCTCCACCATCGGAGACCCCTGTAGGGGCCTTAATGGGCCAGAAGGAGGGTTTACCGACAGTGCCTTGGTACCCAGCTGACTGTAGCTTGGTGTATTTGTGTTCTCCTCCCCGGTCAAAGAGAACGGGGGTATAATAAATAGTGGTCCCCCCTGCTGCATGAGTTTTAGTTAGGGAGGCTTCAAAAAATTGTTCTCCCTGCTTGTTAACACAAATTTAGAGTGACACATAACAAGAGCCATGCATCGCCTGGGTATGCGAACAGGTTGCAGAACAATTTTGGAGAGCTTTACTTGTACTATGGAGAATAATCTTTGGCTTGTTAACACATACCCATTTAGGCTGATGAACTCCTCCGAGTTTATGATCAATCTCGGCACAGAGGTAAGCCACTTTAGTCACGCAGTCAGCCGTCTGGGTCCATCTAGTTGGAGCCTGAGTCCAAGATCCTCCCTTGCATTTGCAGGGAGGGCCAAAAAGGTACTCCATGATATTGGAAGGTGTAGGGCTAAGGCCTGCATGTACAAACCTGTTCAGCAGAAGTGCCTTAAGCAGGATGCTCACACAGATTGTTGGCTGCATCCGAAAAACATGAAAATTTGTCCTCAAGGGGAGGACCTCCGTCCCTATGTTGAGGTAAGTCATTATCCTGTTTAACCAGGCGTTCTGGTAACCATTTTGGTGCTGCTTGCTCTTGGTCCAAAACACAAGCTGAGCCTCGTCCCCAGATGAGGACAGGATCTGGGCCTTTCCATTTATTTGTAAGAGCATCTGGCCAAATAACAGGTGGGCGAACAGAATTGGATGAGGGATGCCAGTGTCTGTCTGCAGCCGAATGGCCTTCACTGTCTAGGGTAAGAAAAAAAAGGGCAAATATTGCATGGTTAAGGCGATGCCTGGGAGTGGTAAATTCAAAGGCGGATGCCTTAAAGTGGGTTAGCCAAGTCTTTAAGGTAAGGTGCGCACCTTCCATAATGCCTTGGCCCTGAGGGTTGTATGGAATTCCAGTAGTATGACAAATTTGCAAGGTAGCAGAAAACTGTTTAAACGTGGCACTGGTATATGCAGAACAATTATCTGTTTCAATATGTATTGGTTTACCCATTACAGAAAAGCCTGAAACAAGATGAGAAAGGACATCTTTGGTAGCCTCTCCAGAATGTGGTGATGCAAAAATAAAGTCGCTGAAGGTATCTATAGAAACGTGTATATATTTGGTTTTACCAAATTCAGGAAAATGAGTAACATCCATTTGCCAAACCTGATTGGGCAGTAATCCTCGGGGGTTAACTCCCAAGTGTTGAATGGGGAGGGAGACAGTAAAATCAGGGAATGCTTTTACTATCTCTCCTGCCTGTTGCCTGGTAATTTTACAAAGTAATCTAAGGCTCTGGGAATTTAGATGGTGAAGATTGTGTAACTCCGTGGCCTTTTAAATGAAGCCAACAAAAATTGGAAACATGGAACGAGTTGTGGCGTCAGCATCGGCATTACCTTGTGTCAGAGGCCCGGGAAGATCAGAGTGTGCCCTGATGTGTCCTAAGAAAAATGGGTGTTGTCTGGCCTGAATTAGCTGCTAAAGCTGTTAAAACAGAAAGGCCGCATTGGAAGAAGCCTTAATGGTGGGCGAAATCTCTAGCAGCAGCACAGAATGAACAATGTAGGCACTGTCTGCATAAATATTAACAGGATTATCAAAAAATGTTATAAAAACTTGTGTTATGGCAAACAACTCCACAAACTGTGCTGACTGATATTCAGTATCAAAGGTGGTAGGCTGGTTATTGATAAAAAAGACCGCATGGCCATTACTTTAACCGTCTGTAACGACAGTAAGGACTTGAGGAATGGGAGATTTATGAGTAATTTTGGGAAAAATAAATGGATGTAACTAGACAAAATGTAAAAGGGGGACATTGGGGAGGTGGTTATCAATTGTTCCCAAAAAGCCTGATAGGGCCATACCCCATTCATTCACTGGCTGTAGTAAAAATTGGGTTTGGTTCTTAGTATATGGAATAAAATATTATCAGGGTCTTTGCCAAAATGTTGTCGAGAAAGCAAACGACGTTTAATAATAATAGACACTACCTGAGCAACATAAACAGTAATTACCTTGGAGGAAGTGGTGTGTAAATGGACCCAAAGCAAGGGGCAGGCTTTATTTTTAAAATGTGAATCTCAATGCCAAAATATTCCTGTGGGTGTATGAGGAGTGGTTAAAATAACGAGAACCAGAGGAAGGTTATAAGAAATTTGTGTAACAAACTGTTGGGCAATGGCTTCTGTGACTTGGTTTAATGCCTGTCATGCCTTGGGAGTAAGCTTTTGAAAGGAGGAGGGGTGGGAAATACCTCTCAAAACATCATTAAGTGGCAAAAGTACACAAGTGGGTATTTTTAAATATGTTCTTAGCCATTGAATATCCCCCAGTTATTTTTGAAAATCACTAAGGGTGTGAAGATGGTCCACACGTAGTTGTATTTTAAGAATTTGGATCTGATTATCTTGAAGTTTATTGCCCAAATAGGTATAAGGGTCCTGTGTTTGAACCTTATTGAGGAGCTATCTGTAGTCCCAAGGTAGTGAGGGTTTTGTAAAGTTCCAAGTAACAATTATTAAGGTGATGGGTATTAGGTGCATCAATTAACAAATCATCCATATAATGGAAAATATAAATTTGTGGCCATCGCTCTTTCACAGGGTCTACTGCTTGAGCAACGCATTTATGGAAAAGACTAGGGCTGTTGGCCATACCTTGGGGAAGAACCTTCTATTGAAATCTCTGCATAGGGCCCTGAAAATTAATGAGAGGGAGACAAAAGGCAAAATAGGATCTATCCTCAGGATGTAAAGGAATGGTAAAAAAGCAATCTTTTAAGTCAATAACCATTTTACAATAGTTTTTGGGAATAGCCACTGGTGTGGGAATATCTGGCTGTAGTGCTCCCATCGGGCACATAACTTTTTTAATGGCTCACATATTGTAAAAGGAGGCACTTTCCTGCTTTTTTCTTGATAACAAAAATAGGAGTGTTCCATGGTGAGGTTGAGGGCTCTACATAGCCGGCTGCCAGCAGTTCCTGCAATAACATGGAGGCAGCCTCTAATTTTTCTTGTATAAGCGGCCAATGATCCATCCACAAAAGAGTCTTAATCTCCCAAATAACTCTATCTCCATCGGGTACAGGAGGTCAGGGACCGACACTAAAAATCAGAACACCCAAGACCATATGTATTTGTTTTTTGTATGGTTTGTAAAGACTCAACCAGTCCTTGTCTCAGTCTCAAAAGCCCTGTACCAGGAACAAAATTCATTTGAAGCATTTGATGAGTCACCATGGAATTGGGACTGGCAAGAATAACTTCCATTTGACTCAAAATATCTCAGCCCTGTAGGTTAACAGGGAGGTCAGGAACAACGAAAGGAGTGACAGTTCCCTTATTACCCTCTTTATCAGTCCAGCTAAGAGCCCTAGAGCTGACCAGAAAATTTTTGACTGTCCTATCCCTTTAAGGTCAGTCAAGGGTGGGGTGAGGGGCCAACCTGATGGCCAGTATTTTTGAGAAATTATTGTGGCATCAGCTCCAGTATATAGAATTCCTTGAAATTTCTTTCCTTCAATAAATAAGGTAAGGGTGTGTCTATTGTGAGAAATGGGTTGAACACAATATACATCAGAAGAGCCCAAGGAGGCAATTCCCTGCAGTAGGTTTGGGCGGTGGAAGTGCCTCCTGAACCCAAGGGAAGGGTTATTTATTATGGAGGTCTTGTTCCTGCTTGGATGGCCATAACTCAATTAATATCTGTGGCCAGGATTTTTATTTCTCCAGTGAAATCATTATCATTAATGCCAGGGAAGACCTGAACACCTTTGTAAGGTAGTAGAGGTTCTTCCAAGAATAAGGGCACTCGTATGAGATGGAGGGGGACCCATAATTCCAGTGGGTATTATCTGGGGCCCTTGAAATGTGTCTAATATTGTATCAGTGGCAGCACAAAGGTGGAATCCTGCGCTGCCTGGGGTGGCTAGTTGGAGGGAGGCAATTGTGGAGAAGGATTTTGAGGTAGGTTGGGAGTTTGGGAGGGAACAAACGTTATTGCCCCTGGGTTTGTCCTGGGGGAGGTCGTGGCCAGGTGCTGGCCCCACAGGAATTTTCCTGAGAAGCAGGAAGAAATAGGCTGTCCCAGGGCATTTGTCTTAGATCTACACTCACTGACCCAGTGATGACCTTTACCACATCTAGGGCAAAGTGTAGCTCGGGGAAGTTTAGTCCCAGTTTGAGGAGATGCTATTCCTAGGCTTTGTTTGCCTGTAGGACACTTGCGTGCAAAATAGCCAGGTTTTTTACAAGTAAAGCAAGTATGTGAGCCAGGATTGTGAAAGGCCTTGGTAAAGGCGGCACCTAAAGCGAGACGCATTGCATGGGCTGCACCTACCCCTGGACAGAGTCTAATAAAGTCAGAATGTTTCCCTTTATCCTTGTGTGGTCGAAGAACATCCTAACATGCCGGGTTGGCGTTTTCAAAGGCAAGATGTTTTACAAAGGTGCTTTCGCTTTTGCTTGGTCCAAGCAAGCATTCTGCAGCTAGGTTAAGCCGGGGAACAAAGTCGCTATAAGGCTCATCAGGTCCTTGTCGAATTTTTGCCAGGGAAGTGGTAGTGGAGGCCTTTTGAGGGAGGCGTCTCCAAGAATGTAAGCCAGCCACCTGAATCTGCACCAAAAGTCCAGCAGGGAAAAGTGCCTGTTTAGTTTTAGTGTCAAAAGGCGCATTGCCCACTAGCTTAACATAAGTCCAGGATTTAGAGTAGGCCTTAGTTAAATTTTTGTGAGCAGTTTCCTGACAGTGCTCTTGAAATCTGCATTCCATAACAGGAAGTCTCCAGCACTGAGGGTACCTCGGGCTAGAAATTTCCAATCATTGGGAGTAAGCCATTGTGTGCTTTGGCTTTCTACTAAAGCCAATGTGTAGAGCTCAGTGGGTCCATAGTGAGCACAAGCCTTTTTAAGTTTTTCAAGAAAACACAGGCTTAATTTTTTGTAGACATTTTGGGTTCCTTCCTTCAGAGGGGTGAACTCCTCATCCTATGAGTCCTGATCTCCTCGATCCATTTCCCCGGCTTTCTCCTGTTGATCCTTGTCTAAGTCTTTGACTTCAGCCTGGGCAGGCTTATCTATCTGACTGCGGGTGACTTAGAAGGTGAGAACAGGCCAATGAAGGGCTTAGCCTTTGTATTAGATCACCTTGGGCAAGCTTGCGTTGACTTCATGCCTAAGGCAAATGAACAGAGCTCAGAGTCAAGGGATCTTAATTCTTTTAAAAGTTGGATCTGTTCCTGTCTACGTTGGAGAGACTCTCGCAAGGGAGCCAGGTTAGGCAAGGGAAGTAGGGAAAAATTATCTGGGGGGGGGCATTTGAACCCTGAAGGGCCAGACCACAAAAGGCAGGAGAGATATAGGAAGGAGGTGGATGTGTATGTCCTATAGGCTGTGGCAGGGTCCTGAGAGGTGCTGAGTGATAGTGAGCTGCTTCCTTCTCCAAAGTAACCTCCTCCCCAGGGGTCAATGTGTCTCTGCGATTTAAAACTGGATAAAGGCGGTTCGTAACCATTGGAGCCTTATTTATTAGGGTGGTATTTTGAGGGGGACCAGGAAGTTTCCCAGGGTCCTGTGGAGAATGAGAAGGGTCTATGTCTATACTAACTAATGGGCATGCCGAGGGGGACGAGAGGTCTTTTACATAGTCTCTTCCTCAATCTTGACAAGTTTTAAGGTACCATTGTCAAAGAGTGAACTTTTACGAATTTCATTAATTAAGTTTCAGTAAGAAAAGGTGGGAACAGGCACTTTTTCTGGGCCAAAGAATTCATAATAATCTTTTAAACAATCTCCTACTCTAAACCATCTTTTTCCATTTATGGTCCCTTCAAGGGGAAACCATGGACACAATTCACCATGTATGACAAGAAAAATTTTAAGTCCTTTTTCTTAACAGGCTCTCCCCATGTCTTGAAGGACTCCTTGAGGCCTGACAAAAACAAATCATGTGATGAAACTGCTTGTCCCATGGTGGGTCACTCACCAAGCGTCATTGCCACTCTCCACCTGGATCTGTCACTTGGTGGTATCTGCTGAGGCAATCGCGAGCTCCGCTTGACCAAGACATCCAAAAGGGCAAGGTTCCCAATCAGTCAAAAGCTCGAGCCCCAGTCGGTGGGCGACAGATTTCCCGGCCGGCAGGACACATCAACGTGGGCAGCGAACATAGATGGGGAGGAATTCAGGGACATGAGACACGAGAGATGACAGCCAGACAGCAGTTCTAATCAAGCTGCAAACTTTTATTGTTCACACAGGGGAATTTATATGCTGGAGATGAGAAAGCTCTCTTATCGGCTGTTCCTTGATGTCTTCACAAGGTGAGATAACCTCAGGATGTTTCAAGAAGACAGATGGCCATAGGATGTCTCAGGGACACAGATGGCATAGGATGTCTCCCAGACAGGATGTCTCCCTGGGGGCTGTTTCTTGTAAGTGTCAGACTATTCTTTGAAGGAGAATTCCTTCTACCCCAGACAGTCAGGGATTCAGTATTTTGAATGAAAAATTGGAAAATGAATCCAATGTGTATGCAAATATGTGCTACCCAAAAATCTTCCCACTCTCATTCAGAACACTGCCTTGACATTACCTTCACCAGAAGTAAGACACAATTAGAGGGGAAGAGTTAGAAATTCTGTGAATACACATCTGGAATGAAAAATGCTCAGGAGTTCACAAACTTGGAGGTGGTAGAGGAGTTTCCAAAAGTAAGGGACATTGTAAAAACTCCACAAACATGGAGCTCTGCCAGTCTAAAGACTTCTTGAGAAACTGCCTCTGAGGTTGGGCACTTGAAATATATGTTGTTGTCAGGAGGTTTAGCTTCCTTTGTAGTGACACCATCAAAGCTGGGTCTGCATCCATGTGACCTGGAAGACATGGTTTCTTATTTTCCAGTAAACATGAGGTAGCAGTGCTGAATTCTCTCTTTGTAGGTAAACTGTTTCCACTGGGGTATAAGTGTCTCCCAGTAGGGACTGTGAAGCCATTTAATCATCCTCCACTTTTTTGTGGTGTTTCTTGCAGCTGCACTGGGAGTTTGGTTTTTGCTTCAAGAAATACAAGGAGTTCAACTGAGACAAAGTGCTGGAGGGAGTTCTGTCATGTGTGGTCGGTAAGGGTCTACAGAAGAATGCACCAACCAGTCTTCTATCTCACATAGATTGCCCCCTAGACCATAGTAATCTGATTCTAAACACATCACTGAAACCTCTCCATATAACAAGATGCCTTTACATAGAAGGGACTGGGGGCTGCCCCATGTCAGTCAGAAACCATTTGGAAGCTAACGGAAGATCCATATGACCCCACCACAGATGTTTTAACACACATTGCAAACCACTACTCTAACCTGACTACTCAGCAGGCTCCAAATTACTGACCTCTCTGTTCTACACCATTTTCATGAAACCCAGTCAATCAAGGCACTGTCTGGTACACTCATGATCATCAATAGGACATCAAAAGGTTCTCCAGTGCCACCTGGTCATGGGAATTTCAAAAATTTAATAGTATTTATCTAGAGATTTTTCAAGGATGAAGTTGGAGGCACTGTGGGTTTCAATTTATTCAGGAACCATTAAATGGAGAGGAAGCTCATTTCAATGAAAGCTCTGGAGAACACTATCAGGGAAGGTTTTCCAAAGACAGGCCAAAAGGTCACAGGAAGCCAGGCCCATTGAGGTCTACAGTGTGAGGTCCATGTGTGTTTTGACTTGCAAATATGGCTGCCAAGTCTTTTAAATAAAATCATGTGATATCCTGTCTGAGATTCCCAATGCTCTGTGAAAAGCCACCCTGGGCCTAGATATCATTTTCCAAGCGTGACTCTCATGCATGGACTCCTAAAATCCCAACTCAATACAAAGCAATACTTCTTTGAGGTCAGTTCCAGAACACAGTCTCTAGGGGAATCACACCAGTGTTCAAGCCCAGGTGGACCCAGATATCTCTTCCTACAGCCACACAAATGACCACAATTAAAACCAAAACACTCCCACATGGCCCTAATCTTCTTCCATATAGACACTCATTATATCCTCAGGCTGTAGCTTTCCATGAGGGGAACAGCCAAAACAGTGTCGAAAATAATCTCCCTTGCCCCCATTTGCCTAAAGTCAGTGTGGCCAGGACACCCTTCCTGTGAACCAGGAGTGATCAAAGAGGCCTGCCATTAATACTGCTCTGATTCTCCATTTTGAGGCCTACCAACTGTGGGGTTTAGATTCTTTATGTTAATTGGAGTCATGAGAAAACCCAAGCATCTATGGCCTACTCCCTGCAGGGCTTTGAAGAACTCATTTAACGCAAAGGATCTCTATTCTCAATGATCGAGGTCAGGAACCTTACAGAGGAAGGTGAGACTTCATCCACAATGACTGCTCTTTTGGCTAATTTGGTTTTGGATGTACACATGGGATTTTTCTTTAGATCCATCAGGTGCTGAGAATCTAAGCCACTTCCTCACACAGGGCCAAGAGGCTGATTCAGACACATCCCTTTCCAAAGCAATTAAGCAAAGAGCCACAGGAAATGCCCATACGTTTCCATTTGAAAACTGTTTTCTTAATGCTTCACAAAGGGGTGGCCTGAGGCAAAGACCTTCCTGACATTCAGGCAACAGAAGAATAGGTAAGCAAAAGGCCCAAAGCAGGGTTTCTACACTGAGACTTTCCTGGTCACACTGATATCTGAGTTTTCTGAGATGCTCACCATTCCCTTCAGCTATCCAGTACATGGCCATGTCACATAGCTTGGAGGTGGTACATATCATGGACACAAAACCATGATACTATTCTAGAGATTGGCCAGAATTCAGGAAGAAAACAGGAACTTAGGAAGATATTAGGTGTTGCCCATCCATAAGGCAAGCCGCAGACCATTCATAAATTGGGCAGGATGAATGCTGGGAAGATTTCTACTAGACAGGACACGTGTATTGATGCATTCTCTTTTCTAATGTCTACAACCACGAACACAGTGGGATACACAGACATAGAAAACCTCTCCTTGTCAAACAACTTACAAGAAACAATTCACACCAAACCAAACAAACCGACTATCCTACCTATTCTCAGAACATGAGACAAAACCACAAACCCACACCCACACCCACACAGACCCCCAAGTAGGTTTGTGACAATACGGAGTGTCCATTGACTGGTGGGACATAATATATTCCACTATAATGGGCTGTGCTGGTTCAGATCTGGTCTCCGTGGCCAACTCTGTGAAGCTGTCAGAGGCTAGCGGTGAGCCTCCACCTGCTTTCTCAGGAAAGGCCCCTCTTCAGACCTTCCTGGCATTTGGCCAGCCTCACATCAGTAGGTACCAAGAAAGACTGACTCTGTCCTTGGTAAACCCAAACAAGTTTGACCACTGGAACTTGGACTGGGACTGGCTCTGGGTGCCTGGCTTCCTGGATTGAAAGTTCAGAGAGTTCCGTCACCAAGGAAGTGAGGTGAGGTCACTTCCTTCAGGAACTGAATGAGGTCACTACCTTGGCAACCACTATGTCCTAACCCTTGCTTCCAAGGGTCCAATGAGATGGCGGCTGCACCTACTTGCTCTGATATTTTCACAATTTAGAATGGTGTATCAACCATAGGCACCTGGGAACAGCTCTCCACACAGGCCTGGTTTGGTCCATCTTCTCTACATTAAGAATATAGAGACTGATTCAGACACAACCCTTCATCCTGACCAGGTTGCTTTCCATGGAAGATGACTTTTGCTCTCTCAGGTCCTTCATAGCTGCCTACATCTTCTCCAGGGATCATTTCTGCATGGACCTTTGAGGTTCTCAGCAGGTGAAAGACACTGGACATTCCTGTATTGTAAGACCAGCTCTGTCCCTGCTCCTCTGTAAAGTTTGGTTGAGGGAAGAGTGTATGGTAAGGGTTAATAACAGGTTCAATTTGTGTTACAAATCATTCTGCTGAATGAATAATGGTATTGGGACATTGTGATATTTATAAGAATATATAGGTGAAATATATGTATGAAAACAGAAATTTAAGATTTGAAGCCCAGAAGGGCATTAGGCCCTTCGTTGGAATACTTAGTGTTGAATATCATTCTGCACAGATGTCTCAGATAAATCCATACACAATGGCATAGGACCTTGAAACTTGGATGATTGAATGTGGAAGGGAATATCCAGTCAGAAAGGGATAGTTGGTAGGATTAGGAATATAGTCGGTAGGTTTAGGAAGAAGAGTTAATATAGGATTTGGACCAAAAGTTCTTTAGCAAAATGTTTTCGGTTAGAGAGTGAATGTAAATGTCAGCACATATGAAGATTCAGTCACAATGATGAACTTTGAAAAATATGTAGGAAAGCAGATAATAATAGAGATATTACAAAATCAGTCAAAGTATAAAGTGAGTTATACGATTAGACATTTTGAACAAGGATGAGTTTGAATATATAATCTTAGGAAGAAACAAATATGTAGTCACCAATAGGTTTGACATTTGAGAACATTAGCCAACCTGAACATGGATGTTTTTAGTAATCCATGCTCACTTTCCTTTTAGGCTTTGGTACAATCTTAAGTGTGATCTTTGTATTTGGTGTAAAGAATATTACTGTGATAAAATGTATATGTAGATCAGGTGACATGAGTATTTCTTCCAGCATTTCCGAGAGCAATGTTTTGAAGTCCAATAAATTAGTATTGGGGGTACAAAGAGGTGTACCCCGAGTCTATGAATATAGAGATAATGCATGAAGAGACCACATTGTGAATAAATAATATAACTGGTCTCACTTTAAATAATGGATTGAATTGATATCTGAAAATATATAAGAAATCGTATATTGATATACCATCATTAATTCCAACCAGCAATACGTCTAATGGTAATATTAGGGTTATGGTTTTTCATGAATTGTGTGTGAGTTTTGCTTCAAAAGTGATCATGGAAATCGAAAATAATGTGTTTAGAAAGAAGTCTCATGAAAAGACCAGTCAAGAAAATGGAGGAATACATGTGTTCTGAAGAATAAAATGACTGAAAGTGAAACAATTGCCTATAAATTTGCGAATTTGTGGATGAAATATATATCTTATGATGTGCATAAACTGAAGGAATAGTAATGTTCCTGTGTTGAATAGAAATGAAAGTCAAAATTCATATCATGTCCCATAGGAATCTACTAGCATTGATGATAAACTGGGTCAGTTACTTTAGAAATATTAGGATTTGTATGCACCATTCACTGAAGTTACTTTTCAGTACTAGGATACAAATATGTATTTCAGGTGAATGAATATTTTTGAGAATACTCTTGTGAAAATTTACTTATAAATCCACATACATGAATATGAATGAGATTAGAGGGTGTATAATAAGACACATATTTCATATTTTGAAAAATCTGGAGACTGTATATATATATACAAACACACAGACATTAAAAATAACATAATATATGCCAATTGAAATTCATCATGAAATATATATCATCCACAGATCCAAAAATATTTATATTATTGAACATGGATTTATGTATATTGTTGTTCAACAAGGAAACTAACTCATATGTTGAATTTTCAGTTCAAACAGCGTTTAGGCGGAGTGATCTCTTAAATTTTGTATCTGCCAAGTGAGTCACCTCATAAGAATGTACGTGGGGTATCAGGTAAAATTCTATAATTACATGTAAAAATACATGTGCTGAATAGGCTACAGAGAAAGGGAGACAGGAATTCACATATTTGTTTACTTTAAAACACATGGAGAACTATTTCAACAAATAATTGATTAGATTTATAACTCCTACCCTTTATAATGCAAAAGGCAATTCCAACTATACACCATGCCTCCTCTGAACTGCTTGTATTTCTATTCTTTTTGGGTTATTTTTCTCCATCTTATTAGAATTAGTAGTCAGAGTCTAGTAGGGTAGGTGTTAGTGTCAGCTATTCAGTATTTTGAATGGAAAATTGGAAAATGAATTCAATATGTATGTAAATATGTGGTACACAAAATTCTTTCCACTGTCATTCAGAACAATGCCTTGACATTACAATCTCCCCGAGTAAGACACAATTAGAGGAGAAGGGTTAGAATATCTGTGAATAAATATCTGGTATGGAATATGCTCAGGAGTCACAACCTTGCAGTTGGTAGAGGAGATTCCAAAAGTAAGGGACAGGGTAAACACTCTACAAACATGGAGCTCTGCTGACCTTATGAGAACTTGAAAAACTGCCTCTGAGGTTGGGCACTTGAAATATATGTTGTTGTCGGGAGCTTTAGCTTCCTTTGTAGTGAGACCATCAAAGCTGGGTCTGCATTTATGTGACCTGGAGGACATGGTTTTTTATTTTCCACTGAATATGAGGCAGAAGTGCTGAATTCTCTCTTTGTAGGTAAACTGTGGACACGGGGGGCTAAGTTTATCCAAATGTGGACCATGAAGCCATTCGGTCATCCTCCACTTTTCGTGGTGTTTCTTGTTGCTGCACTGGGATTTTGGTAATTGTTTCATGAAATAAAAAGAATTCAACTGTTACCCGGTGCATGACTGAGTTCTGTCACGTGTGGTAGGTCAGGGTCTGCAGGAGAATGCACCAACCAGGCTGATATCCCACATAGCTTGCCCCCTTGACCATAGCAACCTGATTCTAAACATTGCCCTGAAACCTCTCCATATAACAAGATGCTTTTACATATAAGGTTCTGCTGGCTGAACCATGTCAGTCACAAACCATTTGGGAGCCAATGGGAGATCTACATGGCCCCACCAGAGATGTTTTATCACTCACCTCCTCACCACTCCTCTAGGCCCACTCCTCAGCAGGCTCCAACTTTCTGGCTTCTCTCTTCTGCACCATTTTCATGAAAACCACTCAATCAAGGCACTGTCTGGTATACTCATGATCAGCCACAGGGTATCCAAATATTCTGCACTGCCACCTGGTCATGGGAATTTTAAAAATTTCATGGCATTTATCTACCCATTTTTCAAGGATAAAATTGGAAGCACTATGGGTTTCAATTCATTCTGGAACCATTAAATGGTGAGGAAGCTCATTTCAATGAAATCTGTGGAGAACTCTCACAGGCAAGTCTTCCAAAATAGTGGCCAAAAGATCACATGAGTCCAGGAACATTAAGGTCTACAATGTGATTTCCATGTGTGTTTTGACTCTCAACTATGGCTGCCAAGTCTTTCAGAATAAAATCATGTGATATCCTGGCTGAGATTCCCAGTGCTCTGTGAAAAGCCACCCTGGGCCTAGATCTCAGTTTCCAAGGGCGACTCTCATGCGAAGCCTCCTAAAATCCCAACACAATTCTTGGCAATACTTCTCTGAGGTCAGTTCTAGAGCTCTGTCTCTAAGGGAAATCACACCAGAGTTTAAGCCCAGGTGGACCCAGTCATCTCTTCCAACCGCCACACAAATGACCACAATTAAAACCAAAACACTCCCACATAGCCCTCATCGTCTTCCATATAGACACTTAACATAACCTCTGGCTGGAGGTTTCCATGAGGGCTGCAGCCAAAGACAGTGTCCAAAATAACCTCCGTTGCCCCTCATTTGCCTAAAGTCACGGTGGCCTGGACACCCGTTGGGGCAACAAGGAGTGATAAAATAGGCCTGCTGTTAATACTGCTCTGCTTCTCCAATTTGAGGCCTACTGACTCTCAGGTATAGATTCTTTATGCGATTTGGATTCTGGAGAAAACACAAGCACCTATGGGCTAGACTCTTAAGGGCTTTGAAGAACTCATTTGAACCAAATGTTCCTATTCTCACTTGATGGAGGTCAAGAACCTTACAGAGGAAGGTGAGAGACTTCTTCCACAATGACTGCTCTTTTGGCCAATTTAGTTTTGGATGCACACATGGGATCTTTCTTTACATCCATCATGTGCTGAGAATCAAAGCCACAGCCTCACACAGGACCTAGAGCCTGATTCAGACACATCCCTTTCCAAAGCAATTAAGCAAAGAGCCACAGGTGATGCCCATTCATTTCCATTTGAAAACTGTTTTCTTCAGGCTTTCCAAAGTGTGGCCTGAGGCAAAGACCTTTCTGACATTCAGGGCAACAGAACAATAGGTAAGCAAACAGCCTGAAACAGTGTTTCTCCACTGAGACTTACCTGATCACACTGATATCTGAGTTGTCTGAGATGCTCGCCATTCCCTTAAGCTATCCAGTATATGGCCACGTCACAGACCTTGGAGTTGTTACATATCTTGGACACAAAACCTTGAGCCTATTCTGGAGATTGGCCAGAATTCACAAAGACAACCAGAACTCAGGAAGATATCAGGGGTTGCCCATCGATAAGGCAAGCCGCAGTCCATTCATAAAATGGGAAGTATGAATGCTGGGAAGTTTTCTGCTAGACAGGACACATTCATTGAAGCATTCTCTTTTCTAATATCTACAACCACGGACACAGTGGGATACACAGACATAGAAACACGCGCCTTGTCAAATGACTTACTAGAATCACTTCACTCCAAACCAAACAATCCGCCATTCTTACCTATTCTCAGAACATGAGACAAAACCACAAACCCACACCCACACCCACAAAGGCACCTCCTTATCCCAAGCAGGTCTCTAACTATCCAGAGTGTCCTCTGACAGGTGGGCCATACTATGTTCCCCTGAAATGGCCTGTCCTGTCTCAGATCTGTTTTCCTTGTCCAACTCTGTGAAGTTGACACGAGCCAGCAGTGAGCCACTACCTGGTTTCTCAGGAAAGGCCCCTCTTCAGAGCTTTTCTGGCATTTGGCCATCCTCACATCAGTAGGTACCAAGAAAGACTGACTCTGTACTTGGTAAATCCAAACAAGTGTGACCACTGGGACTGGGACTGGCTCTGGGTGCCTCTCTTTCTGGATCCCATGTTCCATCACCAAGGAAGTGACGTGAGGTCACTTCCTTCAGGAACTGAATGAGGTCACTGCCTTGGCAACCACATTTTCCTGACAGTTGCTTCCAAGGTTTCCATGAGATGGAGGCTGCCCTTACTATACCATTCTAACTTCTGACACTTTCAGAAGTTAGAATGGTATATCAACCATAGGCACTCGAGAACAGCTCTCCACACAGGCATGCTTTGGTCCATCTTCTCTACATTAAGAAGAAAGAGGCTGATTCAGACACAACCTTTCATCGTGACCAGGTTTTTGCCATGGAAAATGACTCTTACTCTCTCAGGTTCTTCATAGCTGCCTACATATTCTACAGGGATCATTTCTGCATGGACGTTTGAAGTTCTCATCAGGTGGAAGATCCCCTACATTCCTGTGTTGTAAGACCAACTCTTTCCCTGCTCTTATGTAAAGTTAGATTGAGGGAACAGTATATGGTTACGGTTAATAACATGTTCGATTTGGGTTAGGAATCATCTGCTGGATGAATAATGGTATTGGGAATCTGTGATATTTATAAGACTATAGAGGTGAAATTTAAGTATGAAAACAGAAATCTAGGAACGATTGGAATCCCAGAAGGTCATTGGGCACTTGATTGGTATACTTAGCTTCGAATAACTTTCTGCACAGATGTTTCAAATAAATAGATAATCAATGGCATAGGACCTTGTACCTTGGATCATTGAATGTAGAAGAGAACATCTACTCAAACAGGGATAGTCCGTAGGATTAGGAAGATAGTTGGTAGGTTTCAAAAGAAGAGTGAGTAAAGCATTTGGACCCAAAGTTCTTTAGCAATGTTGATTCAGTTAGAGAGTGAATGTCAATGTCAGCACATGTGAAGAGTCAATCACAATGATTAACTGGAGAAAAGGTGTAGGAAAGCAGATATCAATACAGACATTTGGAAATCAGGCAAAGTACAAACTGTGTGATAGGAAAAGACATTTTTAACAGGGTTGAGGTTGAATACATAATCTTAGGAAGAAACAAATATGTACTCACCAATATGAATGATATTTGAGAGCATTAGGGAACCAGAACATGGATGTTGTTAGTAATACATGGTCACATTCAATTTAGGCATTGGTACAATCATAAGTGTGACCCTTGTATTTTGTGTCAGGAATATTACTTAGATGAAATGTATATGTATATCAGGTGAGTAGAAAATTCATCATGAAATATATATCATCCACAGATCCAAAAATATTCATTTAACTTAAGATGGATAAATAAGTCAAATATAAGTATGAAAACAGAAGCCTAGGTAAGATATGAAACCCAGAAGAACATCAGGCCCTTCATTGTGATACTTAGATTTGAATTATGTTCTGCAGAGGTGTCTCAGATAAATCGATATACAATGGCACAGGACCTTACACCTTGGATGGTTGAATTTCAAAGAGAACATTCAGTCAAAAAGGTATACTAGGTAGGATTAGGAAAATAGTAGGTAGGATTAGAAAGAAGAATGAGTAAATGATTTGAACAACAAGTTTGCTTCTCAATTTGAGGCCTACTGTCATGCATGGGCGATGCTCATGCGTGGCCTCCTAATATCCCAACACAATTAATGGCAATACTTCTCTGAGGTCATTACCAAAACTCAGTATCTTCGGGGGATCACACCAGAGTTCAACCCCAGGTGGACCCAGTCATCTTTTCCAACCACCAAACAAATGACCACAATTAAAACCAAAACACTCCCACATGGCCCTCATCTTCTTTCATATAGACACTCATTATAACCTCTAACTGGAGTTTTCCATGAGAGGCTCAGTGCAAACAGTGTCCAAAACAAGCTTCCTTGCCCCTCATTGCTCAATGTCAAGGTGGCCTGGACACCCTTCCTGTGAACCAGGTGTGATCAAATAGACCTGCCATTAATACTGCTCTACTTCTCCAATTTGAGGCCTACTGACTGTGGGGTTTAGATTCTTTATGTGAACTGGAGTCATGAGAAAACCCAAGTACCTATGGGCTACCTTTTGCAGGGCTTGGAACAACCCATTTGAGTGAGTCTAGGAGTTGGACAAAAAGTTCTTTAGAAAAAGGGTTTTGGTAAGAGATTGAATGTAAATGTCAGCACATGAGAAGAATCATTCACAATGATGAACTGGAGAAAAGGTGTTGGAAAGCAGATATCAATAGAGACATTAGGAAATCATGCAAAGTAAAAAGTGTGTGATAGGAAAAGACATTTTTAACAGGGTTGAGGTTGAATACATAATCATAGGAAGAAACAAATATGTAGTCACCAATAGGAATAATGTTTGAGAGCATTATGAAACAAGGACATGGATGTTTTTAGTAATACATGGTCACATTCAATTTAGGCTTTGGTTCAATCATAAGTGTGACCCTTGGATTTTGTGTCAAGCATATTACTGAGATGAAATGTATATGTATATCAGGTGAGTAGAGTGTTTATTCCATCGTTTTTGAAGCAATATTTTGAAGACTTATAAATTAGTATTGCGGATACAAGTGGTGTACCCTGTGTCTATGAATATAGAGATGATGCCTTTATAGAAAGTACTGTAAATAAATAACAGAACTGGTTCCAACTTTAAATAATGGATTGAATTGATATCTGAAAATATATAGGAAATCTTATATTGATATACATACATTCTTTCCAATCAGTTATACATCGAATTTTGACATTAGCGTTACAGTTTATCATGAAGAGTGGGTAAGTTTGGCTTCAAACGTGATTATGGAAATCAAAAATCAAGTGTTTGGAACGAAGGTTCATGAAAAGACCACTCAAGAAACATGGAGGAATACATGTGTTCTGAAGCACGAAGTGATTGAAAGTGAACCAAATGCCTATAAATTTTTGAACTTGTGGATGAAAGGATATATCCTATGATGTCCATAAACTGAAGAAATAGTAATGTACAAGTGTTGAATAAAAATGACCTTCAAATATACATCATGTCCCATAGGATTGTACTTGCATTGATGTTAAACTGGGTCAGTTAGTGTAGAATATTAGGATTTGTAAGCACCATTCACCGAAGTTAGTTTTCAGTACTAGGAAATAAATATGTATTTCAGGTGGATGAATATTTCTGAGAATAATCTTGTGAAATGTTGATTATAAATCCACATATAGAAACATGAGTGAATTTAGGAAGTGTAAAATAAGACACATATATTTAATATTTTGAAAAATCTGGAGAATATATATATATATATATATATATATATATATATATATATATATATATAAACACATACAAAGACATTAAAATGTATCAATACATGACAATCGAAATTCATCATAAAATATATATCATCCACATATCCAAAAATATTCATTTTACTGAACATGGATTTATGTATAATGTTGTTCATCTAGGATATTCACCCATAGGTTGAATTCCAGTACCATCAGTATTTAGGGGGAGTGATCTCTTTTCACAATTTGTATCTTCCAAAATCAGCGAGCTCACAAGAATGTACGTGTGATACCAGGTAGGATTCTAAATATGCATAAAGTAATACATGTGCTGAATAGGCTACAGAGAAAGGGAGACAGGAATTTACGTATGTGTTAACTTTGAAAACTCATGGAGAAGTATACAATGAAAAATTGACTAGATTTATAACACATACCCTTGATAAAGCAGAAGGAAAGTCAAAGTATACACCATGCTTCCTATGAATGGCCTGTATTCCTATTCTGTTAGGTTTCTTTTTGTCCATCATATTAGGATTAGTAGTCAGAGTCTAGTAGGGTATGGGTTAGTGTCAGGGATTCAGTATTTCAAATGGAAAATGGCAAACTGAATCTAATGTGTATGCAAATATGTGCTACACAAAAATCTTCCCACTCTCATCCAGAACAATGCCTTGATTATACCTTGGCCCCAAGTAAGACACAAGTAGAGTAGAAGAGTTAGACTCTGTGAATACATATGTGGAAAGGAAAATGCTCAGGATTTCACAAACTTGGAGGTGGTAGAACAGTTTCCAAAAGTATGGGACAGGGTAAACACTACCCAAACATGCAGCTCTCCTGGCCTAGTGACTTTTTGATAAACTGCCTCTGAGGTTGGGCCCCTGAAATATATGTTGTTGTCAGGAGATTCAGGTTCCTTGGTAGTGAGACCATCAAAGCTGGGTCTGCATCTATGTGACCTGGAGGACATGCTTTCTTATTTTCTAATAAATATGAGGCAGCAGTTTTGAATTTTCTCTTTTTAGTAAACTGTGGCCACTGGGGTCTAAGTATCTACCCGTGTGGTCTGTGAAGCCATTTGGTCATCCTCCACTTTTCGTGGTGTTTCTTACTGCTGCACTGGGACTTTGGTATTGGCTTCATGAAATACAAGGAGTTCAACAGGGACACAGTGCTGGAGGAAGTACTCTCACGTGTGGTGGGTCAGGGTCTGCAGGAGAATGCACCAACCACGCTTCTATCCCACATAGCTTGCCACTTTGAACATAGAAACCTGATTCTGAACATTGCTCTGAAACTTCTACATATAACAAGACGCCTTTACATATAAGGGTCTGCTGGCTGCAGGGGAAGGCAAAATAATTCATCAACAATGAAATCACTTTGGCCATTTTGGTTTTGGATGCACTCATGGAATCTTTCTTTGTTTTTAATTTTTATTGTTGGTTGTTCAAAACATTACATAGTTCTTGATATGACATATTTCCCACTTTGATTCAAGTGGGTTATGAACTAATATTTTTACCCCGTATACAAAACTCACACACCCTTCATGATAAACCATAACAATAATATTACCATTAGATGAATAACTGGTTGGAATGAATGATTATATATCAATATAAGATATTTTATATATTTTCAGATGTCCATTCAATCCATTATTTAAAGCGGAACCAGTGATATTATTTATTCACAATATGGTCCATTCATGCATTACTTCTATATTCAAAGAGATAGGGCACACCTCTTTGTAGCCCTAATACTAATTAATATGTCTTCAAAATATTGCTCCCAGAAATGGGGGAAAAATTACTCATGTCACGTGATCTACATATACATTTTATCACAGTAATATTCTGGACACAAAATGCAAAGTTCACACTTATGATTGTACCAAAGCCTAAATGGAAAATGATCATGGATTAGTAAAGGGTATAGATTCTTTGTGTGAATTGGAGTCATAAGAAAACCCAAGCACCTATGTGCTTGCCTCTGCAGGTCTTTGAAAAACTCATTTGACCCAAAGGATCCCTATTCTCACTTGATGGAGGTCAGAAAACTTACAGAGGAAGGCGAGAGTCTTCATACACACTGACTGATCTTTTTGCCATTTTGGTTTTGGATGCACACATGGGATCTTTCTTTAGATCCATCAGGTTTTGACAATCTAAGCCACAGCCTCACACAGGGCCAAGAGGCTGATTCTGACACATCCCTTTCCAAAGCAATTAAGCAAAGAGCAACAGGTGAGGCCCATACATTTCCACTTAAAAACTGTTTTCTTCAGGCTTCACAAAGGGGTGGCCTGAGGAAAAAGACCTTCCTGACATTCAGGGCAACAGAAGAATAGGTAAGAAAAATGCACAAAGCAGGGTTTCTCCACTGAGACTTTCCTGGTCACACTGATATCTGAGTTTTCTGAGATGCTCACCATTCCCTTCAGCTATCCATTATATGGCCATGTCACAGAGCTTGGAGGCGGTGCATATCTTGGACACAAAACCATGGGCCTATTCTGGAGAGTGGCCAGAATTTAGGAAGAAAGCAGGAACTTAGGATGAAGGTAGGTGTTGCCCATGGATAAGGCAAGGGACAGTCCATTCATCAATTGGGCAGGATGAATGCTGGGAAGCTTTCTACTAAACAGGACACACACATTCAGGCATACTTTTTCTAATGTCTACAACCACAGAGACAGTGAGATATACAGACATACAAACACTCGCCTTGTCAAACGACTCACTAGAATCAGTCCACTCCAAACCAAACAAACCACCTTTTTTACCTTTTCTCAGAACATGAGAAAAAACCACAAACTGTCGTCCACACACACCAAGGCACCTCCTTCCCCAAGTAGGTCTGTCACTATCAAGAGTGTCCTCTGACTGGTAGGCTATACAATGTTCCACAAAAATGGCCTTTCCTTTCTCAGATTACATCTCCTTGACAAATGCTGTGAAGTTGGAAGAAGGCAGTGGTGAGCCACTATATGCTTTCTCAGGAAAGGCCCCTCTTCAGAGCTTTCTTGGCATTTACCCACCCTCACATCAGTAGGTACCAAGAAAGACTGACTCTGTCCTTGGTAAATCAAAACAAGTGAGCCCAATAGGACTGTGACTGGGACTGGCTCTGGGTTCTTGGCTTCCTGGATCCCAAATTCAGAGAGTTCCATCACCAAGGAAGTGAGGTGAGGTCATTTTCTTCAGGAACTGAATGAGGTCACTGCCTTGGCAACCACTTTGTCCTAAATGGTGTTTCCTAGGGTTCCATGAGATGGGACCTACTCTCTGTGACACTTTCACAGGTTAGAATAGAATACAAACTATAGGCACCTGGGAACAACTCTCCACAGAGGCCTGGTTTGGTCCATCTTCTCTATATTAAGAAGAGAGAGGCTGATTCAGACACACCCTTCATCCTGACCTGGTTGTTTGCCATGTAAGATGACTTTTGCTCTCTCAGGTCCTTTGTAACTGCCTACATCTTCTCTAGGGATTATTTCTGCATGGACTTTAGAGGTTCTCAGCAGGTGGAGATCCCCTAACTTCCGTTATTGTAAGATCAACTGTGTCCCTGCTCTTCTGTAAAGTGAGATTGAGGGAAGAGTGTATGGTTAAAGTTAATAGGATGTTCGATTTGGGTTAGGAATCATTCTGCTGGATGAATAATGGCATTGGGAGCCTGCGATATTTATAAGAATATAGACGTGAAATATAAGTATGGAAACAGAAATCTAAGAAAGATTTGAAGCCCAGAAGGGCATTGGGCCCTTGATTGGGATACTTAGCTTGAATTATGTTCTGCACCATGGTCTCAGATAAATTGATATACAATGGCATAGGAACCTGTACCTTGGATGATTGAATGTAGACGAGATCATCCAGTCAAAAAGGGATACTCCGTATGATTAGGAAGATAGACAGTAGGTTATGGAAGAAGAGTGAGTCCAGGAGTTGGACCAAATGTTCTTTAGTAATAGGGTTTCGGTTAGACAGTCAATGTAAATGTCAGCACATGTGAAGAGTCAGTCACAATGATGAACTGGGGAAAATATGTAGGAAAGCAGATATCAATAGAGACATTAGAAAATCAGGCAAAGTATAAAGTGAGTGATTGGATTAGACATTTCAACTGGCTTGAGGTTGAATATATAATCTTAGGAATAAATAAATATGTAGTCACTAATAGGATTGACATTTGAGACAATTAGGCAACATGGACATGGATATTTTCAGTAATCCATGCTCACTTTCCATTTAGGATTTGGTACAATCATTAGTGTGACCTTTGACTTTTGTGTCGAGAATATTACTGTGATAAAATATATATGTAGATCAGGAGACATGAGTATTTCTTCCACAATTTCTGGAAGAAATATTTTGAAGATGTATAAATTAGTATTGGGGGTACAAATAGGTGTACACTATATCTATGAATTTAGAGATAATGCATGAATAGACCATAATGTTAATAAATAATATAAATGATTCCAACATTAAATAATGGATTGAATTGATATCTGAAAATATACAGGAAACCTTATATTGATATACATACATTCATTCCAAACAGTTATACATCTAATGGTAATAATAGGATTATGGTTTATTATGAAGAGTGTTTGAGTTTTGCTTCAAATTGATTATGGAAATAGAAAATAATGTGTTTGGAAAGAAGTCTCATGAAAAGGCCAGTAAAGAAAAATGGAGGAATACATGTGTTCTAAAGTAGGAAGTGATTGAGAGTGAAACAAATGCCTATAAATTCATGAACTTGTGGATGAAATATATATCCTATTATGTGCATAATCTGAAGAAATAATTATGTACCATTGTTGAATAAAAATGAACGTCAAAAAACACATCATTTCCCATAGGAATATACTTGCATTGATGTTAAACTGGGTCAATTACTGTAGAAATATTATGATTTGTAAGCACCATTCAATGAAGTTAGTTTTCAGTACTAGGAAACAAATATGTATTTCAGGTGGATGAATATTTTTGAGAATAATCTTGTGATAAGTTGAATATTAATCCACATACATGAACATGAATGAATTTACGGAGTGCATATAAGACAAATGTATTTCATATTTTGAAACATCTGAAGGGTGTAAAAAAATATATATATATACATATACACACACACACACACACACACACACACACACCACACACACAGAGACATTAAATAGTAGCAATATATATGCCAATCGAAATTCATCATGAAAAATATATCATCCACTGATGCAAAAATATCTATTTTACTGAACATCGATTTATGTATAATGTTGTTCAAGTAGGAAGCTCACCCATAGGTTGAATTTTCAGTTCCAAAAGCATTTAGGAGGAGTGATCTCTTCTCACAATTTGTATCTGCCAAGTCTACCACCTCAAAACAATGTACGTGTGATACCAGGTAGGATTCTATATGTGCATATAAAAACACACGTGCAAATAGGCTACAGAAAAAGGGAGACAGGAATTCACATATTTGTTAACTTTAAAAACACATGGAGAACTATTTAATTTAAAAATTGACTAGATTTATAACACCTACCCTTTATAATGCAAAAGGCAAATCCAACTATACACCATGCCTCCTCTGAACTGCTTGTATTTCTATTCTGTTTGGGTTATTTTTCTCCATCATATTAGGATTAGTAGTCAGAGAATAGTAGGGTATGGGTTATTGTCAGGTGTCCCGGCCGGCAGTACACATCATCGTGGGCGGCGAACCTATTTGGGGAGGAATGAAGGGACAAGAGACACGTGAGATGACAGCAAGACAGGAGTTCTGATTAAGCTGCAAACTTTTATTGTTCACACAGAGGTATTTATATGCTGGGGATGGGAAAGCTCTCTTACTGGAAATTGCTGGATGTCTTCACAAGGTGAGATAACCTCAGTATGTTTCAAGAAGACAGATGGCCGCAGGATGTCTCAGGGAGATAGATGGCTGCAAGATGTCTCCCAGGCCGGATATCTCCCAGGGGGCTCTTTCATGTAAGTGTCAGGGTATTCTTTGAAGGAGAACTTCCTTGTAGCCCCTGACCTCTCCCACTTTCTTGTATAAAATATTTGACCATACATTACTGCCCATGTTTTTAGGGGGTGATAGAGGCTCTGTTACTCTAGGAGGCCTTAGAATATCTCCTGATCCGAGCGAGCGTCTTCACTAGGAGACTTCGTGGTGGCTTTGGCATGTTTTTGGACGAGACGACTTTGAGGCAAAACATGCCAACCGCCATGCACCAGAGCGTGTCACTCAGAGGTCTTGGGTTTTGTGGTCCGTGCATCCATCCTCCTGCAGTCCTTCCTGCACCCTCCGTTATTATGGCCTAACGTCATCACTCCATGGGTGCGTCCTTCCCCAAACAGAGGGGTCCATAGAGGAGCGAATCCTTATGGCAAGGGCAGAAGATGGTTGGTGAGAGCTTTTACTCATACTTTTATATAAGAAAGAGAGATCTGTGGGGATTTAAACTTAAGAAATAAGCCTATGAGAAGGGTAGAACATCCTTTTAAATGTTGGCAGTGCGGTCTTCCATCTCCAGATGATGATAGTGGACCTCTATGGGCTTAGAGGCCAAAATATTAATCTGTTCTTTAATAAATTTTACCAGCTTGTTTATAATGCAAGGTCCTATGGACACCATTAAAAGTAAACCCAACAAAGGGCCTAATAGGGGAAGAAGGTAGGGTAGAAATCCAATAAGCCCAATCCAGAGGGGATTTTCAAAAAGTTCCCTTCAACTCTTTTCTAGATCTTCTTGAAGATGCTTAATTTTAGTGCATACTATGCCTGACTTATTGGCATTAAAGCAGCATCGTTTCCCTAAGGCCAAGCAAATAACTCTCTGATTAGCTGTCAGCAAATCTAAGCCTCCACTGTTTTGAAGGAACATTTCTGCCAAGGAGACTATTTGGTCCTGCAAATCTTTAATGGTTCCTGATAGAGTTTGTACATCATTTATAAGTTGTTGAGACAGGCGATGGTAAGAGTGTATAGTCGTGCCTAAGCCAGCTGTACCTGTGTACACAGCAGCTGTTATTCCAAAGCTGGCAAGGAGTGGTAAGCTCTGTATTGCCCACCTTTGTCTTTTGACTAAGGTTTCTAGGCTACGAATGGGTAGAGGTTCGTCTCCTGGGACAATAGTTATATCAGGGAGTAATAAGGCAAGAACACAGCCACTGGGCCAATTCGCTGGAAGCCTGGTGAAGGCAAAGATTCCTCCACACATAAAAACTGTGCCATTGGGGGAACAAAGAGATGGGGTGGGTGAGGAATAATTTTTACTGTTGAGCAATTTCCAAAGGAAGTAACTCCAACATCAATATCATAGGTATTATTCTGCATCGCGCCTAAAAGACAAAATGTAAAAGTGCCTATAGGCTGTACTTTAAAAGAAAATCCGGGTTGGCATGTATTATCATTGTCCATGATAGAATTAATAGGAACTGCCATAAGCATGACTGCCCCTGTTGTCATGCAGAGCCAGCATTCACCAGCAAGGGTGGGGTTGGATTTATTAAGCAAATAGAAGGTAGTTTCCAAAATATCTAATGTATTGGTATCTAAACCTGGGAGCTGGGATTTAGGCTACATTAAGGGATGATATGTGAGCTCAGGGATTTGGGGTTGCAAAAGTTTGATTATCTGAGGATGCTTGACAGCATCAGTGGGTCCTCCACTGTCAGAGACCCCTGAAGGGGCCTTAATGGGCCTGAAGGAAGGTTTACCAACAGTGCCTTGGCACCCGCTGACTGTAGCTTGTTGTATTTGTGTTCTTCTCCCC
Source organism: Callospermophilus lateralis (assembly GCF_048772815.1). Classification (NCBI taxonomy): domain Eukaryota; kingdom Metazoa; phylum Chordata; class Mammalia; order Rodentia; family Sciuridae; genus Callospermophilus; species Callospermophilus lateralis. The sequence continues at coordinate 129,668,983 of NC_135313.1, read as the reverse complement.
GGTCAAAGAGAACGGGGGTATAATGAATAGTGGTCCCCCCTGCTGCACGAGTTTCAGTTAGGGAGGCTTCAAAAAATTATTGTCCCTGCTTGTTAACACAAATTGAGGCCGACGCATAACAAGAGACATGCATTGCCTGGATATGTGTACAAGTTGCAGAACAATTTTGGAGTGCTTTACTTGAACTAGGGGGAATAATCTTTGGCTTGCTAACACACTCCCATTTAGGCTGATGAACTCCTCCGAGTTTATGGTCAACCTCGGCACGGAGGTAAGCAACCTTAGTCATGCAGTAAGCAGTCTGGGTCCAACTAGTGGGAGCCTGAGTCTAAGATCCTCCCTTGCATTCGCAGGGGGGGGCCAAAAAGGTACTCCATGATGTTGGAAGGTGGAGGGCCATGGTCTCTGTGTACAAACCTGTTTAGCAGAAACACCTTAAGCAGGATCCTCACACAGATTATTTTCTGCATCAAAAAAAAAAAGGAAAATTTGTCCTCAGGGGGAGGGCCTCTGTCCTTGGGTTGAGGTAAGTCATTAACCTGTTTAACCAGGCGTTTTGGTAACCATCTTGGGGATGCTTGCTCTTGGTCCAAAACACAAGCTGAGCCTCATCCCCAGATGAGGACAGGATCTGGGCCTTTCCATTTATTTGTAAGGGTAAGAAAATTAAGGGCACAAAATGCATGGTTAAGGTGATCCCTGGGATTGGTAAATACAAGGGCGGAAGCCTTAAGGCGGGTTATGCAAGTCTTTAAGGTAAGGTGTGCACCTTCCAAAATGCCTTGACCCTGAGGGTTGTATGGAATTCCAGTAGTATGACAAATTTGCAAGGTAGCACAAAACTGTTTAAACTTGTCACTGATATAAGCAGGAGAATTATCTGTTTTAATATGTATTGGTTTACCCATTATGGAAAATGCTGAAACAAGATGAGAAAGACATCTTTGGTAGCCTCTCAAGAATGTGGTGATGCAAAAATAAAGCCACTGAAGGTATCTATAGAAACGTGTATATATTTGTTTTTTCCAAATTCAGGAAAATGAGTAACATCCATTTGCCAAACCTGATTGGGCTGTAATCCTCAGAGGTTAACTCCCAAGTGTTGAATATGGAGGGAGACTGCACAACCAGGGCATGCTTTTACTATCTCTCGTGCCTGTTGCCTGGTAATTTCACAAAGTAATCGAAGCTCTGGGAATTTAGATGGTGAAGATTGTGTAACTCCGTGGCCTTTTGAATGGAGCCAACAAAAATTGGAAAGATGGAACGAGTTGCTGCATCAGCTTGGGCATTACCTTGTGTTAGAGGCCTGGGAAGATAAGAGTGTGCCCTGATGTGTCCTAAGAAAAATGGGTGTTGTCTGGTCTGAATTAGCTGCTAAAGCTTGTGAAACAGAAAGGCCGCATTGGAAGAAGCCTTAATGGCGGGTGAAATCTCCAGCAGGGGCACAGAATGAGCAATGTAGGCACTGTCTGTATAAATATTAACAGGATTATCAAAAAATGTTATAAAAACTTGTGTTATGGCAAACAATTCCACAAGCTGTGCTTACTGATACACAGTATCAAAGGTGGTAGGCTGGTTATTGACAACAAGGACTGCATGGCGAGTACTGGAATTGTCTGTAAAGAAAGTAAGGGCTTGAGGAATAGGAGCCTTTAGAGTAATTTTGGGAAAAATAAATGGATGTAATTGGGCAAAATGTAAAAGGGGTCATTGGGGAGGTGGTTATCAATTGTTCCCAAAAAACCAGATAGGGCAATACCTCATTCATCTCCTGTCTGTTGTAAAAATTGGATTTGGTTCTTAGTATATGGAATTAAAATATTATCAAGGTCTTTGCCAAAATGTTGTCGAGAAAGCAAGGGACATTTTATAGTGATAGAAGCTACCTAAGCAGGATTAACAGTAATAAACTTGGAGGATGTGGTGGGTAAATGGACCAAAAGCAAGGGTCAGCCTTTATTTTTAAACTGTGGATCTCGCTGCCAAAATATTCCTGTGGGTGTATGAGGAGTGTGTAAAATAACCAGAACCAGAGGAAGGTTATAAGAAGTTTTTGTAACAAACTGTTGGGCAATGGCTTCTGTGACTTGATTTAATGCCTATCATGCCTCAGGAGTAAGCTTTTGAGGGGAAGAAGGGTGGGAAACACCTCTCAAAATATCTTTAAGGGGAAACAGTAGACAAGTGGGTAATTTTAAATATGGTCTTAGCCATTGAATATCCCCCAGTTTTTTTTTTTTTTTTTTGAAAATCATTAAGGGTGTGAAGATGGTCCACAAGTAGTTTTATTTTAGGAATTTGGATCTGATTATCTTGAAGTTTAAGGCCCAAATAGGTATAAGGGTCCTGTGTTTGAAACTTATCAGGAGCTATCTGTAGTCCCAAGATAGTGAGTATTTTGTAAAGGTCCAGGTAACAATTATTAAGGTCAGGGTATTAGGTGCAGCAATTAACAAATCATCCATATAATGTAAAATATAAATTTGTGGCCATCACTCTCTCACAGGGTCTACTGCTTGAGCAATGTATGTTTGGCAAAGACTAGGGCTGTTGTCCATACCTTGGGGAAGAAACTTCCACTGAAAGCTCTGCATAGGCCCCTGAAAATTAATGCGAGGGAGACTAAAGGCAAAATATGGTCTATCCTCAGGATGTAAAGGAATGGTTAAAAAGCAATCTTTTAAGTCAACAACCATTTTACAATAGTTTTTGGGAATAGCCACTGGTGTGGGAATGCCTGGCTATAGTGCTCCCATCAGGCACGTAACATTATTAATGGCATGCCAATCTTGTAAATGGTGTCACTTGCCTGATTTTTTCATGGTAACAAAAATAGGAGTATTCCATGGTGAAGTTGAGGGCTCTACATGGCTGGCTGTCAGCTGTTCCTGCACTAACATGGAGGAAGCCTCCAATTTTTCTTGCATAAGAGGCCACTGATCCACCCACACAGGAGTATGAGACTCCCAAATAATTTTATCTACATTGGGTATAGGAGGGTAAGGGACCAACACTAAAAATCCGAATACCCAAGCCCCTATGTATTTGTTTTCTGTATGCGTTGTATAGGCTCAACCAGTCCTTGTCTCAGTTTCACAAAGCTTGTACCAGGGACAAAATTTATACGAAGCATTTGATGAGTCACCATGGAATTGGGACTGGCAAGAATAACTTCCATTTGACTCAAAATATCTCTGCCCCATAGGTTAACAGGGTGGTCAGGAACAACGAAAGGAGTGACAATTCCCTTATTACCTTCTTTCTTAATCCAGCTAAGAGCCCTAGAGCTAACCAGAAAATTTTATGACTGTCCTATCCCTTTAAGGTCAGTCAAGGATGGGGTGAGGGGCCAAACTGATGGCCAGTATTTTTGAAAAATAATTGTGGCATCAGCTCCAGAATCCAGAATTCCTTGTAATTTCTTTTCTTCAATAAGTAAGGTAAGGGTGGGTCTATTGTGAGAAATGTGCTGAACCCAATACACATCAGAGGAGCCCAAGGAGGCAGTCCCCCACTGTAGGGTTTGGGTGGTGGAAGTGCCTTCTGAATCTAAGGGAAGGAGTATTAATTGTGCAAGTCTTGTTCCTGCAGGGATAGCCACAACTCCCCTAATAGCTGTGGCCATTATTTTTATTTCTCCAGTGAAATAATTATCATTAATGCCAGGGAAGACCTGAAGACCTTGAAAGGTAGTAGAGGCTCTTCCAAGAATAAGGGCACATATATGAGATGGAAGGTTACCCATAATTCCAGTGGGTATTATCTGGGGCCGTTTCATTGAGTCTAATATTGTAACAGTGGCGGTACAGAGGTCCAATCCTGCGCTGCCTAGGGTGGCTCGTTGGAGGAATGCAATTGTGGAGAAGGATTTTGTGGTAGGTTGGGAATTTAAGAGGGGACAAACCTTATTGCCCCTGGGTTTGTCCTGGGGGAGGTAGGGGCCAGGGACTGGCCCCACAGGGAGTTTCCCGAGAAGCAGGAAGAAGTAGGCTGTCCCAGGGCATTTTTCTTAGATCTACACTCACTGGCACAGTGATGACCTTTACCACATGTAGGACAAAGGGTGGCTGGGGACGGTTTAGTTCCACTTTGAGGAGACGCTACCACTAGGCTTTGTTTGCCTGTTGGACACTCGGGTGAAACTTGGCCAGGTGGTTTACAAGTAAAGCAAGTGTGTGAGCCAGGATTTTGAAAGGCCTTGGTAAAGGCTGTACCTATGGCTAGACCAATGGCATGGCCTGCACCCACCCCGGCACAATGTCTAATAAAGTCAGAAATTTCCCCTTTATCCTTATGTGGTCAAAGAACATCCTGACATGCTGCGTTGGCGTTTTCAAATGCAAGATGTTTTACAAAGGTGCTTTCGCTTTCGCTAGGTCCGAGCAAGTATTCCGCGGCTATGTTAAGCCGGGCAACAAAGTCACTATAAGGCTCATGGGGCCCTTGTCGAATTTTTGCCAGGGAGTGGTAGCTGAGCCCTTTTGAGGGAGTCGTCTCCAGGCATGTAAGCCAGCCATCTGAATCTGTGCCAAAAATCCAGCAGGGAAACGTGTCTGTTTAGGGTTTGTGTCAAAAGGCGCATTGCCCACTAGCTTAACATAAGTCCAGTATTTAGAGGAGGCCTTAGTTAATTTTTTTTGAGCAGTTGACTGACAGTGCTCTTTGAAATCTGCATTCCACAACAGGAAGACTCTGGCACTGAGGGTAACTCGGGCTAAAATTTTCCAATCATTGGGAGTAAGCCATTGTGCACTGTGGCTTTCTAATATAACCAACGTGTAGGGTGCAGTGGGGCCATAGTGAGCATAAGCCTTTTTAAGTTTTTCAAGAAAATGCAGGCTTAATTTTTTGTAGACACTCTGGGTTCCTTCCTCCCTACGCGTGAACTCCTCATCCTCTGAGTCCTGATCTTCCTCTTGCCATTCCCCCGATTTGTCCCCTTGATACGTTTCCCCCGCTTCCTCCTATTGATCCTCATCTAAGTCTTTGTCCTCACCCTGAGCGGGCTTATCTATCTGACTGAGGGTGATTGGAAAGGAAAGAACAGGCCGAGGAAGGAGCTAAGCCTTTGTATTAGACCACTGTGGGCCAGCTCTGTTGACTCCATGCCTAAGGCTAATGAGCAGAGCTCAGAGTCATGGGATCTTAATTCTTTTAAAAGTTGGATCTGTTCCCGTCTATGTTGGAGAGACTCTCAAAAGGGAGCCAGGTTAGGCAAGGGAAGTGGGAAAAAAATATCTGGGGGAGCAGTTGGCCTCTGAAGGGCCGGAGCACAAAAGGCAGGAGGGATATATGAGGGAGGTGGAAGTGTAAGTCCTATTGGCTGTGGCAGGGTCCTGAGAGGTGCTGGGTATTCTGAATGTTAGCAAGCTGCTTCCTTCTCCAAGGTAGCCTCCTCCCCAGGGGTCAACGTGTCTCTGGGATTTAAAACTGGATAAAGGTGGTTGGTAACCCTGGAAGCCTTATTCATTAGTGTGGGTTTTTTGAGGGGGACCAGGAAGGTTCCCAGGGTCCTGGGGAGACTGAGAAGTGTCTTTGTCTCTACTATCTGAAGGGCATGCCGAGGGGGGGATGAGAGGTATTTGCATAGCCTCTTCCCCAATCCTGACATGTTTTAAGGTACCATAGTCAAAGGGTGAACTATTAAGACTTTTATTAATTAATTTCCAGTATGAAAATGTGGGAACAGGTCCCTTTTCTGTGCAAAAGGATTCATAATAATCTTTTAAACAGTCTCCTACTCTAAGCCAATATTTACCATCAATGGTCCCTTCAAGGGTAAACCATGGACAGAATTCTCCTGTGTATGAAAAGAATAATTTTAAGTTCTTTTTCTTAACACGCAACCACCATTTCTTCAGGGACTCCTTGAGGCTTAAAAAAAATGATCGCAAGCTCTGCTTGGCCAAGTCTTTCCAGAGGATGGCATCCCCCCTCAGTCAAAGGCTCGAGGCCCAGTAGGAGGGTGCCAGATGTCCGGGCCAACAGGACACATCGACGTGGGCGGCGAACCTAGGTGGGGAGGAATGATGGGACAAGAGACACGAGAGATGACAGCAAGATAGGAGTTCTGACAAAGCTGCAAACTTTTATTGTTCACACAGGCGTATTTATATGCTGGGAATGGGAAAGCTCTCTTATCGGCAGTTGCTGGATGTCTTCAGAAGGTGACATAAAGTCAGGATGTTTCAGGAAGACAGATGGCCGCAGGATTTCTCAGGGAGATAGATGGCTACAGGATGTCTCTTAGGCAGGATGTCTTCCAGGGGGCTGTTTCTTGTAAGTGTCAGGCTATTCTTTGAAGGAGAACTTCCTTCTAGCCCCGGACAGTCAAGGACTGAGTATTTGGAATGGAAAATTGGAAAATGAATCCAATGTGTATGCAAATAAGTGCTACACAAAAATCTTCTCACTCTCATTCAGAACAATGCCTTGACATTACCTTGGCCCGAATTGAGACACAATTAGAGGAGAAGAGTTAAAAAATCTGTGAATACATATCTGGAATTGAAAATGCTCAGGTGATCACAACCTTGGAATTGGTAGAGTAGTTTCCAAAAGTAAGGAAGAGGGTAATAACTCCACAAACATGGAGCTCTGCCCGCCTAAAGACTTCTGGAGAAACAACCTCTGAGGTTTGGCACTTGAAATACATCTTGATGTTAGGAGTTTTAGCTTCCTTTCTAGTGAGACCATCAAAGCTCGGTCTGCATCTATGTGATCTGGAGGACATGGTTTCATATTTTCCAATGAACATGAGGCAGCAGTGCTGAATTCTCTCTTTGTAGGTAAACTGTTCCCACTGGGGTATAAGTGTCTCTCCGTGTGGACTGTGAAGCCATTTGGTCATCATCCAATTTTCATGGGGTTTCTTGATGCTGCACTGAGAATTTGGTATTTGCTTCACGAAATACAAGGAATTCAACTGGGACACAGTACTGGTGAGAGTTCTGTCACGTGTGGTGGGTCAGGGTCTGCAGGAGAATGCACCAACCAGACTTCTATCCTACATAGCTTTCCCCATTGACCATAGCAACATGAATCTGAACATTGCCCTGAAACCTCTCATATAACAAGATGCCTTTATACACAAGGTTCTGCTTGCTGCACCATGTCACTCACAAGCCATTTGGAAGACAATGGCAGATCCACATGACCCCACCACAGATGTATTATCACACACCTGCACACCACTGCTCTATGCCCATTACTCAGCAGGCTCCAACTTACTGGCATCTCTGTTCTACACCATTTTCATGAATCCCAGTCAATCAAGGCACTGTCTGGTACACACATGATCAGCAACAGGACATCCAAAGTTTCTCCAGTGCCACCTGGTCATGGGAATTTCAAAAATGTCATGGTATTATTCTAGCCATTTTTCAAGGATGAAGTTGGAGGCACTGTGGGTTTTAATTTATTCAGGAACCATTAAATGGTGAGGAAGCTCATTTCAATGAAAGCTCTAAAGAACCCTCATAGGCAAGACTTCCCAAAGAGTGGCTAAAAGTTCACATGAAGCCAGGCACATTGAGGTCTACAAGGTGAGTTCCATGTGTGTTTTGACTCTCAACTATTGCTGCCAAGTCTTTCAGAAGCCGCAGTTCATTCATAAATTAGGCAGGATGAATGCTGGGAAGCTTTCTTCTAGACAGGATGCATCCACTAATGCATTCTATTTTTTAATGTCTACAACCATGGACACAGTGGGATACTAGACATAGAAACACTCGCCTTGTCAAACGACTTACAAGAAACAGTCCACTTTAAACCAAATAAACCGCCTTTCCTACCTATTCTCAGAACACTAGACAAAATCACCAACTCACACCCACACCTACAAAGGCACCTCCTTCCCCCAAGTAGGTCTGTGATTATCCAGAGTGTCCTCTGGCTGGTGGGCCATACTATATTTCCCCAAAATGGCTTGTCCTGTCTCAGATCTTGTTTCCTTGCCAACGCTGTGAAATTGTCAGGAGCCAGTGGTGAGCCAATACGTGCTTTCTGAGAAAAGGCCCCTCTTCAAAGCTCTCCTGGCATTTGGCCATTCTCACATCTGTAGGTACCAAGAAAGACTGACTCTGTCCTTGGTAAAACCAAACAAGTGTGCCCGCTGGGAGTGGGACCAGGACAGGTTCTGGGTGCCTGGATTCCTGGATCCCAAGTTGAGAGAGTTCCATCTCCAATGAAGAGAGGTAAGTCACTTCCTTCCAGAACTGAATGAGGTCACTGCCTGGCAACCACTTTGTCCTAACAGTTGCTTCCAAGGATCCCATGAGAAGGAGGCTGCCCCTACTTCCTGTTATATTTTCACAAGTTAGATGGTATATGAACCATAGGCACCTGGGAACAGCTCTCCACCCAGTTTGGTTTTGTCCTTCTTCCATACATTAAGAAGAGCGAGACTGATTCAGAATAATTCTTACATCCTGACCGGGTTGTATGCGATGGAAGATGACTTTTGCTCTCTCAGGTCCTTCATTGCTGCCCATGTCTTCTCCAGGGATCATTTCTTTATGTACCTTTGAGGTTCTCAGTTGGTGGAAGATCCCCTACATTCCTGTGTTGTAAGACCAACAGTGTCCCTGCTCTTCTGTTAAGTTAAATTGAGGAAAGAGTGTATAGTTAGGGTTAATAACAGGTTCAATTTGGGTTAGAAATCATTCTGCGAGATGAATAATGGCATTGGGAACCTGTGATATTTCCAATAATATAGAGGTGAAATAAAAGTATGAAAACAGAAATCTAGGTAAGATTTGAAGCCCAGAAGGGCATTGGCCTTTTCATTGGGATACTTAGCTTTGAATTATGTTCTGTACAGATGTCTCAGATAAATCGATACACAATGGCATAGGACTTTGTACCTTGGAGGATAGAATGTTGAAGAGAACATCCAGGCAAAAGGGATAGTCGGTAGGATTAGGAAGATAGTTGGTAGCGTTTAGAAAGAGGAGTGAGTATAGGATTTGGACCAAAAGATTTTAGCAATAGTGTTTCATGTATAGTGTGAATGTAAATGTCAGCAGATGTGAAGAGTCAGTCACGATGATGAACTGGGGAAAATAAGTAGGAAAGCAGATATCAATAGAGATATTACAAAATCAGGCAAAGTATAAAGTGACTGATAGCATTAGACATATTCAACAGGCTTGAGGTTGAACACATAATCTTAGGAAGAAACAAATATGTACTCACCAATAGGTTTGACATTTGAGAGCATTAGGCAACCTGGACATGGATGTATTTAGTAATCCATGCTCACATTCCATTTAGGGTTTGGTACAATCATAAGTGAGATATTTGCTTTTGGTGTCCACAATATTACTGTAATAAAATGTATTTGTGGATCAGAAGACATGAGTTTTTTATCCACCATTTCTGGGAACAATATTTTGAAGACGTATAAATTAGTATTGGGAGTACAAATAGGTGTACCTGTGTCTATGAATATAGAGATAATGTATGAATAGACCATACTGTGATAAGACAAAGATGTTTTATCACACACCTGGCAACCAGTGCTCTAGGCCAACTACTCAGCAGACTCCAACTTACTAACATCTCTGTTCTACACCATTTGCATGAATCCTAGTCAATCAAGGCACTGTCTGATATACTCATTATCTGCAACATGACAACAAAAGGTACTCCAGTGACACCTTGTCATGGAATTTTCAAAAATTTCATGGTATTTATCTAGCCATTTTTCCAGGATGAAGTTGGAGGCACTGTGGGTTTTAATTCATTCAGGAATCATTAAATGGTGAGGAAGCTCATTTCAAAGAAAGTTCTGGAAAACACTCACAGGCAAGGCTTCCCAAAGAGTGGACAAAAGGTCACATGAATCCAGGCCCATTGATGTCTACAATGTGAAGTCCATGTGTGTTTTAACTCTCAACTATGGCTACCAAGTCTTTCAGAATAAAATAATGTGATATCCTGCCTGAGATTCTCATTGTTCTGTGGAAAGCCACCCTAAGCCTAGATCTCAGTTTCCAAGTGCGACTCTCATGTGTGGCCTCCTAAAATCCCAACACAATTCATGGCAATACTTCTATGAGGTCAGTTTGAGAACTCAGTCTCTAATTGGAATCACACCAGAGTTCAAGCCCGGTTGGACCCAGACATCTCTTCCAACTGCCACACAAATGACCACAATTAAAACCAAAATACTCCCCCATGACCCTCATCTTCGTCCATATAGACACTCATCATAACCTCTGGCTGGAGGTTTCCATGAGGGGCGCAGCCCAAGACAGTGTCTAATATAAGCTACCTTGCCCCTCATTTGCCTAAAGTCAGGTTTACCTCAAGACCCTTCCTGTGAACCAGGAGTGATCCAAGAGTCCTGCCATTAATACTGCTCTCCTTCTCAAATTTAGGCCTACTGACAGTCTGATATAGATTCTTTATGTGAATTGGAGTCATTAAAAACGCAAGCACCTATGGACTAGCCTCTGCAGGGCTTTGAAGTACTCATTTGACCCAAAGGATCCCTATTCTCACTTGATGGACGTCAGGAACCTTACAGAAAAAGGCAAGAGACTTCATCTACAATGACAGCTCTTTTGGCCATTTTGGTTTTGTATGCACACATGGGATCTTTCTTTAGATCCATCAGGTGCTGAGAATCTAAGTCACAGCCTCACAAAGGGAATAGAGTTTTGATTCAGACACATCACTTTTCAAAGCAATGAAGCAAAGAGCCACAGGTGATGCCCATTCATTTACATCTGAAAACAGTTTCCTTCAGGCTTCACAAAGGGGTGACCTGAGGCAAAGACCTTCTTGACATTCATGGCAACAGAACAATACGTAAGCAAAAGGTCCAAAGCAGGGTTTCTCCACTGAGGCTGTACTGGTCACACTGATACCTGAGTTTTCTGAGTTTCTCACCATTTGGTTCAACTATCCAGTAAATGACCATGTCACAGAGCTTGGAGGTCGTACATATTTTGGACAAAAAACCATGAGCCTGTTCTGGAGATTGGCCAGAATTTAGGAAGAAAACAAGAACTTAGGAAGGTAGCAGGTGTAGCTGATTGATAAGGCAAGCTGCAGTCCATTCATAAATAGTGCAGGATGAATGTTGGGAAGATTTCCACTAGAAGGCACACATCCATTGATGCATTCTCTTTTCTAATGTCTACAACCACGGACCCAGTGGGATACACAGACATAGAAACACTCTCCCTCTCAGATGACTAACTAGAAACAGTTCACTCCAAACCAAACAAACGACATTTCCTACCTTTTCTCAGAACATGAGACAAAACCGCAAACCCACACCCACACCCACAAAGGCACCTCCTTCCCTCAAGTAGGTCTGTGACTATCTGGAGTGTCCTCTCACTGGTGGGCCACACAATTTCCCCCGAGATGATGTACCCTGTCTCAGATCTGGTCTCCTTGGCCAACTCTGTGAAATTGCAGGAGCCAGCCATGAACCACTACCTGCTTTCTCAGGAAAGGCCACTCTTCAGAGCTCTTCTGGCATTTGGCCATCCTCACATCAGTAGGTACCAAGAAAGACTCACTCTGTCCTTGGTAAATCCAAACAAGTGATACCACTGGGACTGGGACTGCGACTGGCTCTGAGTGCCTGTATTCCTGGATCCCAAGTTCAGAGAGTTCCATCGCCAAGGAAGTGAGGTGAGGTCACTTCCTTCAGGAACTGAATGAGGTCACTGCCTTGGCAACCACTTTGTCTTAACAGTTGCTTCTAAGAGTCCCATGAGATGGAGGCTGCCCCTACTTCCTGTGACACTTTCACAAGTTAGAATGGTATATCCACCATAGGCACCTGGGAACAGCTCTCCACACAGGCCTGTTTTGGTCCATCTTCTCTACATTAAGAAGAGAGTGGCTGATTCAGAGACATCCCTTCATCCTGACCAGGTTGTTTGCCATGGAAGTTGAATTTTCTCTCTCAGGTCCTTCATAGCTGCCTACATCTCCTCCATGGATCATTTCTGCATGGACCTTTGAGGTTCTCAGCAGGTGGAAGATCCCCTACTTTTCTGTATTGTAAGACCAACTCTGTTTGTGCTCTTCTGTAAAGTTAGATTGAGGGAACATTGTATGGTTAGGGTTAATAACATGTTCTATTTGGGTTAGGAATCATTCTGCTTGATGAATAACGGTATTGGGAACCTGTGATATGTATAAGAATAGATAGGTGAAATATATGTAAGAAAACAGAAATCTAAGTAAGATTTGAATCCCTAAGAGCATTGGGCCCTTGATTGGGATATTTATCATTGAATTATATTCTGCACAGATGTCTCAGATAAATTGATATACAATGGCATAGGACCTTGTATTTTGGAAGATTGAATGTAGATGAGAACATCCAGTTAAAAATATATAGTCGGTAGTGAATGGTTAATAAAATTAGGTACTTGTTACTTCCTTTTTTTCTGTATGCTTAACAAAACACTGTTGAAATCTTGAGAACTGTTTGCTAATCTTGTTCCCAGAATGTGTTGTCCCCAACTTCGAAACTGCAGAATTTACTCCCTCACCTGGTTGAACACAAACCGCCCACTCGCCCTGACCCATCAATAAAGTTCCCTCCTTGCCCTCTCCTAGAAAAGTATATAAGCTCTGCTCAAGCTGTTCTCAGGGCCCCGTGCTGTATTCAAGTGAACTCTGAGCACCAGCATGGTCGACCCCCAATAAACCCTTTGCTGTTGCATGAGTCAGTTTCTTGGTGGTCTCTTCCTCTGCCTCTTTCTGGTTTCAGGTTTCAGGTTAGGACTTGGCAAAATGGTTGTCAATGAAGAGTGTGAGCTCTCTGAGACGGTGGCTGACAGACGTGTCACAGAGCCACAGGCCAAGTCCCTGGGGCACGCCCCAGAGGACTTGGGAAATTGAGTTACAATAGTCTCCTCGCCTCAGTGATATTTTGTTTCGGATTCGGTATCGCCAGCGCATTGGGTTTTGCCAGCTACTCAGTCCTGTTCTCAGTGTTGGATGTCCATTGCCTGTCTTTATTGTCTTGTCTTGTCTGTGTCGTGTGTTTTTGCTTTCACTGTTTGTGTATCTTTCATTATGGGAAAGAGCACTTCAATGCTAAATCTCAGTTTAAAGGGCGACTCTTATGTGTGGTCTCCTAAAATCCCAACACAATTCATGGCAATACTTCTCTGAGGTCAGTTCCAGAACTCAGTCTCTAAGGGGAATCACACCAGAATTCAAGCCCAGGTGGACCCAGTCATCTGATTTTGAACATAGCCATGAATCCTCTTCATATAACAAGATGCCTTTACATATAAGGGTATGTTGTTTGCACCATGTCAGTCACAAGCCATTTGGAAGACAATGGCAGATCCACATGGCCACACCACAGATGTTTTATCACACACCTGCACACCACTGCTCTAGGCCCAGAACTCAGCAGGCTCCATCTTGGTGGCATCTGTGTTCTACAACATTTTAATGAAGCCCTGCCAATCAATGCATTTTCTGGTTCACTCCTGCTCAGCAAATGGACATCCAATCGAAAGGTTCTCCAGTACCACCTGGTCATGAGATTTTAAAAAATTCCTTGGTATTTATCTAGCCAATTTTCAAGGATGAAGTTTGAGGAACTGTGGGTTTCAATTCATTCAGGAACCATTAAATGGTGAGAAAGCTCATTTCAAATAAAGTTCTGGAAAACTCTCACAAGCAAGGATTCCCAAAGAGTGGCCAAATGGTCACATGAAGCCAGGCCCATTGAGGTCTACAATGTGAGCGCCATGTGTGTTTTGACTCTCAATATGGTTACCAAGACTTTCAGAATAAAATCATGTGATATCCTGGCTGATATTACCAGTTCACTGTGGAAAGAGAACCTTGGCCTAGATCTCAATTTCCAAGGGCGACTCTCATGTGTGGACTTCTAAAATCCCAACACAATTCATGGCAATACTTTTTTGAGGTCAGTTCCAGAACTCAGTCTCTAAGGGCAATCACAGCAGAGTTTAAGCCCAGGTGGACCCAGTCATCTTTTCCAACCACCACACAAATGACCACAATTAAAACCAAAACACTCCCACATAGCCCTCATCTTCTTCCATATAGACACTCATCATAACCTCTGGTTGGATGTTTCCATTAGGGGCGGAGACCAAGACAGTGTCCAAAATAAGCTACCTTGGCCCTCATTTGCCTAAACTCAGGGTGGCCTGGACACCCTTCCTGTGAAAAAGGAGTGATCAAATAGGCCTGCCATTAATACTGCTCTTCTTTTGCAATTTGAGGCCTACTGGCTGTCAGGTATAGATTCTTTATGTGATTTGGAGTCATAAGAAAACCCAAGCACATCTACTGTGCTATGAAGAACTCATTTGACCCAAATGATCCCTATTATCACTTGATGGACGTCAGGAAACTAACAGAGAAAGGCGAGAGACATCACCCACAATGATTGCACTTCTTGCCATTTTGGTTTTGGATTCACAAATGGGATATTTCTTTAGATCTATCAGGTGCTGACAATCTAAGCCACAGCCTCAAACAGGGCCTAGAGGCTGATTCAGACACATCCCTTTTCAAAGCAATTAAGCAAAGGGCCACAGGTGATGCCCATTCATTTACATCTTTAAACTGTTTTCTTCAGGCTTCACAAAGGTATGGCCTGAGGCAAAGACCTTCTTGACATTCTTGGCAACAGAACAATAGGTAAGTAAATTGTCCAAAGCAGGGTTTCTCCAATGAGACTGTACTGGTCACATTGATATCTGGGTTTTCTGAGATACTCACCATTTGGTTCAGCTATCCAGTACATGACCATGTCACAGAGCGTGGAGGGGGTACATATCTTGGACACAAAACCATGAGCCTGTTCTGGAGATTGGCCAGAATTCAGGAAGAAAACAGGAACTTAGGAAGATAGCAGGTGTTGCCCATCCATAAGGCAAGTCGCAGTCCATACATAAATTGGGCAGGATGAATGCTGGGAAGCTTTCCACTAGGCTGCACACATCCATTGATGCATTCTCTTTTCTAATGTCTACAACCACGGACCCAGTGGGAACACAGACATAGAAACACTCTCCTTGTCACATGACTTACTAGAAACAGTTTACTCCAAACCAAACAAACCATCTTTCCTACCTATTCTCAGAACATGAGAAAAAACCACAAGCCCACACCCACATGCACAAAGGCACCTCCTTCTCTCAAGAAGGATTGTGACTATCCAGAGTGTCCTCTGACTGGTGGTCCATACAATTTCCCCCGAGATGGTGTACCCTGTCTCAGATCTGGTTTCCTTGGCCAACTCTGTGAAGTTGCAGGAGCCAGCCATCAACCACTACCTACTTTCTTAGAAAAGGCCACTCTTCAGAGCTCTCCTGGCATTTGGCCATCTTCACATCAGTAGGTAACAAGAAAGACTGACTATGACCTTGGTAAATCCATACAAGTTTGCCCAATGGGACTGTGACTGGGACTGGTTCTGGGTGCTGACTTTCTGGATCCAATGTTCTTAGAGTTCTATCACCAAGGAAGTGAGGTAAGTCACTTCCTTCAGGACCTAAATGAGGTCAGTTCCTTGGCAACCACTTTTTTCTAACAGTTGCTTCCAAGGGTCCCATGAGATGGAGGCTGCCCCTACTTCCTGTGACACTTTCACAAGTTAGAATGGTATATCAACCATAGTCATCTGGAATAGCTCTCCACACAGGCCTGGTTTGGTCCATCTTCTCTGCATTAAGGAGACAGAGGCTGATCAGACACAACCCTTAATCCTGACTAGGTTGTTTGCCATGGAAGTTGAGTTTTAGTCTCTCAGGTCCTTCACAGATGCCTACATCTTCTATAGGGATAATTTCTGCATGGACCTTTGAGGTTCTCAGCAGGTGGAAGATTTACTACATTCCTGTATTGTAAGACCAACTCTGTCCCTGCTCTTCTGTCAAGGTAGATTGAGGTAACAGTGTGTGGTTAGGGTTAATAACAGGTTTGATTTGGGTTAGGAATCATTCTGCGGGATAAATATTGGTATTGGGAAACTGCGATATTTACAAGAATATATAGGTGAAATATATGTATGAAAAGAGAAATCTAAGTAAGAGTTGAAGCCCAGAAGGGCATTGGGCCCTTAATTGGGATACTTAGTGTTGC
This sequence comes from Callospermophilus lateralis, assembly GCF_048772815.1. Taxonomy (NCBI): domain Eukaryota; kingdom Metazoa; phylum Chordata; class Mammalia; order Rodentia; family Sciuridae; genus Callospermophilus; species Callospermophilus lateralis. The sequence continues at coordinate 129,652,864 of NC_135313.1, read as the reverse complement.
ATGATGTTCTGCACAATTGTCTCAAATATATCTATACACAATGGCATAGGACCTTGTACCTTGGATGATTGAATGTAGAAGAGAACATGCAGTCAAAAAGGGATAGTCAGTACGATTAGGAAGATACTCAGTAGGTTTAGGAAGAAGAATGAGTGTATGATTTGGAACAAAAGTTCTTTAGCAATAGGGTTTCGTTTAGAGAGTGAATGTAAATGTCAGCATATGTGATTAGTCAGTCACAAAAATGAACTGGGGAAAATGTGTGGGAAAGCTGGTATCAACAGTGACATTACGAAATCAGATAATTATAGAATGAGTAGGATTCGACATTTTCAACAGTGTTGAGGTTGAATATATAATCGTAGGAAGAAACAAATATGTAGTCACCAATAAGATTGACATTTGAGAGCATTAGGCAACCTGGACATCGATGTTTTTAGTTATCCATGTTCACTTTCCTATTAGGCTTTGGTACAATCATAAGTGTGACCTTTGCATTTTGTTTCGAGAATATTACTGTGATAAAATATACATGTAGATCAGGTGACATGAGTATTTTTTTGACCATTTCTGGGAACAATATTTTGAAGCCCTATACATTAGTATTAGGGGTAAAAAGAGGTGTACCTTGTGTCTATGAATATAGAGGTAATTCATGAATGGAACATACTGTGAATAAATAATTATATACCTGGTTCCACTTTAAATAATGGATTGAATTGATATCTGAAAATATATAAGAAATCTTATATTGTTATACAATCATTCATTCCAACCAGTTATACATCTAATGGTAATATTAGGATTATGGTTTATCATGAAGGGTGTTTGAGTTTTGCTTTATAAGAGAGTATGAAAAACGAAAGTAATGTGTTTGGAAAGAAGTCTTATGAAAGACCTGTCAAGAAACATGGATGAATACATGTGTTCTGAAGCAGGAAGTGATTGATAGTGAAGCAAATGCCTATATATTTGCTAGCTTGTGTATGAAATATATATCCTATGGTATGCATAAACTGATGAAATAGTAAAGTACCAGTGTTAAAGAAAAATGATCCTCAAAATACACATCATGTCCCATAGGAATCTACTTGCATTGATGTTAACCTGGGTCAGTTACTTTAGAAATATTAGGGTTTATATGCACCATTAATGAAGTTAGTTTTCAGTACTTGGAAACAAATATGTATTTCAGGTGGATGAATATTTCTGAGAATAATCTTGTGGAAAGTTGATTATAAATCCACATACATGAATATGAATGAATTTAAGGAGTGTATAATAAGACACATATTTTTCATGTTTTAAAAAATCTGGAGAGTATATATATATATACACACACACGCACAGGCACACACAATAAAATGTAGCAATATAGGAGATTCAACATGGCAGCGGGCATAGAGAGATCAAGTCTCTGACCTCTTCAGCTGTGCAGGTATATGGAGTCGGAAACTGTCTAAATGCTGTTTGCTCAGAATCACTAGTCAATGATGACATGACGTGAATATAGGGAAAACAGTCTGGGCCCCTCAGAACACACACAGAGCACGGATCGGCTGCATTCAAGCTCATGTTCGCCTGCTTCTCGTGACTCAGCACTAACAATCCCACTGAAATAACGGGTCAGCCCTTCTGTATTTACAGAGTTAAAAGCCAAGTGAGCCTTCATAGGCAGTGGTCAAGGATTGAAATGGGGCTTGGGAGAGACAGTCAGGACCCACCCGTTGCATTGGTCACTCGGCAAAGGGAACGAACATTCACCATTTGCATGGCATACCACCATGCCAGAGAACTGACGTCACAGGTGGAGGAGATAACTTAATTGAAACCAGCACGACAGGTGTTTAATCCCCTAGCCATCTCTCTCCACACAGCGGGGAAACCTTAAGAGCCCCTCCCAGGTCTCCCGTAAGGGCCTCTCCCAGCTCTCCCGTGAGCATGATAGCCAGACCAAGGAAGTCAGGAGTGTCGTGGGACTTGCAGCGCAGAACCGCTGGCTACCGCTCCCACCAGTGCTGACAACTGAGGTCTCTTGCACCAGCTACCGGGGGCATAGCTACTGGAGGGCAAGCAAATTCGCTGGGGGTTCTCAGCCCCAAGCTCTACAAACTTAGGGTCTGAGGGAGGCAAACAGGAAGAGTGGGCCGAGGCGTTCATGAAAACAGGGCTCCAAAGAGCAGCAGACCTGGCGTGTAGCCTGTATTGTGGTGAGTGTCACAGGTGAGTGGGGCCTGGCTTGAGGAAACAGAAGAGAAGGCCCTAGGCACTCAGGATTGGAGACTTGCCCAGTCTGGGAGGAAGAGCTGCTGCACAGTGATTGGTTCCCACCTATTGAGAGGAGAAGCTTGGCCCAGTGCGCACAGCTCCAACTACTGGAAGAGAAGTTAATTGAAATCTATGACTTCATGTATTATTTTTTTTTAATTTTTATTTTTTTTCTTTCATTTTCATTTTTTTTGTTGTTCTTTAACTTTTTTTTAATGTTTCTAATTTTTCATTTTATTATTATTATTATTATTTTAAATTTTCATTTTCATTTTTTATTATCATTTTTTAAAATTTTTTCTTTCTTTATTTATTTTCTATATTTTTCTTTGTCTTTTCAATTTTCTTATTCCCCCTTCTTTGATCTACCTGCCTACTCTCATTCTCTTTATTGACTTCTTCCCTTCCCTTCTAATATCTTTCCTCCCAAGCATCAGATAAATTTATAAGAGTAAGCAGTAACTCAGCAGTCAAACAGAACAAGAAGTAACATGAGCAGCATAAGAAAGCAAGAAAGAAAAGGAGTACAAACAATGAAGGACAGCCTAAATATTTAGGAGGACCTAGAGTCATGAGAAAAATGGTCATATAAAGAACTCAAGGAATACCTTAGACATATGGAATGGAACCTTAAAGAGGATACGAGACAGCAAATCCAAACAGTGAAAGAATACATTGAAAATGAATTACATAAACAGATAAAAATAGAAGTTAAGCATCTTTATCAGGAGATAGAGATTATAAAAAAAATCAAACAATAATTCTAGAAATGAAGGAAGTGATAAACCAAATTAAAAACTCAATTAAGAGTATCACTAACAGAGTGGAGCAAGTAGAAGCTAGAACATCAGATAATGAAGACAAAATATATCATCTTGAAAAGGGTCTAGCCAACTCAGAAAGGCTGGTAAGAAATCATGAGAAAAACATCCAAGAGATATGGGATAACATAAAAAAAACAAACTTATGAGTCATCTGGATAGAGGAAGATACAGAGATTCAAACCAAGGGAATGAGTAACCTGCTGAATAAAATAATTACAGAAAACTTTCCAGAAATAAAAAAGGAAACGGTTATACAAATTGTAGATGCATACAGGACATCGAGCACACAAAATCACAGTAGAGCAATGGCAAGACACATTGTTATGAAGATATCCAATATACAGAACAAAGAGAAAATATTAAAAGGTACATGAGAAAGGAGGCAGATGACATTCTGGGGTAAACCAATAAGATTAACAACAGATTTTTCATCAGAGACGCTGAAAGCGAAAAGATCATGGAAAAACATATTTCAAATACTGAAAGACAATGGATGCCAAACAAGAATTCTATGTTCAGCAAAATTAAGCTTCAGGTATGACAATGAAATAAAAATATTTCATGATAAACAAAGCTAAAAAAATTTGTAGCCAGAAAAACAGCATTGCAAAGTGTCTTGAGCAAAACACTACACGAGGAAGAAATGAAAAACAACAACCAAAACCATCACTGAGAAGTGCCTCAGTAATGACAGAGGGTGGGGGAAAAGCTAATCATGAAGACTAACTAAATTAAAAAATAAACATAAAAAATCAAACATGGCTGGCAGTACAAACCATATATCAATGGTAACTCTAGACATCAATGGCTTAAACTCTCCAATAAAGTGACATAGGCTGGTACCTTGGATTAAAAAAAAACAAATCCAACAATATGTTGCCTGCATGAGACACATCTCAATGGAAAAGACATACACAGGCTGAAGGTGAAAGGTTGGAAAAAAATATACCATGCATATGGTCCTCGTAAGCAACCAGGGGTGGCCATCCTCACATCCAATAAAATCGACTTCAAGACTAAGTTAATCAAAAGGGATAAGGAAGGATATTATATACTGTTAAACGGAATCATTCACAAACAAGACATAAAAATTATCAATACTTATGCACCAAATAATGGTGCTGCGATGTTCATTAAACAAATTCTCCTCAAGTTCAAGAATCAAATAGACAACAACACAATAATTATGGGTGACTTCAACACACCTCTCTCACCATTGGACAGATCCTCCAAACAAAAGTTGAATAATGAAACTATAGAACTCAATATCACAATCAACAACCTAGACTTAACTGACGTATATAGAATATATCAACCATCATCAAGTGGATATAATTTTTTCTCAGCAGCACATGGATCCTTCTCAAAAATAGACCATATGTTATGTCATAGGGCAACCCTCAGTAAATATAAAGGGGTAGAGATAATACCATGCATTTTATCTGACCATAATGGAATGAAACTGTAAATCAATGATAAAAGAAGGAAGGAAAAATACTACATCACATGGAAAATGAACAATATGTTACTGAATGGTCAATGGGTTACAGAAGAAATAAAGGAGGAAATCAAAAAATTCTTAGAGATAAATGAAAATACAGACACAACATATCGGAATGTATGGGAAACTATGAAAGCAGTTTTTAGAGGGAAATTCATTGCCTGGAGGTAATTTCTCAAAAAAAGGAAAAAGAAACAAATAAATGAGCTCACACTTCATCTCAGAGTCCTAGAAAAGAAAGAGCAAAACAACAGCAAATGTAGCCTAAGGCAAGAAATATTTAAAATCAGAGCGGAAACCAATGAAATTGAAACAAAAGAAACTATTGAAAAAATTAACAACACTAAAAGTTGGTTCTTCAAAAAAATAAATAAGATCAATAGACTCTTAGCCATGCTAAAGAAGAGAAGAAGAGAGAGAACTCAAATTACTGATATATGTGATGAAAAAGGCAATATCACAACAGATGCTACAGAAATACAGAAGACAATTAGAAATTATTTTGAAAACCTATATTCCAATAAAATTAAAAATAGTGAAGATATCGAAAAATTTCTAAAGTCATATGATTTGCCCAGACTGAGTCAGGAGGATACACACATTTTAAACAGACCAATTTCAATGGATGAAATAGAAGAAGCAATCCAAAGACTACCAACCAAGAAAAGCCCAGGACCGGATGGGTATACAGTGCAGTTTTACAGAACCTTTAAAGAAGAATTAATACCAATAATTTTCAAGTTATTTCAGGAAACAGAAAAAGAGGGTGCTCTGCCAAATTAATTGTATGTGGCCAACATCACCCTGATTCCGAAACCAGACAAAGACACCACAAAGAAAGAAAACTACAGACCAATATCTCTGATGAATCTAGATGCAAAAATCCTCAATAAAATTCTGGCGAATCAGATACAAAGGCACATCAAAAAAATTGTGCACCATGATCAGGTAGGATTCATCCCTGGGATGCAAGGACGGTTCAATATACGGAAATCGATAAATGTTATTCACAACATCAATGGACTTAAAGATAATAACCATATGATCATCTCGATAGATGCAGAAAAACCATTCGACAAAGTAGAGCATCCCTTTATGTTCAAAACATTAGAAAAACTAGGGATAACAGGAACTTACCTCGACATTGTAAAAGCTATCTGTGTTAAGCCTCAGGCTAGCTTCATTCTGAATTGAGAAAAATTGAAGGCATTTCTTCTAAAATCTGGAATAAGACAGGGATGTCCTCTATCACCACTTCTCTTCAATATAGTTCTCGAAACACTGGCCAGAGCAATTAGACAGATGAAAGAAATTATAGGCATAAAAATAGGAAAAGAATAACTTAAATTATCACTATTTGCCACTGACATGATTCTATACATAGAAGACCCAAAAGCGTCTACAAAAAAAAAATACTAGAACTAATAAATGAATTCAGCAATATGGCAGGATATAAAAAGAACACGCATAAATCAAAGGCATTTCTGTATATCAGCGACAAAACTTCTGAAATGGAAATGAGGAAAAACACTCCATTCATGATATCCTCAAAAAATAAAAATAAAATACTTGGGAATCAACCTAACAAAAGAGGTGAAAGATTTATACAATGCAAACTATAGAACCCTAAAAAGAGAAGTAGAATAAGATCTTAGAAGATGGAAAAATATACCCTGTTCATGGATAGGCAGAACTAACATCATCAATATGGCGATATTAGCAAAAGTTCTCTGTAGGCATAATGCAATGCCAATCAAAATCCCAAAGGTATTTCTTGTAGAAATAGAGAAAGCAATCATGAAATTTTTATGGAAAAATAAAAGACCCAGAATAGCAATAGCAATTCTAAGCAGGAAGCGTGAATTAGGCTGTATAGCGACAGCAGATTTCAAACTATATTACAGAGCAATAGTAAAAACAAGAGCATGGTGCTGGTACCAAAATAGGCAGGTGGACCAATGGTACAGAATAGAGGACACAGAGACTAATCCAAAAAGCGACAACTATCTTATATTTGATAAAGGAGCTAAAACCATGCAATAGAGGAAGGATAGCATCTTCAACAAATGGTGTTGGGAAAACTGGAAATCCATATGCAACAAAATAAAACTGAATCCCCTCCTCTCGCCATGCACAAAGAAGATCAAGAAGCTAGATATCAAATCAGAGACTCTGCGTCTGATAGAAGAAAAAGTTGGCTCTGATGTACATATTGTGAGGTTGGGCTCCGAATTCCTTAATAGGACACCCATAGCACAAGAGTTAATAACAAGAATCAACAAATGGGACTTATTTAAACTGAAAATTTTTTTCTCAGCAAGAGAAACAATTAGAGAGCTAAATAGGAAACCTACATCCTGGGAACAAATTTTTACTCCTCACACTTCAGATAGAGCTCTAATATCCAGAATATAAATAAAGAACTCAAAAAATTACACAATAAGATATCAAATAACCCAATCAACAATGGGCCAAGGACCTGAACAGACACTTCTCAGAGGAGGACATACAATCAATCAACAAGTACATGAAAAAATGCTCACTATTTCTAGCAGTCAGAGAAATGCAAATGTAAACCACCCTAAGATACCATCTCACTCCAGTAAGATTGGCAGTCATTATGAAGTCAAACAACAACAAGTGCAGGTGAGGATGTGGGGAAAAGGGTACTCTTGTACATTGCTGGTGGGACTGCAAACTGGTGCGTCCAATTTGGAAAGCAGTATAGAGATTCCTGGGAAAGCTGGGAATGTAACCACCCTTTGAGCCAGCTATTGCCCTTCTTGGACTATTCCCTGAAGTCCTTAAAAAGCATACTACAGGGATACTGCCACATCGATGTTTATAGCAGCACAATTCACAATTTCTACACTGTGGAACAAACCCAGATGGGCTTCAATAGATAAATGGATAAAAAAATGTGGCATTTTTACACCATGGAGTGTTACAAAGCATTAAAAAATGACAAAATCATGGAATTTGCAGGGAAATGGATGGCACTAGAGCAGATTATGCTTAGTGAAGCTAGCCGATCCCTAAAAAAAACAAATACCAAATGTCTTCTTTGATATGATGAGAGCATCTAAGAACAGAGCAGGGAGGAAGAGCAGGAAAAAAAAGATTAACATTAAACAGAGACACGAGGTGGTGGGAAATTGAGATAAAAGGGAAATTGCATGGTAATGGACGGAGAAACTCATTGTTACACAAAATTACATATAAGAGGTTGTGAGGGGAATGGGAAAATAAACAAGGAGAGAAATGAATTACAGTAGATGAGGTAGAGAGAGAAGATGGGAGGGGAGGAGAGGGGGATTCGAAGAGGATAGGAAAGGTAGCAGAATACAAAAGTAACTAATAGGGCATTATTTAAAATGTGGATGTGTATCCGATGTGATTCTGCAATGTGTATTTGGGGTAAAAATGAGAGTTCATAACCCACTTGAATCTAATGTATGAAATATGATATGTCAAGAGCTTTGTAATGTTTTGAACAACCAATAAAAGAAAAAAAATGTAGCAATATATGCCAATTGGTGGTGGAAGTGCCTCCTGAATCCAAGGGAAGGAGTATTAATTGTGCAAGTCTTCTTCCTGCGGGGATGGCTGCAACTCCATTAATAGCTGTGGCCAGTATTTTAATTTCTCCAGTGAAATCATTATCAATAATGCCAGGGAAGACCTGAACGCCTTATAAGGTAGTAGAGGCTATTGCAAGAATTAGTGCACACGTATGAGATGGAGGGGGACATATAATTCCAGTGGGTATTAGCTGGGGCCCTTGGATTGAGTCTAATATTGTGTTGGTGGTGGCACAGAGGTCCAATCCTGCGCTGCCTGGGGTGGATCATTGAAGGGAGGAAATTGTGAAGAAGGATTTTGAGGTAGGTTGGGAGTTTGGGAGGGAAAAAACCTCTTGCCCCTGGGATTGTACTGGGGGAGGTCGGGGCCAGGGGCTGGGCCCACAGGGAGTTTCCCGAGGAGCAGGAAGAAATAGGCTGCCGAGGGCATTTGTCTTAGATCTACACTCACTGGCTCAGTGATAACCTTTACCACATATAGGGCAAAGAGTAGCTGGGGGCGGTTTAACCCCAGTTTGAGGAGATGCTATTCCTAGGCTTTGTTTGCCTGTCGGACAATCGTGTGTAAAATGGCCAGGTTGTTTTCAAGTAAAGCAACTACATGAGCCAGGATTGTGAAAGGCCTTGGTAAAGGTGGCACCTAGGGCGAGACCCATGGCATGGGCTGCACCCACCCCTGCACAGAGTCTAATAAAGTCAGAAAGTTTCCCTTTAACCTTATGTGGTCGAAGAACATTCTGACATGCTGGCTTGGCCTTTTCAAAGGCAAGATATTTTACAAAGGTGCTTTCGCTTGGTCCAAGCAAGCATTTCGCGGCTAGGTTAAGCCGGGGAACAAAGTCGTTATAAGGCTCGTCAGGCCCTTGTCGAATTTTTGCCAGGGAAGTGGTAGCTGAGGCCTTTTGAGGGACGTGTCTCCAAGCATGTAAGGCAGCAGTCTTAATCTGCACCAAAAGTCGAGCAGGGAAACACGCCTGTTTAGGGTTAGTGTCAAAAGGCGCATTGCCCACAAGCTTAACATAAATCCAGGATTTAGAGGAGGCCTTAGTTAAATTTTTTTGAGCAGTTTCCCGATAGTTCTCTTTGAAATCTGCATTCCATAACAGGAAGTCTCCAGCACTGAGGGTACCTTGGGCTAGAAATTTCCAATCATTGGGAGTAAGCCATTTTGCGCTGTGGCTTTCTGATAAAGCCACTGTGTAGGGTGCAGTGGGGCCATAGTGAGCACAAGCCTTCTTAAGTTTTTCAAGAAAACGCAGGCTTAAGTTTTTGTAGACACTCTGGGTTCCTTCCTGCCTAGGGGTGAACTCCTCATCCTCTGAGTCCTGATCTCTTTGATCCATTTCCCCCGCTTCCCCCTCTTGGTCCTCGTCTAAGCCTTTGACCTCAGCCTGGGCAAGTATATCTATCTGACTGCGGGTGACTGGGAAGGTGAGAACAGGCTGATGTAGCGGCTTAGCCGTTTTATTAGACCGCAGTGGGCCACCTTGCATTGACTCTGTGCCTAAGGCTAATGAGCAGAACTCAGAGTCAAGGGATTTTAATTCTTTTAAAAGTTGGATCTGTTCCCACCTATTTTGGGGAGACTCTCGCAAGGGAGCCAGGTTAGGAAAGGGAAGTGGGGAAAGAATATCTGGGGGGGGGGCAGTCAGGTTCTGAAGGGCCTGAGCACAAAAGGCAGGAGGAATGGAGGAGGGAGGTGGATGTGTATGTCCTATAGCCTGTGGCAGGTTCCTGAGAGGTGGCGGGTCTTCTGAATGGTAGCGAGATGCTTCCTTCTCCAAGGTAGCCTCCTTTCCAGGGGTCAATGTGTCTCTGGGTTTTAAAACTGGATAAAGGCGGTTGGTAACCATTGGATCCTTATTCAGTAGGGTGGTATTTTGAGGGGCACCAGGAGGTTCCCAGGGTCCTGGGGAGACTGAGAAGGGTCTATGTCTATACTAACTGATGGGCATGCCAAGGGGGGATGAAAGGTCGTTTGCGTAGTCTCTTCCCCAATCCTGACAAGTATTAAGGTACCATTGTCAAAGGGTGAACTTTTAAGAATTTCATTAATGAAGTTCCAGTAAGAAAAGGTGGGAACAGGCACTTTTTCTGGGCCAAAGGATTCATAAAAATCTTTTAAACAATCTCCTACTCTAAGCCATTGCTTACCATCAATGGTCCCTTCAAGGGGAAACAATGGACACAATTCTCCTATGTATGAAAAGAAAAAATTTAAGTCATTTTTCTTAACATGCACCCCCCATGTATTGAAGGACTCCTTGAGGCCTGACAAAAACAAATCATGTGACGAAACTGCTTGTCCCATGGTGGGTCACTCACTGTGCGTCATCCCCACTCTCCTCCATGATCTGTCTCTCGGTGGTATCTGCTGAGGCAATCGCGAGCTCCACTAGACCAAGTCTTCAAGGAGAACTGGTTTCCCAGTCTGTCAAAGGCTCGAGCCCCAGTTGGTGGGAGCCAGATGTCCTGGCCGGCAGGACACATCAACGTGGGCAGTGAACATAAATGGGGAGGAATGAAGGGACAAGAGACACTAGAGAAGACAGCATGACTGTAGTTCTGATCAAGCTGCAAATTTTTATTGTTCACACAGGGGATTTATATGCTGGAGATGGGAAAGTTCTCTTATCGGCAGTTCCTGGATGTCTTCACAAGGTGAGATAACCTCAGGATGTTTCAGGAAGACAGATGGCTTTAGGAAGTCTCAGAGAGTCATATGGCTTCAGGATGTCTCCCAGGCAGGATGTCTCCCAGGGGGCTGTTTCTTGTAAGTGTCAGGCTATTCTATGAAGGAGAATTTCTTCTACCCCTGAAACACAGGGATTCAATATTTTGAAAGGAAAATTGGAAAATGAAACCAATGTGTTTGCAAATATGTGCTACACAAAAATCTTCCCACTCTCATTCAGAACAATGCTGTGACATTACCTTCACCCCAAGTAAGACACAATTAAAGGAGAAGAGTTAGAAAATCTGTGAACACACATTTGGAATGGAAAATGCTCAATAGTTCAGAAGCTTGGAGGTGGGAGAGGAGTTTCCAAAAGTAAGTGACAGGGTAAAAACTCCACAAACATGGAGCTCTGCAAGCCTAAAGACTTCTTGAGAAACTGCCTCTGAGGTTCAGCACTTGAAATATATGTTGTTGTCAAGAGCTTTAGCTTCTTTTGTAGTGAGACCATCAAAACTGGGTCTGCATCTATGTGACCCGGAGTACATAGTTTCTTATTTTCCAATGAATATGACACAGCAGTGCTGAATTCTCTCTTTGTAGGTAAACTGTTGCCACTGGGGGCTAAGTGTCTCCAGTTTAGACTGTGAAGCCATTTGGTCATCCTCCACTTTTCGTGGTGTTTCTTGCAGCTGCACTGGGAGTTTAGTATTTGCTTCACAAAATACGAGGAGTTCAACTGGGACAGTGATGGAGGGAGTTCTGTCACATGTGGTGCGTAAGGGTCTGCAGGAGAATTCACAAACCAGGCTTCCATCCCACATAGATTGCCCACTTGACCATAGCAATCTGATTCTCAACATTGCCACGAAACCTCTCCATATAACAAGATGCCTTTACATACAAAGATCTGGGGGCTGCACCATATCAGTCACAAACCATTTGGAAGCCAATGGCAGATCCACATGATCCTACAACAGATGTTTTAACACACACCTGCACACCACTGCTCTAGACCCACTACTCAGCAGGTTCCAAATTACTGGCATCTCTGTTCTACAACATTTTCAAGAAACCCAGTCAATCAAGGCACTGTCGGGTACACTCATGATCATAAATAGGACATCCAAAGATTCTCCAGTACCAACTGGTTATGAGAATTACAAAAATTTCATGGTATTTATCTAGCCATTTTTCAATGATGAAGTTGGAGGCACTGTGGGTTTCAATTTATTCAGGAACCATTAAATGGAGAGGAAGCTCATTTCAATGAAAGCTCTGGAGAACTCTCACAGGCAAGGTTTCCCAAAGACAGGCCAAAAGGTCACATGAAGTCAGGCCCATTGAGGTCCACAATGTGAGGTCCATGTGTGTTTTGACTTGCAACAATGTCTGCCAAGTCTTTAGGAATAAAATAATGAGATAAACTTCCTGAGATTCCCAGTGCTTTGTGTGAAGCCACAATGAGCCTAGATCTCAGTTTCCAAGGGCGACTCTCATGCATGCCCTCCTAAAATCCCAACACAATTCATGGCAATACTTCTTTGAGTTCAGTTGCAGAACTCAGGCTCTAAGGGGGATCACACCAGTGTTCAAGCCCAGGTGGCCACAGTCATCTCTTCCAACCGCCACACAACTGACCACAATTAAAACCAAAACACTCCCACATGGCCCTCATCTTTTTCCATATAGACACTCATCATAACCTCTGGCTGTAGGTTTCCATGAGGGGCGGAGCCAAAGACAGTGTCCAAAATAAGCTCCCTTGCCCCCATTTGCTAAAATCAGTGTGGCAGGGGCAGCCTTCCTGTGAACCAGGAGTGATAAAAGAGGCCTGCTGTTAATACTGCTCTGATTCTCCATTTTGAGGCCTACTGACTCTGGGGTTTAGATTCTTTATGTTAATTGGAGTCATGAGAAAACCCAAGCACCTATAATCTAGTGTCTGCAGGGCTTTGAAGAACTCCTTTGACCCAAAGGATCCCTAATCTCAATGATGGAGGTCAGCAACCTTACTGAGGAAGGAGAGAGACTTCATACACAATGACTGCTATTTTGCCTATTTTGGTTTTGAATGCACACATGGGATTTTTCTATAGATCCATCAGTTGGTGAGAAGCTAAGCCACAGCCTCACACAGGGCCAAGAGGCTGATTCAGACACATCCCTTACCAAAGCAATTAAGCAAAGAGCCACAGGTGATGCCCATTCATTTTCATTTGAAAACTGTTTTCTTTAGGCTTCACAAAGGGATGCCCTCAGGCAAAGACCTTCCTGACATTCAGGGCAACAGAAGAATAAACAATCAAAGGGCCCAAAGCAGGGTTTCTCCACTGAGACTTTCCTGGTCACACTGATATTTGAGTTTTCTGAGATGCTCGCCAGTCCCTTCAGCTATCCAGTACATGGCCATGTCACAGAGCTTGAAGGTGGTACATATCTTGGACACAAAACCATGAGCCTATTCTTGAGATTGGCTGGAATTCAGGAAGAATACTGGAACTTAGGAAGGTAGTACGTGTTACCCATCCATAAGGCAAGCCGCAGACCATACATAAATTGGGCAGGATGAATGCTGGGAAGCTGTCTATTAGACAGGACACATCTATTGATGCATTCTCTTTTCTAATGTCTACCACCACGGACACAGTGGGAGACACAGAAATGGAAACACTCTCCTTGTCAAAGGACTTACTAGAAACAATTCATAGCAAACCAAACAATCCAACTTTCCTACCCATTCTCAGAACATGAGACAAAACCACATACCCACACGCACACCCACACCCACACAGAACCCCAAGTAGGTCTGTGACTCTCCGGAGTGTCCTCTGACTAGTCGGCCATAATATAATACCCCATAATGGGCAGTCCTGGCTCAGATCTGGTCTCCGTGGCCAATTCTGTGATGCTGTCAGGAGTCAGCGGTGAGCCACTACCTGCTTTCACAGGAAAGGCCCCACTTCAGACCTTCCTCACATCAGTAGTTACCAAGAAAGACTGAGTCTGTCCTTGGTAAATCCAAACAAAGTTTGACCACTGGGACTTGGACTGGGACTGGCTCGGGGTGCCTGGATTCCTGGATCCCAAGTTCAGAGAGTTTCATCATCAAGGAAGTGAGGTGAGGTCACTTCCTTCAGGAACTGAATAAGGTCACTACCTTGGCAACCACTTTGTCCTAACAGTTGCTTCCAAGGGTCCCATGAGATGGAGGCTGCACCTACTTTCTGTGACATTTTAACAAATTAGAATGGTATATCAACCTTAGGCACCCGGGAACAGCTCTTCACACAGGCATGGTTTGGTCCATCTTCTCTACATTAAGAAGAGAGAGGCTGATTCAGACACATCCTTTCATCCTGACCGGGTTGTTTGCCATGGAAGATGACTTTTGCTCTCTCAGGTCCTTCATAGCTGCCTACATCTTCTCAAGGGATTATTTCTACATGGACTTTTGAATTTCTCAGCTGGTGGAAGATCCCCTACCTTCCTATATTGTAATACCAACTCTGTCCCTGCTCTTCTGAAAAGTGAGATTGAGGGAACAGTGTAGGGTTAGGGTTAATAGCATGTTTGATTTGGGTTAGGGATCATTCTGCTTTATGAATACTGGTATTGGGAACCTGTGATATTTGTAAGAATATAGACATGAAATATATGTAGGAGAACAGAGATCTAGGAAAGATTTGAATCCCAGAAAGCCATTGGACCCTGGATTGTTATACTTAGCTTGAATTATGTTCTGCACCGAGTTCTCAGATAAATCGATTTACAATGGCATAGGACCGTGTACCTCGGATGATTGAATGTAGAAGAGAACATCCAGTCAAAAAGGGATAGTCCCTATGATTAGGAAGATAGTATGTTTAGAAAGAATAGTGAGTCTAGGAGTTGGTCCAAATGTTCTTTAGCAATAGAGTTTCGGTTAGAGAGTGAATGTAAATGTCAGCACATTTGAAGAGACAGTCACAATGATGAACTGGGGAAAATATGTAGGAAAGCACATATCAATGAGGACATTAGGAAATCAGGCAAAGTATAAAATGAGTGATAGGATTAGATATTTTCAACAGGCTTGAGGTTGAATATATAATCTTAGGAAGAAACAAATATGTAGTCAACAATAGGATTGACATTTGAGAGCATTAGGCAACCTGGACATGGATGTTTTTAGTAATCTATGCTCACTTTCCATTTAGGCTTTGGTACAATTATATGTGTGACCTTTGCATTTTGTGTCCAGAATACTACTGTGATAAAATGTATATGTAGATCAGGTGACATGAGTATTTCTTCCACCATTACAAGGAGCAATTTTCTGAAAACTTATACATTATTACTGGGGATACAAACAGGTGTACCTTTTTTGATGATTATAGAGATGATGCATGAATAGACCATATTGTGAATAAAGTATATAACTTGTTCCAACTTTAAATATAGGATATCTTATATATATATATATATATATATATATATATATATATATATATACATACATTTATTCCAACCACTTATATATCTAATGGTAATATTAGGGTTTCTGTTCATCATGAAGAGTGTGTGAGTTTTGCATCAAAATTGATTATGGTATCGAAAATAATGTGTTTAGAATGAAGTCTAGTGAAAAGACCAGTAAAGAAACATGGAGGAATACATGTGTTCTGAAGTAGGAAGTAATTGAAAGTGAACCAAATGGCTATAAATTTGTGAACTTGTGCATCAAAAAATGTATCCTATGATGTCCAAAAACTGAAGAAATTGTAATGTACCAGTGTTAAATAAAAATGAACTCCAAAATACACATCATGTCCCATAGGATTCTACTTGCATTGATGTTAAAATAGGTGAGTTACTGTAGAAATATTATGATTTGTAAGCACTATTCATTGAAGTCAGTTTTCAGTAGTAGGAAACCAATATGTATTTCAGGTGGTTGAGTATTTCTGAGAATAATCTTGTGAAATGTTGTTTATAAATACACATGCAGGAACATGAATGAATTTAGGGAGTGTATAACAAGACACATATATTTCACATTTTGGTAAATCTGGAGAATATATATATATATATATATATATATATATATATATATATATATATATATACACATATACACACACACACACATATTAATATGTAGCAATATACATGCCAATCGAAATTCACCATGAAATATATTTCATCCACATATCCAAAAATATTCATTCTACTGAACATGGATTTATTTATTATGTTTTTTACTAGGAAGCTCACCCATAGGTTGAATTTTCAGTTCCATCAGTATTAAGGAGGAGTCATCTCTTCTCACAATTTTTATATTCCAAAGTCAGTGAGCTCACAAGAATGTACATGTGATTCCAGGTAGGATAATATATGCATGAAAAAATACATGTGCTGAACAGGCTACAGAGAAAGGGAGACAGGAATTTACATATGTGGTAACTTTAAAAACTCATGGAGAAATATTACAACGAAAAGTTGACTAGATTTATAGCACATACGTTTGATAAAGCAGAAGGCAAATCCAAGTATACACCATGCTTCCTATGAAAGGCCTGTATTTCTATTCAGTTAGTTTTCTTTTTCTCCACGATATTAGGATTAGAAGTCAGAGTCTAATAGGGTATGGGTGAGTGTCAGGGATTCAGCATTTCAAATGGAAAATAGGAAAAGGAATCTAAGGTGTATGCAAACATGTGCTACAAAAAACTTACCACTCTCATCCAGAACAATGCCTTGACATAACCATCGCTCCATGTAAGACACAATTAGAAGAGAGGAGTTAGAAAATCTCTGAATTCATATGTGGAATGGAAAATACTCAGGAGTTCACCACATTGCCGGTGGTTGAACAGTTTCCAAAAGTAAGGGAGAGGGTCAACACTCCACAAACATGGAGCTCTGCTGGCCTAAAGACTTCTTGAGATACTTCCTCTGAGGTTGGGCACATGAAATATATGTAATTGTCAGGAGATTTAGCTTCGTTTGTAGTGACACCATAAAATCTTGGTCCATCTATGTGACCTGGACGACATGGATCCTTATTTTCTAATGAACATGAGGCAGTAGTAATGAATTCTCTCTTTGTAGGTAAACTGTGGCCACTGGGAGCTAAGTGTCTCCCTGTGTGTTTTGTGAAGCCATTTTATCATCCTCCACTTTTCATGGTGTTTCTTACTGCTGCACTGGAAATTTGGTATTGGCTTCACGAAATACAAGCAGTTCAACTGGGACACAATGCTTTAGGGAGTTCTGTGATGTGTGGTTGGTCAGGGTCTCCAAGAGAATGTACGAACCAGGCTTCTATCAAACATAGCTTTCCCCCTTGACTATAGCAACCTGATTCTGAACATTGCCTTGAAACTTCTCCATATAAAAATATTCCTTTACATATAAGGGTCTGCTGCCTGAACCATGTCAGTCACAAGTATTTTGGAAGCCAATGGCAGATCCAGGTGGTCCTACCAAAAATATTTATTTACACACCTACAGTCCACTGCTCTACATCCACTACTTAGCAGGCTCCAGCATACTGGCATCTCTGTTCTACACAATTTTCATGAAACCCAGTCAATCAAGGCACTATTTGGTACAATCATGATCAGCAACAGGACATCCAAAGGTTCTCCAGTGCCACCTGGTCACGGGAATTTCAAATAATTTATGGTATTTATATAGCCATTTTTCAAGGATGAAGTTGGAGGCACTGCAGGTTTCAATTAATTCAGGAATCTTTACATGGTGAAAAAGCTCAATTTCAATGAAATCTCTGGAGAACACTCACAGGCAAACCTTCCCAAAGAGTGGCCAAAATGTCACATGAATCCAGGCCCATTGAGGTGTATAATGTGAGGACCATGTGTATTTTGACTCTCAACTATGGCTGCAAAGCCTTTAAAAATTAAATAATTTGATATCCTGGCTTAGAATACCCGAGCTCTGTGGAAGCCATTCTGGGCCTAGATCTCAGTTTCCAACAGCGACTCTCATGCGTGGCCTCCTAAAATCACAACACTATTTTATGCAATGCTTCTCTGAGGTAAGTTCCAGAACTCAGTCTTTAAGGGGAATCACACTCCCATATGGCCCTCATCTTCTTCCATATAGACGCTCATCATTACCTCTGGCTGGAGGATTCCATGAGGGGCGTAGATCAAGAGAGTGTCCAAAATAAGCTCCCTTGCCCCTCATTTGTCTAAGACAGGGTGGCCTGGACACCCTTCCTGTGAACCTCGAGTGATAAAATAGGCCTGCCATTAATACTGCTCTGCTTCTTCAACTTAAGACCTACTGACTGTGGGGTTTAGATACTTTATGTGAATTGGAGTCATGAGAATACCCAAGAACCTATGGGCTAGCCTCTGCAGTTTTGAAGAACTCATTTGACCCAAAGGATCCCTATTCTCACTTGATGGAGGTCAGGAACCTTACAGAGGAAGTCTATAGACTTCATCTCAATGACTGTTCTTTTGTCCATTTTGGTTTTGGATGCACACATGGGAATTTCTTTAGATCCATCAGGTGCTGAGAATCTAAGCCACAGCCTCACACAAGGCCAAGGGGCTGATTCAAACACATCCCTTTCCAAAGCAATTAAGCAAAGAGCCAAAGGTATGCCCATTCATTTCCATTTGAAAACTGTTTTCTTGAGGCTTCCCAAAGGGGTGGCCTGAGTCAAAGACCTTCGTGACATTCAGGGCATCAGAACAATAGGTAAGCAAAAGGCTCAAAGCAGGGTTTCTCCAATGAGACTTTTCTGCTCACACAGATATCTGAGTTTTCTGAGATGCTCGCCATTCCCTTCAGCTATCCAGTACATGGCCATGTCACAGAGCTTGGAGGTGGTACATATCTTGGACACAAATCCATGGGCATATTCAGGAGAGTGGCCAGAATTCAGGAAAAAAAAACAGGAACTTAGGAAGAAAGCAGGTGTTGCCCATCGATAACACAAGCTACAGTCCATTCATAAATAGAGCAATATGAATGCTGAGAAGCTTTCTACTAGACACGACACATCTATTGAAGCATTCCCTTTTCTAAAGTCTACAACCACGGACACAGTGAGATACCCAGACTTAGAAATATCCGCCATGTCAAATGACTTACTAGAAACAGTCCACTCCAAACAAAACAAACTGACTTTCCTACTTATTCTCAGAAAATGAGAGAAAAACCACGAACCAAAAAACACACCCACAAAGGCTCCTCCTTCCCCAAAGTAGGTCTTTGACTATCTGGAGTGTCCTCTGACTTGTGGGGATAATATGTTCCCCCGAAATGCCCTGTCCTGTCTCAGATCTGGTCTCCTTGGCGAACACTGTGAAGTTCTCAGGAGCCAGTGGAGAGCCACTACCTGCTTTCTCAGCAAAAGCCCCTCTTCAGAACTTTCCTGGCATTTGGCCTTCCTCACATCTGTAGGTACCAATAAAGACTGAGTCTGTCCTTGGTAAATCCAAACAAGTGAGACCACTGGGACTGGGACTGGGACTGGCTCTCGGTGCCTGGCTTCCTGGATCCCAAGTTCAGAGAGTTCAATCACCTAGGAAGTGAGATGAGGTCACTTCCTTCAGGAACTGAATGAGGTCACTGCCTTGGCAACCACTTTCTCCTAACAGTTGCTTCCAAGGGTCCCATGAAATTGAGGTTGTCCCTACTGCCTGTGACACTTTCACATGTTAGAATGGTATATCAACTCTAGGTACCCAGGAACAGATCTCCACACAAGCCAGTTTTGGTACATCTTCTCTGGCCTAAAGACTTCTAGAGAAACTGCCTCAGGGTGGGCACTTGAAATATATGTTGCGGTCAGCAGCTTTAGCTTTCTTTGTAATGAGACCATCAACTGGGTCTGCATCCATGTGACCTGGAATTAATGGTATCTTATTTTCCAATGTACCTGAGGTAGCAGTGCTGAATTCTCTCTTTGTAGGTAAACTGTGGACACTGGGGGCTAAGGTTATCCTTGTGTGGACTGTGAAGCCATTTGGTCATCCTCTACTTTTCTTGGTTTTTCTTGCTTCTGCACTGCGAGTTTGGTATTTGCTTCACGAAGTAAAAGGAGTTCAACTGGGGCACAGTGCTGGAGGTAGTTCTGTCTCATGTGGTGGGTTAGGGTCTGCAAGAGAAAGCACCAACCAGGCTTCTATCCCACATAGCTTGCCCCCTTGACAATAGCAACATGATTCTGAACATTGCCCTGAAACCTCTCCATATAAGAAGATGCCTTTACATAGAAGTGTCTGCTGGCTGCATCATGTCAGTCAAAAGCCTTTTGGAAGCCAAAGGCAGATCCACATGCCTGCACCACAGATGTTTTATCACACTACTGCTCACCAAATCTTTAGGCCCACTACTCAACAGGCTCCAAGTTATTGGCATCTCGGTTCTACACCATTTTCATGAAACCCAGTCAATCAAGGCACTGTCTGGTATACTCATGATCAGCAACAGGACATCCAAAGGTTCTCCAGTGCCACCTGGTTATGCAAATTTCAAAAATTTTATGGTATTTATGTAGCCAGTTTTCAAGGATGAAGTTGGAGGCACAGTGGGTTTCAATTCATTCAGGAACCATTAAATGCTGAGGAAGGTAATTTCAATGAAAGCTCTGGAGAACTCTCACAGGCAAGGCTTCCAAAACAGTGGCCAAAAGGTCACATTAAACCAGTGCCATTGAGGTCTACTCTGTAAGGTCCATGTGTGTTCTGACTCTCAACTATGGTTGAAAAGTCTCTAAAAAAAAATATGTGATATCCTGGATGAGATTTGCAGTGCACTATGCAAAGCTACCCTGGACCTAGATCTCAGTTTCCAAGTGTGACTCTCATGCGTGGCCTCTTAAATCCCAACACAATTCATGGCAATACTTCTCTGAGGTCAGTTCCAGAACTAAGTCTCTAAAGGGAATCACACCAGAGTTCAAGCCCAGGTGGACCCTGTCATCTCTTCAAACCACCACACAAATATCTACAAATGAAATCAAAACACTTCCACATGGCCCTCATGTCCTTCCATATAGACACTCATCATAAACTCTGGCTGGAGTTTTGCATGAGGGAAGCAGCCCAAGTCAGTGTCCAAAATAAGCTCTCTTGCCCCTCATTTGCCAAAACTCAGGGTGGCATGGACACCCTTCTTGTGAACCAGGAATGATCAAATAGGCCTGCCATTAATACTGCCCTGCTTCTCCAAATTGAGGACTTCTGACTGTGGGGTTTATATTCTTTATGTGAATTGGTGTCATGAGAAAACCCTAGTCCCTATGGGCTAGCCTCTGCAGG
Organism: Callospermophilus lateralis; assembly: GCF_048772815.1. Taxonomy (NCBI): domain Eukaryota; kingdom Metazoa; phylum Chordata; class Mammalia; order Rodentia; family Sciuridae; genus Callospermophilus; species Callospermophilus lateralis. The sequence goes on along the minus strand of NC_135313.1, from coordinate 129,631,727 downwards.
GCTTTGAAGAACTCATTTGACCCAAAGATCACTCTTCTCACTTGATGGAGGTCAGGAACCTTACAGAGGAAGGCGAGAGACTTCATCAACAATGACTGCTCTTTTGGCCATTTTGGTTTTCGATGCACACATGGGATCTTTCTTTAGATCCATCAGGTGCTGAGAATCTAAGCCATAGCCTCACACAGGGACAAGAGGCTGATTCAGGCACATCCCTTTCCAAACAATTAAGCAAAGAGCCACAGACGATGCCCATTCATTTCCTTTTGGAAACTGTTTTCTGCAGGCTTCACAAAGGGTTGGACTGAGGCAAAGAACTTCCTGACCTTCAGGCCAACAGAACAATAGGTAACCAGAAGTCCCAAAGCAGGTTTTCTTCACTGAGACTTGTCAGAAGCCAGTGGTGAGCCACTACCTGCTTTCTCATTAAAGGCCCCTCTTCAGAGCTTTCCTGGCATTTGGCCATCCTCACGTCTGTAGGTACCAAGAAAGACTGACTCTGTCCTTGGTAAATCCAAAAAGTAACACCACTGGGAGTGGGACTGGGACTGGCTCTGTCTGCCTGGCTTCCTGGATCCCAAGTTCAGAGAGTTTCATCACCAAGGAAGTGAGGTGAGGTCATTTCCTTCAGGAACTGAATGAGGTCACTGCCTTGGCAACCACTTTGTCCTAACAGTAGCTTCCAAGGGTCCCTTGAGATGGAGGCTTCCCCTACTTCCTGTGACACTTTCACAAGTTAGAATGGTATATCAACCATAGGCACCTGGGAACAGCTCTCCACACAGGCCTGGTTTGGTCTATCTTCTCTACATTAAGAAGAGAGAGGCTGATTAAGACACAACCCTTCAACTGACGAGGTTGTTTGCCATGGAAGATGACTTTTGCTCTCTCAGGTCCTTCATAGCTGCATACATCTTCTCGAGGGATCCTTTCAGCATGGACCTTTGAGGTTCTCAGCAGGTAGAAGATCCCCTACATTCCAGTATTATAAGACCAACTCTGTCCCTGCTCTTCTGTAAAGTAAGATTCAGGGAACAGTGTATTGATAGGGTTAATACCAGGTATGATTTGGGTTAGGAATCAATTTTCTGGATGTATAACGGTATTGGGAATCTGTGATATTTATAAGAATATAGAGGTGAAATGTATGCATGTAAACAGAAATCTAAGTAAGATTTGAAGCCCATAAGGGCATTGGGCCCTTGATTGTGATACTTAGCATTGAATTACGTTCTGCACAGATGTTTCAAATAAATCGATATACAATGGCATAGGACCTCGTACCTTGGATTATTGAATGTAGAAGAGAACATCCAGTCAAAAAGTGATAGTCAGTAGGATTAGGAAGATAGTAGGTAGGTTTAGGAAGAAGAGTGAGTGTAAGATTTGGAAAAAAAGTTCTTTAGCAATAGGGTTTAGGTTAGAAAATGAATTTAAATGTCAGTACATGTGATGAGTCAGTGACAATGATGAATTGGGGAAATATGTAGGTAAGTAGATATCAATAGAGGCAGTATGGAATCAGGCAAATTAAAAGTGAGAGATAGGCTTAGATATTTTCAACAGGGTTGAGTTTGAATATGTAATCTTAGGAAGAAACAAATATGTAGTCACCAATATAATTGACTTTTGAGAGCATTAGGCAACTTGGACATGGATGTTTTTAGTAATCCATGTTCATTTTCCATTTAGGCTTTGGTACAATCATAAATCTCAACTTTGAATTTTGTGTCCAGAATATTTCTGTGAATAAATGTATATGCAGATCAGGTGACATGAGTATTTCTTCCACCATTTCTGGGAGCAATATTGACTGACTACTACTGACTGATAGGTATAGATTCTTTATGTGATTTGGAGTCATGAGAAACCCAAGCACCTCTTCAGGGCATGAAGAACTCATTTGACCAAAAGTATCCAGATTCTCACTTGATGGAGGTCAGGAACCTAACAGAGGAAGGCAAGAGACTATATCCACAATGACTGAACTTTTTGCCATTTTGGTTTTGGATGCAAACATGGGATCTTTCTTTATATCCATCATGTGCTGAGAATCTAAGTCACAGCCTCACACAGGTCCAAGAGGCTGATTCAGACACATCTTTTTCCAAAGAAATTAAGAAAAGAGCCACAGGTGATACCCATTCATTTCCATTTGAAAACTGTTTTCTTCAGGCTTTACAAAGGTGTGGCCTGAGGCAAAGACCTTCCTGACATTCAGCGACACAGAACAATAGCTAAGCAAAAGGCCCAAAGCAGGGTTTCTCCACTGAGACTTTCCTGGTCACACTTTCCCTGCTCTTCTGTAAAGTTAGATGGAGGGAACAGTGTATGGTTTAGGTTAATAATATGTTCAATTTGGGTTATGAATCATTCTGCAGGATGAATCATGGTATTGGTAACATGCGATATTTACAAGAATATAAAGGTGAAATATAAGTATGAAAACAGAAATCTAGGTAAGATTTGAAGCCCAGAAGGGCATTGACCTCTTGAGTTGGTTAGTTAGCTTTGAATTATGTCTCAGATAATTCGATATACAATGGCATATGTCCTTGTACCTTGGATGATTGAATGTCGAAGAGAACATCCAGTGAAAAAGGGAAAGTCGGTAGATTAGGAAGATAGTTGCTAGGTCTAGAAACAACAGTGAGTATATGATTCAGACCGAAAGTTCTTTAGCAATACGTTTTGAATAAGAGAGTGAATGTAATTGTCAGCACATGTGAAGAGTCACTCACAATGATGATTTGTGGAAAATATGTAGGAAAGCAGATATCAATAGAGATATTAAGAAATCAGGCAAAGTATAAATTGATGGATAGGATTAGATATTTTCAACAGGCTTGAGGTTGAATATATAATCTTAGTAAGAAACAAATATATAGTCACCAATAGGATTTACATTTGAAAGCATTAGGCAACCTGGACATGGATATTTTTAGTAATCCATGCTCACTTTCCTTTTAGGCTTTGGTACAATCATAAGAGTGACTTTTGCTTTCTGTGTCCAGAATATTACTGTGATAAAATGTATGTGTAAATCAGGTGACATGAGTATTTCTTCCACCATTACTGGGAGCAATATTTTGAAGATATATAAATTCGTATAGGGGGAACAAAGAGGTGTATCCTGTGTCAATGACTATAGAAATAATGCATGAATTGACCATACTGTGAATAAATAACATAACTGGTTCCAACTTTAAATAGTGGATTGATTTGATATCTGAAAATATACAGGAAATCTTAAATTGATATACATACATTGATTACAACCAGTTATACATGTAACGGTAATATTAAGGTTATGGTTTATCATGAAGAGTGTGTGAGTTTTGCTTTAAAAATGATTATGGAAATCGAAAATTATGTGTTTGGAAAGAAGTCTCATGGAAAGACCAGTCAAGAAACCTGGAGGAATATATGTGTTCTGAAGCAGGAAGTGATTGAAAATTAAACAAATGCCTATAAATTTGTGAACTTGTGGATGAAATATATATCCTATCATGTGCATAAAATAAAGAAATAGTAATGTACCACTGTTTAATAAAAATGAGCCACAAAATACACATCATTTCCCAGAGGAAACTGCTTGCATTTAAGTTAAACTGGGTTTTTCTGTAGAAATATTTGCATTTGTATGCACCATTCACTGAAGTTAGTTTTCAGTACTAGGAAACAAATATGTATTTCAGGTGGATGAATATTTCTGAGAATCATCTTGTGAAAAGTTGATCATAAATCCACATAAATGAATATTAATTATTTTAAGGTGTGTATAAGACTCAAATATTTCATATTTTGAAAAATTTGGAGAGTATATATATATATATATATATATATATATATATATTCACACACACACACACACACACACACACAGACATTAAAAACTAGCAATATATATGCCAATCGAAATTCATCATGAATTATATATCATTCACAGATGCAAAAAATATTTATTTCACTCAAAATGGATTTATGCATAATGTTTTTCTACTAGGAAGCTCACCCATATGTTGAATTTTCAGTTCCAACAGCGTTTAGGAGGAGTGATCTCTTTTCATATCTTGTATCTGCCTAGTCAGCAATCTCACAAAAATGTACGTGTGATAACAGGTAGGATTCTATATGTGCATATAAAAATACATGTGCTGAATAGTCTACAGAGAAAGGAGACAGGAATTTGTTGAGAGCCACAGATGAAGGGGCCCCAGCAAAATTCCAGCTCCCCACAAATTTCCAGCTGCCAGATGATTATTGGCTCACATCGGCCCCAGCAACATCTAGCTGATTTTCTCCTCTGTGGTGATGCTCATTTGAGATGCTTATTGAGCTCTTTACCCGCCCTTCCAGACTGCCAGATGATGATTGTCTCACAGTGGCCCCAGCAACATCTATCTCATTGGCTCCTCTGCGTTGATGCTCATTGGGCTGTTTCCCTGCCCTTTTAGACCACGGAGCTGCTCATTCGGGGACATTTTTGGCTTCGCCCTTTGACCCAGCAAAGGGGTCAAAGACTTTACAAGGAAGCCAGTGATGGCAGTTGGGCTCTGAGGGTTTTTCCTGAGGAGCTGTTTTGTTTGGCGTGTGTTGTTCTTAAAATAAAGTTTGTTTCTTTTGAAAAGTGGCTCCTGAATCGTGCCCAACCAGACTGCAGCATTTGCTGGCTTGCATGGGGAGCAACTGAAGGTAAGTGATAAGGTAAACTGCTCGCCCCTGAGGGCAGGGCGAGAGGATGGGTAGACATTTTAAGATTCCTTTTTTGTTTTGCTTCACTTTTGTTTTAAGTTGCCTGTCCATGGAGATGAGTTAGATGAATGAAATACCGCTTACCACTGAGGGAAAACTATTTACGTCTGAGGAACAGATAGGGAGAAAGGATGGATGCACATATCAGGAGGATAGAAATTCAATAATGACTTCTTGTTGTTCCCTTTTTATTTCATTCTGTCTCGGTTTTGTTTGGCGTCATCTTGTTGGGTTGTATTATAGTAGAAATACGGGATCAGATATTAGAAAAAAACAAACTGAAAGAGTGTTAAGTAAATTGTTAGAGAAAGGAGGCATCTCAGTAAAATCAAGAACAGTCAGGGCATAAATTGATACAATACAAAAATGTAGCCCATGGCTTTTTAAGGAGGAGTTGTTAAATATATCACAATGGAACCATCATGGTGAAGATTTAAAAAGAGGAGAAAAGAACAGCCCAGGGACTCTGCCAGTTGGCACATTGCCATTGTGGACGTTCATATCTGGTTTGCTTAGTCCAAAGCCTTCAGTTCAGACAAAGATAGAGGAACAAAGCTTAGAGAAGAAAATGCCATCAGGGGGAAAGTTACAAAAGGAGACTGCTACTAACAAATTTCTATCACCAGAGGGTGTAAGTGTCCAACCAACAGTGCCACCTCTACAGAAGACTGTTACTAACACCTTTCTATCACCAGAGGATGTAAATGTCCAAATAACAAGGCCACCTCCATATACTGGGAGGCCCCCAACCCCCACAGTTGATAGTTCGGATGCTGAGACAGGATCTCAACTATTAACATGCCCTGTGTTTGAGGTAGGAGGGCAGCGAATTCACCATGCTTTAAATTTCAAAATAGTGAAGCAGCTAAAAGAGGCTGTAACAACCTATGGTCCTCAAGCACCCTTCATTGCAAGCTTGGTCAAATCCATTAACAACTTGAATATGACGCCAGCATATTTGGCTAATATGTGTAAAGCTGTGCTAAATGGAGGTCAATACCTGTTATGGAAGGTTGCCAATGAGGAATTTTGCAAGGATACGGCTAGGCAAAATGCAGCAGCTGGTTATCCTCAGAGAAATCTAGATATGTTGTTAGGAAAGGAACCTTATGAGGATCAGCACCAACAAATTGCATATGATCCTGGCATATATGCACAAATTGCTGCAGAGGTGGTTAGGGCATGGAAAACTTTACTAGGACATGGAGGTTTACAAGGTCAATTATCTAAGGTAATACAGGCAGCTAATGAATCTTAGGCTGAATTTGTAGATAGGCTTATTCCAACAGCTACCAAAGTTTTGGGAAATAAAGAACAAGCAATGCCATTAATAAAACAACTGGCTTATGACAAAGCAAATCGTTGGTGCAGAGATATCATTAGACCATGGAAACATGAATATTTAAACACATACATTAAATTATTTAGAGACATTAATGAATAAGAGCAAGTCGTGGCAGGGTGCAGTAAAACAGTCTTTAGATGCCAGAGACATCAATGAACAAGGGAAAATTGTGGCAGCTGCAGTAAAACAGGCTTTAGATGCCAGGCCATGAACATGCTACAATTGTGAATAAACAGGAAATTTTAAAAGGAGTTGCCCAATAGGATGAGGTTTTAACAAAACTAGGTATCAAAGGAGTAGAATACCGGGTATTTGCCCACGATGCCGTAGAGGGAGTCATTGGGCTAATGAATGCCATTCTGAAACCACCATAGAGGGTACTTCATTATCAAAAAATGAACAAGGACCAGGTGTTTATCCATGATACCATGGAGAAAGGCATTGGGCTCCATTGAAAAAAAATGGACAGGGGGGCCCAATGTTCTGGGGCCAAAAACCACAAATATACGGAGCACTGGAGGAACACAGCAACCCCATCAGGGTAGTTCCCAGGACACATTGTCCATCAGATCCCTCATCAGACAAACCAGAGGGAGCGCAGGGTTGGACATCTGCGCCTGCGCCAGATCAGTACTAACTCCAGAGATGGGGGCTTAAATCATTACCACAGCGGTGAAAGTACCTCTTCCCAAAGGAACTGTAGGCTTATTATTGAGACGCAGCTCTTTTAATCTAAAAGGACTTATGATAAGTCCTTGGGTAATTGATCCCGATTATGAAGGTGAAATAAAAATTATAGCCAATTCTCCAAAGGATATATCAGTAATTTCACCAGGAGATAGAATAGCACAGTTACTTATAATACCCAGCCTACATAATAAACTTTCCAGTCGTGCTGTAGAAAGAGGTTCCAAGGGATTAGGCTCCACAGGTGTAGATTTGGCTATGCTTTCTTTAAATTTAGATTCTCGCCCCATGCTAAAACTAAATATTCAAGGACATGAATTTAATGGGCTACTGGATACAGGTGCAAACCTTAGCATCATCTCTCGTCAAGAAAGGCCAAAACATTGGCCATTACAACAAGCCACTCAAACGCTTCGAGGCCTAGGAGTGGCAACTAATCCCCATAAAGGTGCAATGGTATTAGATTGGAAGCATCCTGAAGGATGTGAAGGAACTATACAGCCATATGTATTGGATCATCTTCCCGTAAATTTATGGGGATGAGATGTCCTAGATCAATTAGGTTTGACATTAACAAATAACATCAATCAAAATGCACCCACAATTATTGCTAGACAAGGTTTTAGGAAAGGAAAACGATTCGAAAAACAAGAACAAGTTATAGCAGCACCAATACAAATAGATCAAGGAACAGACAGACATGGGTTGGATTTTCAGAAAGGGCACTGAGACAATAAAAATTACTTGGAAATCAGAAAGACCAGTATGGATTCCTCAGTGGCCCCTGACTGAAGAAAAGATACAAGCAGCCCATGACCTGGTGAAACAATAATTAGCGGAAGGACATATACAACCTTCTGTATCTCCCCATAATACTCCAATTTTTGTCATCAAAAAGAAATCTGGTAAATGGAGATTATTGCAAGATTTAAGAGCCATTAATAATGAGATGGTTATTATGGGACCTGCTCAATCAGGGATTCCTCAATTGTCTGCTTTGCCAAAAACTTGGTATGTTTTAGTTATACATACTAAAGATTGTTTTTTTTTTTTCATTTCCAATTCTTCCTGAGGATAGTCCACGTTTTGCATTTACTATTCATGAAGGTCCTGATCAGAGGTATGATTGGAAAGTACTCCCTCAAGGGATGGCTAACAGCCCAACTATGTGTCACATTTATGTTAACAAAGTAATCGAGCCACTTAGAAATGAAAATCCTGAACTACAAATATTTCACTATATGGATGATATATTATTAGCACACAAAGCTAAAAACCTATTGCTAGAATGTTATGCCACACTTACAAACTTATTAAAAAATTATAATCTAGAGATAGCAATTGATAAGGTACAATTAAATTTTCCAATAAATTATTTAGGAGTTCTATTATTCTCAACCGTGGTCAGTCCACCAAATAATCAAATACAAGTAGATCAACTCAAATCAATTAATGACTTTCAAAAGGTATTAGGAGACATAAATTGGATAAGGCCTTATCTAGGTGTACCAACAGGAGAGATTAGACCTTATTTGTTATCCTAAAAGGTCCATCAGATCCAAATTCACCCAGAATGTTAACACCTGAAGAAAGAAAGGCATTAAAAATCATTGAAACATATATGGATAATATGCATTTGGATAGAGTTGATATAATTTTGCCTTGATTATTTATTGTACTACCAACAAAAAATATTCCTATGGGAGTATTTTGGCAAGAAGGTCCATTATTATGGATACATTTATCTTATTCTTCTAACACTATTATTACTAGGTATCCTGAGGCCGAGGGACAATTAATACTCATAGGAATAAAAGCAGCAAAGGGAGTGTTTGGAATTTCTCCCAATAAAATTATTACTCTATATACTATGAATCAAATTGATGAATTAGCTAATGAGTTAAATACTTGGGCAATAATCATGTGTAAATCTAATGTTTCATTTGATAACCACTTACCTTCTAATCTTTTATTGTCTTTTTGGTGTTCACATCCTGTAATTTTTCCAAAAATGACAAGAAAACACCTATCATGAATGCTCCAAATATATTCACTGATGGGTCAAATAATGGCACAGCAGCAATAGTTACACCTGATCAAACATTTACATTTTTAGTACCCAAACAATCAGCTCAAAAGGTAGATCTTAATTCAGAATTACAAGTTTTAGTCATGTTTAAAGATTCTGTATTAAATTTATTTTCTGATAGTAGGTATATAGTTATTGCTATAGTATCCCTTGAAGATGCTGGAAGGATTTCCCCTTCCTCTACTGTTTTCTCTTTGATTTCCACTATACAATGTCTAATCTGGGACAGAAAAGATCCATTCTTTATAGGACATATCAGGGCACATACAGGATTGCCTGGAGCCCTTAGTTTGTGCAATGATTTAGCAGATGAAACTACATATGACATACATATATATTTTCTCTACACGAGAAGAAGCTATAAATTTTCATAAAAAGTTCCACTTCAATGCTAATACTTTACAAAAGCATTTTAATATAAATAAGGAACAAGCTAGACAAATAATAAAACAATGTCAAAATTGTGTGTCTTATTTACCACAAGTTAATCTTGGAGTCAATTATAGAGGATGGATATCTAACCATATTTGGCACATGGACATCACACAGTTGCCGGAATTTAGAAAATTAAAATATTTGCATGTGACAGTTGATACTTCTTCTCGATTTTTGATGGGCTCCCTTCATGCCGGAGAAAAAAATAGAGATGTTATAGCTCATTGCTTACAAAATTTTGCCACTGTGGGTGTTCCAAAACAGTTAAAAACCGATAATGCCCCTGGTTATACTTCTACCTCCTTTAAACAATTTTGCTCATCATTTGGCATTACTCATATAACAGGAATCCCATACAATCCACAGGGACAAGGCATAGTTGAAAGAGCAGATCAAACTATTAAAATATACTTATTAATGTAAGAAGACGGAATTGGGAAGGGGTATAAATTCCCCAAAACATAATCTTAAAATAACCCTTTTTACTCTAAACTTTTTAAATTTGGATTCATCAGGACTTAGTGCTGTGGAATGGCATATGTGTCAAAAAAATGTGTATAAGCCCAAGGTACATTGGAAGGATATTCTAAAAGGACAATGGAAAGGCCCTGACCCAGTAATTGTCTAGAGTCGGAGGTCTGATTGTGGGTTTCCACAGAAAGAAGAGGGTCCCATGAAATGGAGGCTGCCCCAATTCCTGTGACATTTTCACAAGTTACAATGGTATATCAACCATAGGCACCCGGGAACAGCTTTGCACACAGGCCTGGTTTACTCCATCTTCTCTACATTAAGTACAGAGAGGCTGATTCAGACACAACACTTCATCCTGACCGGGTTTTTTGCGACGGAAGATTTTGCTCTCTCAGGTCCTTTATACCTGCTTTAGTCTTCCCCAGGGGTCATTTCTGCATGGACCTTTGAGGTTCTCAGCAGGTGGAAGATCCCCTAAACTGCTTTATTGTAAGACCAACTCTGTCCCTGCTCTATTGTAAAGTTATATTGAGGGAAGAGTGTATGGTTAGGGTTAATAATAGGTTCAATTTGGGTTAGGAATCATTCTGCCGGATGAATAATGGTATTGGGAACCTGCAATATTTTCAAGAATTTATAGATTAAATATAAGTAAGAAAACAGAAATCTACTTGAGATTTGAAGCCCAGAAGTGCATTGGGCCCTTGATTGGGATACTTAGCTTTGGATTATATTCTGGACAGATGTCTCAGATAAATCGATATACAATGGCATAGGACCTTGTACCTTGGATGGTGGAATGTCAAAAAGAACATCCAATCAAAAGGATAGTTGGTAGGATTAGGAAGATAGTGAGTATGTTTAGAAAGCAGAGTGATTATAGGATTTGGATCAAAAGTTCTTTAGCAGTAGGGTTTCGGGTAGAGAATGAATGTAAATATCAGCACATTTGAAGAGTCAGTCACATTGATGAACTCTGGAAAATATGTAGGCAACCATATATAAATAGAGACATTAGGAAATCAGGCAAAGTATAAAGTGAGGGATAGGATCAGACATTTTCAAAAGGGTTGAGTTTGAATATATAATCTTAGGAAGAAACAAATATGAAGTCACCAATAGGATTGACATTTGAGAGCATTAGGCAACCTGGACATGGATGTTTTTAGTAATCCATACTCACTTTCCATTTAGACTTTGGTAAAATCATAAGTGTGACCTTTGCATTTTGTGCCCAGAATATTACTCTGATAAAATGTATCTGTAGATCAGGTGACTTGAGTATTTCTTCCATCATTTCTGGGAGCAATATTTTGAAGACATATAAATTGGTATTGGGGGTACAAATAGGTGTCCTCTTTGTCCATGAATATAGAGATAATTCATGAATAGAACATACAGTGAATGTATAATATAAATGGTTCCAACTTTAAATAATGGAATGAATTGATATCTGAAAATATACAGGAAATCTAATATTGATATACAGACATTCATTACAACCAGTTATACATCTAATGGTAATATTAGGGTTATGGTTTATCATGAAGAGTGTGTGAGTTTTGCTTTAAAAGTGATTATGGAAATCAAAAATAATGTGTTTGGAAAGAAGTCTCATGAAAAGACCAGTCAAGAAACCTGGTGGAATACATGTGTTCTGAATTAGGAAGTGATGAAAAATAAAACAAAATGCAAATACATTTCTGAACTTGTGGATGAAATATATATCCTATCATATACATTAACTAAGAAATACTAATGGACCAGTATTGAATAAAAATGAACGACAAACTACATATCTTGTCCCATAGGAATCATTTACTGAAGTTAGTTTTCAGTACTAGGAATAAAATATGTAGTTTAGATGGATGAATATTTCTGAGAATAATCTTGTGAAAAGTTGATTATTAATCCACATACATGAATATGAATGAATTTAGGGAGTGTATAATAAGACACATATATTTCATATTTTTAAAAATCTGGAGAGTCTGTGTGTGTGTATGTGTATGTATGTATATATATATATATATATATATATATATATATATATATATATATATATATATATATATATATATAAAATTCACATATTCCTTAACTGTAAAACACATGGAGAAACATTTCAACAAAAAATTGACTATATTTATAACTCCTACCCTATATAATGCAAGTCCAACGATACAACATGCCTCCTCTGGACTGCTTGTATTTCTATTCTGTTTGCGTTAATTTTCTCCATCATATTAGGATTAGTAGTCAGAGTCTAGTTTGGCATGGATTAGTGTCAGGTATTCAGTATTTCAAATGGAAAATTGGAAAATGATTCCTTTGTTTATGTAAACATGTGCTACAGAAAATCTTCCCACTCTAATCCAGAACAATGCCTTGACATTTCCTTCACCCCAAGTGAGACACAATTAGAGGAGAAGAGTTAGAAAATCTGTAAATACATATGTGGAATCGAATATGCTCAGGAGTTCACAAAGTTGGAGGTGGTAGAGGAGATTCCAAAAGTAAGAGACAGGGTAAACACTGCACAAACATGGAGCTCTGCTGGCCTAAAGACTTCTAGAGGAACTGCCTCTGAGTTTGGGCGCTTGAAATATATGTTGTAGTCAGGAGACTGAGCTTCTTTGTAGCGAGACCATCAAAGCTGGGTAAGCTTCTAAGTTACCTGGAAGACATGGTTTCTTATTTTCTAATGAAAATGAGGCTGCAGTCCTTAATTCTCTCTTTGTTGGTAAACTGTGGCCACCGTGGTATTATTATCTCCCCCTGTGGACTGTGAAGCCATTTGGTCATCCTCCACTTTGCATGGTGTTTCTTGCTGCTTCACTGGGAGTTTGGTATTTGCATCACGAAATACAAGGAATCAACTGGGACACAGTGCTGGAGGGAGTTCTGTCACGTGTGGTGGGTCAGGGTCTGGAGGAGAATGCACCAAACAGGCTTCTATCCCACATAGCTTGCCTCCTTGGCCATAGCAACCTGATTCTGAACAGTGGCCTGAAACCTCTCTATATAACAAGATGCCTTTACATAGAAGTATCTGCTGGCTGCACCATGTCAGTCACAAGCCATTTGGTAGCCAATGGTAAATCCACATGGCCCCACCACAGATGTTTTTTTATATCACACACCTGCCCATCACTGCACTAGGCCCACTACTCAGCAGGCTCCAACTTCCTGGCATCTCTGTTCTACACCATTTTCATGAAACTCAGTCAATCAAGGCACTGTCTTGCATATTTACGATCGGCAACAGGACATCCAAAGGTTCTCCAGTGGCATCTGGTAATGGGAATTTTATAAATTTCATGGTATTTATCTAGTAATTTTTCAAGGATGAGGTTGCGGCATGAGGGTTTCAATTCATTCGGGGACCATTAATCGTTTTGGAAGTTCGTTTCAAAGAAAGTTCTGGAGAATTCTCATAGGCAAGGCTTCCCAAAGATTGCCCAAAAGGTCACATGAATCCAGGCCCATTGAGGTGTACAATGTAACGTCCATGTGTGTTTTGACTCTCAACTAAGCCTGACAAGTCCTTAAGAATAAAATCATGTGATATCCAGGCTGAGATTCCCAGTGACCTCTGGAAAGCCACCCTGGGCCTAGATCTCAGTTTCCAAGGGTGACTCTCATGCTTGGACTCCTAAAATCCCAACACAATTCATGGCAATACTTCTTTAAGTTCAGTTCCTGTACTCAGTCTCTAAGGGGAAACACACCAGACTTCAAGCCCAGGTGGACTCAGTCATCTCTTCCAACTGTCACAAAAATGAACACAATTAAAACCAAAACACTCCCACATGGCCCTCATCTTCTTTCATGTAGACACTCATCATAACCTCTGGCTGGAGATTTCCGTGAGGAACGCAGCCCAAGACAGTGTACAAAATACGCTCCCTTGCCCCTAATTTACCTAAATTCTGAATGGCCTGGACACCCTTCGTGTCAAAGAGGAGTGATCAAATAGGCCTGCCATTAATACTGATCCACTTCTCGAATTTGAGACCTACTGATTGTGGGGTTTAGATTTTTTATGTGAATTGGAGTCAGGAGAAAACAGAAAGCACCTATGGGTTAGCCTCTGCCGGGATTTGAAGAACTCATTTGACATAAAGGATCCCTATTCTCACTTGATTGATATCAGGAACCTTACAGAGGAAGGCGAAAGACTTCATCCACAATTACTGCTCTTTTTGCGATTTTAGTTTTGGATGCACACATGGGATCTTTCTTAAGATCCATCAGGTGCTGATAATCTAAGCCACAGCCTAACAAAGTGCCAAGAGGCTGATTCAGAAATCAATCCCTTTGCAAAGCAATTAAGCAAAGAGCCACAGTTGATGCCCATTCTTTTATATTTGAAAAAGGTTTTCTACAGGCTTCACAAAGCATTGGCCTGAGGCAAAGACTTTCCTGACATTCAGGGCAACAGAACAATAGGTAAGCAAAAGGCCCAAAGCAGGGTTTCTCCACTGAAACTTTACTGGTCACACTGGAATATGAGTTTTCTGAGATGCTCGCCATTCACTTAAACTATCCAGTACATGGCCATGTCACAGAGCTTGGAGGTGGTACATATCTTGGATACAAAACCATGAGTCTATTCTGGAGAATGGCCATATTTCAGGAAGAAAACAGGAACTTAGGAAGATCATAGGTGTTGCCCATCGATAAGGCAAGCCATATTCCACTCATAAATTAAGCAGGATGAGTGCCGGGAAGCTTTCTACTAGATAGGACACATCCATTGATACATTCTCTTTTCTAATGTCTACAACCAATACACAGTGGGATACACAGACACAGAAACACTCGCATCGTCAAACGACTTACTAGAAACAGTTCACTCCAAACCAAACAAACCTCATTTCCTACCTATTCTCAGAACATGAGACAAACCACACCCACACCCACACCACACCCACACCCACACCCTCAAAGGCACCTCCTTCCCCCAAGTAGGTCTGTGACTATCTGGAGTGTCCTCTGACTTTGGGCCATTCTAGGTTCCCCCGAAATGTCCTGTCCTGTCTCATATCTTGTGTCCTTGGCCAACTCTCTGAAGTTGTGAGAACCAGTGGTGAGCCATTACCTTCTTTCTCAGGAGAGGCCCCTCTTCAGAGCTTTCCTGCCATTTGGCCATCCTAGCAACTGTAGGTACCAAGAAAGACTGACTCTGTCCTTGGAAAACCCAAAAAGTGAGACCACTGGGACTGGGACTGGGACTGGCACTGTTTGACTGGCTTCCTGGATCCCAAGTTCAGAGAATTCCATCACCAAGGAAGTGAGGTGAGGTCACTTCCTTCAGGAACTGAATGAGTTCACTGCATTCACAACCACTTTGTCCTAAGAGTTGCTTCCACTGGTCTCATGAGATGAGGGCTGGCCCTGCTTCCTTTGACACTTTCACAAGTTAGAATGGTATATCAACCATAGACACCCAGGCACAGCTCTCCACACAGGTCTCATTTGGTCCATCTTCTCTACATTAAGAATAGAGAGGCTGATTCAGACACAACCCTTCACCCTGACCAGGTTGTTTTCCATGGAAGATGACATTTGCTCTCTCAGGTCCTACAGAGGTGCCTACATCTTCTCCAGGGATTATTTCTGCATGGAACTTTGAGGCTCTCAGCAGGTGGAAGATCCCCTACATTCCTGTATTGTAAGACCAATTCTGTCCCTGCTCTTCTGTAAAGTTAAATTGAGGTAAGAGTGTATGGTTAGGGTTAATAACATATCCGATTTGAGTTAGAAATCTTTCTGCTAAAATATATGTTTGAAAACAGAAATCTAAGTAACATCTGAAGCCCAGAAGGGCATTGGGCCCTTGATTGGGATACTTTGCTTTGAATAAATCGATATACAATGGCATAGGACCTTGTACCTTGGATAATTGAATGTAGAAGTAAACATCCAGTCAAAAAGGATAGTCGGTAGTGAAAGGTTAATAAAATAGGTACTTGTAACTTCCTGTTTTTCTGTATGCTTAACAAAACACTGTTGAAATCTTGAGAACTGTTTGCGAATCTTGTTCCCAGAATGTACTGTCCCCAACTGCCAACGTGTAGAATGTACTCTCTCACCCGGTTGCATGCAAACTGCCCACTCGCGATTACCCATTAGTAAACTTCCCTCCCTGCGCTCTCCAAGGAAAGTATATAAACTCTGCTTAAACTGTTCTCAGGGCTCTCTACTCTATTCAAGTGAGCTCTGAGCCCCAGCATACTGGACCCCCAAAAAACCCTTTGTTGTTTCATGAGACAGTCTTTTGGTGGTCTCTTACTTCGATGCTAGCCTGACATTTACATATGGAGGTTCCACCGAGTTCTGGCAGCGGCAGAAAAGAGACCCTAACGGGCTCCTCTCTGGGTAAGTAAGGCGCCTCTTTCTGGTTTCAGTTTTAAGGTAAGGGCTTGGCAAAATGGCTGTCGATGAAGAGCGTAAGCTCTCTCCTACGGTGGCTAACAGACATTTCACAGAGCCACAGGCCACGTCCCTGGAGGAGTCCCAAAAGGACTCAAGAAATCAAGGCACAATAGTTTCCTCCACTCAGTGATATTTTGTTTCAGATTCGGTATTGCCAGCCCATCGGATTTTGCAAGCTACTCAGTCCGGGTCTCAGTTTCGGATGTCCATTGCTTGTCTTTATTGTCTTGTCTTGTCTGTGTCCTGTGTCTTTGCATTCACTGTTTGTGTATCTTTAATTATGGGACACAGCACTTCAATGCCCCTGTCCCTGACCCTTGATCACTGGACCAAAGTTTGCTTAAGGGCTCAGAATCTTTCTTTTTCAGTAAAACGCCAGACCTGCCAGACTCTCTGTGCCTCAGGATGGCCCACCTTTGGAGTTGGATGGACCCAAGAAGGATATTTCTACTTCCCACTATTTTAATAAGTCAGGAGATATTGTCTTACAGCCGGGCACACATAGCCATCCGGATGAACAGCCATATATCTTAACTTGATAGGACCTCTACAAATCTCCTCCTCCATGGGTGAAGCCTTTCCATATCCCTGCCCCCGCTCCTACTCCTTCCCCCATGATCTCTCAAACCCTTTGCTCCTCCTCCTCCTCCATGCTCTTTTCTCCCTGAGTCACAAGATTTGACTCTACTGGACTCTCCTCACCCTCCTTATTCCCTGCCCTCGTCCCCCAACCACCAACACCCTCTAAGTGATTCCCCTGCAGCTGACTCAGCCTCTCCGCCATTGGAGGAAGCTAAGCTGTCCCAGCGCCCTCCATATAACTCCCCCGTGGCACACACAGCTCCTCCTCCTCAGGAGGAAGCTGGCCTGGCTAAGGGAACTCGCTGGCGGTGAATGATTGAAAACCCTGGAAGTCCCGCGATGCTCCCCCTATGTCCCTACGGGAAAATGATTGATGAAGGCCATTGGGGGAAAATGCAAGCCTACCAATTTTGGCCTTTCTCCTCTTCAGACCTATATAACTGGAAAAATAACAATACCCCTTTTTCCGAGGATTCCACCGGGCTCACAGGTCTGGTTGAGTCATTGATGTTTTCACACCCGCCTACTTGGGATGACTGTCAACAACTCCTAGGGACTCTCTTCATGACAGAGGAACAAAAGAGAATCCTCCTGGAAGCTAGAAAAAATATCCTCGGACCAGAGGGGAGACCGATATACCTTCCCAACATAATCAAAGCCAGCTTTCCCTTGAACCAACCCAACTGGGACCCCAACACCTTTGAAGGTAGAAAGCATCTGTCCACTTATACCGGTTTTTAACAGTGGGTGTCCGAGCAGCCGCTAGGCGACCAACTAATTTGGCCAAGGTAAGAGAGATTATTCAAGGGCCTGATGAATCTCCCTCTATGTTTCTACAGAGAATTATGGAGGTATATAAGAGATATACTCCTTTCGATCCTCAGGCAGAGGATCAAAAGGCATCTGTCACAATGGCCTTTATTGGGCAAGCTTTCCTGGATATTAAAAGAAAGTTTCAATGCTTAGATGGATTACAAGATATGACTTTGAGCTATTTAGTCAGAGAAGCCGAGAAAGTATACTATAAGAGAGAAACTGAGGAAGAGAAAAGAGCAAAGTGAGGATAAAAGAAACAAAAGGCAGACTAAGGCATTGACTAAGGTCCTGGTCACAACACCAAAAGGGCCAGAAATTAAGAAACTGGGAGAGAGGAAGGGATACCTGGTCCCACGCCAGAGGCCACCCCTGGCCTCAGATCAATGTGCCTACTGTAAAGAAAAAGGACACTGGGCCAAAGAGTGCTCTAGAAGGAGACAGCCATGCCAGCCAGCCATTGTGACTTTGGAGGATGACTATGAAAGTCAGGCTCAGATACCCTCCCCGAGCTCAGGGTGACTTTTGAAGTAGAGGGGGCCCCAGTAAACTTTGAAGTGAATACAGGGGCAATATACTCAGCCCTTAAGGCCCCATTGAGCCCTCTATCAAATAAACGGTCTCCAGTTCAAGGGGCTAACGGCAGTAAATATCAGGCATAGACAACTAAGAGGACCATGGACCTGGGGAAAGGAAAAATCCATCACTCCTTCCTAGTAATCCCAGAATGCCTGGCCCCATTAATGGGCAGAGATCTCCTCACCAAGCTCCGGGCCAAAATAAGTTTTAACACTGAAGGCCCCCAAATAGAACTTCTAAATCCTTAAGTAAAAACTCCTATAATCACGTCTCTAACTATATCAGTAGAAAATGCACATCAACTCACTCACCTTGGTTCAAAGAAACTGCAGGTATTTCTGAAGTATCAAGAACAGAGTTTTCCACTAACAGACTCACAGCAAAAGGAAATAACTGAATGAATATAAAAAGCCTGTCGGGTCCATCAATTGGTTAATGCTTACCCTTCCAAGCTTCCTGCAGGAAAGCACCAACGAGGAACCAGACCAGGACAATTCTGGGAAGCGGACTTTACTGAAATTAAGCCAGCAAGGTATGGACATAAATATCTCCTAGTCTTTGTAGATACATTTTCAGGATGGATTGAAGCCTTCCCCACAAAAAGAAAAAAAAGAAAAGAAACAGCGCAAATGGTGGTCAAGAAGATCCTGGAAAATATTTTTCCAAGATACGGCCTGCCTAAGGTAATAGGGTCTGATAATGCACCAGTGTTGGTGACCCAGGTAACTCAGGGATTATCCAGGAACCTGCGGATTAATTGGAAGTTTTATTATGCTTATAGAACCCAGAGTTCAGGACAGGTAGAAAGAATGAATAGAACCATTAAAGAGACATTAATGAAATTAAGTTTAGAGACCAGCATAAAAGATTGGACTATGCTACTGCCTTATGCAATGTTTCATGCAAGAAATACTCCCTTGGTTTCTATGAGTAACCTCAACCCCTGTGAAATTCTCTATGGTGACCCTCCTCCAGTAAGGGACCTAACCCCAACCCTAAGACCTAAGGATCCCTTCCACACCCCCTTGCTTTACAGACTTAAAGCTCTTGAAAGAACACAGGGATACCTGTGAAAACAGCTGGCCACTGCCTACCAAACTGGGGACGAGGGGATTCCACATCGATATCAAGTAAGAGACTTCATCTACGTAAGATGACATCAGGTGTCATCCCTGGAACCTCACTGGAAAGAAACATACCAGGTGCTACTTATAACCCCTACAGTGGTAAAGGTAGACAAAATCACATCCTGGATCCATACCTCTCATCTCAAGCCTGCACCCTGACCAGACTCTGGCTAGAAACTGTAAAAGACTGGTAACACTTTCAAATTGCAAATTCGCTGTTTGGATAAGTCTATAGACTCACCCATTGGCCACAAGTAGTCCTAACCCTCATCAGCCCGTTCAGCAGTGATGGCTGTTCACAAATCCTACTGGAAAAGAAGTATAATCTATCTCGCATACAGCCCCCTTAGGGACCTCGTGGCCATCTCTCCACCCAGACATTTGTCAGCTGGCTATAGGTCTTTCCTATTGGGATATCCCTGATGAAGAGGATCCCACTAAAATTCCATTAAATCCCTTCCATATCATAGATAATGGAAACAGACATTATGGATGTAGGAATATGTGAGCCAGATGCAGTTTGGCTAGCCTAGATTACAATATTTGCCCGGCAGACTATCAAAGCCACAAACAGTCATGGCTGTGTGGGGGAAAAGCCGACTTCTTCTGTAAGTCTTGGGGATGTGAGCATACAGGGGCTGCCTGATGGAACCCAAACTCCTCATCAAATTCAGTACACAGCCTTGGCCATATTACCAATTAGATAACCATAACCTATGGCCCCCAGAGGGGTCTCCAGATCCTCAAATTCTGCGTGACCTTTTTAACTTATGCAAGTGCTCAAAAGGGTGAAAGGAGATTCCCCTATGTGAAGGCCTTTTACCTCCTTCACTCACAAGCTGAACTATGCTTATCCAATAGATCCTCACCTTCAGCCTTCTGCTCCAGAGTCTCTGCTCTCACTCCCACCTCAGCAACCTGATTTCTCCCCTCCAATTATTAGATCAAAACCACAAACCTCTGCCTGTTCTCAGACCATTGCCCCCTTGCTTGTAGCCGGTACTGAGGCACCCCTCCACCTACACACTCCTCTCTTCTCCTGTCAGTGCCCGCACCGGGTACCACCAGGTCCTATTACCAGCTAACCCAAAGTTCAAACCAGCTGAGGAGAGCCATCAGACCCCTATCCAAGATGTAATGAAAATGGTATTATAGTTGCTTTGTTATCACTGAAAACAGTTTACTAAGAATTTAAAGTCCATCACATGCATTTTGGGATACTCACTCCCGTCTTCCCCTCTGCTCTACCTGTTCTACTGCTCAAGTTTTTGTTGCTAGGAAAATCCCAAACCCCTTTCACATTCTTTTTTTTACATCTCTCCTTCCTTATTCTCAGATTCTCGGAGCTGCTCCCAGCCCCACCTTCCCCATCTTCCCCCTCTGTACCAGGCCCACAGAAAATTCTTAACTGACCTTATCCAGAAGTCTTCACCATGGCTGACTTTAAGACTTTTAGAAAAAGAGTCCCTATAAAAGAGTTCAATGTAGATAATCTTCCTCTATTCATGTTGTCCTGTTTTCTTTGGCCACTGGCTAAAAAAATCATCACTCCTAAGCTCGACACCCCCTTACTTGTTTTTCACAAAATATGTGAACAAGGCCTCTGGTCTTGAGCTGGGGCTTCACAGAGATGGCTACATTTCTAAGGTAAAGAAGTTACCAACAGGGCTCCATGGTAACAGCTGGCAGGGTGAAAATAAGAAACGGAAGTAAAAGCTCTCCCCCTCCCAGGTGTCCTTGAAAAGTTAACTTTCCCAGAATAGACGAAAAAACAGAAACAAAAACTGCTTTTTTGAACTTCTGCAGACAGTGAACTTCTGAGCCCCTTTCCTTACATGTTGGGTACAAAATTCTGAAACTAACTAAACTTGGGTTTCAGGGGATTAATTGTTTATAACAGAAGCAATGCCTTCTGAATCCGGTTGCAACTGAATAGAACTGTTTCCCTGTCTTCGATGCTATCTTAGGTGCCTTGCCTTGCCGTCTCTACAACAGCATAATTCTATATAATTAAACATTGTTTATGTTTTAAAGAAATGACCAAGAGATGTGATTAATTGTGTAATGGTGCAGATGTTTCCCAGAGTGCTCTATCATGATGCATGTTCATTTGAAGACCAAATAGGGGGGCATACAACCCGTTTCCACTGGTAACATATATCCCTCACTTTAGCCATTTTATTAGGAATAGGAATTGCTGCAGGGGTGGGCCCAGGGACCACATCCCTGGTCCATGAGACACAAAAAATGACCCAATTAGAAGCAGCAATAGACCAAAACTAAGATATTAGAAACCTTCATCAGAGCTTTGCATGAATCTTTAACCTATCTCTCTGAAGTTGTTTTACAGAACAGTAGAGGGAAACAAAACACACACACACAAAAAAAAAACTACCAATATATATGTCAATCAAAATTCATCATAAAATATATATCATCCACAGATCCAAAAATATTCATTTTACTGATCATGGATTTATGTATGATGTTGTTCAACTAGGAAGCTCACCCATAGGTTGAATATTCAGTTCCAACAGGGTTTAGTAGGAGTGATCTCTTCTCTCAATTTGTATCTGCCAAGACAGCCACCTCACAAGAATGTACGTGAGGTACCTGGTAGGATTCTATATATGCATTTAAAAATACATGTACTGAATTGGTTACAGAGAAAGAAAGACAGGAATTCACATATTTGTTAACTTTAAAAACACATGGAGAACAATTTCAACAAACAATTGACTAGATTTATAACTGCTTCTCTGTATCATGCAAAAGGCAAGCCCAACTATACACCATGCCTCCTCTGAACTGCTTGTGTTTCTATTCTGTTTGGGTTATTTTTCTCCATCATATTAGGATTAGTAGTCAGAGTCTGGTAGTGTATGGGTTAGTGTCAGGGATTCAGTATTTCTAATGAAAATTAGGAAATTGAACCCAATGTGTATGCAAATATATGCTACACAAAAATCTTCCCAATCTAATCCAGAACAATGCTTTAACATTACCTTCACCTCAAGTAAGACACAATTAGAGGAGAAGAGTTAGAAAATCTGTGAGTAACTATGTGAAATAAAAATGCTCCAGATTTCACATCTTTGGAGGTGGTAGAGGAGTTTCTAAAATTAAGGGACAGGTTAAACACTCCACAAACATGGAGCTCTGCTGGCCTAAAGACTTTTTGAGAATGTGCCTCTGAGGTTGGCACTTGAAATATATGTTGTTGTCAGGAGCTTTAGCTTCCTTTTTAGTGAGACCATCAAAGCTGGGTCTGCATCTATGAGACCTGGAGGCATGGTTACTTATTTTCCAATGAAAATGAGGCAGCAGTGCTGAATTCTCTCTTTGAAGGTAAACTGTGGCAAGTGAGTCCTAAGTGTCTCACCATTTGGACTGTGAAGCCATTTTGTCATACTCCAATTTTTGTGGTGTTTCGTTCTTCTTCACTGGGAGTTTGGTATTTGCTTCACCACATACAATGAGTTCAAATGGGACACAGTGCTGGAGGCATTTTTGTCAAGTGTGGTGGGCAGGGTCTGCACCAACCAGGGTTCTATCCCACTTAGCTTGACCCCTTGACAATAGCAACATGATTCTGAACATTGCCCTGAAACCTCTCCATATAGAAAGATGCCTTTATATTTATGGGTCTCCTCGCTGCACCATGTCAGTCACAAGCCATTTGGAAGCCAATGGAAGATCCACATGGCCCCAACACAGATGTTTTATCTCACACTTCCATAACACTTCTCTAGGCCCACTACTCACCAGGCTTCAACTTACTGGCATCTCTGTTTTACACCATTTTCTTAAAACCCAGTCAATCAACTCACTGTCTGGTATACTCATGATCAGAAACAAGACATCCAAAGTTTCTCCCGTGCCATCTGGTCATGGTAATTTCTAAAATTTTATTTTAATTATCTATCAATTTTACACGAATGAAGTTGGAGGCACTGTGAGTTTCAATTCATTCAGGAACCATTAAATGGTGAGGAAGCTAATTTCAATGAAAGACATATAACACTCTCACAGGCAAGGCTTCCCAAGAGTGGCCAAAAAGTCACATGAAGCCAAGCGCATCGAGGTCTACAATGTGAGGTCCATGTGTGTTTTGAATCTCAATTATGACTGCCGAGTCTTTAAGAAAAAAAAAATGTGATATCCTTTCTGATATTCCCAGTGCTCTATTCAAAGCCGCCCAGGGCCTAGATCTCAGGTTCCAAGGGAAACTCTCATACCTGGCCACCTAAAATCCCAACACAATTCATGACAATACTACTCTGAGGTCAGTTCCAGAACTCAGTTTCTAAGGGGAATCACACCAAAGTTCAAGCCCAGGTGGACCCAGTAAACTCTTCCAACCGAGACTTAAATGAAAACAATTAAAACCAAAACACTCCCACATGGCCCTCATATTCTCCCATATAGACACTCATCTTAACCTCTGGCTGTAGTTTTCCATGAGGGGCGTAGGCCAAGACAATGTCCAAAAAAATCTCCCTTGCACCTCATTTGCCTAACTTCAGGGTGGCCTGGACACACTTCCTGTGTACTAGGAGTGATGAAATAGGCCTGCTCTTAATACTGTTCCGTTTCTCCAATTTGAGGCCTTGTGACTGCGGGGTTTAGATTCTTTATGTGAATTGGAGTCATGAGAAAACCAAGCACCTCTGCAGAGATTTGAAGAACTCATTTGACCCAAAGGATCCCCATTCTCACTTGATGGATTTCAGGAACATAACAGAGGTAGGCAATATAATTCATTTTCGATTTCCAAAACCAATTTGAAGCAAAACTCACACAATCTTCATGATAAACCAAAACACTAATATTACTATTAGATGTATAACTGTTGGAATGAATGATTGTATATTAATATCAGATTTCCTGTAATTTTTCAGATATCAGCTCAATCCATTATTTAAAGTTGGAACAAGTTATATTATATATTCACAGTATGGTCTATTCATGCTTTATCTCTATATTCATAGACACAGGGTACACCTCTTCGTACCCCCAATACTAATTTTATGTCTTCAATATATTGCTCCCAGAAATGGTGGAAGATATACTCATGTCACCTGATCTACATATATATTTTATCATAGTAATATTCTGGACAAAAAATGTAAAGATCACACTTATGATTGTACCAAGCCAAAGTGGAAAATGAACATGGATTACTAAAAACATTCATGTCCAGGTTGCCTAATGCTCTCAAATTTCAATCCTATTGGTGACAACATATTTGTTTCTTCCTAAGATTACATATTCAAACTCAACCCTGTTGAAAATATCTAACCCTATTTCTCACCTTTTACTTTGCCTGATTTCGTAATGTGTCTATTGATATCTGCTTTTCTACATATTTTCCCCAGTTCATCATAGTGACTAACTCTTCCTATGTGCTGACATTTACATTCCCTCTCTAACCGAAATCCTATTGCTAAAGAACTTTTGGTCCAAATCCTATACTCACTCTTCTTCCTAAAACTACCGACTATCTTCTTAATCCTACCGAATATTCCTCTTTGGGTGTTCTCTTCTACATTTAATCATCCTAGGTACAAGGTCATATGCCATTGTATATCGAATTATCTGAGACATCTTTAGAGAACATAATTCAAAGCTAAGTATCCCAATCAAGGGGCCAATGCACTTCTGGCCTTCAAATCATACCTAGATTTCTGTTTTCATTCTTATATTTCACCTCTATATTCTTGTAAATATCGCAGGTTCCCAATAACATTATTCATCGCATAGAATATTTCTTAACCCAAATTGAACCTGTTATTAACCCTAAACATACACTGTTCCCTCAATCTCATTTTACAGAAGAGCAGGGACAGAGTTGTTCTTACAATACAGGAAAGTAGGGCATCTTCTACCTGCTGAGACCCTGAAAGGTCCATACAGAAATGATACCCAGAGAAGTTCTAGGCAGGTATGAAGGACCTGAGAGAGCAAAAGTCATATTCCCTGGCAAGCAACCTGGTCAGGATGAAGCAATGTGTCTGAATCAGCCTCTCTCTTCTTATTGTACAGAAGATGGATCAAACCAGGCCTCTTTGGAGAGCTGTTCCTGGGTGCCAATGGATGATATACCATTCTAACTTTTGAAAGTGTCACGGGAAGTAGGGTAAGCCTCCATATCATGGGACCCTTGGAAGCAACTCTTAGGACAATGTGGTTGCCAAGGCAGTGGCCTCATTCAGTTCCAAAGAAAGTGGCATACCTCATTTCCTTGGTGATGGAACTTTCTGAACTTGGTATCCAAGAAGCCGGGCACCAAGAGGCAGTCCCAATCTCAGTCCCAGTGGGCTCACTTGTTTGGATTTACCAAGGACAGAGTCAGTCTTTCTCGGTAACTACTGCTGTGAGGATGGCCAAATGCCAGGAGAGCTCTGAAGAGGGACTTTTCCTGAGAAAGCAGGTAGTTGCTCAACACTTTTTTCCTGACAACTTCACAAAGTTGGCCAAAGAAACCAGATCAGAGAGGCGGTTTGTTTGGTTTGGAGTGAAATGTTTCTAGTAAGTCGTTTGACAAGGTGAGTGTTTCTATGTCTGTGTATCCCTGTATCCCACTGTGTCCGTGGTTGTAGACATGAGAAAAGATAATGCAACAATGGATGTGTCCTGTCTAGTAGAAAGCTTCCCAGCATTCATCCTGCCCAATTTATGAATGGAGTGCGGCTTGCCTTATGGATGGGCAACACCTACTACCTTCATAAGTCCCTGTTTTCTTCCTGAATTCTGGCCACTCTCCAGAATAGGCTCATGGTTTTGTGTCCAAGATATGTACCAACCCCAAGGTCTGTGACATGGCCATGTACTGGATAGCTGAAGGGAATGGGCAGCATATCAGAAAACTCAGATATCAGTGTGACCAGGAAAGTCTCAGTGGATATAACCTGCTTTGGGCCTTTTGCCTACCTATTGTCTTTGCCTCAGGCCACCCCTTTGTGAAGCCTGAAGAAAACAGTTTTCAAATGGAAATGAATGGGCATCACCTGTGGCTCTTTGCTTAATTGCTTTGGAAAGGGATGTGTCTGGATCAGGCTCTTGGCTCTGTGTGAGGCTGTGGCTTAGATTCTCAGCAACTGATGGATCTAAAGAAAGATCCCATGTATGCATCCAAAGCCAAAATGGCAAAAAGTTCAGTCATTGTGAATGAATTATATGTCTGTGAAGTTCTCATGAGCCAGCGGTGATCCACTACCTGGTTTCTCAGGAAAGGCCCATCTTCAGAGCTTTCCTGACATTTGGCCATCCTCACATCAGTATGTACCAAGAAATACTGACTCTGTCCTTGGTTAATCCAAGCAAGTGAGAACACTGAGACTGAGACGGGGACTGGCTTTGGGTGCCTGGCTTCCCGGATCCCAAGTTCAGAGAGTTCCATCAACAAAGAAGTGAGGTGAGGTTACTTCCTTCCATAACTTAATTCCTCTGGAAGGAAGAGCTGCTGCACAGTGATTGCTTCCCACCTATTGAGGGGAGATGCTTGGCCCCATGTGCACAGCTCCACCTTCTGGAAGAGAAGTTAATTGAACTCTCTATTACTGCATGTATTATTATTATTTTTTCTTTATTTTCTTCTTTTTCTTTCATTTTCATTTTTTTTGTTATTGTTGTTTAACTTTTTTTAATGTTTTTATTTTTTTATTATTTAATTTTATTATTATTATTATTATTATTATTATTTAAATTTTTTATTTTTATTTTTTAATTATCATTATTATTTTTTAAAAAATTATTTCTTTATTTGTTTTCCATTTTTTTTCTTTCGTCTCTTCATTTCTATTCATTTTTCTTATTCTCCCTTCCTTGAATTCTACCTGACTACTCTCATTCTCATTAGTGACTTCTTCCCATCCCTACTATTATCTTTCCTCCCAAGCTTCAAATAAATTAATAAGAGTTAGCAGTAACTCAGCAAACAGAACAAGAAGTAACATGAGCAGCATAAAAAAGCAAGGATGAAAAGGAGTACAAACAATGAAGGATAGCCTAAATAATCAGGAGGACATAGAATCATCAGAAAAATGGTCATATAAAGAACTCAAGGAATACCTCAGACAGATGGAATGGAACCTTAAAGAGGATACGAGAAAGCAAATCCAAACAGTGAAAGAACACATTGAGAATGAATTACATAAACAGATAAAAGAAGAAATTAAGCTTCTTTATCAGGAGATAGAGATGATAAAGAAAATCAAACATTAATTCTAAAAATGAAGGAAACGATAAACCAAATTAAAAACTTAATTGAGAGTATCACTAACAGAGTGGAGCAAGTAGAAGCCAGAACGTCAGGTAATGAAGACAAAATATATCATCTTGAAAAGAGTCTAGCCAACTCCAAAAAACTGGTCAAAAATCATGAGAAAAACATCCAAGTGATATTAGATAACATAAAAAAAAACAAACTTATGAGTCATCTGGATAGAGGAAGGTACAGAGATTCAAACCAAGGGAATGAGTATCCTGCTGAATAAAATAAATACAGAGAAATTTCCATAAATAAAAAAAGAAAGGGATATACAAATTGTAGATGCATACAGGACACCGAGCACACAAAATCACAGTAGAACAACGCCAAGACACATTGTTATGAAGATATCCAATAAACAGAACAAAGAGAAATTATCAAAAGCTACATGAGAAAGGAGGCAGATGACATTCAGGGGTAAACCAATAAGGTTAACAACAGATTTTTCATCACAGACGCTGAAAGCGAGAAGATCCTGGAACAACGTATTTCAAATACAGAAAGACAATAGATGCCAACCAATAATTCTGTATCCAGCAAAATTAAGCTTCAGGTATGACAACAAAATAAAAATAGTTCATGATAAACAAAATCTAAAAGAATTTGCAGCCAGAAAACCAGCATTGCAAAGTGTCTTGAGCAAAACACTACACGAGGAAGAAATGAAAAACAACAACCAAAACTATCATTGGAAAGTGCCTCATTAATGACAGAGGGTGGGGGAAAAGCTAATCATGGAGAAACAAACTAAATTAAAAAAAAGATAAATAATCAAACATGGCTGGCAGTACAAACCATATATCAATAGTAACTCAAAACGTTAATGGTTAAACTCTCCAATAAAGCGACATAGGTTGGTAACTTGAATTAAAAAAACAAATCCAACAATATGTTGCCTCCAGGAGACACATCTGAATGGAAAAGACATTCACAGGCAGAAGGTGACAGGTTGGGAAAAAATATACCATGCACACGGTCCTCGTAAGCAATCAGGGGTGGCCATCCTCACATCCAATAAAATTGACTTCAAGACTAAGTTATTCAAAAGGGATAAGGATAGATATTATATACCGTTAAAAGGAATCATTCACCAACAAGACATAAAAATTATCAATATTTATGCACCAAACAATGGTGCTGCGATGTTCATAAAACAAATTCTCCTCAAGTTCAGGAATCAAATAGACTACAACACAGTAATTATGGGTGACTTCAAGACACCTCTCTCATCATTGGACAGATCCTCCAAACAAAAGTTGAATAAAGAAAATATAGAACTCAATATCACAATCAATAACCTAGACTTAACTGAAATATATAAAATATACCAACCATCATCAAGTGGATATACTTTTTTCTCAGCAGCACATGCATCCTTCTCAAAAATAGAGCATATATTATGCCATAGGGCAACCCTCAGTAAATATAAAGAGGTGGAGATAATATCATGCATTCTTTTTACCATAATGGAATGAAACTGTAAATCAATGATAAAAGAAGGAAGGAAAAATCCTACATCACATGGAAAATGAACAATATGTTACAGAATGATCAATGAGTTACAGAAGACATAATGGAGGAAATCAAAAAATTCTTAGAGATAAACGAAAACACAGACACAACATTTCGGAATCTATGGGACACAATGAAAGTAGTTTTAAGAGGGAAATTCATCACCTGGAGGTCATTCTTCAAAAAACAAAAGGAAAAAGCAACAAATAAATGAGACACACCTCAGGTTACAGAACTCCCTCCAGCACTCTGCCCCAGTTGAACTCCTTGTATTTTGTGAAGCAAAAACCATATTCCCAGTGCAGAAGCAAGAAACACCACAAAAAGTGAAGGATGAGCAAATGTCTTCACAGTCCCCACCAGGAGACACTTAGCTTCCAGTGGACACAGTTTACCTACAAAGAGAGAATTCAGCACTGCTGCCTCATGTTCATTGGAGTATAAGAAACTATGTTTTCCAGGTCACATAGATGCAGACCCAGCTTTGATGGTCTCATTACAAAGGAAGCTAAAGCTCATGACAACAAAATATATTTCAAGTGCCCAACCTCAGAGGAAGTTTCCCAAGAAGTCATAGGCCAGCAGAGCTCGATGTTGGTGGAGTGTTTACCCTGTCCCTTACTTTTGGAAACTCCTCTAGCACCTCCAAGGTTGTGAACTCCCGAGCATATTCCATTCCAGATATGTATTCACAGATTTTCACACTTTTCTACGCTTATTATGTCTTACTTGGGGCGAAGGTAATGACAAGGCATTGCTCTGGATGTGAATGGGAAGATTTTTGTGTAGCACATATTTACATACACACTGTATTCATTTTCCAATTTTCCATTTGAAATAGTGAATCCCTGACACTAACCCATGCCATACTAGTCTCCGAATAATAATCCTAATATGATGGTGAAAAATAACCTAAACAGAATAGAAATACAAGCAGTTCAGAGGAGGCATGTTGTGTAGTTGGAATTGCCTTTTGCATTATATAGTGGAGAAGTTATAAATCTAGTCAATTTTTTTGTTGAAATAACTCTACATGTGTTTTCAAAGTTAACAAATATGTGAATTCCTGTCTCCCTTTCTCTGTAGTCTATAGAGCACTTGTATTTTTATATGCACATAGAGAATCCTATCTGGTATCACACGTACATACTTGTGAGGTGGCTGAATTGGCAGATACAAATTGTGAGAAGAGATCACTCCTCCTAAACGCCGTTGGAACTGAAAATTAAACCTATGGGTGAGCTTCCAAGTTGAATAACATTATACATTAATCCATGTTCAATTAAATGAATATTTTTGCATATGTGGATTATATATATTTCATTATGAATTTCGATTGTCATATATTGCTACTTTTTTTTCTTTTATTGGTTGTTCAAAACATTACAAAGCTCTTGACATATTATATTTCATACATTAGATAGAAGTGGCTTATGAACTCCCATTTTTACCCCAAATACAGATTGCAGAATCAAATCGGTTACACATCCACATTTTTACATAATGCCCTATTAGTTACTGTTGTATTCTGCTACCTTTCCTATACTCTACTATCCCCCCTCCTCTCCCCTCCCATCTTCTCTCTCTACCCCATCTACTCTAATTCATTTCTCTCCTTGTTTATTTTCCCATTCCCCTCACAACCTCTTATATGTAATTTTGTGTAACAATGAGGGTCTCCCTCCATTACCATGCAATTTTACTTTTCTCTCCCTTTCCCTGCAACCTCATATCGCTGTTTAATGTTAATCTTTTCTTCCTGCTCTTCCTCCCGGCTCTGTTCTTAGTTGCTCTCATTATATCAAAGAAGACATTTGGTATTTGTTTTTTAGGTATTGGCTAGCTTCACTATGCATAGTCTGCTCTAGTACCATCCATTTCTCTCCAAATTCCATGATTTTGTCATTTTTTAGTGCTGCATAATACTCGATGGTGTAAAAAACCACATTTTTTTTTTATCCATTCATCTACTGAAAGGCAACTGGGTTGGTTCCACAGTGTAGCAATTGTGAATTCTGCTGCTATGAACATCGATGTGGCAGTATCCCTTTAGTACACTCTTTTAAGGTCTTCAGGGAATAGTCCGAAAAGTGCAATAGCTGGGTCAAATTGTGGTTCCATTCCCAGCTTTCCCCATAATCTCCATACTGCTTTCCAAATTGGCCGCACCAGATCTCCACACAGGCCTGGTTTGGTTCATCTTCTCTACATTAAGAAGAGAAAGGCTTATTCAGACACAACCCTTCATCCTGAAAAGGTTGTTTTCCATGGAAGATGAGTTTTGCTCTCTCAGGTCCTTCATAGCTGCCTACATCTTCTCCAGGGAAAAATTCTGCATGGAATCTCAAATGTTCTCAGCAAGTGGAAGATACCCTACATTCCTGTATTGTAAGACGAACTCTGTACCTGCTCTTCTGTAAAGTTAGATTGAGGGAACAGTGTATGGTTAGGGTTAATAACATGTTCGTTTTTGGTTAGTAATCATTCTGCTGGATGAATAATTGTATTTGGAAACTGCCATAATTACAAGAATATACAGGTGAAATATAAA
This sequence comes from Callospermophilus lateralis, assembly GCF_048772815.1. NCBI lineage: Eukaryota > Metazoa > Chordata > Mammalia > Rodentia > Sciuridae > Callospermophilus > Callospermophilus lateralis. The sequence goes on along the minus strand of NC_135313.1, from coordinate 129,600,065 downwards.
TATGAAAACAAAAATCTTTGTAAGATTTGAAGTCCACAAGGGCATTTGACCCTTGTTTGGGATATTTAGCTTTTAATTATGTTCTGCACAGTTGTCTCAGATAAATCAACAATCAACAGCATAGGACCTTGGACCTTGGATAATTGATTGTAGAAGAGAACATCCACTCAAATTAGGATAGTCGGTAGGATTATGAAGACAGTCGGTAGGATTAGGAAGAAGAGTGAGTATAAAATTTGGACAAAATGTTCTTTAGCAATAGGGTTTCGGTTATAGAGTGAATGTAAATTTCAGCACATGTGAAGAGTCAGTCACAATGATGAACTGGGGAAAATATAGAAAAGTAGATATCAATAGAGACATTACAAAATCAGGCAATTATAATGTGAGTGATAGGATTAGACATTTTCAACAGGTTTGTGATTGAATACATAATCTTAGGAAGAAACAAATATGTAGTCACCAATAGGAATGATATTTGAAAGCATTAGGCAACGTGGACATTGATGTTTTTAGTAATCCATGTTCAATTTCCATTTAGGATTTGGTACAATCATAAGTGTGACCTTTGCATTTTGTGCCCAGAAAATTATTGTGATAAAATGTATATGTAGATCATGTGACATGAGTATTTCTTCCACTATTTCTGGGAGCAATATTTGAAGACATATAAATTAGTATTGGGGGTACAAAGTGGTGTACCCTGTGTCTATTAATATAGAGATAATTCATGAATAGAACATACTGTGAATAAATAATATAACTGGTTCCACTGTAAATAATAGATTGAATTGATATCTGAAAACATATAAGAAATCATAAATTGACATAAAATCAGTCATTCCAATCAGTTATGTATCTAATGGTAATCTTAGGGATATTGTTTATCATGAAGTGTGTGTGAGTTTTTCTTTAAAAGTGATTATGGAAATGGAAAATATTGTGTTTGGTAAGAAGTCTCATGAAAAGACCAGTCATGAAATATGGAGGAATACATGTGTTCTGAAGCAGGAAGTGATTGAAAGTGAAACAAATGCATATAAATTTGCTAAATTGTGGATGAAATATATATCCTATAATGTGCATTAACTGATGAAATAGTAATGTACCAGTGTTGAATAAAAATGAACGTCAAAATATACATCATGTCCCATTGGAATCTACTTGCATTGATGTTAAACTGGGTCTGTTACTGTAGAAATATTAGGATTCGCTTGCATCATTCACCGAAGTTAGTTTTCTTTTTTTTTTAATTCTTATTTATGATTGTTCAAAACATTACATTGTTCTTGATGTATTATATTTCACACTTTGATTCAAGTGGGTTATGAACTCCTATTTTTACCCCATATACAGATAGCAGAATCACATCAGTTACACATCCATTGATTCACATATTGCCATACTAGTGTTTATTGTATTCTTCTGCCTTTCCTATCCTCTACTATTCTCCCTCCCCTCTCATCCCCTCTTCTCTCTCTAATCCCTCTACTGTAATAAATTTCTCCCCCTTGAATTATTTTTCCCTTTCCCCTCACTTCCTCTTGTATGTAATTTTGTATAACCATGAGGGTCTCCTTCCAATTTCATGGAATTTCCCTTCTCTTTCACTTTTCCTCCCACCTCACATCCCATCTATTGAAGGGCATCTAGGTTGGTTCCACAGTCTTACTATTGTGAATTTTGCTGCTATGAACATCGATGTAGCAGTCTCCCTGTAGCATGCTCTTTTTACGTCTTTAGGGAATTGAACGAGAAGGGGAATACGTGGGTCAAATGGTGGTTCCATTCCCAGCTTTCCAAGAAATCTCCGTACTGCTTTCCAAATAGACTACACCAATTTGCAGTCCCACCAGCAATGTACAAGTGTACCTCTTTCCCCACATCCTCACCAGCACTTGTTGTTGTTTTGCTTCATAATGGCTGCCAATCTTACTGGAGTGAGATGGTATCTTAGGGTTGTTTTGATTTGCATTTCTCTTACTGCTGGAGATGGTGAGCATTTTTTCATGTACTTGTTGATTGATTGTATGTCCTTCTCTGAGAAGTGTCTGTTCAGGTCCTTGGCCCACTTGTTGATTGTGTTATTTGTTATCTTATTGTCTAATTTTTTGAGTTCTTTGTATACTCTGGATATTAGGGCTCTATCTGAAGTGTGAGGAATAAAGATTTGTTCCCAGGATGTAGGCTCCCTATTTACCTCTCTTATTGTTTCTTTTGCTGAGAAAATCCTTTTTAGTTTGAGTAAGTCCCATTTGTTGATTCTAGTTATTAACTCTTGTGCTATGGGGGTCCTATTGAGGAATTTGGAGCCCGAGACCACAGTATGTAGATCGTAGCCAATTTTTCTTCTATCAGACGCCATGTCTCTGATTTGATATCAAGCTCTTTGATGCATTTTGATATAACTTTTGTGCTTGGCGAGAGAAAGGGATTCAGTTTCATTTTGTTACAAATGGATTTTCAGTTTTCCCAGCACCATTTGTTGAAGATGCTATCCTTCCTCCATTGCATGCTTTTAGCCCCTTTATCAAATATAAGAGAGTTGTAGCTTTTCGGATAAGTCTCTGTGTCCTCCATTCTGTACCATTGGTCCACCTTCCTGTTTTGGTACCAGTACCATGCTGTTTTTGTTACTATTGCTCTGTAATATAGTTTGAAATCTGGTATCGCTATACCGCCTGATTCACACTCCCTGCTTAGAATTGCTTTTGCTATTCTGGGTCTTTTATTTTTCCATATGAATTTCATGATTGCTTTCTCTATTTCTACAAGAAATGCCATTGGGATTTTGATTGGCATTGTGTTAAACCTATAGAGAACTTTTGGTAATATCACCATTTTGATGATGTTCTGCCTATGCATGAACAGGGTATATTTTCCATCTTCTAAGATCTTATTCTACTTCTCTTTTTAGGGTTCTGTAGTTTGCATTGTATAAATCTTTCACTTCTTTTTTTAGGTTGATTCCCAAGTTTTTTTTTTTTTGAGGATATTGTGAATGAAGTGTTTTTCCTCATTTCTGTTTCAGAAGTTTTGTCGCTGATATACAGAAATGCCTTTGATTTATGCATGTTGATTTTATATCCTGCCACATTGCTGAATTCATTTTTTAGTTCTAGTAGTTTTTTTGTAGAACCTTTTGGGTATTCTATATATAGAATCATGTCATCCACAAATAGCGATAATTTAATTTCTTTTTTTCCTATTTTTATGCCTTTAATTTCTTTCATCTGTCTAATTACTGTGGCCAGTGTTTTGAGAACTATATTGAATAGAAGTGGTGATAGAGGACATCCCTGTCTTGTTCCAGATTTTAGAGGGAATGCCTTTAATTTTTCTCCATTCAGAATGATGCTAGCCTGAGGCTTAGCATAGATGGCTTTTACAATGTCGAGGTAAGTTCCTGTTATCCCTAGTTTTTCTAATGTTTTGAACATAAAGGGATGCTCTACTTTGTCGAATGGTTTTTCTGCATCTATCGAGATGATCATATGGTTATTATCTTTAAGTCCATTGATGTTGTGAATAACATTTATCGATTTCCGTATATTGAACCGTCCTTGCATCCCAGGGATGAATCCTACCTGATCATGGTGCACAATTTTTTTGATGTGCCTTTGTATCCCATTCGCCAGAATTTAATTGAGGTTTTTTGCATCTAGGTTCATCAGAGATATTGGTCTGTAGTTTTCTTTCTTTGAGGTGTCTTTGTCTGGTTTTGGAATCAGAGTGATGTTGGCCTCATAGAATGAATTTGGCAGAGCTCCCTCTTTTTCTATTTCCTGAAATATCTTGAAAAGTATTGGTATTAATTCTTCTTTAAAGGTTTTTTAATACTCCGCTGTATACCCATCTGAACCTGGACTTTTCTTGGTTGGTAGTCTTTTGATTGCTTCTTCTATTTCATCTATTGATATTGGTCTGTTTAAATTGTGTGTATCCCCCTGACTCAGTCTGTGCAAATCATATGACTTAAGAAATTTACCGATATCTTTACTATTTTCTATTTTATTGGAATATAGGTTCTAAAAATATTTTCTAATTGTCTTCTGTATTTCTGTAGCATCTGTTGTGATATTGCCTTTTTCATCCCATATGTCAGTAATTTGAGTTCTCTCTCTTCTTCGCTTAAATCCAAAATACTGCCATATGACACTCATCTCCTTCCATATAGACACTCATCATACCCTCTGTCTGGAGGTTTCTATGAGAGGTGAGGCCAAGAATGTGTCCAAAATCAGCTCACTTGCCTCTCATTTGCCTAAAATCATGGTGGCCTGGGTACTCTTCCTGTGAACCAGGAGTGATCAAATATTCCTGCTGTTAAAGTGTTCCACTTCTCCATTTTGAAGCCTACTGGCTGTCAGGTATAGATTCTTTATGTGATTTGGAGTCATGAGAAAACCCAAGCATATATGAGATAGCCTCTGCAGGGAATTGAAGAACGCATTTGACCCAAAGGATCCCTATTCTCACTTGATGGAGGTCAGGAACCTAACCTAAGAAGGCAAAAAAATTCATCCACAATGACTGCTCTTTTGGCCATTTTGATTTTGGAAGCACATGGGATCTTTATATATATCCATCAGGTGCTCATAATCTAAGCCACAACCTCAAACAAGGACAATAGGCTGATTGAAGCACATCCCATTCCAAAGCAATTAAGCAAAGAGACACAGGTGATGCCCATTCATTTCCATATGAAAACAGTTTTCTTCAGGCTTCACAAAGGGGTGGCCTGAGGCAAAGACCTTCCTGAAATTAAGGGTAATAGAAACTTAAGTAAGCAAATGGCCCAAAGCAGGGTTTCTCCACTGAGACTTTCCTGGTCACACTGATATCTGAGTATTCTGAGATGCTCCCATTCCCTTCAGCTATCCAGTACATGGCCATGTCACAGAGCCTTTTGGTGGTACATATCTTGGACACAAAACCATGAGCTTTTTCCGGAGAGTGGCCAGAATTCACGAAGAAAGAGGAACTTAGGAAGATATTAGGTGTTGCCCATACGTAAGGCAAGCCACTCTGCATTCTTAAATTGGGCAGGATGAATGCTGGGAAGCTTTCTACTAGACAGGACACAACCATTGATGCATTCGCTTTTCAAATGTCTACAACCACAAATACAGTGGGATACACAGACAAAGAAACACTCACCATGTCAAATGACTTATTGAAAGCAGTCCCCTCCAAACCAAAGAAACTGTCTTTCCTACCTATTCTCATAACATGTGACAAAACCACAAACTCACATTCACACCCACAAAGGCACCATCTTTACCCAAGCAGGTCTGTGACTATCCGGAGTGCCCTCAGACTGATTGGTCATACTATGTTCCCATGAAATGGCCTGTCCTGTCTCAGATCTGGTCTCCATTACCAACTCTGTAAAGTTGTCAGGAGCCATCAGTGAGTCACTACCTGCTTTCTCAGGAAGGCCCCTCTTTAGAGCTTTCCTGGCATTTAGCCATCCACAGATCAGCATTTACCAAGAAAGACTGACTTTGTCCTTGGTAAAACCAAACAAGTGAGCCCACTGGGACTGGGACTGGGACGGGCTCTGGGTGCTTGGCTTCCTGTTTTCCAAGTTCAGAGAATTGCATCACCAAGGAAGTGATGTAGGTCACTTCCTTCAGGAACTGAATGAGGTCACTGCCTTGGTAACCACTTTGTCCTAACAGATGTTTCCAAGGTTCCCATGAGATGGAGGCTGCCCCTACATCCTGTGACACATTCAGAAGTTAGAATTGTATATCAACCATTGGAACCTGGGAACTGCTCTCCACACAGGCCTTGTTTCGTCCATCTTCTCTACAATAAGAAGAGAGAGGCTGATTCAGACACATCAGTTCATCCTGACCTGGTTGTTTGCCATGGAAGATGACTATTGCTCTCTCAGGTCCTACATCGCTGCCTATATCTTCTCCAAGGATCATTTCTTCATGGATCTTTGAGTTTCTCAGCAGGTGGAAGATCACCTACATTCCTATATTGTAAGACCAACTCTGTCCCTGCTCTTCTGTAAGTTATATTAAGGGAAGAGTGTATGGTTAGGTTTAATAATAGCTTCGATTTGGGTTAGGAATCATTCTGCAGGATGAATAATGTTATTGGCAACCTGCGATATTTACAAGAGTATATAGGTGAAATATAAGTATGAAAGCAGAAATTTAGGTAAGATTTGAAGCCCAGAAGGACATTGGGCCCTTGAGTGGGATACTTAGCTTTTAATTATGTGTTGCACAGTTGTCTCAGATAAATCAATAATAAATGGCATAAGCCCTTGTATCTTGGATGATTGAATGTTGAACAGAACATCCAGTCAAAAAGCAAAAGTCGGTAGGATTAGGAAGGTAGTCGGTAGGCTTAGAAAGAAAAGTGAGTATAGGATTTGGAGCAAAAGTTTTTTAGCAATAGGGTTTCGGGTAGAGAGTGAAGGTAAATGTCAGCACATGTGAAGAGTCAGTCACAATGATGAACTGGGAAAACCATGTATGAAAGCAGATATCAATAGAGACATTAGGAAATCAAGCAAAGTATAAAGTCAGTGATAGGATTAGACATTTTCAACAAGCTTGAGCTTGAATTAATAACCTTAGGAAGAAACAAATATGTAGTCACAAATAGAATTGTCATTTGAGAACATTAGGCAACATTGACATGGATGTTTTTAGTAATCCATGTTCACTTTCCATTAAGGATTTGATACAATTGTACATGTGACCTTTGCTTTTTGTGTCCAGAATATTTCTGTGATAATATGTATATGTAGATCTGGTGACATGAGTATTTCTTCCACCATTTCTCGGAGCAATATTTTGAAGACGTATAAATTATTATAAGGGTACAAATAGGCGTACCCTGTGTCTATGAATATAGAGATAATGCATGAATAGACCATACTGTGAATAAACAATATAACTGGATCCACTTTAAAAAAGGGATTGAATAGATATCTGAAAATACATAAGAATTGTTATATTGATATACAATCATTCATTGCAACCAGTGATATATCTAATGGTCATCTTAGGGTTATGGTTTATCATGAAGGGTGTGTGAGATTTGTTTCAAAATGATTATGAAAATCGAAAATAATGTATTTGGAAAGAAGTCTCATTAAAAGACCGGTCAAGAAACATAGAGAAATACATGTGTTCTGGAGAAGAAAGTGATTGAAAGTGAAACAAATGTCTATAAATTTGCTAAGTAGTGAATGAAATATATATCCTATGATGTGCATAAACTGAAGAAATAGTAAGGTACCAGTGTTGAATAAAAATGAATGTCAAAATACACATCATGTCCCATAGGAATCTACTTGCATTGATATTAAACTGGGTCAGTAACTGTAGAAATATTAGGATTTGTATGCACCTTTCACTGAAGTTAGTTTTCAGTAATAGGAAACAAATATATATTTCAGATGGATGAATATTTCTGAGAATAATCTTGTGGAAAGTTGATTATTAATCCACATACATGAACATGAATGAATTTAGGGAGTGTATATAATACACATATATTTCATAATTTGAAAAATCTGGAGAGTGTATATATATATACACAAACACACACACACACACACACACACACACACACACACACACACAAACAACCACAGACAATAAACGTAGCCATATATATGCCAAACGAAATTCACCATGAAATATATATCATCCACAGATCCAAAAACTTTCATTTTACTGAACATGGATTTTTGTATAATGTTGTTCTACTAGGAAGCTCACCTATATCTTGAAATTTCAGTTCTAACAGCTTTTAGGAGGAGTGATCTCTTCTCACAATTTCTAACTGCCAAGTCAGGCACCTCACAAAAATGTACGTGTATCAGGTAAGATTCTTTATGTGCATATAAAAATACATGTGCTGAATAGGCTACAGAGAAAGGGAGACAGGAATACAAATATTTTTTAACTTTAAAAACACATGGAGAACTATTTCAATTAAAAATTGGCTAGATTTATAACACCTATCATTTACCTTGCAAACGGAAAGTCCAATATACACCATGCCTTCTCTGAACTGCTTGTATTTCAATTCTGTTTCGGTTATTTTTCTCCATCATATTAGTATTAGTAGTTTGAGTCTATTAGGGTATGGGTTATTGTCAGAGATATAGTATTTTGAATGGAAAATTGGAAAATGAATCCAATGAGTAGGCAAATATGTGGTATACAATAATCTTACCACTCTCATCCAGAACAATGCCTTGACATTACCTTGGCCCCAAGTAAGACACAATTAGAAGAGTAGAGTTAAAAGTTCTGTGAATACATATCTGGAATAGAAAATGCTCAGGAGTTCACAAACTTGGATGTGGTAGAGGAGTTTCCAAAAGTAAAGGACAGTGTTGATCCACCAACCTGATCTTTCATTAAAATTGGGAGTCATCTTGCCACAAAGCCATGAAAAAATAATTTTTTCTTTACTATAAATTACTGCAAATTCTGAACCTACTTGGAATTCCTGCCCATGCCTTGAACTCACCCATGTCTGGCTTTCCGACCAGATTGCAGCCCTCTCTGAAACTTTAGTGACACCTCATAAATATTGGCCTTCCCTGGCCAGACAACGACCCTCTCTGAGGCTCTAATGGTCCACATAATTTCTGATGCTGGGGCCAGCAAAAAAAAAAATGTATACTACAATTACTGTGATGCTTGTCAAAGTTCTGTTTTCTCTAACTCCCCTTTTGGGTAACATTCTGGACTATAAAGCTGGGCTGTAGGAAAGGTGGGGATGCTGATTTGTTCCCGCTGTTTTAAGAGGAAGAGGCAGCCCACCCAGTTGAAATAATAAGCTTGCCTTAATTTGATTTTAATTGGACTCAGTGGTCTTTTCTAGCGTCCTGGTCTAACATTTTGGAGTTCCCCAGTGAGATGACCCGACCAGATCACAAGACTAGACTTCTGGAAATTCTGAAGCTGGCCTTTCCTCCAGGGCTCTGGGCTGGAGAGCCAAGTTCCAAGGCCTTGGAGTGAGCCTTCAGTCTGGGGAGCACTGCAGTGAACCATCGCACTAAAACTATTAGCAAGCACCTGGTGAAGGAGGCCTCCATAGGTAAGTGGCGCCTTTATAACAACTGATATCTGGTTAAGGGAGATCTCTTCTGATGACAGAGAGGTGGCCTGGGAAGGGTCACATATACTCCTGTCCGGAACAGTAATAAGAATCATTCTGTCCTCTGTTCTGTTCTGTAGGAAATTCCTCTGAAAAGGTACAGAGGTGCCAACGGGCACACAGGAGCTTCTTCCCCGGAGCTTTAGCAAGATGTTGCATTGCTCCTCTGTTTTTCTGTTTCTTCGCCGTTTTTCTGTTTCTTTGTGTTTTTTTCTGTGTTCTGTATGTTTTTGGTTTGTTTGTTCTTGTGTGTTTTGTTGTGTGATTTCTGTGGTAAGAACTTAAGGATATTGGACGTGAAAATGGGTAATAAAGCAAGTAAGCCTGACACTCCTTTGGACTGTGTTTTATGAAACTGTGATGAACTTTACCCCCCCTTTGTTAAGCAGGATGAGAGAAGCCCCTAGCTGGCTGCCTGAAGCACACCCACTACAGAGGGCAATGCCTGCTGGTGACCTAAAAACTGAGTATCTCTTAGGTTAAAAAGTTAAACTCCTTTAAAACCTCTTGTACCTCCAGATCAAGAGAGTCAAAACCTTTGGGCAGAGTCCCCTGTGTTTCTCCTTTGTAAGCAAAGCAGTAAACCTCCCTTTTTCTTTTTCTCAAACCCTGTCCTCATTATTAAATTGGTATTTATTGGCTTCAACGTCAGGAACCAAAATTTAAGTTACAAATTTTGATACCCTCCCCCGGACCCCGGGACTTTTTGAGAGCTGACTACTGAAATGTAAGGAGACAGAGCGTGCTTGGGGTGGAACCGAACCAGAGGAGGTAATCCTGTAAGTAAAAGGAGGGACTGAGGGACTCCCAGCAGCTGCCAAAGCCCTGTTACTTCAGGGAATTCCCTCCTTCCTTCCCTGCACTGTAAGGATTATGCCACCTCTGTCTTATTAAAAAAAAAGAGAAAAAGAAAAAGGGGACACTAAATGCAGTAAAGTCACGATGGAGATCCTTGATATTACATTTCAGGTTGCCCCTCTGTGAAAACATCTGATCCCCTTTTGGAGACATCTATCGTGCTACAGGTGTAGGAGATTTTTCTCTTATCTGCTCTGTTTTAAAGGCTTCTGTCTGTCAGCCATAGTCTGGAACTCCTTTCTGTCTTTCTTGTGTCTTTGTTTCTGGCCCTTTAAGACATGTGCAATAATGTGTTGATATTATAAATTGTTTCTCGGGAATGATCTTAGCTCAATGTGTGTCTAAATGATGACGTTTTATTGTAATAATCTGGTATCTGAATGGGTTTTTGAAGCATTGCACAATCTTGCAGTTAAAAGTCGGGTTTAGATAATTGTTTAGTTTATGATTTCAGATAATTCATGCCAGAGAACTTAAATACTTAGGATGGAATACTAAAGAACTCTACTTCCAAGTTGGCAAGTAACTTCCCAAACATTCGGTCTTATTTTTCACCAGTTTTGAATTGGGTAGACTGGGAAAATGTCACAGTGTGTACCAGTGCATTAATTTAGACAAGGGTAGTAAATCATAGTATGGTATCTGTTGACAAAACAAGATGTAAAGATATAAAATTTTGTAAATTTTATCTTAAAATTGTATCATAATTTTCAACATCCAAACCTGAAAATTATGGTTAAAATGACTTAGGCCTAAGGTGTCTGCTCAGAACATCAGTTTTTCCCTGCCCCTTTTAGGCCTCAGCCAGGACTAATGTTGAAATGCAAATGAAAGAAGCCTGCAAGCTCAGTAGGAGAATGATCAGAGGCCTAAGGGGGGGGGAGAAAAAATTACATTGTATGGTATTTACTAATAACTGCCCAGTCATTTTTTCTAGGACTCTTATTTTTTTCCTTAGATTCTGTATTTTCTTTTTGAGCTCATGATTTTGATCCTACAGACCTAGGTTAATATTTTTCTGATCAGTTCTATCTTTCACAAACAATGGAGTTTTTGAAACATTGCAATGGAGATTTCACCTGCGAAAAGCTACAAGGCCTTTACTATTATTATGTGTGCACCCTTTTGTTATGTGTTGTATGTCTATTCATACATATGTCCGTATATCATATATATTATATACAAATTAACATATATAAGGAGTGCTCTTAATAAAAGGAGCACTCACAAAAACAAACTTTAAAAAGTGGATCCAAAGATTTTTAATTCACGTGATTTAAATGGTTCACTTTAAATTGGATAAACTGATAAAATAAATGTCTTTAAATTTAAGCTTACAAGTTTTTCTAGGTGTACAAAAATCTAATAAAATATTAACGTCGACAAAAGGTCTAATATGCCTTGGTTCTAGGACTTTTCCTTCAACAAAAAAAAAATGGTAAACACTGTTCAATTCTTTTGTATAATATTTTGATAAATAAGTAAAGTAAATTTGATATGGGATTACTCATTCATGAGTACTTTTGTTTGATATCTGATTGATATACTAAGGTCTGTATAAGTTTGTTCTAAAGTATGTATAAGATTGTAAAAATCAGTCATATGTTAAAGAGACAAAAATTTCTTAAAACATAAGTTTACAAATAACATTGTGTTTATTAAGTTTTATTTTTTCAGAGCAAGCAACCATAAAAATTAAATTACTGATTAAATAAGATCTGTTATTTTAGAGCACTGTACAGCCATTTTGTTTAAAAGCTAAACTTGGTTAATGTAGAAACATCAGTGCAATTGTGATGCTATTAATGTGCTCATATCTTCCAGGAATACAATTATTTAAGGTAGAAAATTTAAAAGAGCATTATATCAAGCTGGTTCTCTGAAGTTGTATGGTAAAAAAATATATATTGGGGATTTATTTACCTGTTATCAATAAGATATGTAAATTTTTATGTTACTTTTTACATTGTGGAACAATTTTAATGTATTTTTATGTTAATGAGAGCCTAATCTATTGAAAGGTTAAAACTTTCAGCCTTTCTTTAATTCATGTTTTAAATGTTATATCATATGGTGTTAGCTAATGTTCATGTGACATCAAACAATTAATGTAAACTTTGTAAAATGATATAAAAAAAAGATCATTTTGGAACTAAAACACTTAAGATTTATAAAGAGCCCTGCCTTATTTAAGATAAGTTTCTGTGTCCCAACTTACTACATGTGAGAATAAAAGTAGTAGGTCAGATGTTATTTCATTTAAAGTTATGTTCAAAAGTTGTTTTTTTTTTTGTTGTTGTTGTTGTTTTCTGTCAAGATTACTAGGATCTCAAACAGGGGATATAATGTATAACTCAACCAAAATATTCAGGGTAGCTATTACACGAACTAAGTATATTACTCTTGTTAATTTTATTTTTTCATTTCCTTATAAGTGATCTAATGATTCCCTGTTGGTGTTTTACAGAAGTGTGGCTTTAAGAACACAACATAGGTTAATTTAAGATAATAAGTCATCACCTACAAGACAGACAGAAAAATACAGAACCCAATTCATATAAAGATAAATAATTTTAAATTATAGACATTAAAGCCCAGTGCTCTTAATATAAGGCTGCTAAAATTTATTTGCTGGATGTTTAAAATTAGGATTTAAAATTAAAGTTAAATGAAAAGGGCGAAGAAAACCAATATTTGGCTCTTGCCCTCTGAGTCAGTCTGTATCCAGGGAATACGGGACTTCTCTAAAGAGCTTTGCAACTCTGAGCCACATAACATCCTGATTAAGGAGATTAATAAGACCACTGGAGAACAGAAAGCCAATCAGTGCATTTTCTATGAAGAAGACAGTCATCAGAGAAGGGAAACATCCCTGATGCTTCCGAGGGAAGCCACATGGTCAAGCAAGACCTGGACACACCTAGCGAAAATGGCAGTAGCAGAACTGAGAAACTGCTCTCAAGTTTCCCCAGGAATGACTCCCATAAAAGATCAGCTCACTTTGCACAACAGATAGAAACAAAAGTCGGTTTGACTGCTTCATCTTAAACATTTAGCAAAGACAGTTAAAACCAAAATACAGCCATTCCTGGGCATTTTAAATAATAATAGTAATAATAATATTTTAAGGTATACACTTTATGTTAGCCTCCCAAAATAAGTAAGACTGGAGGCTACAAAGAAGGGTTCTCAGACAGGAATGCCTGATAACTATAAAAAGAGACTATCAAGAGGAGCTGCCAGAGGCAGAAGTTTTTAGTTTAAGGCCTACAGATATTCCTAACCTACACAGGTAACCTTGGTGTTTGCTAGTACAATTATCCAGCCTTGAGTAACAGAATTAAGGTTTCTCTATTAGACACAGAGGTCATACTAGTAAAAGGATTTTGCAAGATCAGATGATATTCAATTATTAAACTGTATCTTATGGGGAGGGACAACTGTAACCCTAAATGTTAAATATTAAGTTGACAGTCCTGATAACTGGGAATATTTATGACTGCTGAGGGAACTTCTATACAGTGACATGTTCCAGCTGCTGCAACATTAATTCAGTACTCATATATTTTGTTTCTCTCATAGAAGAACCCGTCACCAGATGACGTTACAACCTGTACTTCCCCAAACAGACTTCAAACCGAACTGACTTCTAAAAGGCAACTCATGTCTCTCAGGCCGTGCCCCATCACGTCACCCTCTCTTAGCTCAGAAGAAGCCAAAATGAGTGACGCCTCTCTTCTGACAACAATAGAGCCAAAATTAAATACACTACCAATATAAGTAATTAATTAAGTCAGGTAAAATCAGGGAGACCGGTTTTGGGTGAGTTCAAAAAATAGGGAGACTGTTACCTGAGGGATTAAATTTCCCTCAGTGCTCTTCCCCTACCCTATCAAAGATTTGAAAGGGACATATTAGAAAATGAGGGAATGATAGACCCAACCTGATCTTTGATTAAAATTGGGAGCCATCTTGCCACAAAGCCATGTAAAGATAATTTTGGCTTAACTATAAATTACAGCAAATTCTGAACCTGCTTGGAATGCCTGCCTGTGCCTTGAACTCACCCATGCCTGGCTCTCTGACCAGATAATAGCCCTCTCTGAAACTTTATTGACACTTCATAAATACTGGCCTTCCCTGGCCAGATGACACTCTCTGAGGCTCTAATGGTCCTCATAAATTCTGATGTTGCGGTCAGAAAAAAAAAAAAATGTAAACTATCATTAGTGTGATGCTTGTCAGAGTTCTGTTATCTGTAACCACTCTTTGGTGTAACATTCTGGGCTATAAACCCGGGCTCTAGAAAAGGTGGGGTTTCTCTCTTGTTCCCGCTGTTTTGGGATGGAGAGGCAGCCTGGGTGGTGGAAATAATAAGTTTGCTTTAATTTGATTTTAATTGGAGTCAGTGGTCTTTTCTTGCATCCTGGTCTAAAAGGCAAACACTCCACAAACATGGAACTCTGCCAGCCTAATGACGACTTGAGAAACTGCCTCTGAGTTTGGGCACTTGACATATATGTTGTTGACAGGAGCTTTAGCTTCCATTCTAATGAGAGCATCAAAGCAGGGTCTGCATCTATGTGACCTGGAGGACATTGTTTTTTCTTTTCCAAAGAATATGAGGCAGCAGTGCCCACTTCTCTATTGTAGGTAAACTGTGGCCACTGATAGCCAAGTGTCTCCGTATGTGGGTCAGGGTCTGCAGGAGAATGCACCAACCAGCCTTCTATCCCACATAGCTTGCCCCCTTGATCATAGCAACCTGATTCTGAACATTGCCCTGAAACATCTCCATATAACAAGATGCCTTTTATGGAGAGGTTTCAGACATATACGTGATTCCTGTCTGCACCATGTAAGCCACAAGCCATTTGGAAGTCAATGGCAGATCCACATGGCCCGACCAGAGATGTTTTATCACACACCTGCACACGACAGCTCTGGGCCCACTACACAGCAGGTTCCACCATACTGGTATCTCTGTTCTACACCATTTTCATGAAACCCAGTAAATCAAGGCATTCTCTGGTATACTCATGATCAGCAACAGGACATCCAAAGATTCTCCAGGGCCACCTGGCCATGGGAATTTCAAAAATTTCATGGTATTAATCCAGCCATTTTTAAAGGATGAAGTTGGAGAAACTGTGGGTTTTAATGCATTCAGGAACCATTAAATTTTGAGGAAGCACATTTCAAGGAAAGCTCTGGTGAACTCTCAGAGGCAAGGCTTCCCAAAGAGGGGCCAAAAGGACACATGAAGCCAGGTCCATTGAGGTATCCAATGTGAGGTCTATGTATGTTTTGACCCTCAACTATGGCTGCCAAATATTTCAGAATAAAATTATGTGATAACCAGGCTGAGTTTTACAGTGCTCTTTGGAAAGCCATCCTTTTCTTAGATCTCAGTTTCCAAGGGTGACTCTCATCCATGGCCACCTAAAATCCCAACACAATTCATGGCAATACTTCTCTGAGGTCAGTTCCATTACTCAGTCTCTAAGGGGAATCACACCAGAGTTCAAGCCCAGGTGGACCCAGGCATCTTTTCCAACCACCACACAACTGACCACAATTAAAACCAAAACACTCCCACATGGCCCTCATCTTCTTCCACATATACACTCATCATAACATCTGGCTGGAGGTTTCCATGAGGGGCGTAGCCCAAGACACTGTGCAAAATAAGCACACTTGCGCCTCATTTGCCTAAAGTCAGGGTGGCCTGGACACCCTTCCTGTGAACAAAGAGTGATCAATTAGGCCTGCTCTATAACTGCTCCACTTCTCCAATTTGAGGCCTACTGACTGTGTGGTATAGATTCTTTATGAGAATTGGTGTCATGAGAAAAACCAAGCACCTATCGGCTAGCCTCTGCAGGGCTTTGAAGAACTCATTTGACCCAAAGGATCCCTATTCTCACTTGATGGAGGTCAGGAAGGTTACAAAGGATGGCGAGAGACTTCATACACATGACTGCTCTTTTGGCCAGTTTGGTTTTGAATGCACACTTGTAAACTTTCTTTAGATCTATCAGGTGCTGAAAATCTAAGCCACTGCCTCACACAGGACCAAGAGGCTGATTCAGCCACATCTCTTTCCAAAGCAGTTAAGCAAAGAGCCACAGGTGATGCCCATTTATTTCCATTTGAAAACTGTTTTCTTCAGGCTTCACAAGGGGGTGGCCTGAGGCAAAGACCTTCCTGACATTCAGGACATCAGAACAATAGGTAAGCAAAAGGCCCAAAGCAGTGTTTCTCCACTGAGACTTTACTGGTCACACAGAATTCTGAGTTTTCTGAGATGCTCCCATTCCCTTCAGATATCAAGTACATGTCCATGTCACAGAGCTTGGAAGTGGTATATATCTTGGAAACAAAACCGTGAGGCTATTAAGGAGAGTGGCCAGTATTCAGGAAGAAAAGAGGAACTTAAGAAGATAGTAGGTGTTGCCCATTCATAAGGCAAGCCACTCTCCATTCTTAAATTGGGCAGGATGAATGCTGGGAAGCTTTCTACTAGACAGGACACAACCATTGATGTGTTCGCTTTTCAAATGTCTACAACCATGGATACAGTGGGATACACAGACATAGAAACCCTCATGTTGTCAAACAAATTTCTAGAAACATTCCACTCCAAACAAACAAACCGCCTTATTCTCAGAACATGAGACTAAACCACAAACTCACAGGGACACCCAAAACGGCACCTCCTTCCCCCAAGTATGTCTGTGACTATCCTCAGTGTCCTCTGACTGGTGGGCCATACTATGTTCCCCGAAATGGCCTGTTCTGTCTCAGATCTGGTCTTCTTTGACAACTCTTTGAAGTTGTCAGAAGCCATGGTTGAGACACTACCTGCTTCCTCAGAAATGGCCCCTATTCAGACCTCTCCTGACATTTGGCCATCATCACGTAATTAGATACCATGAAAGACTGACTCTGTCCTTGGTAAATCCAAACAATTGAGACCACTGGGACTGGGACTGGGACTGCTCTGGGTGCCTGGCTTCCTGGATCCCTAGTTCAGAGAGTTCCATCACCAAGGAAGTGTGGTAGGTCACATTTTTCAGGAACTGAATGAGGTCACTGCCTTGGCAAACACTTTGTCCTAACAGTTGCTTCCAAGGGTCCCATGAGATGGAGTCTGTCCCTACTTCCTGTGACTCTTACACAAGTTAGAATGGTATATCAACCACAGGCACCCAGGAACAGCTCTCTGCACAGGCCTGGTTTGGTCCATTTAATCTACATTAAGAAGAAAGAGGCTGATTCAGACACATCCCTTCATCCTGACCAGGTTGTTTGACATGGAAGTTGACTTTTGCTCTCTCACGTCCTTCATAGGTGCCTACATCTTCTTCAGGCATGATTTCTGCATGGAACTTTGAGGTTCTCAGAAGGTGGAAGATCGCCTAAATTTCTGTATTGTAAGACCAGCAATTTCGCTGTTCTTCAAATAACAACTCAAAAATATGATTAGCACATTCATTGGCAGGAACAGGTCGGGCAGTGGGTGATTGGTCAGCCCTGAGTAAGGGTATACATTTAAACTGATTGGTTGAAGCCCTGAGATGTATACGTGCTGAGCTGCACGGTTTCTGGAAAGGGGTTGTTTTGTAACTAGGTTGTCAGGGAAGATTTCAATACACATCTAATGGGCAGTTCCGGGAATTGTCTTAACTGCCACAGGAATTTCAGGTTCTGAGTGCAGCTTGGAAACTTTACAAAACCTGTTTCTTTAAGTTTCAATTTCAATTTCTTTTATTCTTTCATTTTCCACTCCTTTTTCTGACTACTTTTAATTTTAAAAGTAATGAATCATAATTATTGCACTTTCTCACATTTTATTTCTGCCAGTGGAGCGTATTTCTGTCTGATTACCATGAGTTTTTTTCTGGCCAATCTGAACCTGGAGAAAGGGAACTATGCAGTTTAGAAAACAAGGTCCCATAGTTAGCAACACTGTAAGGATGATCAGGGGTCCAGCTAAGTCTGATAGAAGTGTAGTTAACCAGGGGGACTGGGTAAACTATGACTCAAACCACCCTTGTTGAATCTTCCTTTCTCTCTGGCGCTCTTCAAGGCATTTGCTCAATTTACTCATGGATTCTTTTACAACTCCATTATGGTCAGCATAAAAACAACATTCTTCTCTCAGTAAACCACAGAGGCCCCCCTCCCTCATGAAGAGGAGGTCTAATCCTCGCCTGTTCTGTAAAACAACTTCAGAGAGAGAGGTTAAGGATTCCTGCAAAACTGTGATGGATGTCTCTAACGCCTTCAAGTCTTGATCTATTGCTGTTTCTAATCGGGCCATTTGTTGTGACCCACAGATCATAGCAGCTGTTTCCGTACCCACTCCTGCAGCAGCTCCTATCCCCAATAGGATGGCTAGAGTAAGGGACACTGGCTCCCAGCAAAATCAGGTTGTTTGTCCCGCTAGTAGACCTTCAAATGATTCTGCATCATCATAGAGCACCCGGGGAGTATCTGCACCATTACACAATAATTTACAGAGCTATCCAATACCTGGACTGAAATGCAAGAAATTCTGACTGTGTGGAGTTCAGTTCCATAAAGGTTTCTTTAATTAGTTCCCAGGGGGGTAGTCAGCTGTATTCTGGACGGGGGAAGTAGGCAAAGACAGAAACCAGGAAGTATGAGATGGTAGAGGGGTTCTGGTAGATCTAGGCATGTGAGATTTAGGAGGCTTAATTACTGGCCTGAGGGGATTGAGTGCTATTGCTGTGGGATTTTCTATCTTTTTAAGCCGTATGGTGAACCAGACACCAAAGTCATAACCAGGACCATAAATATAGAATTGCATTCCCCAAGTATTTCCCTTAGGCCATGTTGTTCTGAGGTAGCCCGTTCCTTTGGAAGTGAAAGTTATATTGAGGGGGTAACATAGACTATTCTTTCCACAGCGACTTTTTGACACCACTTGGCTAGTGGCACATTTCTTTGGATCAATCCAGGTGTCATTTGGTCCTACCTGAATCATACTGTCTGGGGAGTTTGAGTTACACCATGCAGCTCCCGTTTGTTCACAACCCCAAGATCTACAATAAAAGTCACTGGGTCCTCCACAGGTTTGGGCCTGTTTGCGACTTTGGAAATCAGCTGGGCACACATAAAAATCAAGACTGGGTAGTTTACACCTGATCTTGGAAAAATGACATCCATAATTCATGGGGTAAAGTGGTCTATGTTTCCCTGGTTTGGGGTTTGAGTGGGATCTAAGTGGGGTCCTCTATGTAAGGGAGATCCCATCAGAGAGGCCTATGGCAAGCTGACAAATGTCCAGGTGGAGAGATGGCCACCAAGTCCATAAGGGGGCTGTATGTGAAATAGACCACAATACTTTCCAGTAGGATTTATAACTTGCCATTGTTGCTGAACAGGCTGATGGGGATTAGGACTGCTGGTGGTCAGGGGAAGAATACATAGCCCTTCCCACACGACAGACATGCAACTTGAGAGGGTTACCAGTCTGTTCCAGTTTCCAGCCGGAGTCTGGATAGGGTGCAGGCTTGGGATGTGAGGCATGTATCCAGGAAGTGATCCCATCCACTTTCACCACTGTAGGTGTTCTAAGAAGCACCTGGTATGGTCCTTTCCAGCGGGGTTCCAGGGATGACACCTGATGCCGGCTCACATAGACGAAGTCTCCCACTTGATATCGATGTGGAGTTCCCTTGTCTCCAGGCTGATAAGCAATGGTCAACTATTCCACAGGTATCGCTGGATGCTGGGTTTGTTCAAGGGCTTTAAGTCGGTCAAGCAAGGGGGTGTGAAAGGAATCATTAAGTCTCAGAGTTGGTGTTAGGTCCCTTACTGGAGGAGGGGCACCATAGAAAATTTCATAAGGGGTGAGGTTACACAAAGAGGCAGAGGGGGTATTTCTTGCACGAAACAGTGCATAAGGTAGGAGCATAGTCCAATTTTTTATGCCGGTCTCCAGGCTTAATTTCGTTAATGTCTCTTTGATGGTTCTATTCATCCTTTCTACCTGTTCTGAGCTCTGGGGTCTATAAGCACAATGTAACTTCCAATTAATCCCCAGGGTCCTGGCGAATCCCTGACTTACCTGGGTCATGAATGCCGGTCTGTTGTCAGACCCTATTACCTTAGGCAGGCTGAACCTTGGAAAATGTCTTCTAGCATCTTTTTGACCACCATCTGAGCCGTTTCTTTATTCATGGGGAAGGCTTCGACCCATCCTGAAAAAAGTATCTACAAAGACTAGGAGATATTTAAGTCCATACCTTGCTGGCTTAATTTCAGTAAAGTCCACTTCCCAGAATTGTCCTGGTCTGGTTCCTCATAAGTGTTTCCCTGCAGGAAGCTCGGAAGGGTAAGTATTAACTAATTGGCAGACTTAACAAGCTCTAGTCACCTGCTCAGCTATTTCTTTCCTCTGTGAGTCAGTCAATAATAAGTCCTTTCTTCGGTCCTTTGAGAGTGCCTATAACCTCTTTGAGCCTAAGTGGGTGAGCTGGTGTAAGTCTTCGACATAAAGGTGGGCTTTTTGAAATTGTAAACTTGGCTCCCCAGAGTTTCTGGGTATCTGTCACCTTCAGATCAATGGGTTAGGCACTTCAAAGGTCCGGGCTGCCAAGTCTCCTGATTGTTGTCCCCAGAGGAAAAATAGTTGAGCAGGTGACTAGAGCTGTTACGTCTGCCAATTAAGCTTCCTCATCTGTCCTTCTCTTTCCAACCGCCAAGGGGACATTTCCCTTCTGATTCCCTGGACAGTGCCCTATAGGTAGTTCCTTAGGGCCCTGCACTGCTGAGAGAAGATGGAGGATCTCATCTTTGTTCTTTATTTCTTTCCCGGAAGAGGTTAATAGCCCCCTTTTGCTGGCAAATAGCCCTGTACACATGAGCACTGGCAAATGCATAGCGGCTATCAGTGTATATGGTGGCCTTTTGGCCTGTTGCTAGTACCAATGCTTTCATAAAGGCAATCAGTTCTGCTTTTTGTACTGATGTCCCTTCTGGGAGCCCAAAGGACCAGATGACATTAGTTTTGCTAACTACTGCTGCTCCAGCCCGCTGATTATCGTCTTGGAGGAAGCTGCTGCCATCCGTAAACCATACGACTTCAGGGCGATGCAGTGGCTAATCCTTCAAGTCTCGTAGTATACTGGTTTCCTCTGCCAGTATGTGTTGACACTCATGAGCAACGGGTCCTGATGATACTTCTGGCAGCAGTGTAGCTGGGTTGAGTGGAGCAGGGGGTCCCAGCGTTATTCTGTCTTTGTCAAGCAAGAGGCTCTGGTAGTGTTTAATTCTGGAGTTTGATAGCCACCTCTCTGGAGGCTGACAGATGATGCTCTCCAGGGCATGGGGGGCTATAATGGTGAGCTTCTGTCCCAACGTTCATTCATGAGCATTTTTATTAGAAGGGCTGCCGCTGCTATAGCTCTTAAGCAATGGCGCCACCCGCTAGCCACTGGGTCCAGTTTATTTAATTAGAATGCTACCGGCCTTTTCCAAGATCGCAAATTCTGAGTGAGCATTACCCGTGCTATTCCTTTCTTTTCTTCTATGTAGAGAATGAAGGGTTTTTCTACATCTAGGAGTGCTAAGGCCGAAGCAGATAGCAGCACCTTTTTTTCACATTATCAAAAGCTTGTTGGTGCTCAGGGGTCCATTTGAAGTGGGCATCCCCCTTTATCAGTGGGTATAAAAGGGCAGCCAGAGATGCGAACCCAGAAATCCATAACCTGCAAAAGCCGGCAGTCCCACGAAACTCTCTGAGTTGTCTCTTATTAGATGGGGGCAGTACCTGCACAACGGTTTGTTTTCTGGGCTCAGTGAGCCATTGCTTGCCACCCTTAAGAGAATAACCCAGGAAGATTACTTCTTGCTGATAAATTTGGGCCTTTTGGTAGAAGCCCTATATCCATGCCGAGCAAGCTCAGATAATAGTGCTTGGGTCCCAGACTCATAGTTCTCCTTGGTGTCGGCTGCCAGTAGCAGATCATCCACATATTGGAGGAGGGTGACTTCGTAGTGTGCAGTTCTGAAGACGTTGAGGTCCCTGTGGAGGACTTCATCAAAGTGAGTGGCGGAGATTTGAACCCCTGTGGGAGTCTAGTCCAGTTTAGTTGGCCAGATGTTCCAGTTTCTGGGTCTATTCACTCGAAAGGAAACAGTAACTGACTGTCCTTTTGTATGGGCAAGCAGAAGTAAGCATCTTTTAAGTCCAGCACAGTTTACCATTCCCGCTCTGGATTCAGAGTGCTAAGCAAATTATATGGATTGGGTACTGCGGGGTGAATGTCCTGCACTCTGGTGTTGATCTCTCTTAGATCTTGAACAGGACAGTAGTCCGCAGTTTCTGGCTTTCTTACTGGTAGCACGGGGGAATTCCAGGCTGATTGACAGGGCCTTAGGACCCGAAGAGCCAGGTATTTCTGAATATGGGGCCTTATCCCATCCTATGCTTCTTTGCTTAGAGGATATTGTTTAACACTGATTGGAGAGGCAGAGGCTTTTAATTCTACTACTATTGGAGGTTGTTTTATGGGTAGACCTGACCCAGCAGTTTCTGCCCAGGCATTAGGATAATCTTTTATCCATTTCTGTGGTAGTTTGCCTGTTTTATCAGTCCTAGGGTGAGCGAAGTGTTGATGTTCATCTTCTACGGACATAGTCAAAGCTTTGACTGTGGGAGTTTTTACTGAAGGCTTTAGAAACTTCACTTGGGGACCATCAGGGTTAAATGTTATTCTAGCCCGGAGTTTGGTAAGCAGATCCCTGCCCATCAATGGGGCTGGGTATTCTGGGATTACTAGGATAGAGTGGTGGACTTTTCCCTTTCCTAGGTCCATAATCCTCTTATTTGTCCAAGCCTGATATATACTGCAATTAGCCCATTGAACTAGGGACCATTTATTTGATAGGTGGCCCAGTGGGGTCTTAAGGGCTGAGTATACTGCTCCTGTATCCACTTCAAAGTTCATTGGAGTCCCCTCCACTTCAAATGTTACCCTGAGCTCGGGGAGGGGATCCGAGCCCCGACTTTCCTAGTCCTCTTCTAGAGTCAGCACGGCCGGCTATTGTGGCTGCTTCTTTTTGGGGCACTCTTTGGCCCAGTGTCCTTTTTCTTTACAGTAGCACATTGATCTGAGGCCAGGGGCAGCCTTTGGCATGGGCCCAGGTATCCCTTCCTGTCTTCCTGCTTTTTAACTTCTGGCGTATTTGCTGCTGTGAACAAAACCTTAGCCAATGCTTTACTCGGCCTTTTGCTCCTTTCATCCTCCTTTTGTTTCCTTTCCTTCTCTCTCCTCTGTTCCCTCTCCTCCTCAGTTTCTCTTTTATTATATACTTTCTCAGCTTCTCTGACTAAGTTTTTTAAAGTCATATCTTGTAATCCATCTAGATGTTGTAACTTTCTCTTAATATCTAGGGCAGCCTGCTCGACAAAGGCCATTGCAACAGATGCCTTTTGGTCCTCTGCCTGAGGATCAAAAGGAGTATATTTCCTATATGCTTTCATAATTCTCTCCAGAAACATAAGGGAGACTCATTAGGCCCTTGGATAATCTCTCTTACCTAGGCCAAATTAGTCGGCCCTCTGGCAGCTGCTCAGAGACCCGTTATTAGAGCCCGGTGATAAGTGGACAGATGATACCTACCTTCAAAGATGTTGGGGTCCCAGTTGGGTCGGTACATGGGCCTGTAGGTATGGAGAGAGTGCATCAGAGGTGCTTCCGAGTTTCCTATTATCCGTTGCCGGCAGGTTGCTTTAGGTGGCCGAGCTTCCTTCAGGGGAGGAGGGGCTTCTGCTGCAGCGGGGAAGTCCCCAGGAGGAATTGGTTCTGTCCCAATTGCCTCTAGTGGTGGAGAGGCTGAGTCAGCAGCGGGAGGATCATCAGAAACGTGTTGGGGGTTGGGGAGCGAGGGTAGAGGATAAGGAGGGGGAGGAGTGTCCAGTCTTGTGAGTCAGGGAGAATGGAGGGAAGAGCGGGAGGAGTGGAAGGTTTGAATGATAGGATCGTGAGGGATGGGTTATATTGCTGTTGATCTCGGTGGCCACATGGCACCAGCTGAAAGACAATATCTCTGAATTTTCGGATTAGAGGGAAGTGGAAGTATCCTTCTGGGGGCCATCCGACTCTGAGGATGGGCCATTCTGAAGTGCAGAGAGTCTGCCAGGTACAGCATTTTACTGAAAAAGAAAGATTCTGGGCCCTTGAGCAGACATCAGTCCAATGATCAAGGGTAAGGGACAGAGGCGTGGAATTGCTTTGTCCCATAATGGGAGTTACTCAAACAGGGACAGTGAAGACACAAATGCAACACAGACAAAGAGAAACAGTAAATGTTTAACATGTGTCCAAGACAAAGATTAGAACTGAGTAACTGGCAAAACCTTATGGGTTAGACAAAAAAGACAGACAGTAAACTCAACATGAGTTCCTGACAATGAACAAAACTGAGTAGCTGTCAAAACCTGATGGCGTGGCAAACCAAATACTGAAACAAAATATAACCGAGTTGAGGAAACTACTATTCCTCGATTTTCCGAGTCCTTTTGAGTGTCCTCCAGGGATGTGGCCTGTGGCTCTGTGACTCGTCTCTCAGCCACCGTTGGAGAGACCTAACGCTCTTCACCAACAGCCACTTAGTCAAGTGCTAACCTGAAACCCGAATCCAGAAAGAGGCACCTTACTTACCCTGAGAGGAGTCTGTTGGGGTCTTTCGTCTGCCGCTACCGGATATCTCACCTAGGGCCTCCAGATGAAAAGGTGGGGCAAACGTCAGAGAAAAAGACCACCAAGAGACTTTCTCATGCAACAGCAAAGGCTACATGGGGGGTCCAGCATGCTGAGGCTCAGAGCTCACTTCAGAGGAGCAAAAAAAAAAGAGCCCCGAGAACAACTTGAACAGAGTTTATATACATTCTTTAGAAAGGGCAGGGATTTTACATGCATCATAGCCTCCTTTAGCAAATCATCATATACCACGGGAAAATCAAATAACAACTCAAAAACATGATTAGCACCTTCATTGGCGGGAACACATAGGGCAGGGGTGGTTGGTCAGCCATGAGAAGGGGTATACGTTTAAAATGATTGGTTGAAGACCTGAGATGTATATGTGCTGAGCTGCATGGTTTCTGGTAAGGGGTTGTTAAGTAACTAGGTGGTCAGGGAAGATTTCAACACACATCTAATGGGCAGGTCCAAGAATTGTCTTAACTGACTCAGGAATTTCAGGTTCTGAGTGCAGCTTGTAAACTTTACAAAACCTGGGTCTTTACATTTCAATTTCAATTTCTTTAATTCTTTCTGAACCTTACAAAGGAAGGCGAGAGACTTCATCCACAATTACTGCTCTTTTGGCCGTTTTGGTTTTGGATGCATGTATGGGATCTTCTTTAGATCCATATGGTGATGATATTCTAAGCCACAGCCTCACACAGGGTCAAGAGGCTGATTAAGACACATCCCTTTCCAAAGCAATTACTTCTCTGAGGTCAGTTACAGAACTTAGTCTCTGAGCAGAATCACACCAGCGTTCAAGCCCAGATGGACCCAGTCATCTCTTCCAACTGCCATACAAATGACCACAATTAAAACCAAAACACTCCCACAAGGCACTCATCTTTTTCCATATATACACTCATCATAACCTCTGGCTGGAGGTTTCCATGAATGGCGCAGTCCAAGAGAGTGTTCAAAATAAGCTCCCTTGCCCCTCATTTGCCTAACCTCAGGGTGGACTGGACACCCTTCCATTGAACCAGAATTCATCACATAGGTCTGCTGTTTATACTGCTCTGGTTTTCCAATTTGAGGCCTACTGACTGTCAGGTATGGATTTTTTATGTGATTTTGGAGTCATGAGGAAACAGAACCACCTCTGCAGGGCTTGGAAGAACTCATTTGACCCAAAGGATCCCTATTCTCACTTGATGGACGTCAGGAACCTAAGAGAGGAATTCAAGAGACTTCATTCATAATGACTGATCTTTTTGCCATTTTGGTTTTGGATGCACATATGGTATCTTTCTTTAGATCCATCAGGTGCTGATAATCTAAGCCACAGTCTCACACAGAGCCAAGAGGCTGATTCAGACACATCCCTTACCAAAGCAATTAATCAAAGAGCCACAGGTGATGCCCATTCGTTTCCATTTTAAAACTGTTTTCTTCAGGCTTCACAAAGGGTGGCCTGGGGCAAAGACCTTCCTGACATTCAGGACAACAAAACAATAGGTTAGCAAAATGCCCAAAGCATGGTTTCTCCACTGGGACTTTCCTGGTCACACTGATATCTGAGTTGTCTGAGATGCTTGCCATTCCCTTCAGCTAACCAGTACATGGCCATGTCATAGAGCTTGGAGGTGGTACATATCTTTGACACAAAACTATGAGCCTATTCTGGAGAGTGGCCAGAATTCAGGAAGAAAACAGGAAATTAAGAAGGTTGTAGGAGTTGCACTTCGATAAAGCGAGCAGCAGTCCATTCATAAATTCTGAAGAATGAATGCTGGAAAGCTTTCTACTAGACAGAACACATCTATGGATGCATTCTCTTTGCTAATGTCTACAACCACAGACACACTGGGATACACAGACCTAGAGACACCCACCTAGTCAAAGGACTTTCTAGGAACTGTCCACTCCAAACCAAACAAACAGCCTTTCCTACCTATTCTCAGAACATGAGACAAAACCACAAACTCACAGCCACACTCAAAAAGGCACCTCCTTCCCCCAAGTAAGTCTGTGACTATCCAAAGTGTCCGATGACTGGTGGGCCATACTATGTTCCGCTGAAATGGCCTGTCCTGTCTCAGATCTGTTCTCCTTGTCCAACTCTGTGAAGTTGTCAGGAGCCTGTGCTGAATACTACCTTCTGTCTAAGGAAAGCCCATTTTCAG
This sequence comes from Callospermophilus lateralis, assembly GCF_048772815.1. Classification (NCBI taxonomy): domain Eukaryota; kingdom Metazoa; phylum Chordata; class Mammalia; order Rodentia; family Sciuridae; genus Callospermophilus; species Callospermophilus lateralis. The sequence continues at coordinate 129,573,148 of NC_135313.1, read as the reverse complement.
AGCTCTACTTGCATTTGGCCATCCTCAAATCATTAGGTACCAAGAAAGACAGACTCTGTTCTTGTTCAATCCAAACAAGTGAGCCTACTGGGAATGGGACGAGTACTGGCTCTGTGTGCCTGGCTTCCTGGATCCCAAGTTCAGAGAGTCATCACCAAAGAAGTGAGGTAGGTCAATTCCTTCCGGAAGGGAATGAGGTCACTGCCTTGGCAACCACTTTGTCCTAACAGTTGCTTCCAAGGGTCTCTTGAGATGGAGGCTGCCCCTACTTCCTGTGACACTTTCAGAAGTTAGAATGGTATATCAACCATAGGCACCCAGGAGAAGCTCTCCACACAGGGTTGGTTTGGTCCATCTTCTTTATATCAAGAGGAGAGAGGCTGATTCAGATACATCCCTTCATCCTGACCAGGTTGTTTGCCATAGAAGATGACTTTTGCTCTCTCAGGTCCTTAATAGCTGCCTACATCTTCTCCAGGCATCATTTCTGCATCAACCTTTGAGGTTCTCAGCAGGTGAAAGACACTGGACATTCCTGTATTGTACCACCAACTCTGTCCCCGCTCTTCTGTAAAGTTAGATTGAGGGAAGAGTGTATGGTTAACATATTCTATTTGGGTTAGGAATCATTCTGCGGGACAAATAATGGTATTGGGTACCTGCGATATTCACAAGAATATATAGGTGAAATATAAGTATGAAACCAGAAATCTAGGTATGATATGAAGCCAGAAGGGCATTCTGCCCTTTAGTGAGTTACTTAGCTTTGAATTATGTTCTGCACAGATGTCTCAGATAAATCAATATGCAATGGCATAGGACCTTGTATCTTGGATGATTGAATGTCCAAGAGAACATCCAGTCAAAAACGAATAGTCGGTAGGATTAGGAAATAGTAAGTAGGTTTAGAAAAAAAGAGTGAGTATAGGATTTGGACAAGAGATTCATTAGCAATAGGGTTTCGGGTAGAGAGTGAAAGTAAATATGAGCACATATGAAGAGTCAGTCACAATGATGAACTGGGGAAAAATATGTAGGAAAGCAGATATCAATAGAGACATTAGGAAATCAGGCAAAGTATAATGTGAGTGATAGGATTAGACATTTTCAACATAGTTGAGGTTGAATATATAATCTTAGGAAGAAAGAAATATGTAATCACCAATAGGAATGACATTTGAGAGCATTAGGCAACCTGGACATGGTTGTTTTTAGTAATCCATGCTAACTTTCCATTTTGCTTTGGTGAAAGGTTAATAAAAGAGGTATTTGTCACTACCTGGTTTTTTTTATGCTTAACAAAACACTGTTGAAATCTTGAGAACTGTTTGCTAATTTTGTTCCCAGAATGTGCTGTCCCCAACTGCCAAACTGCAGAATGTATTCCCTCACCCGGTTGCACACAAACTGACCACTCGCCCTGACCCATCAATAAATTTTCCAGCCTGCCCTCTCCAAGGAAAATATATAAGCTCTGTTTAAGTTGTTCTCAGGGCTCTATGCTCTATTTAAGTGAGCTCTGAGCCCCAGCATGCTGGAACCCAAATAAACACTTTGCTGTTGCTGAGTGAAAATGGAATACTGTTCTGTACTTAAAAGATTCTTTCTTTTGCTTGCCTCTGCATAAAATAGTCAGTTGCTGTTTGCTTTCGAGTGGGTAGATCCAGATACTGGAACATCTGGTCAACTAACTTGGACTAGACTCCCACAGGTGTTCAAAAACTCCCCCAATCTCTTTGATGAAGCCCTCCACAGAGATCTCAACAACTTCAGAATTACGCACCCTGAAGTCACCCTGCTTCAAAATGTGGATGTCCTGCTACTGGCAGCCAACAACAAGAAAAACTGTGAGTCTGGGACCCAAGCACTATTATCCGAGCTTGCTCAAGTCGGGTATAGAGCTTCTATCAAAAAGGACCAAATTTGCCAGCAAGAAGAAATTTCTTCGAGTATTCCCTTAGGGGCGGTAAATAATGGCTCACTGAGTCCAGAAAACAAACAGTTGTGCACATACCATCCCCATCTAACAGGAGACAACACAGAGAGTTTCTTGGGACTGCTGGCTTTTCAGGTTTTGTATACCTGTGTTTGTGTTCTTAGCTGCTCCTTAATACCCGTTGTTAAATGAGGATGCCCAATTCCAATGGACCCTTGAGCCCCAGCAAGCTTTTTATAACATTTAAGAACACTGACACTGCACTCTTCAACTTCACTGAGCCCAGCCTTCAATTTCAGAAAGCCCTACACTACGTTAAAAATGTACATCAACTTACTCACCTTGGTTCAAAGAAACTGGAGGCATTCCTGAAGGATCAAGAACAGAGATTTCGACTAACTCACTCACAGTGAAAGGAAATAACTGAATGGGTAACAAAAGGGTGTCGGTTCTGTCAATTGGTTAATGCTTACACTTCCAAGCTTCCTGCAGAAAAGCACCTACGAGGAACCAGAACAGGACAATTCTGGAAAGTGGACTTCACTGAAATTAGGCCAGCAAGGTATGGACTTAAATATCTCTTGGTCTTTGTAGATACATTTTCAGGATGGATTGAATGCTTTCTCACAAAAAAAAAAAAAAAAAAAAAAAAAAAAAAAAACGGCTCAAACGGTGGTCAAGTAGATCCTGAAAGATATTTTTCCAAGACACGGCCTGCCTAAGGTAATAGGGTCTGTTAATTGAACGGTGTTCATGGCCCAGGTGAGTCAGAGCTTAGCCAGGACCCTGGGGTTTAATTGGAAGTTAAATTGTGCATATAGACCCCAGAGCTCAGGACAGGAAAAAAAATAAATAGAACCATAAAGAGACCTTAAGGAAATTAAGCTTACAGACCGGCATAAAAGATTAGACTATGCTCCTGCCTTATGCACTGTTTTATGCAAGAAATACTCCCTCTGTTTCTTTGTGTAACCGCTCCCCCTGTGAAATTCTCTGTGGTGCCCCTCCTCCAGTAAGGGACCTAACCCCAACTCTAAGACCTAACGATACCTTCCACACCCCCTTGCTTGACAGACTTAAATCTCTTGAAAGAACTCAATGATACCTGTGGAAACAGCTGACAACTGCCTTCCAACCTGGGGACAAGGGGACTCCACATCGATATCAAGTAAGGGACTTCATCTACATAAGACAACATCAGGTGTCATCCCTGGAACCCCGCTGGAAAGGACCATACCAGGTGCTACTTATAACACCTACAGTGGTAAAAGTAGACAGAAACAATTCCTGGATCCATGCCTCTCATCTCTAGCCTGCACCCTGTCCAGACTCTGGCTAGAAACTGGGAAAGACTGGTAACCCTTTCAAATTGCATATTCACCATGTGGATAAGGATATAGACTCTCCCCTTGGCCACCAGTAGACCTAACACTCATCAGACCGTTCAGCAGCGATGGCTTATCAAATATCCTACTAGACAAGAAGTATGCTCTATCTCACATACAGCTCCCTTAGGGACCTTGTGGCCATCTCTCCACCCAGACATTTGTCAGCTGGCTATACGTCTTTCCTATTAGGATATCCCTGATGAAGAGATCCCACTAAAATTCCATTAAATCCCTTCCATTCCATAGATAATGGAAACAACATTATGGATGTAGGGACACGCAATCCAGATGCAGGTTGGCTAGAGTAGATTAGTATGTTTGCCCAGCAGACTATCAAAGCCACAAACAGCCATGGCTGTGTGGGGGAAAAGCCAACTTCTTCTGTAAGTCATGGGGATTTGAGCATACAGGGCTGCCAGGTGGAACCCAAAATCCTCATCAAATTCAGTACACAGCATTGGCCATATTACCAATTAGACAACCAAAACCGATGGCCCACAGAGGAGTCTCTAGATCCTCAAATTCTGTGTGACCTTTTTAACTTCTACAAGTACTCAAAAGGGTGAAAGGAAATTCCCCTATGTGGATGCCTTTTACCTCCTTCGCTCACTTCCTGAACTATGCATCTCCAATAGATCCTCACCCTCAGCCTTCTGCTCCATTCTCTCTGCTGTCAGTCCCACCTCAGCAACCTGATTTCTCTCCTCCAATTACTAGATCAAAAACCCAAACCTCTGCCAGTTCTCAGACCATTGACCCCTTGCTGAGGTAGCAGGTACTGAGGTACCCCTCCACCCACTCACTCCTCTCTTCTCCTCTCAGTGCCCACACCGGGTACCACCAGGTCCTCTTACCAGATAACCCAAAGCTCAAACCAGTTGAGGAGAGCCCTCAGACCCCTATCCAAGATGTAATGAAAATGGCCTTTAAAGTTGCTTTGTCATCACTGAAAACAGGTTACTAAGAATTTAAAGTCTCTCACAGGCTTTCTGGGATACTCACTCCCGTCTTCCCCTCTGCTCTACCTGTTCTACTGCTCAAGTTTTTGTTGCTAGGAAAATCCCAAACCCCTTTTCCATTATGCTTTTACATCTCTCCTTCTTCATTCTCAGATCCACGGAGCTGCTCTCACTCCTCACCTTCCCCGTCTTTCCCCTCTATACCAGGCCCACAGAAAAATCTTAACTGAACTTCTCCAGAAGTCTTCACCACGGATGACTTTAGGACTTTCAGCAAAATAGTCCCTATAAAAGGGTTATGTGTAGATAAACTTCCACTATTTCTGTTGCACTGTTATACTTGGTCACTGCTTGGAAAAACCAGCACTCCTAAGCTAGACAACCCCTTAATAGTTTTTCACACAACATGTGAACAAGGCCTCTGGCCTTGAGCTGGGGCTTCACAGAGATGGCTACATTTCTAAAATAAAAAATTACCAACTGGGCTCCATGGTAACAGCTGAATGGGGATAAAAGAAAGGGAAGAAAAAGCTCTCTTCCTCCCAGGTGTCCTTGAAAAGTTAACTTGCCCAGAACAGAGGAAAAAACAGAAAAAAAATCTTTTTGTGAAGTTCTGCAGACTGTGAACTTATGAGTCCCTTCCCTTTCATATTAGGTACAAAATTCTGAAACTACCTAAACTTGGAGTTCAGGGAGTTAAATGATTACAACAGAAGCAATGCACTCTGAATCCGGTTGCAACCAAATAGCACTGTTTCCCTGTTTTCGGTGCTATCTTAGGTGCCTTGCCTTGTCGGTCCCTACAACAGTATAATTCTATATACTTAAAAATTGTTTATCTTTTCATTAAATGGTCAACAGATGTGATTAATTGTGTAATGGTGCAGATGTTTCCCAGAGTGCTCTATAATGATGCAGGTTCATTTGAAGTTCAAACAGGGCGGCATACAACACGGTTCCCCAGGGAACATATATCCCTAACTTTAACAATCCTATTAAGAATAGGAGCTGCTGCAGGGGTCGGCATAGAAACCTTTGCTCTAGTCCATGGGACACAACAAATGACCCAATTAGAAGCAGCAATAGAACAAAACTTAATATTAGAAACCTCCATCACAGCTTTGCAGGAATATTTATCCGCTCTGTCTAAAGTTGTTTTACAAAACAGTCGAGGGTTGGACCGCCCCTTCATGAGAGAATGGGGCCTTTGTGCTGCATTGAAGGAAAAATGTTGTTTTTATGCTGACCATACTGGAGTTGTAAAAAAAAATCTATGAGTAAATTAAAAAGACACCTTGAAGAGCGTCACTGAGAGAGGCCCAAAAATGTTGGTTTGATTCTGATCTATACATTCCCCCTGGTTAACTACTTTTTTATCAACCCTGACCGGTCCAATAATAATCCTCATATTATTGCAAACAATTAAACCCTGTTTGCTCAAACGTGTAATTTCTTTTCTCCAAGCTCAAATTGGACAAGTTAAACTTATGGTAATAACCCACTTGAAGACATAGAATGTGACACCAGCCAATGATCACTTTTATAATTAAAAGTAGCCAGAAGAAGAAGTGGGGAATGAAAGGTTAACAAAAAGGTACTTGTAACTTCCTATTTTTCTGTATGCCTAACAAAACACTGTTGAAATATTGAGAACTGTTTGCTAATCTTGTTCCCAGAATGTGCTGTCCCCAACTGCCAAATTGCAGAATGTTTTCTCTCAACGGTTTACACGCAAACCGCCCACTCGCCCTGACCCATCAATAAACTTCCGCTCCTGCCCTTTCTAAGGAAAGAATATAAGGTCTGCTTAAGCTGTTCTCTGGGTACTCTGCTCTATTCCTGTGAGTTCTGAACCCCAGCATGCTGGACTCCCAATAAACCCTTTGCTGTTGCATGAGACAGGCTCTTGGTGGTCTCTTCCTCTGACGCTCACACGAACATTACTTGGATGATTGAATGTAGAAGAGAAAATCCAGTCAAAAAGGGATAGTCGGTAGGATTAAGAAGAAGACTGAGTATAGGATTTGGAACAAAAGTTCTTTAGCAACAGGGGTTCTGTTAGAGAGTGAATGTAAATGTCAACACACGTGAACGGTCACAATAATGAACTGGGGAAAATATGTAGGAAAGCAGATATCAATAAAGACATTACGAAATCAGGCAAAGTATAAAGTGAGTGATACGATTAGACATTTTCAACAGGGTTGAGTTAGAATATATAATCTTAGGAAGAAACAAATATGTAGTCAACAATAGGATTGACATTTGAGAGCATTAGTCAATCTTGACATAGATGTTTTTTGTAATCCATGCTCACTTTCTATTTAGGCTTTGGTAAAATCATAAGTGTGACCTTTGCATTTGTGTCCAGAATTTTACTGTGATAAAATAAATATGTAGATTGGGTTACATGAGTAATTCTTCCACCATTTCTGGTAGCAATATTTTGAAGACATTTAAATGGGCATTGGGAGTACAAAGAGGTGTACACTGTGTCCATGAATATAGAGATAATGCATGAATAGACCATACAGTGAATAAATAATATAACTGTTTCCACATTAAATAATGGATTGAATTAATATCTGAAAATATATAAGAAATATTATATTGATATACAATCATTCATTCCAACCAGTTATACATCTAATATTAATATTTTGGTTATGGTTTATCATGAAGATATGTTAGTTTAGCTTCAAAAGCGATAATGGAAATCCAAAATAATGTGTTTGGAAATAGTCAGTCACAATGCTGGCAATATGTGAACAAGGCCTCTGGCCTTGAATTGGGGCATCACAGAGATGGCTACATTTCCAAGATAAAGAAGTTACCAACTGGACTCCATGGTAACAGCTGGCAGGGAGAAAAACGAAAGAGAAGAAAAAGCTCTCCCCCTCCCAAGTGTCCTTAAAATGTTTACTTGCCCAGAACAGAAAAAAAAAACAGAAACAAAAACTGCTTTTTGTGAACTTCTGCAGACTGTGAACTTCTGAGCCCCTCCCTTACATGTTGGGTACAAAATTCTGAAACAACGTAAACTTGGGGTTCAGGGAACTAATTGATTACAATAGAAGCAATGCCCTTTAAATCCTGTTGCAACCAAATAGTACTGTTTCCCTCTATTCCGTGTTATCTTAGGTGCCTTGCCTTGCCTTGTCCATCCCTTTTCTCATGAAAAGACCAGTCAAGAAACATGGAGGAATACATGTGTTCTGCAGCAGAAAGTGATTGATAGTGAAACAAATGCCTATAAATTTTCTAACTTGTGGATGAAATATATATCCTATGATGTACATTAATTGAAGAAATAGTAGTCTACCAGTGTTGAATAAAAATGAGCATCAAAATACACATCATGTCCGATTGGAATCTACTTGCATTGATGTTAAACTGGGTCACTTACTGTAGAAATATTAGGATTTGTATGCACCATTCACTGAAGTTACTTTTCAGTACTAGCAAACAAATATGTATTTCAGGTGAATGAATATTTCTAAGAATTATCTTGTGAAAAGTTGATTATAAGTGCACATACATGAATATGAATGAATTTGATGAGTGTAAAATAAGACACATATTTCTTTTCTTGTAATTCATAATGAAATATATAACATCAACAGATAGAAAAATATTTATTTTACTGAACATGAATTGATGAATAATATTGTTCAAGTAGGAAGCTCAACCATAATTTGAATTTTCAGTTCCAATATCCTTTAAGAGGAGTGATCCCTTACAATGTGCATCTGCCAAGTCAGCCACCTCACAAGAATGTATGTGTGGTACCAGGCAGGATTCTATCTGTGCATATAAAAATACAGGTAGTGAATAGGCTACAGAGAAAGGGAGACAGGAATTCACATATTGGTTAACTTTAAAAAAAACATGGAGAAGTATTTCAACAAAAAATTGACTAGATTTATAACTCCTTCCCTATATAATGCAAAAGGTAAGTCCAACTATACACCATGCCTCCTCTGAAATGGTTGTATTTCTATTCTGTTTAGGTTATTTTTCTCCATCTTATTAGTATTAGTAGTCAGAGTGTGGTAGGGTAGGGGTTAGTTTCAGGGATTCAGTATTTCGAATGGAAACTTGGAAAATGAATACAATGTGTATGTAAATATGTGCTACACAAAAATGTTTTCACTCTTTTCCAGAACACTGCCTTGACAGTACCTTCGCCCCAACTAAAACATCATTAGAGAAGCAGAGTTAGAAAATCGGTGAAAACATATCTGGAGTGGAACATGCTCACGATTTTGAAACCTTGGGGGTGGTAGAGGAGTTTCCAAAATTAAAGGACAGAGTGAACACTCCACAGACATGGAGCTCTGCTGGACTAAAGACTTCTTGAGAAACTGACTCTGAGGTTGGGCACTTGAAATATATGTTGTTGTCAGGAGCTTTAGCTTCCTTTGTAGTGAGACCATCAAAGCTGGGTCTGCATCTATGGGACCTGGAGGACATGGTTTCTTATTTTCTAATGAAAATGAGGCAGCATTGCTGAATTCTCATTTTGTAGGTAACCTGTGGACACTGGGGGCTAAGTGTCTCCCAGTGTGGGCTGTGAAGCCATTTGGTCATCCTCCAATTTTCGTGGTGTTTGTTGCTGCTGCATTGGGAGTTTGGTATTTGCATTATGAAATACAAAGAGTTCAACTGGGTCACAGTGCTGGAGAAAGTTCTGTGATGAGTTGTGGGTCAGGGTCTTCAGGAAAATGCACCAACCAGGCTTCTATCCCACATAGCTTGCCCCCTTGACCATAACAACCTGATTCTGAGCATTGCCCTGAAACCTCTCCATATAACAAGATACCTTTATACAGAAGTATCTGCTGGCTGCACCATGTCAGTAACAAGCCGTTTGGAAGCCAAATGCAGATTCACATTGCCCCACCACATGTTATATCACACACCTGCCCAGCACTGTTCTAGGTCCACTATTCATCAGGCTCCAACATACTGGCATCTCTGTTCTACACAATTTTCATGAAACCCAGTCAATCAAGGCAGTGTCTGTCATACTCAAGATCGGCATCAGGAGATCCAAAGGTTCTCCAGTGCCACCTGGTCATGGGAATTTCAAAAATTTTAGGGTAACTATTTAGCCATTTTTCAAGGATGATGTTGCAGGCACTGTGGATTTCTATATATTCAGGACCCATTAAATGGTGAGGAAGCTCAATTCAATGAAAGCTCTAAAGAACTCTCACAGGCAAGGCTTCCCAAAGAGTGGCCAAAAGGTCACATGAAGCCAGGCCTATTGAGTTCTACAATGTGAGTTCCATGTGTTTTGCGACTCTCAACTATGGCTGCCAAGTCTTTCAGAATAGAATCATGTGATATCCTCGCTGAGATTTCAGTGATCTGTGGAAAGTCAATCTGGCCCTAGATCTCAGTTTCCAAGGGTGACTCTCATGCGTGGTCTCCTAAAATCCCAAAACAATTTATGGCAATACTTCTCTGAGGTCAGTTCCAGAACTCAGTCTATAAGGGGAATCACAGCAGAGTTCAAGCCCAGGTGGACCCAGTCATCTCTTCCAACTGCCACACAAATAACCACAATTAATACCAAAACACTCTCACACGGCCCTCATTTTCTTCCATACAGACACTCATCATAACCTTTGGCTGGAGTTTTCCATTAGGGGCGCAGCCGAAGACATTGTCCAATATAAGCTCTCTTGCCCCTCATTTGCCTAAAATCTCGGGGGCCTGGACACTCTTCCTGTGAACCAGGAGTGATCAAATAGGTCTGCCATTAATACTTTTCCACTTCTACAATTTGAGGCTTTCTGACTGTGGAGTTTAGATTCTTTATGTGATTTGGAGTCATGAGAAAACCCAAGCACATGTGGGCAAGCCTCTGCAGGGATTTGAAGAATTCATTTGACTCAAAGGATCCCTATTCTCACTTGATGTAGGTCAGGAACCTTACAGAGAAATGCTAGAGACTTCATCCACAAGGACTGCAATTTTTGCCCTTCATTTTGGATGCACACATGGGATCTTTCTTTAGATCCATCAGGTGCTGGTAATCTAAGCCACAGCCCCACACAGGGCCAAGAGGCTGATTCAGACACATCCCTTTCCAAAGCAATTAAGCAAAGAGCCACAAGTGATGCCCACTCATTTCCATTTGAAAACTGTTTCTTCAGGCTTCACAAAGGGGTGGCCTGAGGCAAAGACCTTCCTGACATTCAGGGCAAAAGAACAATAGGTAAGCAAAAGGCCCAAAGCAGGGTTTCTCCACTGTGACTTTTCTGGTCACACTGATATCTGAGTTTTCTGAGATGCTCGCCAGTCCCTTCAGCTATCCAGTACATGGCCATATCACAGCGCTTGGAGGTGGTACATATCTTGGACTCAAAACCATCAGTCTATTCTGGAGTGTGGCCAGAATTCAGGAAAAAAATAGGAACTTAGGAAGATAGCAGGTGTTGCCCATCCATAAGGCCTAATCATAAATTGGGCAGGATGAATACTGGGAAGCTTTCTACTAGACAGGACACATCCATTGATGCATTCTATTTTCTAATGTCTACAACCACAGACACATTGGGATACACAGACATAGAAACACTCGCCTTGTCACATGACTTTCTAGAAACAGTCCATACCAAACCAAACAAACCGCCTTTTCTACCTATTCTCAGAACATGAGACAAAACAACAAACTCACACCCACAACCAAGAAGGCACCTCCTTCCCCCAAGTAGGTCTGTGACTATCCAGACGGTGGTCTGACTGGTGGACCATTATATATTCCCCCAAAATGGCCTGTCCTGTCTCAGATCTGGTCTCCTTAGCCAACTCTGTGAAGTTGTCAGGAGTCCGCGGTGAGCCACTACCTGCTTTCTCTGGAAAGGCCAGTTTTCAGAGCTTTCCTTACATTTGGTCATCCTCACAACAGTAGGACCAAAAAATAATGACTCTGTCCTTGTTCAATCAAAACAAGGGAGCCCACTGGGACTGGGACTGGGACTCACTCTGGATTCCTGGCTTCCTGGATCAAAAGTTCACAGTGTTCCATCACCAAAAATGTGAGGTGTGGTCATTTCCTTAAGGAACTGAATGAGGTCACTGCCTTGGCAAACACTTTGTCCTCACAATTGCTTTCAATTGACCAATGGAATGGAGGCTGCCCCTACTTCCTTTGAAATTTTCACAAGTTAGAATGGTATATCAACCACTGGCTCCTGGAAACAGCTCTCCACACAGGCCTGGTTTGGTCCATCTTCTCTACATTAAGAAGAGAGAGGCTGATTCCGACACATTTTTTCATCCTTACCAGGATGTTTGCCATGCAAGATGACTTTTGCTCTCTCAGGTCTTTCATAGCTGCCTACATCTTCTCCAGGGATCATTTCAGCATGGACCTTTGAGGTTCTCAGCAGGTGGAAGATCACCTACATTCTTGTATTGTAAGACAAACTCTTTCCCTGTTCTTCTGTAAAATTTGATTGAGGGAACAGTGCATAGTTAGGGTTAATAACATGTTTCATTTGGGTTAGGAATAATTCTGAGGGAAGAATAATGGTATTGGACAATGCAATATTTATAAGAATATATTGGTGAAATATAAGTATGAAAACAGAAATCTAGGTAAGATTTGAATCCCAGAAGGGCATTTTGCCCTTGATTGGGATACTTATCTTTGAATTATATTATGCACAGTTTTCTCAGATAATTCGATATCGAATGGCAAAAGACTTTTCTACCTTGGATGATTGAATGTAGAAGAGAACATTCACTCAAACTGGAATAGCCGGTAGGTTTAGGAAGAAGAGTGAATATAGGTTTTGAAAAAAATGTCTTTAGTAATAGGGTTTCGGTTCCAGAGTGAATGTAATTGTCCACACATGAGAAGAGTCAGTCACATGATGAAATGAGGAAAATATGTAGGAAAGCAGATATCAATAGAGACATTAGAAAATCAGGCAAAGTATAATGTGAGTGATAGGATTAGACATTTCCAATAGGGTTGAGTTTGAATATATAATCTTCGGAAGAAACAAATTTGTAGTCACCAATAAGATTGATATTTGTGAGCATTAGAAAACCTGGACATGGATGTTTTTAGTAATCCATGTTCACTTTGCATTTAGGCTATGGTGCAATCATAAGTGTGACCCTTGCGTTTTGTGTCCAGAATATTACTGTGATAAAATATATATGTAGATCAGCTTACATGAGTAATTATTCCACCATTTCTGGGAGCAATATATGTAGACGTATAAATTAGTATTGGGGGTACAAAGAGATGTACCCTGCATATATGAATATAGAGATAATGCATGAGAAGACCACACTGTGAATAAATAATATAACTAGTTCTACTTTAAATAATGGATTGAATTGATATCTTAAAATATATAAGAAATCTTATATTGATATACTATCATTCATTCCAACCAGTAATACATCCATTGGTAATATTAGGGTTATGTTTTATCATGAAGGGTGTTAGTTTTGCTTCAAAAGTGATTATGTAATTCAAAAATCATGTGTTTTGATAGTGGTCTCATGAAACGACCAGTCAAAAAGCATGGAGGAATACATGTTTTATGAAGCAGGAAGTAATTGAAAATGAAACAAATGCCTATAAATCTATAAATATGCTAACTTGTGGATGAAATATATATCGTATGATGTGCATACACTGAAGAAATAGCAACGTACCAGTGTTGAATATAAATGAACGTCAAAATACATGTCATGCCCCATAGGAATCTACTTGTATTGATGTAAAACTGAGTCAGTTACTGTTGAAAAATTAGGATTTGTATTCATCATTCACTGAAGTTAGTTATCGGTATTAGGAAACAAATATGTACTTCAGGTAATGAAAATTTCTGAGTATAAACTTGTAAAAAGTTGATTAGAAATCCACATATATGAACATTATAGAATTTAGAGAGTGTATAATAAAACACATATATTTCATATTTTGAAAAATCTGGATAGGATCTATATATATATATCTATATATATGTATATATATCTATATATATGTATATATATCTATATATATCTATATATATCTATATATATATATATATATATATATATATACATGCACAAAACAAACAAAGATATTAAAAAGTAGCAATATATATGCAAATTGAAATTCATAGTGAAATATATATCATCCACGGATGCAAAAATATTTATTTTACTGAACATGGATTTATGTATAATGTTGTTCAACTAGGAAAATTAATCCAAAGTGTATGCAAAATTGTGATACAAAAAATCTTCCCACTCTCATGCTGAACAATGCCTTGACATTACCCTCACCTTAAGTAATACACAATTATATGAGAAGAGTTAAAAAATCTGTGAATACATATCTGGAATTGAATATGCTCATGGTTTCACAACTTTGGAAGTGGTTGATGAGTTTCCAAAAGTAAGGGAAAAGATAAACACTTCACAAACATGGAGCTCTGCTGGACTAAAGACTTCTTGAGAAACTGACTCTGAGGTTGGGCACTTGAAATATATGTTTTGGTCAGGAGCTTTACCTACCTTTGTAGTGAGACCATCAAAGCTGGGTCTGCATCTGTGTGACCTGGAGGACATGGTTTCTTATTTTCCAATGAACATGAGGCACCAGTGCTGAATTCTCTCTTTGTAGGTAAACTGTGACCACTGGGGGCTAAGTGTCTCCCCGTGTGGACTGTGAAGCCATTTGGTCATCCTCACTTTCCATGGTGTTTCTTGCTAGTGCACTGGCAGTTTGGTATATGCTTCATGAAATTAAAAAGTTCAACTGGAACACAGTCCTTGAAGGAGTTCTGTCACGTGTGGTTGGTCAGAATCCACAGAAGAATGCACCAATCTTGCTTCTATCCCACATAGCTTTCCCCCTTAACCGTACCAACCTGATTCTGAACATTGCCCTGAAACCTATCCATATATCAAGATGCCTTTACATAGAAGAGTCTGCTGGCTGCGCCATGTCAGTCACAAGCCATTTGGAATTCAAATGGAAGATACACATGGCCCCAAAACACATTTTTTATCACACACCTAAAGACCACTGCTCTAGGCCCACTAATCAGCAGGCTCCAAATTACTGGCATCTCTGTTCTACAACATTTTCATGAAACCCAGTCAATCAAGGCACTGTCTGGTATACTCATGATCAGCAACAGGACATCCAAAGTTTCTCCAGTGCCACTTTGTCATGGGAATTTCAGAAATTTTATGGCATTTATCTAGCCACTTCTCAAGGATGAAGTTGGAGGCACTGGGGGTTTCAATTCAATTAGGAAATATTAAATGTTGAGGAAGGTCATTTCAATGAAACATCTGGAGAACTCTCACAGGCAAGCTTTTCCAAAGAGTGGTCAAAAGGTCACATGAAGCCAGGCCCATTGAGGTCTACAATGTGAGGACCATGTGTGTTTTGACTCTCAACAATGGTTGCCATGTCTTTCAGAATAAAATCATGTGATATCCAGGCTGAGATTCACAGTGCTGTGTGGAAAGCAACCTGGGAGTAGATCTCAGTTTCCATGGGCGACTGTCATGCATGGGCTATTATAATCCCAAGACAATTCATGGCAATACATCTCTGAAGTCAGTTCCAGAACTCAGTCTCTAAAGGAATCACACAAGGGTTAAAGCACAGTTGGACCCAGGCATCTCTTCCAACCGCTACAAAAATGACCACAATTAATACCAAAACACTCCCACATGGCCCTCATCTTCTTCCATATAAACACTCATCATAACCTCTGGCTGGAGGTTTCCATGAGGGTTGCAGCCAAAGAGAGTGTTCAAAATAAGCTCCCTTGCCTCTCATTTGCATGAAGTCAGTGTGGCCTGGACACCTTTCCTGTGAAAGAGGAGTGATCAAATAGGCCTGCCGTTAATTCTGCTCTGCTTCTCCAATTTTAGGGCTTCTGTCTGTGAAATTTACATTCTTTATGTGAATTCTAGTCATGAGAAAACCCAAACACCTATGGGCTAGACTCTGTAGGGATTTGAAGAACTCATTTTACCCAAAGGATCCCTGTTCTCACTTGATGGGGGTCAGGAAACTTACAGCAGAAGGCGAGAGACTTCATCCACAATGACTGCTCTTTTGGCAATTAGCTATTGGATGCACACATGAGATCATTCTTTAGATCCATCAGGTGCTGAGATCTAAGCCACAGCCTCACACAGGGCCAAGAGGCTGATTCAGACACATCCCTTTCCAAAGCAAGTAAGCAAAGAGCCACAGGTGATACAAATTCATTTCCATTTGAAAACCGTTTTCTTCAGGATTTACAAAGTTTTGGCCTGAGGCAGAGACCTTCCTGACATGCAGGGCAAATGAACAATAGATTAGCAAATGTGCCAAAGCAGGGTTTCTCCACTGAGTCTTTACAAGTCACACTGATGTCTGAGTTTTCTGAGATGCTCCCATTCCCTTCAGCTATCCAGTACATGGCCATGTCATGGAGTTTGGACATGGTACATATCTTGGACAAAAAATCATGAGACTATCCTGGAGAGTGCCCAAAATTCAGGAAGAAAACAGGAACTTAGGAAGATAGTAGGTGTTGCCCATCCATAAGACAAGCCACACTTCATTCTTACGTTGGGGAGGATGAATGCTGGGAAGCTTTGTATTAGACAGGACACATCGATTGATGCATTCTCTTCTCTATGTTCTACAACCACGAACACAGAGAGATACACAGACATAGAAACACTGGCCTTGTCAAAAGTCTTAGTAGACACTGTCCACACCAAACCAAACATTCTGCCTTTCCTACCTATTGTCAGAACATGAGACAAAAGTTGCCTGTCCCTGGAGATGGGTAAGATGGAAGAAAAACCCCTCACATCTGAGGAACAGATAGGGAGAAAGATGGATGGACATTTCAGGAGGATAGAAAAGCTATTATAATAATTTTCTGTTGTTCCACTTTTGTTTCATTCTGTTTCAGTTTTGTTTGGCATTATCTTCTTGAGTTGTATTATAGTTACAGTAGAAATATTCAAGTAATAGAGAATGTCTCTCAAGCTAGTCCAAGTAAAAAAGAAGGTCTCTCGAGCTAGTCAGAGGAAAAAATCAAGTAAAAGAGAAATCTCTCGAAAACGTCAGACAGAAGAAAAAATTAAATTAAAAGAGAAAGTCTCTCGAAATAGTCAGACAGAGGAAAAAATTCAATTTAAAGAAAAGTCTCTCGAATTACTCAGACAGAGGAAAAATTCAAGTAAAAGAGAAGGCCTCTCAAGGTAGACAGACAGAGAAAAAAAGTGTAAAGCAGAAAAAGCCATCAGGGGTAAAGTTACAACAGGAGACTGCTACTAACACCTTTCTATCACCAGAGGGTGTAAGTGTCCAGCCAACAGCACCATCTCTAAGGAGACTGCTACTAACACCTTTCTATCTCCAAAGGACGTAACTGTCCAACTAACAAGGCTACCTCCATATGCTGCAAGGCCTCAAACCCCGGCAGTTGATAGTTGGGATTCTGAGACAAGATCTCAAATATTAACATACCCTGTATTTGATGCAGGAGGGCAGCGAGTTCACCATGCTTTAAATTTCAAAGCAGTGAAGCCGCTAAAAGAGGCCGTAACAACCTATGGTCCTCAAGCACCCTTCACTGTATGCATGGTCGAATCCATTAACAACTTGAACATGACGCCAGAAGATGGGGTTAATATGTGTAAAGGTGTGCTAAATGGAGGACAATACCTGTTATGGAAGGTTGTCAATGAGGAATTTTGCAAAGAGATGGCTAGGCGAAATGCAGCAGCTGGTTATCCTCAGAGAAATCTAGATATGGTGTTAGTAAAGGGACCTTATGAGGATCAGCAGCAACAAATTGCATATGATCCTGGTGTATACGCACAAATTGCTGTAGATGCAGTTAAGGCATGGAAGACTTTACAAGGACATGGAGGTTTACAAGGTCAATTATCAAAGGTAATACAAGGAGCTAATGAACCTTATGCTGAATTTGTAGATAGACTTATTCAAACAGCTACCAGAGTTTTGGGGAATACAGAACAATCAATGCAATTACTAAAACAACTGGCTTATGAGCAAGGAAATCGTTGGTGTAGAGAAGTCATTAGATCATAGAAACATGAAGATTTAAACACATATATTATATTATGTAGAGACATTAATGAACAGGAGCAAGTCATCGCAGCTGCAGTAAAATAGACTTTAGAACAAGGGCAAGTCGTGGCAGCTGCAGTAAAACAGGCTTTAGATGCCAGGCCAAGAACATGCTACAATTGTGAACAAACATGACTTTTTAAAATGAATTGCCCCATAGGAGGAGGGTTTAACAAAATTAGGTATCAATGGAGTAGAATACTGGGTATTTGCCCACGATGCTGTAGAGGGAGACATTGGGCTAATGAATGCCGTACTCAAACCACCATAGAGAGTACTCCATTATCAAAACACGAACAACGACCAGGTGTTTATTCACGATATCATGGAGAAAGGCATCAGGCTACGTTGCCAAAAAATGGACAGGAAGGCCCAATGCTCTGGGGCCGAAAACCACAAATATATGGAGCACTGGAAGAACCCAACAATGCCATCAGGGTAGTGTCCAGAACACATTGTCCATCAGATCCCTCATCAGACAAACCATAGGGAGTGCAGGTTTGGACATCTGCACCAAGGCCAGAGCAGTACTAACTCCAGAGATGGGAGTTCAAATCATTCCTTCAGGGGTAAAAGGACCTCTTCCCCAAGGGACAGTAGGCTTATTATTGGGACGCAGCTCTTGTACTCTAAAAGGACTTAGCATAAGTCCTGGGGTAACTGATCCCGATTATAAAGGTGAAATAAAAATTATAGCCAGTTCTCCAAAGGGTATATCAGTAATTTCACAGGGAGACAGAATAGCACTGTTACTATTAATACCAAGCCTATATGATAGAATTTGCAGTTGTACTGTAGAAAGAGGTTCTAAGGGATTAGGCTCCATAGGTCTAGACTGGGCTATGCTTTCTTTAAATTTAGATTCTCGCCCCATGTTAAAACTAAATATTCAAGGACATGAATTTAATGGGCTACTGGATACAGGTGCAGAACTTAGCATCATCTCTTGTCAAGAATGGCCAAAACATTGGCCATTACAACAAGCCACTCAAGCACTTCGAGGCCTAGGAGTGGCGACTAATCCCCATAGAAGAGCAATGGCATTAGATTGGAAGGATCCTGAAGGATGTGAAGGAACTATACAGCCGTATGTATTTTACCATCTTCCCCTAAATTTATGGGGACAAGATGTCCTAGTTCAATTAGGTTTGACATTAACAAATAACATCAATCAAAATGCACCCACAATTATGGTTAGACAAGGTTTGAGGAAAGGAAAAAGTTTAGAAAAACAAGAACAAGTTATAGCAGCACCAATACAAATAGATCAAGGAACAGACAGACATGGGTTGGATTTTAGAAAGGGCCACTAACACAATAAAAATTACTTGGAAATCAGAAAGACCAGTGTGGGTTCCTCAGTGGCCCCTGACTGAAGAAAAGGTACAAGCAGACTATGACCTGGTCAAACAACAATTAGCAGAAGGACATATACAACTGTCTGCATCTCCCCATAATACTCCCATTTTTGTCATCAAAAAGAAATCTGGTAAATGGAGATTATTGTAAAATTTAAGAGCCATTAATAATGAGATGGTTATTATGGGACCTGCTCAATTGGGGATTCCTCAATGTTCTGCTTTACCAAAAACCTGGTATGTTTTAGTTATAGATATTAAAGATTGTTGTTGTTGTTGTTTTTTTTTTTTTTTCAATTGCAATTCATCCTGAGGATAGTCCAAGTTTTGCATTTACTATCCTTGCACTGAATCATGAAGGTACTGATCAGAGATATGAATGGAAAGTACTCCTTCAAGGAATGGCTAACAGCCCAACTATGTGTCAAATTTATGTTAACAAAGTAATCCAGGCACTTAGAAATCAAAATCCTGAACTACAAATATTTCACTATATGAATGATATATTATTAGCACAGAAAGCTAAAAACACATTGCTAGAATGTTATGCCGTACTTACAAACTTATTAAAAAAATTATAGACTAGAGATAGCAATAGATAAAGTACAATTAAATTTTCCAATTAATTATTTAGGAGTTCTATTATCCTCAACCATGGTCGTTCCAGCAAAAACTTAAATATGACTAGATCAACTCAAATCACTTAATGACTTTCAAAAATTATTAGGAGACATAAATTGGATAAGGCCTTATCTAGGTATACAAACAGGAGAGTTGGAATCGTTATTTGATATCCTAAAAGGTCCATCAGATCCAAATTCACCCCAAATGTTAACGCGTGAAGCAAGAAAGGCATTAAAAATCATTGAAACATATATGGAAAATATGCATTTGGATTGATTTGATATAAGTTTGCCTTTATTATTTACTGTACTACCAACAAAAATTATTCCTACCGGAGTATTTTGGCAAGAATGTCCATTATTATGGAGACATTTATCTTATTCTCCTAACACTATTCTTACTAGGTATACTGAGGCTGTAGGACAATTAATACTCAAAGGAATAAAAGCAGCAAAGGGAGTGTTTGGAATTTCTCCCAATAAAATTATTACTCCATATACCATGAATCAAATTGATGAGTTAGCTAATGAGTTAAATACTTGGGCAATATTCATGTGCAAATCTAATGTTTCATTTGACAACGACTTACCATCTAATCCTTTATTGTCTTTTTCGTCATCGCATCCTGTAATTTTTCCAAAAATGACAAGAAAACACCTATCATGAATGCTCCAAATATATTCACTGATGGGTTAAATAATGGTACAGCAGCAATAGTTACACCTGGTCAAACATTTACATTTTAATACCCAAAAAATTAGCTCAAAAGCTAGAGCTTAATGCAGTATTAGAAGCTTTTGTGATGCTTAAAGTATCTGTATATAATTTATTTTCGGTAATTAGTATATAGTTAGTGCTATATTATCACTTGAAAATGCTGGTAGGATTTCCCCTTCCTCTACTGTTTTCTCTTTGCTTTCCACTATACAATGTCTAATCTGGGACAGAAAATATCTGTTCTCTATAGGACATATCAGGGCACATACAGGATTTCCTGGAGCCCTTAGTTTGGGCAATGATTTAGCAGATAAAACTACACATGACATAGACATTTTCTCTATAGTAGAAGAAGCTACAAATTTTCATAAAAAGTTCCATGTCAATGCTAATACATTACAAAAGCGCTTTAAAATATCTAAGGAACAAGCTAGACAAATAATAAAACAATGTCAAAATTGTGTGACCTTTTTACCACAAG
Source organism: Callospermophilus lateralis (assembly GCF_048772815.1). Taxonomy (NCBI): domain Eukaryota; kingdom Metazoa; phylum Chordata; class Mammalia; order Rodentia; family Sciuridae; genus Callospermophilus; species Callospermophilus lateralis. The sequence goes on along the minus strand of NC_135313.1, from coordinate 129,552,544 downwards.
TTAATCTTGGAGTCAATCCTAGAGGATTGATACATAACCATATTTAGCAGACAGACGTCACACATATGCCAGAATTTGGAAAATTAAAATATTTGCATGTTACAGTAGATACTTCTTCTGGATTTTTGATGGGCTCCCTTCATGCCGGAGAAAAAAAGTAAAGATGTTATATCTCATTGCTTACAAAATTTTGCCACTGTGGACGTTCCAAAACAGTTAAAAACAGATAATGCCCCTGGTTATACTTCTACCTCTTTTAAACAATTTTGCTCATCATTTCGCATTGCTCATATAACAGAAATCTCATACAATCCACAAAGACAAGGCATAGTTGAAAGAGCACATCAAACAATTAAAATGTACTTATTAAAGCAAAAAGATGGAATTGGGAAGGGGTATAAATTCCCCAAAGATAAACTTAAAATAACCCTTTTTAATCTAAACTTTTAAAATTTGGATTCATCAGGGCTTAGTGCTGTGGAAAGGCATATGTGTCTAAAAAATGTACATAAGCCCAAGGTACCTTGGAAGGATATTCTAACAGAACAATGGAAAGGTCCTGACCCAGTAATTGTCTGGAGTCGGGGGTCTGTTTGTGTGTTTCCACAGGGAGAACAGCAGCCTATTTGTATTCCAGAGAGATTAACTAAGGTCCTGACCCAGTGATTGCCTGGAGTCAGGGGTCTGTTTACGTGTTTCCACAGGGAGAAGAGCAGCCGATTTGGATTCCAGAGAAAATAACTAAAGCGATATCTACAGACCAAAAAGAAGATGATTTGGGTCAAATCCATAACAGCTGATATCCAGAACTCTAGTTTGGCTATTCTTACATCTGTGACAGAACCAGGATGCTTTTTTTCAATATCTATTTTATTATTGCCCTTTCCCATATCATGAAGTTCTATTTTGTTTTTTGAGCTCATACAGACCTACGTTAATGTTTTGCTGATCAGTCCTATTTTTGGACGATAGAGTTTTTAGACATTGCAATGGAGATTTCACCTGTAAAAAGTAATAAGGTCTTCACTATTATGTTATGTGTTGTATGTATTATATTATTTCTGCACACTTGTATTTTGTGTTTTATGTTTGAATGTACATATGTCCATATATCATATATGATGAGCGCTCATGAAAAAATGGATCCAAATATTTTTTTTTTATTCACGTGATGTAAATGTTTTAATTTAAATTGGGTAAACACCTGTTGAGGATTGTTTTAAAATGTGAACAAAAAAGGAGGTTAACAGATCTGTTTGTTTACTTTCACCTTTCTTTTTCATTATATTTAATAATTCTCTTCAAGACAATATAAATTGTTAAGAAAAATTTTTTTAGTGCCTTCTGGAATGTTACATAATTTTTTCTTTAGCCATTATTGCCAGAATTCCTATCTTCATCCCAGTGCCTGTGAAGACATAGATAAAACCAATCTACAGCTTCTGCAATAGTCATCACTGAACTGCTTTCAGAACTTGCCTGGACTATGTATCACTTGTATGCTTTGTGAATTCACCTGCATGCATTGTGAACTATCTGTTTGTGCAGCGACTTGTGGTAGTGTTGGGGTATTTTTGCTGATGATGTCATTGGTGGTACAATTTTTCCAAAAGGTGCCGTCAATTGCCTCGGTGTATCTTTCTCCCTTCTGCTTGTCATGGTCATTCAGCTAAAATTTGGGGGCCAACAGAAGTGAGACAAAAAACCTCACCCTCCCCCTGTTACAAAGACCACTTCACAGGTGTGGCTGTATACTGGACCTGTAGTTAGTGACGGGAAAGATCCAATTGCAATGGTACCAACCTAAGACAGGTGGCTGACACCTTGAGGTCAGCTCATTCGATAATGGGTAAGCACCATATGTACTATTGGACAACCTAAGGCAGGCACGGTCCCTAAGCCAAATGCTTGTTGTTTAAACAGAGAGGGGGAGATGTTGAGAGCCGCAGCCCAAGGGGCCAAAGCAAACTTTCAGACTGCCAGCTGATGATTGGCTCATAGCGGCCCAGCAACATCTAGCTGATTGGCTCCTCTGCGGTGATGCTCATTGGGCTGTTTCCCTGCCCTTTCAGACTGCAAGCTGATGATTGGCTCACAGCAGCCCCAGCAACATTTAGCTGATTGGCTCCTCTGCAGTGATGCTCATTGGGCTGTTTCCCCGCCCTATCAGACTACAGAGCTGCTCATTGGGGGACTTTTTGGCTCTGCCCACACGACCCAGCCAATGGACCTCAAGAGCAGGAGGAGTGGGGAGGTTGAGAGGCTTGTGGGAAGCCAGTGGTGGCAGTTGGGCTCTGAGGGTTTTTCCCGAGGAGCTATTTTTTGGCATGTGTGGTTCTAAAAATAAAGTTAGTTTCTTTTGACAAGTGGCTCATGAATTGTGCCCAGCCAGACTGTGGCAATCCAAAAGTGATGGAGAAAAATAACCCAAACAGAATAGAAATACAAGCAGTTCAGAGGAGGTATGGTGTATAGTTGGATTTACCTTTTGCATGATAAAGGGTAGGTGTTATAAATCTAGTGTCATAAATCTAGTCAATCTTAAATTGAAATAGTTCTCCATGTGTTTTAAAGTTAACAAATATGTGAATTTCTGTCTCCCTTTATCTGTAGCCTATTCAGCACATGGAGTTTTGTATGCACATATAGAATACTACCTGGTATCACATGTACATTTTTGTGAGGTGGCTGACTTGGCAGATACAAATTGTGAAAAGAGATCACTCCTCCTAAACGTTGTTGGAACTGAAAATTAAAAATTTGGGTGAGCTTCCAGGTTGAACAACATAATACAAAAATCCATGTTTAGTAAAATGAATATTTTTGGATCTGTGGATGATATATATTTCATAATGAATTTTCAATTGGCATATACATTGCTACATTTTAATGTCTGTGCGTGTGCGTGTGTGTGTGTATATATATATATATATATATATATATATATATATATATATATACACACACACACTCTCCAGATTTTTCAGAATATAAAATATATGTGTCTTATTATACAATCACTAAATGCATTCATATTCATGTATGTGGATTTATAATCAAATGTTCACAAAATTATTCTCAGAAATATTCATCCACTTTAAATACATATTGTTTCCTTGTACTGAAATCTAAATTCAGTGAATGGTGCATAGAAGTCCTAATTTTTATACAGTAATTGACCCACTTTAACATCAATGCAAGTAGATTCCTATGGGACATGATGTGTATTTTGACGTTCATTTTTATTCAACACTGTTTGAATAATTGACTATTTCTTCAGTTTATGCACATCATAGGATATATATTTCATTCAGAAGTACGCAAATTTATAGGCATTTATTTCAATTTCAATAACTTCCTGCTTCAGTACACATATATTCTTCCATGTTTCTTTACTTGTCTTTTCATGAGACTTCTTTTTATTTTAGATTTCAATAATCACTTTGGAGAAAAACTCACACGGTCTTCATGATAAACCAGAACCCTAATATTACCATAGATGTATAAATTGTTGTAATGAATGTATGTATATCAATAAGATTTCCTGTATATTTTCAAATATCAATTCAATCCATTATTTAAAGTTGAAACCAGTTATATTATTTATTCACAGTATGGTCTATTCATTCATTATATCTATATTCATAGACACAGGGTACACGTATTTGTACACCCAATACTAATTTATACATCTGCAAAATATTGCCCACAGAAGTGGTGGAAGAACTACTCATGTCACCTGATCTACATATACACTTTATCAGGGATTATTCTGGACACAAACTGCAAAGTTCACACTTATGATTGTACCAAAGCCTAAAGGGAGAGTGAGCATGGATTACTAAAAACATCCAAGCCCAGATTGCCTAATGTTCTCAAATTTCAATCCTATTGGTGACTAAATATTTGTTTCTTCCCAAGATTGTATATTCAACCTCAACCCTGTTGAAAATTTCTAATACTATCACTCAATTTATACTTTTCCTGACTTCTTAATGTCTCTATTGATATCTGCTTTCCTATATATATTTCCCCAGTTAATCATTGTGACTCACTCTTCACATATGCTGACATTTACATTCACTCTCTACCGGAAACCCTATTGCTAAAAATATTGGTCCAAATCCTATACTCACTCTTCTTCCTAAACTTACTCTCCTCCTAATCCTTCCGACTATCCCTTTTTGAGTGGATGTTTTCTTCTACATTCAATCATCCATTTTACAAGGTCCTATGCCATTGTATATCAATTTATCTGAGACATCTGTGCAGAAGGTATTTCAAAGCTAAGTATCCCAATCATTGGCCCAATGCTCTTCTGGGCTTAAAATCTTACCTAGATTTCTGTTTTCATAGTTATATTTCACCTTAATATTCTGGTAAATATCACAGGTTCCCAATACCATTATTCATCCCACAGAATGATTCCTAACCCAAATAGAACCTGTTATTACCCTAACCATACACTGTTCCCTCAATCTAACTTTACAGAAAAGCAGGGACAGAGTTGGTCTTACAATACAGGAATGTAGGGGATTTTCAACCTGCTGAGAACCTCAAAGGTCCATGCAGAAATGATCTCTGGAGAAGTTGTAGGCAGCTATGAGGGACCTGAGGGAGGAAAAGTCAACTTCCATGGTAAAAAACCTGGTCAGGATGAAGGGATGTGTCTGAATCAGCCTCTTTCATCTTAATGTAGAAAAGATGAACCAAACCAGGGCTGTGTGGAGAGCTGTTCCCGGGGGCCTATGGTTGATATACCACTCTAACTTGTGAACATGTCACAGGAAGTAGGGGCACCCTCCATCTCATGGGACCCTTGGTAGCAACTGTTAAGACAAAGTGGTTTCCAAGGTAGTGACTTCATTCAGTTCCTGAAGGAAGTTACCTCACATAAATTCCTTGGTGATGAAACTCTATAACCCTGGGATTCAGGAAGCCAGGCAACCACAGCCACTCCCAGTCCCAGTCCCAGTTTTCTCACTTCTTTGGATTTACCAAGGACAGAGTCAATCTTTCTTGGTACCTACTTATGTGAGGATGGCCAAATGCCAGGAAAGCTAAGAAGAGGGGCCTTTCCTGAGAAAGCAGGTAGTGGCTCACCACTGGCTTCTGACAACTTCACAGAGTTGGCCAAGGAATACAGAACTGAGTACAGTCCATTTCAGGGATAAATGGTATGGCCCACCAGTCAGAGGACACTCCGGATAGTCACAGACCTACTTGGGGGAAGGAGGTGCCTTTGTGGGTGTGGATGTGAATTTGTGGTTTTTTCTCACGTTCTGAGAATAGGTAGGAAAGGCGATTTGTTTGGTTTGAAGTGGACTGTTTCTAGTATGTCCTTTGACAAGGTGAGTGTTTCTATGTCTGTGTATCCCACTTTGTCCGTGGTTGTAGTATTAGAAAAGAGAATGCATCAATGGATGTGTCCTGTCTAGTACAAAGCTTCCAAGCATTCATCCTGCCAATTTATGAATGGACTGCGGCTAACCTTTTCAATGGGCACCACCTGCTGTTTTAATAAGTTCCTGTTTTCTTTCTTAATACTGGTCACTTTCCAGAATAGGTTCATGGTTTTGTGTCCAAGATATGTACCACCTACAAGCTCTGTCACATGGCCATGTACTGGATAGCTGAAGGAAATGGGAGCATCTCAGAAAACTCTGATATCACTGTGACCAGGAAAGTTTCAGTGGAGAAACCCTGGTTTGGACCATTTGCTTTCCTATTGTTCTGTTGCCCTGAATGTAAGGAAGGTGTTTGGCTCAGGCCACCCCTTTTTGAAGCCTGAAGAAAATATTATTCAAATGAAAATGATTGGGCATCACCTGTGGCTCTTTGCTTAATTGATTTAGAAGGGATGTATCTGAATCAGCCTCTTGGCCCTGTGTGAAACTGGGGCTCAGATTCTCAGCACCTGATGGATCTAAAGAAAAATCCCATGTGTTCATCCATAACCAAAATGCAAAAAGATCAGTAATTGTGGATGAAGTCTCTCACCTTCCTCTGTTAGGTTCCTGACCTCCATCAAGTGTGAATAGGGACCCTTGGGGCAAATGAATTCTTCAAAACCCTGCAGATGTGTTAGTATTTTCTAATGATTCCAAATCACATAAACAATCTATATCTGAGAGTCATTAGGCCTCAAATAGTAGAAGCAGAGCAGTATTAATGGCAGGAATATTTGATCACTCCTGGTTCACAGGAAGGGTGTCTATGCCACCCTGACTTTAGGCAAATGAGGGGCAAGGGAGCTTATTTTGGACACTGTCTTGAGCTGCACCACTCATGGATAACTCCAGCCAGAGGTTATGATGAGTGTCTATATGGAAGAAAATGAGGTCCATGTGGGAGTGTTTTGGTTTTAATTGTGGTCATTTGTGTGGCAGTTGGAAGAGATAACTGGGTCCACCAAAACTTGAACTCTTGTGTGATTCCCCTTATAGTCTGAGTTCTGGAACTGACCTAACAGAAGTATTGCCATAAATTGTGTTTGGATTTTAGGAGGCCAAGCATCAGATTCACCCTTGGAATCTGAAATCTAGGCCCAGGGTGATTTTCCACAGAGCACTGGGAATCTCAGCCAGGATATCACATAATTTTATTCTGAAAAACTTGGCAGCCATAGTTGAGAGTCAAAACACACATGGACCTCACCTTGTAGACCTCAATGGGCCTGGCTTCATGTGATCTTTTGGTCACTCATTGGTAAGCCTTGCCTGTTAGAGTTCTCCTGAGATTTCACTGAAATGAGCTTCCTCACCATTTAAAGGTTCCTAAATGTATTGAAACCCACAGTGCCTCCAACTTCATCATTGACAAATGGCTAGATAAATACTGTGAAATTTTTGAATTTCCAATGACCAGGTGGCACTGGAGAAACTCTGGATGTTTTTTTGCTGATCATGAGTATATCATACAGTGCCTTGATTGACTGGGTTTCATGAAAATGGTGTAGAACAGAGATGCCAGTAAGTAGGAGCCTGCTGAGTAGTGGGCCTAGAGCAGTGGTTTGCAGGTGTGTGATAAAACATCTGTGGTGTGGTCATGTGCATCTGCCATTGGCTTCCAAATGGCTTGTGAATGACATGGTGCAGCCAGCAGAATATTATATGTAAAGGCATATTTTTATATGGAGAGTTTTCAGGGCAATGTTCAGAATCAGGATGCTATGGTCAAGGTGGCAAACTATGTGGAATAGAAGCCTGGTTGGTGCATTCTCCTGCACACCCTGACCCACCACATGTGACAGAACTCCCTCTAGCACTGTGTCCCAGTTGAAATCCTTGTATTTCGTGAAGCAAATAGCAAACTTCCAGTGCAGCAGCAAGAAACACCACGAAAATTGGAGGATGACCAAATGGTTTTACAGTCCACAAAGGGAGACACTTATCCCCCATTGGCCACAGTTTACCTAAAAAGAGAGAGGTCTGCACTGCTGCCTCATCTTCATTGGAAAATAAGAAACAATGTCCTTCAGGTCACATAGATGCAGAACCAGCTTTAATGGTCTCACTACTATGGAAGATAAAACTCCTGTCAAAAACATATATTTCAAGTGCCCAACCTCAGAGGCAGTTTCTCAAGAAGTCTTTAGGCCAGCAAACTCCATTTTTGTGGAGGGTTTACCCTGTCCCTTACTTTTGTAAACTCCTCCACCACCTCCAAGTTTGCCCTAAATTCATTCATATTCATATATGTGGATTTATTTATTTTTTTTCATTATACATGAGCTCTTTTATTTATTTATTTATTTATTGCATCATGATTCTTTTTTTTATTTTCTTTTTTTTCTTTTTTCATCTTTCATACATTTAATTCAAGTGAGTTATGCACTTCCATTTTTACCCCAAATACAAATTGCAGAATCACATCAGTTACACATTCACAATATTTACATTATGCCATATTAGTGACTGTTGTATTTTGCTGCCTTTCCTATCCCCTACTATCCCGCCTCCGCTCCCCTCCCATCTTCCCTCTCCACCTCATCTGTTGATGTTCAGTTCTCTCCCTTCTCCCCCCTTTCCCCTCACAACCTCATATATGTGATTTCGTATAACGATGAGTGTTCCCTTTCGTTTCCATGCAATTTCCCTTCTCTCTCCCTTTCCCTCCCATCACTCATCTCAGTTTGATGTTAATCTTTTCCTCATGCTCTTTCCCTGTGTTCAGTTCTTAGTTGCTCTCCTTAAATCAAAGAAGACATTTGGCATTTGTTATTTAAGGATTGGCTAGCTTCACTTAGCATAATCTGCTCTAATGCCATCCATTTCCCTGCAAATTCCATGATTTTGTCATTTTTTAGTGCTGCATAATACTCCACTGTGTATAGATGCCACATTTTTTTTTATCCATTCATCTATTGAAGGGCATCTAGGTTGGTTCCACAGTCGGGCTATTGTGAATTGTGCTTCTATGATCATTGATGTGGTAGTATCCCTATAGTATGCTATTTTAAGTTCCTCAGGGAATAGTCCGAGGAGGGCAATAGCTGGGTCAAATGGTGGTTCCATTCCCAGCTTTCCCAGGAACCTCCATACTGCTTTCCATATTGGCCGCACCAATTTGCAGTCCCACAAGCAATGTACAATGTACACATCCTTGGCAGCACTTATTGTTGTTTGACTTCCTAATGGCTGCCAATCTTACTGGAGTGAGATGGTATCTTAGGGTGGTTTTGATTTGCATTTCTCTGACTGCTAGAGATGGTGAGCATTTTTTCATGTACTTATTAATTGATTGTATGTCCTCTTCTGAGAAGTGTCTGTTCAGGTCCTTGGCCCATTTGTTGATTGGGTTATTTGTTATCTTATTGTTTAATTTTTTGAGTTCTTTGTATATTCTGGAAATTAGGGCTCTGTCTGATGTTTGAGGAGTAAAGATTTGTTCCCACGATGTAGACTCCCTATTTACTTCTCTTATTGTTTCTCTTGCTGAGAAAAAACTTTTTAGTTTAAGTAAGTCCCATTTGTTTATTCTTGTTATTTGCTCTTGGGCTATGGGCGTCCTATTAAGGAATTTGGAGCCTGACCCCACAATATGTAGATCGAAGCCAACTTTTTCGTCTATCAGGTGCAGGGTCTCTGATTTGATATCAAGCTCCTTGATCCATTTTGAGTTAACTATTGTGCATCGCGAGAGAAAGGGAGTTAGTTCCATTTTGTAGCATGTGGATTTCCAATTTTCCCAGCACCATTTGTTGAAGATGCTATCCTTTCTCCATTGCAAGTTTTTAGCCCCTTTATCAAATATAAGAAGGTTGTAATTTTGTTGATTGGTTTCTGTGTCCTCTATTCTGTATCATTGATCCACCTGCCTGTTTTGGTACCAGTACCATGCTGTTTTTGTTACTATTGCTTGGTAGTACAGTTTGAACTCTGGTATCACTATACCTCCAGATTCACACTTCCTGCTTAGAATTGCTTTTGCAATTCTGAGTCTTTTGTTATTCCATATGAATTTTATGATTTCTTTATCTATTTCTACAAGAAATGTCATTGGGATTTTGATTGGCATCGCATTAAACCTGTAGAGAACTTTGGGTAATATCGCCATTTTTATGATGTTAGTTCTGCCTATCCATGAACAAGGTACATTTTTCCATCTTCTAAGATCTTCTTCTATCTCTCTTTAGAGTTCTGTAGTTTTCATTGTATAAATATTTCACCTCTTTTGTTAGGTAGATTCCCACGTATTTTGTTTTTGTTTTGTTTTTTTTTTTTTTTTTGAGGATATTTTGAATGGAGTGGTTTTCCTCATTTCCATTTCAGAAGTTTTGTTGCTGATATACAGGAATGCCTTTGATTTATGCATGTTGATTTTATATCCTGCCACTTTGATGAATTCATTTATTAACTCTAGCATTTTCTTTGTGGACCCTTTTGGGTCTGTTAAGTATATTATCATGTCATCCGCAAATAGCGATAATTTAAGTTCTTTTTTTCCTTTTTTTTATGCCTTTAATTTCTTTTGTCTGTCTAATTGTTCTGGCTATTATTTCAAGAACTAAATTGAATGGAAGTGGTGAGAGAGGGCATCCCTGTCTAGTTCCAGATTTTAGAGGGAATGCCTTCAGTTTTTCTCCATTTAGGATGATGCTAGCCTGAGGCTTAGCATATATAGCTTTTACAATGTTGAGGTAAGTTCCTGTTATCCCTAGTTTTTTGAGGGTTTTGAACATAAAGGGATGCTGTACTTTGTCAAATGCTTTTTCTGCATCTATCGAGATGATCATATGGTTCTTCTCTTTAAGTCTATTGATGTGGTGAATAACATTTATTGATTTCCGTATATTGAACCAAGCTTGCATCCCAGGGATGAATCCTACTTGATCATGATTCACAACTTTTTTGATATGCTTTTGCATTTGATACGCCAGGATTTAATTGAGAATTTTTGCATCTAAGTTCATTAGAGATAGTGGTCTATTGTTTTCTTTCTTTGAAGTGTCTTTGTCTGGTTTTGGAATCAGGGTTATGTTGGCCTCATAGAATGAACTTGGAAGAGCTCCTTCTTTTTCTGTTTCTTGAAATAACTTGAAAAGTATTGGTATTAATTCTTCCTTGAAGGTTTTGTAAAACTCTGCTGTATACCCATCCGGTCCAGGGCTTTTCTTAGTTGGTAGTCTTTTGATGGCCTCTTCAATTTCTTCTTTTGTTATTGGTCTGTTTAAATTGTGTGTGTCTTCCTGACTCAATCTATGCAGATCATATGACTTAAGAAATTTATCGATATCTTCACTATCTTCTATTTTATTGGAATCTATGCTTTCAAAATACTTTTTAATTATCTTCTGTATTTCTGTAGTGTCTGTTGTGATTTTGACTTTTTCATCCCGTATGTTAGTAATTTAAGTTCTCTCTCTTCTTCTCTTCGTTAGCATGGCAAAGGGCCTGTCGATCTTATTTATTTTTTCAAAGAAGCAACTTTTAGTTTTATCAATTTTTTCAATTTTTCTTTGTTTCAATTTTGTTGATTTCCGCTCTGACTTTAAATATTTCTTGTCTTTCACTATATTTGCTGTTGTTTTGCTCTTTCTTTTCTAAGGTTTTAAGATGTAGTGTGAGTTCATTTATTTGTTGTTTTTTTCTTTTTTTGAGAAATGAACTCCAGGAAATGAATTTCCCTGTTAAAACTGCTTTCATTGTGTCCCATAGATTCCGGTGTGTTGTGTCTGTATTGCCGTTTATCTCTAGTAATTTTTTGATTTCCTCTTTTATATCTTCTGTAGCCCATTGATCATTCAGTAACATATTGTTCATTTTCCAGGTGATGCAGGATTTTTCCTTCCTTCTTTTATCATTGATTTCCAGTTTCATTCCATTATGGTCAGATATAGTGCATGGTATTATCTCCACACCTTTATATTTACTGAGAGTCGCCCTATGAAATAATATATGGTCTATCTTTGAGTAGGATCCATGTGCTGGTGAGAAGAATGTGTGTCCACTTGATGATGGTTGATATATTCTATATATTTCAGTTAAGTCTAGGTTATTGATTGTGCTGCTATTGAGTTTTATAGTTTCTTTGTTCAGCTTTTGTCTAGAGGATCTGTCCAATGGCGAGAGCGGTGTGTTGAAGTCCCCCATAATTATTGTGTTGTGGTCAATTTGACTCTTGAACTTGAGGAGAGTTTGTTTAATGAACCTTGCAGCACCATTGTTTGGTGCATACAAATTGATAATTGTTATGTCTTGATGGTGGATTGTTCCTTTTAACAGTATATAGTGTCCTTCTTTTTCCCTTTTGATTACCTTAGGTTTGAAGTTGACTTTATTCGATATGAGTATGGCCACTCCTGCTTGCTTCCGAGGGCCATGTGAGTGGTATGATTTTCCCCAACCTTTCACCTTCAGTCTGTGTATGTCTTTTCCTATCATATGAGTCTCCTGAAGGCAGCATATTGTTGGATTTTTTTTTAATCCAGGTTACTAGCCTATGTCTCTTGATTGGTGAATTTAAGCCATTAACATTTAAGGTTATAATTGAAATAGGTTTGTACTTCCAGTCATGTTTATTTATTTATTTATTTTAGATTGGCTAGTTTTCCCTCTTTGGTTATTTTTCTTCCCCTTTACTGAGATACTTCCCACTGTTAGTTTTGGGCGCTATTTTTCAATTTCTCTTCTTGTAATATTTTGCTCAAAATGCTTTGCAGTTCTGGTTTTCTGGCTGCAAATTCTTTTAGCTTGTGTTTATCGTGAACTATTTTAACTTCATTGTCAAATCTGAAGCTTAGTTTTGATGGATACAGTAATCTTGGTTGGAATCCATTATTTTTCAGTGTTTGAAATAGGTTGTTCCAGGATCTTCTCGCTTTCAAAGTCTGTGATGAAAAATCAGTCGTTAACCTAATTTGTTTACCCCTAAATGTAATCTGCCTCCTTTCTCTCGTAGCTTTTAGTATTGTCTTCTTGTCCTTTATGTTAGCTATCTTCATAATTATGTGTCTTGCAGTTGGTCTAGTATGGTTTTGGATGTTTGGGGTCCTGTAAGCTTCCAGGATTTGGCAATCCATTCCATCTTTCATCTCTGGGAAGTTTTCTAGTATTATCTCATTTAATAAGCTATCCATTCTTTTGGACTGAACCTCTGTGCCTTCCTCTATCCCAATGACTCTCAAATTTGGTCTTTTGATGAGAACCCATATTTCTTGGATAGATTGCTCGTGAGATTTAAGCAACTTTTCTGTGTTGACTATATTCTTTTCAAGTTGATAAACTTTGTCTTCATATATGTGAATTTATAATCAACTTTTCACAAGATTATCCTCAGAAATATTCATCCGCCTGAAATACATATTTGTTTCCTAGTACTGAAAACTAACTTCAGTGAATGGTGCATACAAATCCTAATATTAATACAGTAACTGACCCAGGTTAACATCAATGCAAATTGATTCCTATAGGACATGATGAGTATTTTGACGTTCATTTTTATTCAACACTGTTACATGATTATTTCTTAAGTTTATGCACATGATAGGATATATATTTCATCCACAAGTTCGCAAATTTTGAGACAATTTTTTTTTTCATTTTCAATCACTTCCTGCTTCAGAACACATGTATTTTTCCATGTTTCTTGACTGGTCTTTTCATGAGACTTCTTTCCAAACACATTATATTCGATTTCCATAATCACTTTTGAAGCAAAACTCACACACACTTCATGATAAACGAGAACCTTAATTTTACCATTAGATGTATAACTATTTGGAATGAATGTACATATATCAATATAAGATTTCTTATATAATTTAAGATATGAATCCAATGCATTATTTAAAGTGGAACCTTAACTTTTCATGGACAACTAGGTAGGGGAGAGCTTTTACTTCCCCTTCTCTTTTCCCCCTGCCAGATGTTACCATGGACCCCAGTTTGTAACTTCTTTATCTTAGACATGTTGCCATCTCTGTGAAGCCCCAGCTCAAGGCCAGAGGCCTTGTTCACATATTTTGTGAAAAACTAGTAAGGGGGTGTCTAGCTTAGGAGTGCTGATTTTTTTAGCAAGTGCCCAAGTGGAACAGGGCAACATGAAAAGAGGAAGTTTATCTACACTGAAATATTTTATAGGGACTCTTTTTCTGAAAGTCCTAAAGTCAGCCATGGTGAAGACTTCTGGAGAAGATCAGTTAAGTCTTTTATGTGGGCCTGGTACAGAGGGGAAAGATGGGGAAGTCGGGGCTGAGAGCAGCTTCGTAGATTTGAGAATGAGAAAGGAGAGATGTAAAAGAATAATGGGAAAGGGTTTTGGGATATTTCTAGCAACAAAACTTGAGCAGTTTTACAGGTAGAGCAGAGGTGAAGACAGAAGTGCGTATCCCACAAAGCCTGTGAGGGACTTTAAATACTTAGTAACCTGTTTTCAGTGATGACAAAGCAACTTTAAAGGCCATCTTAATTACATTTGGATAGCGGTCTGAGGGCTCTCCACAGATGGTTTGAGCTTTGGGTTAGCTGGTAAGAGGACCTGGTGGGACCCTGTGTGGGCACTAACAGGAGAAGAGAGAAGTGAGAGGGTGGACGGGTACTTCAGTACCTGCTACTCAACAAGGGGGCAATGGTCTGAGAACCGGCGGTGGTTTGGGGTTTTGATCTAGTAATTGGAGGGGAAAAATCAGGTTGCTGAGGTTCGAGTGACAGCAGATACTCTGGAGAAAAAGGCTGAGGGTGAGGATCTTTTGGAGAGGCATATTTCAGGATGTGAGCGAAGGTAGGAAAAGGCCTCCACATAGAGGAATCTTCTTTCACCCTTTTGAGCACTTGCAGAAGTTAAAAAGGTCACACAGAATTTGAGGATCTAGAGACCCCTCTGGGGGCCATCGTTTTTGGTTATTTTATTGGTGATATGGCCAATGCTGTGTACAGAATTTGATGAGGATTTCAGGTTCCATCAGGCAGCCCCTGTATGCTCACATCCCCATGACTTACAGAAGAAGTCGGCTTTTCCCCCACAGAGCCCTGGCTGTTTGTGGCTTTGATAGTCGGCCGGGCAAACATACTAATCTAGGCTAGCCACCTGCATCTGGCTCGCGTGTCCCTGCATCCATAATGTTTGTTTCCATTATCTATGGTACGTAAGGGATTTAATTGAATTTTAGTGGGATCCTCTTCATCAGGGATATCCCAATAGGAAAGACCTATAGCCAGCTGACAAATGTCTGGGTGGAGTGATGGCCACCAGGTCCCTAAGTGGGCTATATGCAAGATAGATTATACTTCTTGTCCAGTAGGATTAGTGATCATCCATCGCTGCTGAACGGGCTGATGAGGGTTAGTAATACTCGTGGTCAAGGGGAGAGTCTATTGCCTTATCCACACGGCGAATACGCAATTTGAAAGTGTTACCAGTCTTTTCCAGTTTCCAGGCAGAATCTGGACAGGGCGCAGGCTTGAGATTAGAGGCCTGGATCCATGAAGTGATTCTGTCTACCTTTACCACTGTAGTTCTTATAAGTTGCACCTGGTATGGTCCTATCCAGCGGGGTTCAAGGAATGACACCTGATGACTACTTAAGTAGAGGAAGTCTCTTACTTGATATCAATGTGGAGTCCCCTCGTCCCCAGGTTGGTAGGCATTGGCCAGCTGTTTTTATAGGTATCCCTGAGTTATTTCAAAAGATTTAAGTCTGTCAAGCAAGGAGGTGTGGAAGGGATCGTTAGGTCTTAGAGTTGGGATTAGGTCCCTTACTTGAGGAGGGGCACCATAGAGAATTTCATAGGGGGTGAGGTTACACAAAGAAACAGAGGGAGAATTTCTTGCATGAAACAGCGCACAAGGCAGGAGCATAGTCCAATCTTTTATACCGGTCTCTAAGCTTAATTTCATTAAGGTCTCTTTAATGGTTCTATTCATTCTTTCTACCTGTCCTGAACTCTGGGGTCTATAAGCACAATGTAACTTCCAATCAATCCCCAGGGTCATGGCTAACACCCAACGTACCTGGGCCACGAATGCAGGTGCATTATCAGACCCTGTTACCTTAGGCAGGCCGTATCTTGGAAAAATATCTTCCAGGATCTTCTTGACCATCATTTGTGATGTTCCTTTCTTCTTCTTTTTTTTTTTTTTTGTGGGGAAGGCTTCAATCCATCCTGAAAAAGTATCTACAAAGACTAGGAGATATTTAAGTCCATACCTTGCATGCTTAATTTCAGTAAAGTTCACTTCCCAGAATTGTCCTGACTTGTTCCTCGTAGGTGCTTTACTGCAGGAAGCTTGGAAGGCTTAACATTAACCAATTGATGCACCAGACAGGCTTTCGTTACCCATTCAGTTATTTTCTTTTGCTGTGAGTTAGTTACTGGAAAACTCTGTTCTTGGTCCTTCAGGAAAGTCTGCAGTTTCTCCAAGGTGAGTGAGTATATATACATTTTCTACTGACATAGTTAGAGCCGTGACTATAGGAGTTTTTACAGAAGGATTTAGAAATTCCACTTAGGGGCCTTCAGGGTTAAAAGTTATTTTGGCCCAGAGCTTGGTGAGCAGATCTCTGCCCATCAATGGGGCCAGACATTCTGGCATTACTAGGAAGGATTGATGGATTTTACCTTTTCCAAGTCCATGGTCCTCTTAGTTGTACAAGCCCGATACTTACTGCTGTTAGCCCCTTGAACTAGAGACCTTTTATTTGATATAGGGCCCAATGGGGCCTTAAAGGCTGAGTATATTGCCCGTGTATCCACTTCAAAGTTTACTGGGGTTCCCTCCACATCAAAAGTTACCCTGAGCTCGGGGAGAAGATCTGAGCCCCGACATTCTTAGTCATTCTCAAGAGTCAGAATAACTGGCTGGCATGGCTGTCTCTTTCTAGGGCACTCTTTGGTCCAGTGTCCTTTACCTTTACAGTAGGCACAGTGATCTGAGGCCAGGGGTGTCCTCTGGTGTGGGACCAGGTATCCCTTTCTGTCTCCCTGTTTCTTAATTTCTGGCCTATTTGTTGTTGTGACCAGGACCTTAGTCAATGCCTTAATCTGTCTTTTGTTTCTTTTATTCTCCCTTTGCTCCCTTCTCTTCCTCAGTTTCTCTCTTAAAGTATACCTTCTCATCTTCTCTGACTAAATCTCTCAAAGTCATATCTTGTAATCCATCTAAGCATTGTAACTTTCTTTTAATATCCAGGGCAGCTTTCCCAATAAAGGCCATTGTGACAGATGCCTTTTGATCCTCAGCCTGAGGATCAAAAAGAGGATATCTCCTTTATGCCTTTATAATTCTCTCTAGAAACATAGAGGGAAGTTCATCCAGCCCTTTAATAATCTCTCTTACCTTGGCCTAAATAGTTGGTCACCTAGAGGCCGCACGGAAACCCACTATTAGAGCCCGGTGATAAGTGGACAGATGCTCCCTAGCTTCAAAGGTTTTTGGCCACAGTTGGGTCGGTTCAAAGGAAAGCTGGCTTTGATTATGTTGGGAAGTTGTGTCGGTCACGCATCTGGTCAGAGGATATGTTTTTTCCAGCTTCCAGGAGTACTCTCTTTTGTTCCCCTGTCATGAAGACAGTCCTTAGGAGTTGTTGGCAGTCATCCCAAGTAGGGTAGTGTGAAAACAACAATGACTCAACCACACCTGTGAGCCAGGTGGGGTCTTTGGAAAAAGGGGATTGTTATTTTTCCAGTTACATAGGTCTGAAGAGGAGAAAGACCAAATCTGGTAGGCTTGCATTTTTCCCCCATGGCCGTCGTCAATCATTGGCCCATAGGAAAGCAGCGGGAGCATCACGGGAGTTCCAGGGTTTTCAATCATTCACCGCTGGTGAGTTCCTTTAGCCGGGCCAGCTTCCTCAAGCGATGGAGGGGCTGTTTGTGCCACCAGGGAACTATCTGGTTGGCGCTGTGCTCCTCCAATTGCGGAGAGGCTGAGTCAGCAGCAGGGGAATCACTTAGAGTTTGTTGGGGGGTGGGGAAAGAGGACAGGGGATAAGGAGAGGGAGGAGAATCCAGTAGAGTCAAATCTTGTGACTAAGGGAGAAGAGAGGGTGGAGGAGGAAGAAGAGTAGAGGGTTTGAGAGATTTTGGGGTATGGAGTAGGAGTGGGGGCAGGGGCAAGAAAAGACTTCACCCATGGAGGAGGAGATTTGCAGAGGCCCTGCCAAGTTAAGATAAATGGCTGTTGATCCAGAAGGCTATGTGGCCCTGGCTGAAAGACAATATCTCTGACTTTTTAAATTAGTGGGAAGTAGAAAGATCCTTCTAGATGCCATCCGACTCCAAAGGTGGGCCATTCTGAGGCACAGAGAGTCTACCAGTTCTGGAGATTTACTGAAAAAGAAAGATCCTGAGCCCTTAAGTGAACTTTGGTCCAGTGATCAAGGGTCAGGGACAGAGGCATTGAAGTGCTCTGTCCCATAATGAAAGATACACAAACAGTGAAAGCAAGGACACACGGGGTCTCTCGTCTGCCACTGCTGGATTTCAGTGGAACCTCCATATGAAAAGATCAGGCGAGCGTCGGAGGAAGAGACCACAAAGAGACTGTCGCATGCAACAGCAAAGGGTTTATTGGGGGTCCACCACGCTGGGGCTCAGAGCTCACTTGAATATAGCAGAGAGCCAGGAGAATAGCTTAAGCAGAGATTATATATTATTTTTGGAGAGGGCAAGGAGGGAAGTTTATTGATTGGTCCGGGTGAGTGGGCAGTTTTTGTACAAACGGGTGAGGGACTACATTCTGCAGTTTGGCAGTTGGGGACAGCACCTTCTGGAAACAAGATTAGCAAAGAGTTCTCAAGATTTCAAGAGTGTTTTGTTAAGCATACAGAAAAACAGGAAGTGACAAGTACCTATTTGATTAACCTCTCACTACCGACATTCAATTTTGACCTAATGATCTCTTCTACATTCAATCATTCAAGGTACAAGTTCCTATGCCATTGTATATCGATTAATCTGACACATCTGTGCAGAACATAATTCAAAGCTAAGTATCCCAATAAAGGCCCCAATGCTCTTCTGGGCTTCAAATCTTACCTAGATTTCTGTTTTCATACATATATTTCACCTATATATTCTCATACATATCGCAGGTTCCCAATACCATTATTCATCCAGCAGAATGATTCCTAACCCAAATCAAACATGTTATTAACCCTAACCATACACTGTTCCCTCAATCTAACGTTACAGAAGAGCAGGGAAAGAGTTGGTCTTACAATACCAGAATGTAGTGGATCTTCCTCCTGCTTAGAACCTCAAAGGTCCGTGCAGAAATGATCCCTGGAGAAGATGTAGGCAGCTATGAAGGACCTGGTAGAGTAAAAGTCATCTTCCATGGCAAACAACCTGGTCAGGATGAAGGGTTGTGTCTCAATTAGCCTCTCTTTTTTTAATGAAGAGAAGATGGACCAAACCAGGCCTATGTGAAGAGCTGTTCACGGGTTCATATGGTTCATAAAAACAATCTAAATTGTGAAAGTGTCACAGGAACAAGAGGCAGCCACCATCTCATGTGACCCTTGGAAGCAACTGTTAGGGCAAAGTGGTTGCCAAGGCAGTGACCTCATTCAGTTCCTGAAGGAAGTGACCTCACCTCACTTCCTTGTTGATGGAACTCTCTGAACTTGGGATCCAGGAAACCAGGCATCCAGAGCCAGTCCCAGTCCCAGTCCCAGTGGGCTCACTTGTGTGGATTTACCAAGGACAGAGTCAGTCTTTTTTTTACCTACTGATATGAGGATGGCCAAATGCCAGAAAAGCTCTAAAGAGGGGCCTTTCCTGAGAAAGCAGGTAGTGGCTCACCGCTGGCTCCTGACAACTTCACAGAGTTTGCCAAGGAGACCAGATCTGAGACAGGACAGGTCATTTCAGGGAAACATAGTATGGCCCACCAGTCAAAGGACACTCCAGATAGTAGCACACTTACTTGGGGGAAGGAGGTGCCTTTATGGGTGTGGGTGTGCTTGTGTGGCTTTGTCTCATGTTCTGAGAATAGGTAGGAAAGGCGATTTCGTGGTTTGGAGTGAAATGTTTCTACTAAGTCGTCTCACAAGACGTGTGTTTTTAAGTCTGTGTATCTCACTGTGTCCGTGGTTGTAGACATTAGAAAAAAGAATGCATCAATGGATGTGTCCTGTCTAGTAGAAACCTTCCCAGCATTTATCCTGCCCAATTAATGAATGGACCAGGTCTTGCCTTATCAATAGGAAACACCTGCTATCTTCCTAAGTTCTGGTTTTCTTTCTGAGTTCTGGCGACTCTCCAGAATAGGCTCATGGTTTTGTGTCCAAGATATGTACCATCTCCAAGCTCTGTCACATGGCCATATACTGGATAGCTGAAGAGAAAGGCGAGCATCTCAGAAAACTTGGATATCAGTGTGACTCCTAACCTCTCAGTGGAAAAACCCTGCTTGGGCTTTTTGCTTACCTATTGTTCTTTAGCCCTGAAAGTCAGGAAGGTCTTTGCTGCAGGCCACCCCTTTGTGAAGCCTGAAGAAAACAGTATTCAAATGGAAATGAATTGAAATTACCTGTGGCTCTTTGCTTAATTGCTTTGGAAAGGGATGTGTCTGAATCAGGTGCTTGGCCCTGTGTGAGGCTGTGGCTTAGATTGTCAGCACCTGATGGATATAAAGAAAGATCCCATGTGTGCATCCAAAACCAAAGTGGCCAAAAGAGCAGTCATTGTGGATGAAGTCTTTCGCCTTCCTCTGTAAGGATCTTGACCTCCATCAAGTGAGAATTGGGATCCTTTGGATCAAATGAGTTCTTTAAAGCCATGCAGAGGCTAGCCCATTAATGCTTGCATATTCTCATGACTCCAATACACAAAAAGAATCTAAACCCCACAGTCAGTAGACCTCAAAATGGAGAAGCAGAGCAGTATTAAAGGCAGGCCTATTGGATAACTCCTGTTTCACAGGAAGGGTGTCCAGGCCACTCGAACTTTAGGCAAATGAGGGGCAAGGGAGCTTATTTTGGACACTGTCTTTTACTGTGCCCCTCATGGAAACCTCTAGCAAGAAGTTATGATGAGTGTCTATATGGAAGAAAATCAGGGCCATGTGGGAATGTTTTTGTTTCAATTGTGGTCATTTGTGTGGCGGTTGGAAGAGATGACTGGGTCCACCTCGGCTTTAACTCTGGTGTGATTCCCCTTAGAGTCTGAGTTCAGGAACTTACCTCAGAGAAGTATTGCCATGAATTGTGTTGGGATTTTAAAAGGCCACACATGAGACTCGCCCTTGGAAACTGAGATCTAGGCCCAGGGTGACTTTCCACAGAGCACTGGGAATCTCAGCCAGGATATCACATGATTATATTCTTAAAGACATGGCAGCCATAGTTGAGAATCAAAACAAACATGGACCTCACATTGCAAACCTCAATGAGCCTGGCTTCATGTGACCATTTGGCCACTCTTTGGAAAGCCTTGCCTGTGAGACTTCTCCAGAGCTTACATTGAAATGAGCGTCCTCACCATTTAATGGTTCCAGAATGAATTGAAACCCACAGTGCCTCCAACTTAATCCTTGAAAAATGCCAAGATAAATACCATGAAATTTTTGAATTTTCCATGACCTGGTAGCACTGGGAAACCTTTGGATGTCCTACGTCTGATCATGAGTGTATCAGACAGTGCCTTTATTGACTGGGATTCATGAAAATGGTGTAGAACAGAGATACCAGTAAGTTGGAGCCTGCTGAATGGTGGGCCAAGAGTAGAGGTGGAAAGATGTATGATAAAACATCTGTGTGGGCCCATGTGGATCTGCCATTGGCTTCCAAATGGCTTGTGACTGACATGGTGCAGCCAGCAGAATATTCTATGTAAAGGCATATTGTTATATGGAGAGGTTTCAGGGCAATGTTCAGAACCAGGTTGCTATGGATAAAGGGGCAAGCTATGAGGGATAGAAGCCTGGATGGTGCATAGTCCTGAGAACCCTGACCCACCTCACATGACAGAACTCCCTACAGCACTGTGTCCCAGTTGAACTCCTTGTATTTCGTGAAGCAAATACCAAACTCGCAGTGCAGCACCAAGAAACACCTCGAAAATGGAGGAAGATCAAATGGCTTCACAGTCCACACGGGGAGACACTTAGCCCCCATTGGCTACAGTTTACCTACAAAGAGAGAATTCAGCACTGCTGCCTCATGTTCATTGGAAAATAAGAAACCATGTCCTTCAGGTCCCATAGATGCAGACCAAGCTTTGATGGTCTCACTAGAAAGAAAGCAAAAGCTCCTGACAACAACATATATTTCAAGTGCCCAACCTCATAGGCAGTTTCTCAATAAGTCTTTAGGGAACCTGAGCTCCATATTTGTGGAATGTTACCCTGTCCCTTACTTTGGGAAACTCCTCTACCACCTCCAATGTTGTGAACTCCTGAGCATATTCCATTCCAGATATGTATTCACAGATTTTCTAACTCTTCTCCACTAATTGTGTACTACTTGGGGCGGAGGAAATGACAATGTACTGTTCTGGATGAGAGTGGGAAGATTTTTTTTGTAGCACATATTTGCATACACATTGGATTCATTTTTCAATTTTCTAATCGGAATACTGAATCCCTGACACTAACCCATACCCTACTAGACTCTGCATACTAATTCTAATATAATGGAGAAAAATAACTCAAACAGAATAGAAAAACAAGCGTTCAGAGGAGGGGTGGTGTACAATTGGGCTTGTCTTTTACAATATATTGGGTAGGAGTTATAAATCTAGTCAATTTTTTATTGAAGTAGTTCTCCGTGTATTTTTAAAGTTAACAAATATGTAAATTCCTGTCTTCCTTTCTCTGTAGCTTATTAAGCACATGTATTTGTATATGCACATACAGAATCCTACCTGGTATCACACGAAAATACTTTTGAGGTGGCTAACTTGGCAGATACAAATTTTGGGAAGAGATCACTCCTCCTACACGCTGTTGAAACTGAAAATTCAACCTTTGTGGGAGCTTCCTAGTTGAAAAACATTATATATAAATTTATGTTCAGTAAAATAAATATTTTTGGATCTGTGGACGATATATATTTCATGATGAATTTTGATTGGCATATATATTGCTACTTTTTAATGTCTCAGTGTGGGTTTTGTATATATATATATATATATATATATATATATATATATATATATATATACACACATATATATACTCTCCAGATTTTTCAAAATGTGAAATATATGCATCTTATTATACACTCCCTAAATAAATTAATGTTCATGTATTTGGATTTCTAATCAACTTTTCACAAGATTATTCTAAGAAATATTAATCCACCTGAACTACATATTTGTTTCCTAGTACTGAAAACTAAATTCAGTGAATGGTGCATACAAATACTAATATTTCTACAGTAAGTGACCCAGCTTAACATCAATGGAAGTAGATTCCTATGTTCCATGATGTCTATTTTGACGTTCATTTTTATTCAACAATGGTACATTACTATTTCTTCATTATACGCAAATAATATGATATATATTTCTTCCACAAGTTAGCAAATTTATAGGCATTTGTTTCACTTTCAATCACTTCCTGCTTCAGAACACATGTATTCCGCCAGGTTTCTTGACTGGTTTTTTCATGAGACTTCTTTCCAAACACATTATTTTCGATTTCCATAATCACTTTTGAAGCAAACTCACACACCCATCATGATAAACTGTAATCCTATTATTAGCTATAGATGTATAACTGATTGGAATGAATGATTGTATATCAACATAAAATTCTTATATATTTTCAGATATCAATTCAATCCATTATTAAAAGTGGAACCAGTTATATTATTTATTCACAGTATGGTCTATTAAGGCATCATCTCTATATTCATAGGCTCAGTGTACAGCTAAATGTATCCCCAGTACTAATTTATAAGTCTTTTAAATATTGCTTTCAGAAATGGTGGAAGAAATACTCTAGTCACCTGATATACACATACATTTCATCACAGTAATATTCCTGACACAAAATGCAAGGGTCACACTTATATTTGTACCAAAACCTAAATTGAATGTGAGCATGTATTACTAACAACATCCATGTCCTGGTTCCCTAATGCTCTCAAATATCATTGGTATTGGTGACTACATATCTGTTTTTTCCTAAGATTATATATTCAACCTCAACCCTGTTAAAAATGTCTTATGCTACCACTCACTTTGTCCTTTGCCTGATTTCCTAATGTCTCTATTTATATCTCCTCTCAAACACCTTTTCTCCAGTTCATCATTGGGAATGACCCTTTAAATGTGCTGACATTTACATTCACTCTCTCAGCAAAAGCGTATTCCTAAAGAACTTATTGTCCAACTCCTAGACTCACTCAAATGGGTTTTTCAAAGCCCTACAGAGGGCAGCCCAGAGGTGCTTGGGTTTTCTCATGACTCCAGTTCACATAAAGAATCAAAACCCCACAGTCAGTAGGCCTCACATTGGAGAAGCAGAGCAGTATTGATCACTCCTGGTTCACAGGAAGGGTGTCCAGGCCACCCTGACTTTAGGCAAATTTGGGGCAAGGGAGCTTTGTGGACACTGTCTTGCTCTGCTCCCCTCATGGAAAGCTCCAGCTAGAGGTTATGATGAGTGTCTATATGAATGAAGATGAGGGCAATGTGGCAGAGTTTTGGTTTTAAATGTGGTCATTTATGTGGTGGTTAAAAGAGATGACTAGGCCCACCTGGGCTTGAACTCTGGTGTGATTCCCTTTAGAAACAGAGTTTTGGAAATGACCTTAGAGAATTATTGCCATGAATTGTGTTGGAATTTTAGGAAGCCACGCAAGAGAGTCGCCCACGAATGACAGTCGGCCTCAAATTGGAGAAGCAGAACGTTTTTTCCAAATCCTTTACTCACTCTTCTTACTAATCCTACCGACTATCTTCCTAATCCTAGATAAATACCGTGCTATATTTTAAATTCCAATGACCAGGTGGCACTGGAGAATCTTTGGATGTCCTGTTACTGATCATGAGTGTACCAGACAGTGCCTTGATTAACTGGGTTTCATGAAAATGGTTTAGAACAAAGATGCCAGTAAGTTGGAGCCTGCTGAGCAGTGGGACTAGAGCAGTGGTGTGCAGGTGTGTGATAGAACATCTGTGGTGGGGTCATGTGGATCTTCCATTGGCTTCAAATGGCTTGAAACTGACATAGTGTAGATGGCACACCATTATATGTAAAGGCATCTTTGTATATGGAAAGATTTGAGGGCAATATTATGAATCAGATTGCTATGGTCAAGGGGACAAGCTTTGTGGGAGAGTAGACTTGTTGTTGCATTCTCCTCCAGACCCTGACCCACCACACCTGACAGAACTCCCTCTAGCACTCTGTCCCAGTTGAACTCACTGTATTTCTTTAAATAAATATCATACTCCCAGTGCAGCAGGAAGAAACACCACAAAAAGTGGAGGATGACCAAATGGCTTCACAGGCCACATGGGGAGACACTTAGCCCCCAATGGCCACAGTTTACCTACAAAGAGAAAATTCAGCACTGCTCCCTCATGTTTATTAAAAAATAGGAAACCATGTCCTTCAAGTCACATATATGCAGACCCAGCTTTGATTGTCTCACTACAAAGGAAGCTAAAGCTCCTGACAACAATATATATTTCAAGGGCCCAACCTCAGAGGCCGTTTCTCAAGAAGTCTTTAGGCCAGCAGAGCTCCATGTTTGTGGAGTGTTTACCCTGACTCATACTTTTGGAAACTCCTCTACCACCTCCATGTTTGTGAACTCCTGAGCATGTTCCATTGCAGATATGCATTCACAGATTTTCTAACTCTTCTCCTCTAATTGTGTCTTACTTGGGGCGAAGGTAATGTCAAGGCATTGTTCTGGATGAGAGTGGGAACATTTTTGTGTGGCACATATTTGCATACACATTGGATTCATTTTCCTATTTTCCAATCAAAATACTGAAACCATGACACTAACCCATACCCTACTAGACTCTGACTACTAATCCTAATATGATGTAGAGAAAAATAACCCAAACAGAATAGGAATACAAGCAGTTCAGTGAAGGCATGGTGTATATTTGGACATGCCTTTTTGCATGATAATGGATATTTGTTTTAAATCTAGTCAATTTTTGCTTAATATAATACTCCATGTGTTTTTAAAATTAACAAATATGTGAATTCCTGTCTGACTTTCTCTATAGAATATTCAGCACATGTATATTGATATTCACATATAGAAATCTACCTGGTATCACAGGTTAATTTTTGTGTGTTGTCTGACTTGGCAGCTACAAATTGTGAGAAAAGATCACTCCTCCTAACCGCTGTTGAAACTGAAAATTCAACCTATGGATAAGCTTCCTAGTAGAAACACATTGTATATGAATCCATGTTCAATAAAATAAATACTTTTGCATATGTAGATGATATATATTTCATGATGGATTTCGATTAGCATATGTATTGCTACTTTTTAATGTCTGTGTGTGTGTTTTGTGTGTGTGTGTGTGTATATATATATATATATACACTCTCCAGAATTCTCAAAATATAAAATATATGTGTCTTCTATACACTCCCTAAATTCATTCATGTTCTCGTATTTAGATTTAGGATTCAGTTTGCCAGCCCATCAGGTTTTGCCGGCTACTCAGTTTTGTTCATTGTCCCGAACTCTGTTGAGTTTACTGTCTATCTTTATTGTCTAACCCATCAGGTTTTACCAGTTACTCAGTTCTAATCTTTGTCTTGGACTCATGTTAAATGTTTACTCTTTGTCTTTGTCTCTGTTGTCTTTGTGTCTTCACTGTCCGTGTTTGAGTAACTCTCATTATGGGACAAAGCACTTCCACGACTCTGTCTCTGACCCCTCATCATTGGACTGATGTTCGCTCAAGGGCCCAGAATCTATCTTTTTCAGTAAAACGCCTGACCAGGCAGACTTTCTGTGTTTCAGAATCGCCCATCCTCAGAGTCGGGTGGCCCCAAGAAGGATCCTTCTACTTCCCTGTAATATGAAAATTCAGAGATATTCTCTTTCAGTCGGGGCCACGTGGCCACCCAGATTAACAGCCATATACCCCTTCCCCCAGATCCTATCATTCAAACCTTCCACCCCTCCCCCTCTTCCCTCCATTCTCCCAGAGTCACAAGACTGGACACTCCTCCCCCTCCTTATCCTCTACCCTCGCTCCCCAAGCCCGAACACGTTCCTGATGATCCTCCCGCCGCTGACTCAGCCTCTTCGCTGCTAGAGGCAGTTGGGCCTAACTCAAGCCCTCCAGGGGACTTCCCCGCAGCAGCAACAGACCCTCCTCCCCTGGAGGAAGCTGGGCCACCTAAAGGAACCCGCCCACCGGCGATGGATAATAGAAAACTCGGAAGACCCTTTGATGCTCCCTCTCCGTCCCTACGGACCCATGAACTGACCCAACTGGGACCCCAACAACTTTGAAGGTAGGTAGCATCTGTCCACTTATCACCGGACTCTAATAGCGTGTCTCCGAGTGGCCACCAGAGGGCCAATTAATTTGGCCAAGGTAAGAGAGATTATTCAAGGGCCTAAAGAGTCTCCCGTATGTTTCTGGAGAGAATTATGGAAGCATATAGGAAATATACTCCTTTTGATCCTCAGGCAGAGGACCAAAAGGCATCTGTTGCAATGGCCTTTATTGCGAAGGCTGCCCTAGATATTAAGAGAAAGTTACAACGTCTAGATGGATTACAAGATATGACCTAATGAGACTTAGTCAGAGAGGCTGAGAAAGTATATTATAAGAGAGAAACTGAGGAGGAGAGGGAACAGAGGAGAATGAAGGAAAGGGAACAAAAGGAGGATGAAAGGAGCAAATGGCAGAGTAAATTGTCACAGCAGCAAATAGGCCAGAAGTTAAAAAGCAGGGAGACAGAAAGAGATACCTGGGCTCAGGCCAAAGGCTGCCCCTGGCCTCAGATCAATGTGCCTACTGTAAAGAAAAAGGACACTGGGCCAAAGAGTGCCCCAAAAAGAAGCAGAGATGCCAGCCTACCATGCTGACTCTAGAAGAGGACTAGGAAAGTCGGGGTTCGGATCCCCTCCCCGAGCTCAGGGTAACATTTGAAGTAGAGGGGACCCCAGTGAACTTTGAAGTGGATATAGGAGCAGTATACTCAGACTTTAAGACCCCACTGGGCCCCCTATCAAATAAATGGTCCCTTGTTCAAGGTTCTAATCTCAGTAAATATCGGGCTCGGGCAACCAGGAGGACTATGGGCCTAGTAAATGGAAATGTCCAACACTCTTTCCTAGTAATCCCAGAATGCCCAGCCCCATTGATGGGCAGGGATCTGCTTACCAAACTCAGGGCTAGAATAACCTTTAACCCTGATGGTTCCCAAGTGGAGTTTCTAAAGCCTTCAGTAAAAACTCCCATAGTCACGGCTTTGACTATGTCCATAGAAGATGAACATTAACTCTTCGCGCACCCTAGGACTGATCAAAATGGCAAACTACCACAGAAATGGATAAAAGAATATACTAATGCCTGGGCAAAAACTGCTGGGTTAGGTCTAGACGTAAAACAACCTCAAATAGTAGTAGAATTAAAAGCCTCTGCCTCTCCAATCAGTGTAAAACAATATCCTCTAAGCAAAGAAGCTGAGGATAGGATAAGGCCCCATATTCAGAAATATCTGGCTCTTGGGGTCCTAAGTCCCTGTCAATCGGCCTAGAATACCCCCCTGCTCTCAGTAAGAAAGCCAGGAACTGGGAACTATCATCCTGTTCAAGACCTAATAGAGATCAACTACAGAGTGCAGGACATTCACCCCACGGTACCCAATCCTTATAATTTGCTTAACACTCTGAATCTGGAACGGGAATGGTACACTGTGCTGGACTTAAAAGATGCTTACTTCTTCTTGCCCCTACATTATTACAGTCAGTTTCTGTTTGCCTTTGAGTGGATAGACCCAGAAACAGGAACATCTGGCCAACTAACCTGGACTAGACTCCCACAGGGGTTCAAAAACTCACCCACTCTCTTTGATGAAGCATTCCACAGGGACCTCAATGACTTCAGAACTGCACACCCTGAAGTCACTCTACTCCAATATGTGGATGATCTGCTACTGGCAGCCGACACCAAGGAGAACTATGAGTCTGGGCCCCAAGCATTATTATCCAAGCTTGCTCGGCTTTAATATAGGGCTTCTGCCAAAATGGTCCAAATTTGTCAGCAAGAAGTAATCTTCGTGGGTTATTCTCTTAGGGGTGGCAAATGATGGCTCACTGAGCCCAGAAAACGAACCTTTGTGTATATACCGCCCCCATATAATAAGAGAGAACTCAGAGAGTTTCTTGGGACTGTCGGCTTTTCCAGGTTATGGATTCCTGGGATCGCGTCTCTGGCTGCCCCTTTATACCTGATGATAAAGGGGGATTCCCACTTCCAATGGACCCCTGAGCACCAACAAGCTTCTGATAATGTCAAAAAAAAAGACGCTGCTATCTGCTCCGGCCTTAGCACTCCCAGATGTAGAAAAACCCTTCACTCTCTACATCGAGGAAAAGAAAGGAATAGCACAGGTTGTGCTCACTCAGACATTGGGACCTTGGAAAAGGCCAATAGCATTCTTATCAAATAAACTGGACCCAGTGGCTAGCGGGTGGCACCATTGCTTAAGAGCTATAGCAGCAGCAGCCCTTCTAATAAAAGATGCTCATGAATGAACGTTGGGACAGAAGCTCACCATTATAGCCCCCCATGCCCTGGAGAGCATCATCTGTCAGCCTCCAGCGAGCTGGCTATCAAACTCCAGAATTACCCACTACCAGAGACTCTTGCTAGACAAAGACAGAATAATGCTGGGACCCCCTGCTCCACTCAACCTGGCTACACTGCTGCCAGAAGAATCATCAGGACCCATCGCTCATGGGTGTTAACACATACTGGCAGAAGAAACCAGTATACTAGGAGACTTGAAGGATCAGCCTCTGCCTCGCCCTGAAGTCGTATGGTTTATGAACAGCAGCAGCTTCCTCCAAGATGGTAAATGGCAGGTGGAGTAGCAGTAGTCAGGAAAAGTAATGTCATCTGGCCCTCTGGTCTCCCAGAAGAAACATCTGTCCAAAAACCAGAACTAATTGCCCTTACGAAAGCATTGGAACTAGTAACAGGCAAAAGGGCCAAAATATACACTGATAGCCGCTATGAATTTGCCACTGCAAATGTGCACGGAACTCTTTGCCAGCAAAAGGGGCTATTAACCTCCACTGAGAAAGAAGTAAAGAACAAATATGAGATCCTCCACCTTCTCTCAGCCGTGTAGGGCCCTAAGGAACTAGCAATAGTGCACTGTCCAGGGCACCAGAAGGGAAACGACCCCGTGGTTGTTGGAAACAGAAGGGCAGAGGAGGAAGGTAACTTGGCAGCCCTAAATGGAGTGACTCTTTTAACTTTTTCCACACCGGTGGGAACAACAATCAAAAGATTTTGCTGCACCGGAACATTCAGGCAACTTATCATCTGAGGAGACAGATACAGAACTCTGGGGCCCTACAGAGCCAAGTTTACAATTTCAAAAAGCCCACCTTTATGTCAAAGTCGTACACTAGCTCACCCACTTAGGCTCAAAGAAGTTATACACACTCTTAAAGGACCGAAAAAAGGACTTAGTATTGACTGACTCACAGAGGAAAGAAATAGCTGAGCAGGTGACTAGAGCTTGTCACGTCTGCCAATTAGTTAATACTTACCTATCCAAGCTTCCTGCAGGGAAGCACTCACGAGGAACCAGACCAGGACAATTCTGGGAAGTGGACTTTACTGAAATTAAGCCAGCAAGGTATGGACTTAAATATCTCCTAGTCTTTTTCAAATACTTTTTCAGGATGGGTCGAAGCCTTCCCCATGAAGAAAGAAACGGCTCAGATGGTGGTCAAAAAATTCCTAGAAGACATTTTCCAAGGTTCAGCCTGCCTAAAGTAATAGAGTCCGATAACGGACCGGCATTCATGGCCCAGGTAAGTCAGGGATTCGCCAGGAACCTGGGGATTAATTGGAAGTTACATTGTGCTTATTGACTCCAGAGCTAGGACAGGTAGAAAGAATGAATAGAACCACCAAAGAGACCTTAACGAAATTAAGCTTGGAAACCGGCATAAAAAATTGGACTATTCTCCTACCTTATGCACGGTTTTGTGCAAGAAATACCCCCTTCGCCTCTTTGTGTAACCTCACCCCTTAAGAAATTCTCTATGTTGCCCCTCCTCCAGTAAGGGACCTAACGCCAACTCTGAGACTTAATGATTCCTTTCACACCCCTTTGCTTGACAGACTTAAAGCCCTTGAACAATCCCAGCACTCAGCGATACCTGTGAAAACAGTTGGCCTCTGCTTATCAGCCTGGAGACGAGAGAACCCAACATCGATATCAAGTGGGAGACTTCATCTACGTGAGACGGCATCAGGTGTCATCCCTGGAACCCCGCTGGAAAGGACCATACCATGTGCTGCTTTTAACACCCACAGTGGTGAAAGTGGATGGGATAGCTTCCTGGATCAATGCCACCCATCTCATGCCTGCGCCCTGTCCAGACTCTGGCTGGAAACTGGAACAGACTGGGAACCATCTCAAGTTGCGTGTCCATCGTGTGGGTAAGTCTATGGATTCTTCCCCTGACCACCAGCAGTCCTAATCCCCATCAGCCTGTTCAGCAACAATGGCAAGTTATAAATCCTACTGGGCAAGTAGTGTGGTCTATTTCACATACAGCCCCCTTATGAAATTGGTGGCCATCTCTCCACCCAGACATTTGTCAGCTTGTCATAGGCCTCTCTCACTGGGATCTCCCTGACATAGAGGACTCCACACAGATACCACTCAAACCCAAACAAGGGCAACATAGACCACCTTACCCCATAAATTATGGATGTCATCTCCCGCAGCTCAGGTGTAAACTAGCCAGTCTTGAATATTATGTGTGCCCAGCTGATTTCCGAAGTCGCAAACAGGCCCAAACCTGTGGAGGACCCAGTGATTTTATTGTAGATCTTGGGGTTGTGAACAAACGGGAGCTGCATGGTGGAACCCAAACTTCCCAGACAGTATGATTCAGGTAGGACCAAATGACACCTGGATTGATTCCAAGAAATGTGCCACTAGCCAAGTGGTGTCAAAAACTCGCTGTGGAAAGAATAGTCTATGTTACCCCCTCAATATAACTTTCATTTCCAAAGGAAGGGGCTACCTCAGAACAACATGGCCTAAGGGAAATACTTGGGGAATGTGATTCTATATTTATGGCCCTGATAATGACTTTGGTCTCTGGTTCAACATCCGGCTTAAAAAGGAAGAAAATTCCATAGCAATAGGGCCCAATCCTCTCAAGCCAGGAGTTAAGCCTACTAAACCTCCCATGCCTAGATCTACCAGAATCCCTCTACCATCTCATACTTCCCGGTTTCCATCTTTGCCTACTTCCCAAGTCCAGAGTAGAGCTGACTCCTCCCCCTGGGAACTTATTAAAGGAACCTTTATGGTACTGAACTCCACGCAGTCAGAACTCCATGCATTTCAGCCCAGGTATTGCACAGCTCTGTAAATTATTGTATAATGGTGCAGATACTCCCCAGGGTGCTCTATGATGATGCAGAATCATTTGAAGGTCTACTAGGGGGACAAACAACCCGATTTCGCAGGGAGCCAGTGTCCCTTACTCTAGCCATTCTATTAGGGATAGGAGCTGCTGCACGAGTGGGTATGGGAACAGCTGCTATGATCCGTGGGTCACAACAAATGGCCGAATTAGAAACAGGAATAGATCAAGACTTGAAGATGTTAGAGACCTCCATCACAGCTTTGCAGGAATCCTTAACCTCTCTCTCTGAAGTTGTTTTACAGAACAGGCGAGGATTAGACCTCCTCCTCATGAGGGAGGGGGGCCTCTGGGCTGCACTGAGAGAAGAATGTTGTTATTATGCTCACCATACTGGAGTTTCAAAATAATACATGAGTAAATTAAGAAAATGCCTTGAAGTGCACCAGAGAGAAAGGGAGATTCAACAAGGGTCGTTTGAGTCCTGGTTTACCCAATCCCTCTGGTTAACTACACTGTTATCAGCCTTAGATGGACCCCTGATCATCCTTATGCTGGTACTAACTGTGGGACCTTGTTTGCTTAACCTAATAGTTTCCTTTCTCCAGGCTCAGATTGGGCAGATAAAACTCATGGTAATCAGACAAAAATATGCTCCACTTGCAGAAATAGAATGTGAGAACCCGCAATAATTATGATTCATTACTTTTAAGATTAAAAGTAGTCAGAAAAAGGAGTCAAAAATGAAAGAATTAAAGAAATTGAAATTGAAACGTAAAGAACCAGGTTTTGTAAAGTTTCCAAGCTGCACTCAGAACCTGAAATTCCTGTGGCAGTTAAGACAATTCCCGGAAGTTCCCCTTAGATGTGAGTTGATATCTTCCCTGACCACCTAGTTACTTAACAACCCCTTCCCCGAAACAGTGCAGCTCAGCACGTATACACCTCAGGGCTTCAAACAATCAGTTTAAATGTATACTCCTTCTCACGGCTGACCAATCACCCGCTGCCCGACCTGTTCCTGCCAATGAATGTGCTAATCATCTTTTAGAGTTGTTATTTGATTTTCACGTGGTATATGATGATTTGCTAAAGGAGGATATAATGTATGTAAAGTCCCTGTCCCCTCTAAAGAATGAATATTAACTCAGCTCAAGTTGTTCTTGGGGCTCTTTGTTCTTTGCTCCTCTGTAGTGAGCTCTGAGTCCCAGCATGCTGGACCCCCCAATAAACCCTTTGCTGTGGCATGAGACAGTCTCTTGGTGGTCTTTTCCTCCGACGTTCGCCCAAACTTTTCAGTTTCTGACTTCCATCAAGTGAGAATAGGGAACCTTTGGGTCAAATGAGTTCTTCAAAGCCCTTCAGAGGATAGCCCATAGGTGCTTGTGTTTTCTCATGACTCCAAATCACATAAAGAATCTATACCTGACAGTCAGTAGGCCTCAAATTGGAGAAGCAGAGCAGTATTAATGGCAGGGTTATTTGATCACTCCTTGTTCAAAGGAAGGGTGTACAGGCCACCCTGACTTTAGGCAAATGAGGAGCAAGGGAGCTTTTTTGGAAAATGTCTTGTGCTGCGTCCCTCATGGAAACTTCCAGCCAGAGTTAATGATGAGTGCCTATATGGAAGAAGATGAGGCCCATGTGGGAGTGCTTTTATTTTAATTGTGGTCATTTGTGTGGCAGTTGGAAGAGATGACTGGGTCCTCCTGGGCCTGAACTCTGGTGTGATTCCCCTTAGAGACTGAGTTCTGAAACTGACCTCAGAGAAGTATTGCCATGAATTGTGTTTAGATTTTAGGAGGCCACGCATGAGAGTTGCCCTTGAAAAATGTGATAAGGGTCGCTTTCCACAGAGAATGGAAATCTCAGCCAGGATATCACAAGATTTTATTCTGAAAGACTTGGCAACCATAATTGAGAGTCAAAACACACATGGACCTCACATGTAGACCTCAACAGGCCAGGCTTCATGTGACCTTTTGGCCACTCTTTTGGAAGCCTTGCCTATAAGAGTTCTCCAGATCTTTCATTGAAATGAGCTTCCTCTCCATTTATGGTTCCTCAATGAATTGAAACTCACAGTGTCTCCAACTTCATCCTGAAAAATGGCTAGTTAAATACTATGAAATTTTTGAAATTCCAATGACCAGGTGGCACTGGACAACTTTTGGATGTCCTGTTGCTGATCATCAGTATACCAGACAGTGCCTTGATTGACTGGGTTTTATGAAAATGGTGTAGAGCAGAGATTCCAATAAGTTGGAGGCTGCTGAGTAGTTTTCCTAGAACACTGGTGGCAGGTGTGTGATAAAACTTCTGTGGTGGGGCCATGTGGATCTGGCATTGGCTTCCAAATGGCTTGTTACTGACATGGTGCAGCCAGCTGACCTTGCTATGAAAATGCATCTTGATATATGGAGTGGTTTCAAGGCAATGTTCAGAATCAGCTTGCTATGTTCAAGGGGGCAAACTAAGTGGGATAGAAACCTGGTTGCTGCATTCTCCTGCAGACCGTGACCCACCATACGTGACAGAACTCATACCAGTACTGTGTCCCAGTTGAACTCCATGTATTTCATGAAGCAAATACCAAACTCCGAGTGCAGCAGCAAGAAACACAATGAAGAGTGGAGGAGGAACTAATGACTATACAGTCCACACGGGGAGACACTTAGCCCACAGTGGCCACAGTATACCTACGAAGATTGATTTCAGCACTGTTCCCTCATGTTCATTGGAATATTACAATCTACGTCCTACAGGACACATAGATGTGACACAACTTTGATCATCTCACTAGAAAAGAAGCAAAGGCTCCTGACAACAACATATATTTCAAGTACCTAGACTCAGAGGTAGTTTCTCAAGAAGTCTTTAGGCCAGCAGAGCTCCATGTTTGTGGAGTATTAACCCTTTCCCTTACTTTTGGAAACTTCTCTAGCACCTCCATGGTTGTGAATTCCTAATCATATTCCATTCCAGGTATGTATTCACAAATTTTCAAACTCTTCTCCTCTAATTGTGTCTTACTTGGGGTGAAGGTAATGTTAAGGCATTGTTCTGGATGAGAGTGGGAAGATTTTTGTGTAGCACATATTTGCATACACATTGGATACATTTTCCAATTTTCCATTTGAAATACTGAATCTCTGACACTAACACATAACCTACTAGACTCTGACTACTAATCCTAATATGTTGGAGAAAATAACCCAAACACAATAGAAATACAAACAGTTCAGAGGAGACATGGTGTATAGTTGAACTTGCCTTTTGCATTATATACGTTAGAAGTTATAGATCTTGTCAATTTTTTTGAAATAGTTCTCCATGTGTTTTTAAATTTAAGAAATATGTGAATTCCTGTCTCCCTTACTCTGAGGACTCTTCAGGACATGTATTTTTATAAGCACATATAGAATCCTAACTGGTAACACACTTCCATTCTTGTAAGGTGGCTGAATTGGCAGATACAAATTGTGACAACAGATCACTCCTCCTAAACGCTGTTGGAACTGAAAATTTAACCTATGGGTGAGCTTCCTAGTTGAACAACATTATACATAAATTGATGTTCAATAAAATGAATATTTTTGTAACTGTGGGTTATGTATATTTCATTGTGAATTTCAAATGGCATATATATTGCTATTTTTAATGTCTCAGTGTGTGTGTGTGTGTGTATGTGTATATATATATATATATATATATATATATATATATATATATACTCTCAATTTTTTTCAAAATATGAAATATATGTGTCTTATTATACACTCCCTAAATTTATTCATATTCATGTATGTGGATTTATAATCAACTTTTCACAAGATTATTCTCAGAAATATTCATCCACCTGAAATACGTATTTGTTTCCTAGTACTGAAAACTAACTTTAGTGAATGGTGCATAGAAATCCTAATATTTCTACAGTAACTGAACCAGTTTAACATCAATTCAAGTAGATTCCTATGGGACATTATGTGTATTTTATAGTTCATTTTTATTCAACACTGGTACATTACTATTTCTTCAATTTTTGCACATCATAAGATATATATATTTCATCCACAAGTTAGCAAATATATAGGCTTTTGTTTCACTTTCAATCACTTTCTGCTTCAGAACACATGTATATCTCCAGGTTTCTTGACTGGTCTTTTCATGAGACTTCTTTCCAAACACATTATTTTCAATTTCCATAATCACTTTTGAAGCAAAACTCACACACTCTTCATGATAATCCATAACCCTAATATTACCATTAGATGTATAACGGGTAGGATTAAATGTATTATATCAATATAATATTTCCTGTATATTTTCAGATATCAATTCCATCCATTAGTTAAAGTTGGAACCAGTTATATTATTTATTCACAGTATTGTCTATTCATGCATTATCTATATATTCATAGACTCATGGTACACCTCTTTCTACCCCCAATACTAATTCATACATCTTAAATATATTCCTCCCAGATATGGTGAAAGAAATACTCACATCACCTGATCTACATATACATTTTACTACAGTAATATTCTGGACACACAAAGCAAAGTTCACACTTATGATTGTACCAATGTAAAGGTCAGGCGAGCGTCGGAGGAAGAGACCACGAAGAGACCGTCTCATCCATCAGCAAAGGGTTTATTGGGGGTCCAGCATGCTGGGGCTCAGAGCTCACTTGAATAGAGAATAGAGCCCTGAAAACAGCTTAAGCAGAGCTTATGTACTTTACCTGGTGTGGGCAGGGAGGGAAATTTATTGATGGTTCAGGTCGAGTGAGTGGTTTGGGTGCCAATGGGAGAGGTAGTACATTCAACAGTTTGGCAGTTGGGGACATCACATTCTGGGAATAAGATTAGCAAACAGATCTCAAGATTTCAACAGTGTTTTGTTAAGCATACAGAAAAACAGGAAGTGACCAGTACCTATTTTATTAACCTTTCATTCCACACTTCTTATTCTGGTTACTTTTAATCATTAAAGTGATCATTGGGAGGTCTCACATTTTATGTCTGGTAGTGAGGTATATTGTTGTCTGATTACCATAAGTTTAACTTATCAAATTTGAGCTTGTAGAAAGGCAACTACACAGTTGAGCAAATAGGGTCCTACAATTAGCAATAATATGAGGATTATTAATGGACTGGCCAGGGCTGATAAAAGCATAGTTAACCAGGGGGACTGTGTGAAGAAAGACTCAAACCACCATTTTTGTGCCTCTCTCTTTTGTTGACACTCTTCAAGGCGTCTTCTTAATTTACTCAGATTTTTTTACAACTCCAGTATGGTCGGCATAAAAACAACATTCTTCCCTCAATTCAGCACAAAGCCCCCCTTCTCTCATGAAGATGAGGTCCAACCCTCGCCTGTTCTGTAAAACAAATTCAGAGAGGTTAAAGATTCCTATAAAGCTGTGATAGAGGTTTTTAATATCATTAAGTATTGGTCTATTGCTGCTTCTAAATGGGTCATTTGTTGTGTCCCATGGACTAGGTCAGTGGTTCCTGTGCCCACCCCTGCAGCAACTTCTTTTCCTAATAGGACGGCTAAAGTGAGGGATACAGATTCCCAGCGGAACTGGGTAGTATGCCCCCCTATTTGATATTTAAATGAACCTGCGTCATGATACCGCACTCTGGGAAACATCTGAAACATTACATAATTAATCACATCTTTTGACCATTTTATGATAACATAAACAATGTTTAAGTATATAGAATTATACTGTTGTAGGGACGGACAAGGCAAGGCATCTAAGATAGCATCGAAGACAGGGAAAAAGACCTATTGTTTGCAACTGGATTTAGAGGGCATTGCTTCTATTGTAATGAATTAATCACTTGAACCCCAAATTTAGGTAGTTTCAGAATTTTGTACCCAACATGTAAGGGAAGGGGCTCAGAAGTTCACTGTCTGCAGAAGTTCACAAAAAAGTTTTTGTTTCTGTTTTTTTTTTTCCCTCTGTTCTGGGCAAGTTAACATTTTAAGGACACCTGGAGTGGGAGAGCTTTTTTCTTGTCTTTTTTTTTCTCCCTGCTAGCTGTAACCATGGAGCCCAGTTGGTAACTTCTTAATCTTAGAAATGTAGCCCTCTCGGTGAAGCCCAGCTCAAAGCCAGAGGCCTTGTTCACATGTTTTGTGAAAAACTAGTAAGTGGGTGTCTAGTTTAGGAGTGCTGATTTTTTGAGCCAGTGGCCCAGTAGAACAGCGCAACACGAAAAAGGGAAGTTTATCTACATTGAACTATTTTATAGGGACTCTTTGTCTGAAAGTCCTAAAGTCATCCATGGTGAAGACTTCTGGAGAAGGCCAGTTAAGACTTTTGTGTGGGCCTGGCACAGAGGGGGAAGACTGGGAAGGCGGGTCTGAGAGCAGCTACTTGGTTCTGAGAATGAGGAAGGAGAGATGTAAAAGAATAATGTGAAAGGGGTTTGGCATTTTCCAGGCAACAAAAAGTTGAGAACTAGAACAGGTAGGGCAGAGGGGAAGACGGGAGTGAGTATACCAAAAAGCCTCTGAGAAAATTTTAATTTTAGTAACCTGTTTTCAGTGATGACAAAGCAACTTTAAAGGCCATTTTCATTACATCTTGGATAGGGGTCTGAGGGCTCTCCTTAGCTGGTTTGAGATTTGGGTTAGCTGGTAAGAGGACCTGGTGGGACCCGGTGTGGGCCCTAACAGGAGAAGAGTGGAGTGAGTGGGTGGATGGGTACCTCTGTACCTGCTACCTCAGCAAGGGGGCAATCGTCTGAGAACCGGCGGAGGTTTGGGTGTTTGATCTAGTAATTGGAGGGGAGAAATCAGGTTGCTGATGTGGGAGTGACAGCAGAGAGACTGGAGTACAAAGCTGTGGGTGAGGATCTATTGGAGAAGCATAGTTCAGGATGTGAGCAAAGGAGGGAAAAGGCCTCCACATAGGGGAATTTCCTTCCAACCTTTTGAGCACTTGCCGAAGTTAAAAAGGTCATGCAGAATTTGAGGATCTAGAGACCTATTTGGGGGCCATCAGTTTTGGTTGTCTAATTGGTAATATGCCCAACGCTGTGTAGTAAATTTGATGAGGAGTTTGGGTTCCACCAGGCAGCCCCTATATGCTCACATCACCATGACTTACACAAGAAGTTGGGTTTTCCCACACACAGCTCTGGCTGTTTGTGCCTTTGATAGTCCTCTGGGCAAACATAGTAATCTAGGCTAGTCAACCTGCATCTGGCTCACGTGTCCCTAAATCCATAATGTTTCTTTCCATTACCTATTGTATGGAAGGGATTTAATGAAATTTTAGTGGTATCCACTTCATCAGGGATATACCAATAGGAAAGACCTATAGCCAGCTGACAAACGTCTGGATGGAGAGATGGCCACCAGGTCCCTAAGAGGGCTATATGCAAGATAGACCAAACTTCTTTTCCAGTATGATTTGGGATCAGCCATCGCTGCTGAACAGGCTGATGGGGTTTCGGACAACTATTGGCCAAGGGGAGAGTCTATAGCCTTATCCACATGGCGAATACACAATTTCAAAGGGTTACCAGTCTTTTCCAGTTTCCAGCCAGAGTCTGGACAGGACACAGGCTTGAGATGAGAGGCATGGATCCCGGAAGTGATTCCGTATACCTTTACCACTGTAGGTGTTATAAGTAGCACCTGGTATGGTCCTTTCAAGCGGGGTTCAAGGAATGACACCTGATGTCGACTTATGTAGACGAAGTATCTTACTTGATATCGATGTGGAGTCCCCTCGTCCAAAGGTTGGTATGCAGTGGCCAGCTTTTTCCACAGGTATCGCTGAGTTCTTTCAAGAGATAAGCCAGTCAAGCAATGGGATGTGGAAGGGATCGTTAGGTCTTAGAGTTGGGGTTAGGTCCCTTACTGCAGGAGGGACCATAGAGAATTTCATAGCGGGTGAGGTTACACAAAGAATCAGAGGGAGTATGAGAATTTCTTGCATGAAACAGTGTATAAGGCAGGAGCATAGTCCAATCATTATGCCGATTTCTAAGTTTAATTTCCTTAAGGTCTCTTTAATGGTTCTATTTACTTTTTTTTTAACTGTCTTGAGCTCTGGGGTCTATAAGCACAATGTAACTTCCAATTAATCCCCAGGGTCCTGGCTAATCCTTGACTTACCTGGGCCATGAATGCCGGTCCATTATCATACCCTATTACCTTAGGCACTCTGTATCTTGGAAAAAATATCTTTCAGAATCTTCTTGACCACCATTTGTGTCATTTTTTATTTTTTTTTTTGGTTCTTGTTGTTGTTGTTGTTGTTGTTGTTGTTGTTTTGTGGGGAATGCTTCAATCCATCCTGAAAATATATCTACAAAGACTTGAAGATATTTAAGACCATTCCTTGCTGGCTTAATTTCAGAAATGTCCACTTCCAAGAATTGTCCTGGTCTGGTTCCTTGTAGGTGATTTCCTGCAGGAAACTTGGAAGGGTAAGCATGAACGAATTGACAGACCTGACAGTTTTTTTTTTACCCGTTAATTTATTTCCCTTTGCTCTGAGACGGTTAGTGGAAAACTCTGTTCTTGATCCTTCAGGAATGCCTGCAGTTTCTTCGAACCAAGGTGAGTTGATGTACATTTTTTAACGTAGTTTAGGGCTTTCTGAAAATGCAGGCTGGGCTCAGTGAAGTTTAGGATTTCAGTGTCAGTGTCCTTAGATGTTATCAAAAGCTTGCTGGTGCTCAGGGGTCCATTGGAATTGGGCATCTCCCTTTAACAGCGGGTATAAAGGAGCAGCTAAGGACGCAAACCCATTGATCCATAACCTGCAAAAGCCAGCAGTCCCAAGAAACTCTCTGAGTTTTCTGCTGTAAGATGGGGGTGATATCTGCTCAATGGTTTGTTTTCTGGGCTCAGTGAGCCATTGTTTACCGCTCCTAAGGGAACAGCCCAGGAAGATTACTTCTTGCTGCCAAATTTGGGCCATTTTGGAAGAAGCTCTATACCCGAGTTGAGCAAGCTCAGATAATAGTGCTTGTATCCCAGTTCACAGTTTTCCTTGGTGTTGGCTGCCAGTAGCAGGTCATCCACATATTGAAGCAGGGTGACTCTCTGGGGAGGGATTCATCAAAGAGTGTGGGGGAGTTTTTGAAGCCCTGTGGGAGTCTAGTCCAAGTTAGTTGACCAGAAGTTCCAGGTTCTGGGTCTAGCCACTCGAAAGCAAATAGCAACTGACTATCTTTATGCAGAGGCAAACAAAAGAAAGCATCTTTTAAGTCCAGAACAGTATTCCATTTCTGCTCAGGGTTCAGAGTGATAAGCAGATTGTACAGATTATGTACTGTGGGGTGAATATCCTGCACTCTGTTGTGGATCTCTCTTAGGTCTTGAATGGAGTGATAGTTCCCGGTTCCTGGATTTTTTTACTGGTAGCAGGGGAGTGTTCCAGTTCGAATGACAGAGCCTTAGGACCGCTAAGGCCAGATATTTCTGAATATGGGGCCTAATCCCATCTTTAGCTTTTTTGCTCAGAGGATATTTTTTGACATTGATTGAGGGGGCTGAAGTTTTTAACTCCACTGTTATTGAAGGTTGTTTCACGGCTAGTCCTAATCCAGCAGTTTTTTCCCAGGCTTCTACGTAATCTGTTATCCATTTCTGGGGCAGCTTACCTGTTTGATCAGTCTTGGGGGGTGTGACGAGTTGATGTTCATCTTCTACTGACATAGTTAAAGCCGTGACTATAGGAGTTTTTACTGAAGGATTTAGAAATTTCACTTGGGGGCCTTCAGGGTTAAAAATTATTCTGGCCTGGAGCTTGTTGAACAGATCTCTGCCCATCAATGGGGACAGGCATTTTGGGATTACTAGGAAGGAGTGATGGATTTTTCCTTTCCCCAGGTCCATGGTCCTCATAGTTTTTTAAACCCCATATTTACTGACATTAGCCCCTTGAATTAGAGTCCTTTTTATTTTTGATAGACTACCCAATGGGGCCTTAAGGGGTGAGTATACTGCCCCTGTATCCACTTCAAAGTTTACTCCCTGCCGGTGAGTTCTTTGAGTTTTTTTGGCCGGGCCAGCTTCCTCCAGTGAAGGAAGGGCTGTGTGTGTTGCGGGTTAGTCATCTGGAGGGCGCTGGGCTGGCCTAGATTTCTCCAATGGCGGAGAGTCTGAGTCAGCAGCAGGGCAATCACTTAGAGGGTTTTGGAGGTTAGGGGACGAGGGCAGGGCATAAGGAGGGGGTGGAGAGTCCAGTAGAGTCTTGAGACTCAAGGAGAACAGAGGGTTTAGGAGGAGGAGCAGAGGGTTTGAGAGATAGAATCGTGGGGGAAGCAGTAGGAGTGGGGGCAGGGACAAGGAAAGGCTACACCCATGGAGGAGGAGATTTGCAGAGGTCCTGCCAAGTTAAGATATATGGCTGTTGATCTGGATGGCAATGTGGCCCCGGCTGAAAGACAATATTTCTGACTTTTCGAATTAGTGGGAAGTAGAAAGTTCCTACTGGGGGCCATCCGACTCCAAAGGTGGGTCATGCTGAG
The DNA here is from genome assembly GCF_048772815.1 of Callospermophilus lateralis. Taxonomy (NCBI): domain Eukaryota; kingdom Metazoa; phylum Chordata; class Mammalia; order Rodentia; family Sciuridae; genus Callospermophilus; species Callospermophilus lateralis. Next base: position 129,510,015 of record NC_135313.1, on the reverse strand, counting down.
GCACAGAAAGTTTGCCAGGTCCGGCATTATACTGAAAAAGAAAGTTTCTGAGCTCTTACGCAGACTTTGGTCCAGTGATCAAGGGTCAGGAACAGAGGCGTTGAGGTGCTCTTTCCCATAGGAAAGATACACAAACAGTGAAAGCAATGACACACGACACAGACAACACAAGACAATAAAGTCAGGCAATGGACATCCAATACTGAGACCAGGACTGAGTAGCCGGCAAAACCTAAAGGGCTGGCAATACTGAATGCAAAACAAAATATCACTGAGTTGAGGAGACTATTGTTTCTCGATTTCCTGAGTCCTCTGGGGTGTTCCCCAAGGACGTGGCCTGTGGCTTTGTGACACATCTGTCAGCCACCGTCGGAGAGAGATCACGCTCATCACTGATAGCCATTTTGCCCATCCCTAACCTGAAACCTGAAACCAGAAAGAGGCGCCTTATTTACCCTGAGAGGAGCCCATTGGGGATCTTTCATCCACCGCTGCTGGATCTCGCTGGGCCCTCAGAAGTAAAGTTCGGGCGAGTGTCAGAGGAAGAGACCACCAAGAGACTGTCTCATGCAACAGCAAAAGTTCCAGAATTTTGGGGCTCAGAGCTCACATGAATAGAGCAGAGAGCCCTGAGAACAGTTTATGCAGAGCTTATATACTTTCCTTGGAGAGGGCAGGGAGGGAAGTTTATTGATGGGTCAGGGCGAGTGGGCGGTTTGCGTGTAAAGGGGTGAGGGAGTAATTCTGCAGTTTGGGAGTTGGGGACAGCACATTCTGGGAACAAGATTAGCAAAAAGTTTTCAAGATTTCAACAGTGTTTTGTTAAGCATACAGAAATACAGAAAGTGACAACTAGCTATTTTATTTAATTTCACCAAAGCCTGAATGAAAAGTGAGCATGGATTACTAAAAACATTCATGTCCAGGTTGTCTAATGCTCTCAAATGTCAATTCAATTGGTGACTACATATTTGTTTCTTCCTAAGATTATATATTCAACCTCAACCCTGTTGAAAATGCCTAATCCTATGACTCACTTATTACTTTGCCTGATTTCTTATTGTCTCTATTGATATCTGCTTTCCTACATATTTTCCCCAGTTCATCATTGAGACTGACTCTTCACATGGACTGTCATTAACATTCACTCTCTAACCGAAAACCTATTGGTAAAGAACTTTGCTCCAAATCCTATATTTACTCTTCTTTCTAAACCTACCGACTCTCTTCCTAATCCGAATGAGTATCCCTTTTTGACTGGAGGTTCTCTTCGAGATTCAATCATCCAAGGTACAACGTCCTATGCCATTGTATATCGATTTATCTGAGACATCTGTGCAGAAAGTATTTCAATGCTAAGTTCCCCAATCAAGGTCCCAATGCCCTTCTGGGCTTCAAATCTTACCTAGATTTCTGTTTTCATACTTATATCTCACGTCTATATTGTTATAAATATCACAGATTCCCAATACCATTATTCATCCCGCAGAATGATTCCTAACCCAAATCGAACCTGTTATTAACCCTAACCACACAGTGTTCCCTCAATCTAACTTTAGAGAAGACATGGACAGAGTTGGTCTTAAAATACAGGAATGTAGGGAATCTTCAACCTGCTGAGAACCTCAAAGGTCCATGCAGAAATGATCCCTGAAGAAGATGTAGGCAGCGATGAAGGACCTGAGAGAGAAAAGTCATCTTTCATGGCAAAAAAACCTGATCAGGATGAAGGGATGTGTCTGAATCAGCCTCTCTCTTCTTAATGTAGAGAAGATGGACCAAACCAGGCCTTTATGGAGAGCTGCTCCTTGGTGCCTATGATTGATATATCATTCTAACTTGTGAAAGTGTCACAGGAAGTAGGGGCAGCCTCTATTTCATGGAACACTTGGAAGCAACTGTTAGGAAACAGTGGTTGCCAAGGCAGGCACCTCGTTCAGTTCCTGAAGGAAGTGACCTTCCTCACTTCCTTGGTGATGGAAATCCCTAAACATGAGATCCAGGAAGCCAGGCACCCAGAGCCAATCCCAGTCCCAGTCCCAGTGGGCTCACTTGTTTGTTGTTACTAAAGACAGAGTCAGTGTTTCTTGCTACCTACTGATGTGAGGATGGCCAAAAGCCAGTAGAGCTTGGAAGAGGGGACTTTCCTGAAAAAGCAGGTAGTGGCTCACCACAGGCAACTCACAACTTCACAGAGTTTGCCAAGGACACCAGATCTGAGAATGGATAGGCCATTTCGGGGGAACATATTATGACCCACCAGTCAGAGGACACTCCGGATGGTTACAGACCTACTTGAGGGAAGGAGGTGACTTTGTGGGTGTGGGAGTGAGTTAGTGGTTTTTTCTCATGTTCTGAGAATAGGTAGGAAAGGCGGTTTGGTTGGTTTGGAGTGGACTTTTTCTAGTAAGTTGTTTGACAAGGCGAGTGTTTCTATGTCTGTGTATTCCACTGTGTCCGTGGTTGTAGACATTAGAATAGAGAATGCATCAATGGATGTTTTCTGTCTAGTACAAAGCTTCCCAGCATTTATCCTGCCCAATTTATGAATGGACTGTGACTTGCCTTATGGATGGGCAACACTTACTATCTTACTATGTTCCTGTTTTCTTCCTGAATTCTGGTCACTCTTCAGAATAGGATAATGGTTTTGTGTCCAAGATATGTACCACCTCCAAGCTCTGTGACATGGCCATGTACATGATTACTGAAGTGAATGGGAGGATCTCAGAGAACTCAGTTATCTATGTGACCAGTAAAGTCTCAGTGGAGAAACCTTGCTTTGTGCCATTTGCTTACCCCTTGGTCCTTTGCCCTGAATGTCAGAAAGGTCTTTGCCTCAGGCCACCCCTTTTTGAAGTCTAAAGAAAAGAGTTTTCAAATGAAAATGAATGGGCTTCACCTGTGGCTCTTTGCTTAATTGCTTAGGAAAGGGATGTGTCTGAATCTGCCTCTTGGTTCTGTGTGGGGTTGTGGCTTAGATTCTCAGCTCCTGATGGATCTAATGAAAAATTCCATGTGTGCTACCGAAACCAAAATGGCCAAAGAAGCAGTCATTGTGGATGAAGTCTCTCGCCATCTTCTGTAAGGTTTCTGACCTTCATCAAGTGAGAATAGGGATCCTTTGGGACAAATGAATTCTTCAATGGCCTGCAGAGGCTAGACCATAGATGCTTGGGTTTTCTCATGACTCCAATTCACATAAAGAATTTTTACCTGACAGCCAGTAGGCCTCAAATCGAAAAAGTGGAGCAGTAATAATGGAAGGCCTATTTGATCACTCCTGGTTCACAGGAAGGGTGTTCAGGCCACACTGACTTTAGGCAAAATAGGTCAAGGGAGCATATTTTGAACACTGTCTTGGACTGCACCTCTTATGGAAACCTCCAGCCAGAGGATTTGATGAGCGTCTATATGGAAGAAGATTAGGGCCATGTGGGAGAGTTTTGGTTTTAATTGTGGTCATTTGTGTGGCAGTTGGAAGACATGACTGTGTCCACCAGGGCTTGAACTCTGGTGTGATTCCCCTTAGAGACTGAGTTCTGGAACTGACCTCAGAGAAGTATTGCAATGAATTGTGTTGGGATTTAGGAGGCCATGCATGAGAGTTGCCTTTGGAAACCGAGATCTAGGCCCAGGGTGGCTCTCCACAGAACACTGGGAATCTCAGCTAGGATATCACATGATTTTATTCTGAAAGAATTGACAACCATAGTTGAGAGTCAAAATACACATGGACCTTGCATTGTATAACTCAACGGGCCTGGCTACATGTGACCTTTTGGCCACTTTTTGGGAAGCCTTGCCTGTGAGAGTTCTCCAGAGCTTTCATTGAAATGAGCTTCCTCACCATTTAATGTTTCCTGAATGAATTGAAACCCACTGTGTCTCCAACTTCATCCTGAAAAATGGCTAGATAAATACCATGAAATTTTTGAAATTCTTATTACCAGATGTCACTGGAAAACCTTTGGATATCCTGTTGCTGATCATGAGTGTACCAGACAGTGCCTTGATTGACCGGGTTTCATGAAAATGGTGTAGAACAAAGATTCCTGTATGTTGGAACCTGCTGAGTAGTGCCCCAGAGCTGTGGTGTGCAGGTGTGTGATAAAACATCTCTGGTGGGGCCATGTGGATCTGCCATTGACTTCCAAATGGCTTGTGGCTGACATTGTGCAGCCAGTAATCCTTTATATGTCTGACCTCTCCTTATAAGGCATCTTGTTATATGGAGAGGTTCCAGGGCAATGTTCAGAATCAGGTTGCAATGATCAAGGGGTCAAGCTATGTGGGATAGAAGCCTGATTGGTGTATTCTCCTGCAGACCCTGAACCACCACACGTGCGAGAAATCCCTCCAGCACTGAATCTCTGATGATATCTTTATATTTCATGAAGCAAATACTAAAGTATCAGTGCAGCAGAAAGAAACAACATGAGAAGTGGAAGATCAGCAAATGGCTTCACAGTCCACACGGGGAGACACTTAGCCTTCAGTGGCCACAGTTTCCCTACAAAGAAAGAATTCAGCACTGCTGCCTCATGTTCATTGGAAAATAAGAAACCATGTCTCCAGGTCACATAGATGCAGACCCAGCTTTGATAGTCTCACCACAAAGAAGCTAAAGCTCCTGACAACAACATATATTTCAAGTGCCCAAAGTCAGGAGCAGTTTCTCAAGAAGTTTTAGGCCGGCAGAGCTCCATGTTTTTGGAGTGTTTACCTGTTAGACCAGGACACAAGAAAAGACCACTGACTCCAATTAAAATCAAATTAAAGCAAGCTTATTATTTCCCCTGGCCAGGCTGCCTCTCCCTCTCAAAATGACGGAAACAAGACAGCAACCCCACCTTTCTTACAGCCAAGCTTTATAGCCCAAAAAGTTACACAAAAGTGGATTTACAGATAACAAAAGTCGGAGAAGCATCACACTAATGCTAGTTTACATTTTTTTTGCTGGCCCCATCATCAGAATTTATGAGGACCATTAGAGCCTAAGCGAGGGTCATTTTCTGGCCAGGGAAGGCCAAGATTTATGAGGTGTCAATAAAGTTTCAGAGAGGGCTGTTATCTGGTCAGAGAGCCAGGCATGGGTGAGTTCAAGGCATGGGCAGATATTCCAAGCAGGTTCAGAATTTGCAGTAATTTATAGCAAAGCCAAAATAATCTTTTCATGGTTTTCTGGCAAGATGTCTCCCAATTTTAATAAGTGATCAGGTTTTATCTATCATTCCCCCTTTTTTAATGTGTCCCTTCCAAATCTTTGATAGAGTAGGGGAAGAGCAATGAGGGAATTTTAATCCCTCAGGTAACAGTCTCCAAATTTTTAGAACTCACCCAAAACTGGATTCCTGATTTTACCTGACATAATTAATTACTTGTATTTATAGTCTATTTATTTTTGGCTCCATTGTTGTAAGATGAGAGGTGTCACTCATTTTGGCTTCTTCTGAGCTGGGAGAGGGTGATGTGAGTGGACGCAGTGTAAGGGACATGAGTTGCCTTTTAGAAGTCAGTTGAGGGACATGAGTTGCCTTTTAGAAATAAGTTCAGTTTGATGTCTGGTTGGGGAAGAACAGATTGTAAAGTCATCTGTGAATGGGTTTTTCTAGGTGAGAAACAAAAAACATGAGTACTGAAAAAATGTTGCAGCAGCTGGAACATGTCACTGTATAGAAGTTCCCTCAGCAGGATTTTATATCCCCAGTTATCAGGACTGTCAACTTAATATTTAACATTTAGTGTTACAGTTGTCCCTCCCCATAAGATACAGTTTAATAATTTAATGACATCTGATCTTGCAAAATCCTTTTACTAGTATGGCCTCTGTGTCTAATAGAGAAACCTTCAATTCTGTTACTCAGGGCTGGATAAACGTACTAGCAAACACCAAGCCTACCTGTGTAGGTTTGGCATATCTGTAGGCCTTAAACTAAAAATTTCTGCCTCTTGCAGCTCCTCTTGATAGTCTCTTTTTATAATTATCAGGCATTCCTGTCTGAGAATCCTTCTTTGTAGCCTCCAGTCTTACTTATTTTCGGAGGCTAACATAAAGGGTATACCTTAAAATATTATATTATTATTATTATTATTATTATTATTATTATTATTATTATTATTATTTAAAATGCCCAGGAAAGGCTGTATTTTGGTTTTAACTGTCTTTGCTAAGTGTTTAAGATGAAGCAGTCAAACTGACTTTTGTTTCTATCTATTGTTAACAGTCAGCTGAGGTTTCATGGGAGTCAGTCCTGGGGAAACTTGAGAGCAGCTTTTCAGTTCTGCTAGTGCCATTTGCTCTTGGTGGGTCCAGGTCTTGCTTGAACATGTGGCTTCCCTCAAAAGCATCAGGGATGTCTCCCTACTCTGTTGACTCTCCACTTTGTAGCAAATGCACTGATTGGCTTTCTGTTCTCCAGTGGTCTCATTAATCTCCCTGATTTGGAGGTAATGAGGCCCAGAGTTGCAAAGCTCTTAGAGAAGTCCCCTATTTCCTGGATTCACACTGACTCAGAGGGCAAGAGCCAAATATTGTTTTTCTTGGCCCTTTTTTGTAAATTTAATTTTAAATCCTAATCTTAATAATTCAGAAAATAAATTTAAACAGCCTTATATTAAGAGTACTGGGCTTTAATGTCTATAAATTTATAATTATTTAACTTTTTATTAATTGGGATCTGTATTATTCTTTCTATCTTGTAGGTGATGACTTATTATCTTAAATTAACCCATGTTGTGTTCTTAAAGCAACACTTCTGTAAAACACTAACAGGGAATCTTTAGATCACTTATAAGGAAATTACAAAATAAATGTTTTTAACAAGAGTAAAAATACTTAGTTTGTGTAATAGCTACCCTGAATTTTTTAGCTGAGTTATATATTATATCTCCTAGTAATCTTGACAGAAAAAAAAGTCTTTTAAAAATAACTTTAAATGAAATAAAATCTGACCTACTGGCTTCATAGTCATTGTCACATGTAGTAAGATGGGACACAGAGCCTTATCTCAGGTAAGGCAGGGCTTTTTATAAATCTTAAGTGTTTTAGTTCTAAAGATAATCTTTGTTTTTTTTAAATTTCATTTTACAAAGTTTACATAAATTGTTTGAGGTCACATGAACATTAGCTAACATTATATTATATCACATTTAAAACATGAATTTAAGAAAGGCTGAAAGATTTTAACCTTTACATAGATTAGGCTCTCATTAACATAAAAATACATTTAAATTGTTCCCCAATGTAAAAAGTAATATAAAACTTTTCATATCTTATTGAAAACAGGTAAATGAATGCCCAATATATATATATATATATATATATATATATATATATATATATATATATATATATATATATATTTTTTTTTTTTTTTTTACCATACAACTTCAGAACACCAGCTTGATATAATGCTCTTTTAAAGTTTCTACATTACAGACTAGTATACCTGAAAGATATGAGCACATTAATGGCATCACAATTACATTGATGTTTCTACATTAACTGTTTAGCTTTTAAATAAATGGCAGTACAGTGCTCTAAAATAACAGTTCTTATTTAATCAGTTGTTTAATTTTTATGGTTGCTTGCTCTAGAAAAAATAAAACTTAATAAACACAATATTATGGGTAAACTTATGTTTTAAGAAATTTTCGTCTCTTTAACACATGACTGATTTTTACAATTTTATACAGACTTTAGTACAAACTTGTACAGACCTTAGTAAATCAATCAGATGTCTAACAAAATTGCTCATGAGTGAATAATCCCATATGAAATTTACTTTACTTATTTATCAAAATATTAGACAAATGTATTGAACAGTGTAAACCATTTTTTGGTTGAAGAAAAAGTCCTAGAACGAAGGCATATTAGAACTTTTGTCGACATTAATATTTTATTAGATATTTGACCACCTAGAAAAACTTGTAAGCTTAAATTTAAAGACATTTATTTTTATCTTTTTATCCAATTTAAATTGAACCATTTAAATCACGTGAATTAAAGATCTTTGGATCCACTTTTTAAAATTTGTTTTTATGAGCTTTTTTTAATGAGTGCTCTGTATATATGTTAATTTGTGTATCATATATATGATATACGGACATATGTATATATAGACATACAACACATAACAAAAGTGTGCACACATAATGATAGTAAAGGCCTTGTAGCTTTTCACAGGTGAAATCTCCATTGCAATGTTTCAAAAACTCCACAGTTGGTCAAAGATAGATCTGATCAGAAAAACATTAACCTAGTTCTGTAGGATCAAAATCAGTCCCTCCTTTTACTTACAGGATTAGCTCCTCTGGTTCGGTTCCATGCCAAGCACACTCCATCTCCTAACATTTCAGTAGTCAGCCAATTAATGCCAATTTAATAATGATGACAGGGTTTTGAGAAAAAGAAAAACGGAAGTTTATTGCTTTGCTAACAAAGGAGAAACACAGGGGACTGTGCCCAAAGTTTGTGACTCTCCTGATTTGGAGGGACAAGGGGTTTTAAAAGAGTTTCACTTGTTAACCTGGGAGATACTCAGTTCTTAGATCCCCAGCAGGCATTGCCCTCTGCAGGGGGTGTGCTCCAGACAGCCAGCTAGGGGCTTCTCTCATCCTGCTTAACAAAGGGGGGTAGTGTTCATCGTAGTTCCTTAAAACACAGTCAAAAGGGGTGTCAGGCTTACTGGCCTTATTACCCATTTCCACGTCCAATATCCTTAAGTTTTTACCATAGGAAACATCAACAAAACGCACAAAAACGAACAACAAAAAACATATAGAACACAGAACAAAACACACAAAAAAACCCAGAAACCCGGCGCCGAAACAGAAAAACAGAGGAGCAATGCAACGTCTTGCTAAAGCTCCAGGATAAGATCTCCTGCGTGCCCGTTGGCACGTCTCTACCCTTTCAGAGGAATTCTCTACAGAACAGAACAGAGGACAGAACAATTCTCTTTACTGTCCCAGACAGGAGTATATGTGAACCTCCCCAGGCCACCTCTCTGTCATCAGAATACATCTCCCTTAACCGGGTATCAGATGTTATAAAGGCGCCACTTAACTATGGAGGCCACCTCCACAAGGTGCTTGCTAATACTTTTAGTGTGGTGGTTCACTGCAGTGCTCCATGGACCAAAAGCTCACTCCAAGGCCTTGGAACTTGCCTCTCCAGGCCGGAGCCCTGGAGGGAAGGCCAGCTTCAGAATTTCCAGCAGTCTGGTCTTGTGATTTGTTGGGGCAGGGTCAGCTCACTGGGAAACTACAAAATGTTAGACCAGGATGCTAGGAAAGACCACTGACTCCAATTAAAATCAAATTAAGGCAAGCTCATTATTTCAAACGTCCAGGCTGTTTCTCCCTCTCAAAATGGCGAGAACAAGACAGCAAACCCACCTTTCCTAGAGCCCAGCTTTATAGCCCAGAAAGTTACACAAAAGGGGGGTTACAGAAAACAGAATTTTGATGAGGATCACACTAATAGTCGTTTACACTTTTTTTTTTTTTTGCTGGCTCCAGCATCAGAAATTATGAGGACCATTAGAGCCTCAGAGTGGGTCATTGTATGGCCAGGGAAGGCCAATATTTATGAGGTGTCACTGAAGTTTCAGAGAAGGCTGCGATCTGGTCAGAGAGCCAGGCATGGGTGAGTTCAAGGAATGGGCAGGCATTCCAAGCAGGTTCAGAATTTGCAGTAATTTATAGTAAAGCCAAAATTAGCTATTCATGGATTTGTGGCAAGATGGCTCCTAATTTTAATAAAAGATCAGGTTGGGTGTATCAACCGTGTCCCTTACTATTGAAAACTCCTCTACCACCTCCAATGTTGTGAACTCCCATGCATTTTTCAATCCAGATATGTATTCACAGATTTTCTACCTCTTTTCCTCTAATTGTGTCTTTCTTGGGGTGAAGGTAATGTCAAGGCATTGTTCTGGATGAGTGTAGGAAGATTTTTGGGTAGCACATATTTGCATATAGATTGGATTCATTTTCCAATTTTCTATTTGAAATACTGAATCCCTGACACTAATCCATACCCTACTAGACTCTAACTACTAATGCTAATATGATGGAAAAAAATAACCCAAACAGAATTGAAATACAAGCAGTTCAGAGGAGGCATGGTGTATATTGAACTTGCATTTTGCAAGATAAAGGGTAGGTGTTATAAATCTAGTCAATTTTTAATTGAAATAGTTCGCCATGTGTTGTTAAAGTTAACAAATATGTGAATTTCTGACTCCCTATCTCTCTAGCCAATTCAGCACAAGTATTTTAATATGCACATATAGAATCCTACCTGGTATCACACGTACATTTTTGTGAGGTGCCTGACTTGGCAGATACAAATTGTGAGAAGAGTTCCCTCCTGCTAAATGTTGTTGGAACTGAACATTAAACCTATGGGTGAGCTTCCTAGTAGAACATTATACATAAATCCATTTTCAGTAATATAAATATTTTTTCCATCTGTGGATCGTATATATTTCATGATGAATTTCGTTTTTCATATACATTGCTACTAGTTAATGTCTGTGTGTGTGTTTTGTGTGTGCGTGTGTGTGTGTATACACTCTCCAGATTTTTCAAAATATGAATTACATGTGTCTTATATACACTCTCAATATTCATTCATGTTCATGTAGGTGGATTAATAATCAAATTCTCACAAGTTTATTCTCAGAAATATTCATCCACTTGAAATACATATTTGTTTTCTAGAACAGAAAACTCACTACAGTGAATGGTGGTTACAAATCCTAATATTTCTACAGTAACTGACCCAGTTTAACATCAACTCAGGTGTATTCCTATGGGAAAGCATCACTATTTTGACGTTCATTTTTATTCAACACTGGTAAATTTCTATTTCTCCAGTTTTTGCACTTCATAATATATGTATTTCATCCACAAATACACAAATTTATAGGCATTTATTTCACTTTTCAATCACTTCCTGCTTGAAAACACATGCATTCCTCCAGGATTCTTGACTGGGCTTTTCATAAGACTTCTTTCCAAACACATTATTTTTAATTTCCATAATCACTTTTGAAGCAAAACTCACACACGCTTCATGATAAATTATACCCTAATGTTACCATTAGATGTATAACTGGTTGGAATGAATGATTGTATTTCAATATAAGATTTCCTGTAGATTTTCAGATGTCAATTCAATACATTATTTAAAATTGGAACCAGTTACATTACTTATTCACAGTATGGTCTATTCCTGTATTTTCTCTATATTAATAGACAAAGTGTACCCCTATTTGCACTGCCAATAATAATTTATACGTCTTCAAAATATTGCTCCCAGAAATGGTGGAAGAAATACTCATATCACCTGATCTACACATACATTTTATCACAGTAATATTCTGGACACAAAAAGCAAAGCTCAAACTTATTATCGTACCAAAGCCAAAATGAAAAGTGAGCTTGGATACCTAAACATTCATGTCCACTTTGCCTAATGCTCTCAAATGTAAATCCTATTGGTGACTACATATTTGTTTCTTCCTAAGATTATATATTCAACCTCAAGCCTTTTGAAAATGTCTAATTCTATCATTCACATTATACTCCTGCTGATTTCCTAATGTCTCTATTGATATCTGCTTTCCTACCTATTTTCCCCAGTTCATCATTGTGACTGACCCTTCACATGTGCTGACATTGACATTCACTCTCTGCCCAAAAACCTATAGCTAAAGAACTTTTGGTCCAAATTCTATAATCACTCTTTTTTCTAAACCTTCAGACTATCTTCCTAATTCTTCTGACTATCCCTTTTTGACTGGATGTTCTCTTCGACATTCAATCATCCAAGGTACAAGGTCCTATGCCATTCTATATAGATTCATCTGAGACATCTGTGCAGAATGTATTTCAAATCTAAGTATCCCAGTCAAGGCCCAAATGCCCTTCTGGGCTTCAAATCTTACCTAGATTTCTGTTTTCATATTTATATTTCACCTGTATATTCTTGTAAAAATTACGGGTTCCAAGTACCATTATTCATTCCGCAGAATGTTTTCTACCCCAAATTGAACATGTTGTTAACCCAAACCATGCACTGTTCCCTCAATCTAACTTTACAGAAGAGCAGCAACAGAGTTGGTCTTACAATACTGGAATGTAGTGGATCTTCCACCTGTTGAGAACCTCAAAGGTCCATGCAGAATGATCCCTTGAGAAGATGTAGGCAGCTATGAAGGACCTGAGAGAGCAAAGGTCATCTTCCATGGCAAACATCTTGTTCAGGATGAAGGGATGTGACTGAACCAGCATCTATGTTCTCAATGTAGAGAAAATGGACAAAACCAGGCCTGTGCGGTGAGCTGTTACTGGGTGCCTGTGGTTGATATACCATTCTAACTTGTGAAAGTGTCACAGGAATTGGTGCAGGCTCCATCTCATGGGACACTTGGAAGCAACTGTTAAGACCAAGTTGTTGCCAAGGCAGTGACCTCATTCAGTTCCTGAAAGAAGTGACCTACATCACTTCCTTGGTGATGGAACTCTCTGAACTTGGGATCCAGGAAGCCAGGCACCCAGAGCAAGTCCCAGTACCAGTCCCAGTAGGCTCACTTGTTTGGATTTACCAACAACAATTGAAATTGGATAAACAGATAAAAATAAGTGTCTTTAAATTTAAGCTTAAAAGTTTTTCTAGGAGTTCAAAAATTTAATAAAATATTAATGTCTATTAATTGTCTAATATGACTTGGTTCTAGGACTTTTCCTTCAGCAAAAAAATATGGTTTACACTGTTCAATACATTTATGTAATATTTTGATAAATAAGTAAAGTAAATATGATATGGGATTACTCATTCATGAGTACTTTTGTTAGATATCTGATTGATTTACTAAGGTCTTTATAAGTTTGCACTAAAGTCTTTATAAGATTGTAACAATCAGTCATGTGTTAAAGAGACAAAAATTTCTTAAAAGATAAGTTTACCCATAACACTGTGTTTATTAACTTTTATTTTTCTAGAGCAAGCAACCATAAAAACTAAATAACTGAATAAATAAGAACTGTTATTTTACAGCACTGTACTGCCATTTTTTTAAAAGCAAAACTGGCTTAATGTAGAAACATCAATGTAATTTTGATGCTATTAATGTGCTCATATCTTCCAGGTATATGAGTATGTAAGGTAGAAACTTTAAAAGAGCACTATATCAAGCTGGTGTTCTGAAGTTGTATGGTAAATATATATATATTGGGCGTTAATTTACCTGTTATCAATAAGATATGTAAAGTTTTATGTTACTTTTTTTACATTGGGAACAATTTCAATATATTTTGAAGTTAATGAGAGCCTAATCTATGTAAATGTTAAGAACATTCAGCCTTTCTTTAATTCATGTTTTAAATGTGATATAATATAATGTTAGCTAATGTTCATGTGACTTCAAACAATTTATGTAAACTTTGTAAAATGATATTAAGAAAACAAAAATCATCTTTAGAACTAAAGCACTTAAGATTTATAAAGAACCCTGCATTACCTGAGATTAGGCTCTGTGTCCCATCTTACTACATGTGAGAATAACTACGAAAGCAGTAGTTCAGATTTTATTTTATTTAAAGTTATGTTCAAAAGTTGTTTTTTTTCCTGCCAAGATTACTAGGATCTGAAACAGGGGATATTATGTATAACTCAGCCAAAAAATTCAGGGTAGCTATTAAACGAACTAAGTATTTTTACTCTTGTTAATTTTTTTTTGAAATTTTTCTTATAAGTGATCTAAAGATTCCCTGTTAGTGTTTTACAGAAGTGTTGCTTTGAGAACACAACATGGGTTTATTCAATATAATAAGTCATCACCTACAAGACAGAATAATACAGATCCCAATTAATAAAAAGATAAATAATTATAAAGTTATTGACATTAAAGCCCAGTACTCTTAATAAAAGGCTGTTAAAATTTATTTGCTGGATGTTTAAGATTAGTATTTAAAATTAAAGTTAAATGAAAAGGGACAAGAAGACCAATATTTGTCTCTTGCCCTCTGAGTCAGTCTGAATCCAGGATACAGGGGCTTCTCTAAAGAGGCTTGCAACTCTGAGCCACATAACCACCTGATTAGGGAGAAAATGAGAACATTGGAGAACCAAATTTAAATCAGTTCATTTGTTTTGAAGAGGAGAGTCATCAGAGAAGGGAGACATCCCTGATGCTTCCGAGGGAAGGCACATGGTCAAGCTTGACCAGGACCCACCTAGCACAAATGGCACTAGCAGAACTGAGAAGCTGCTCTCAAGTTTCCCCAGGACTGACTCCCATAAAAGCTCAGCTGACTGTTAACATTAGATAGAAACAAAAGTCAGTTTGACTGCTTCATCTTAAACACTTAGCAAAGACAGTTGAAAGCAAAATAAAGCCATTCTTGGGCATTTTAAATAATAATAATCATCATCATCATCATAATAATAATATTTTAAGGTATACCCTTTATGTTAGCCTCCCAAAATAAGTAAGACTGGAAAATACAAAGAAGGATTCTCAGACAGGAATGCCTGATAACTATAAAAAGAGACTATCAAGAGGAGCTGCCAGAGGCAGAAGATTTTAGTTTAAGGCCTACAGATATTCGTAACCTACACAGGTAGGCTTGGTATTTGCTAGTATGATTATCCAGCCCTGAGTAACAGAATTAAATGTTTCTCTATTAGACACAGAGGTCATACTAGTAAAAGGATTTTGCAAAACCTGATGACATTAAATTATTAAACTGTAACTTATGGGGAGGGACAACTGTAACACTAAAAGTTAAATATTAAGTTTACAGTCCTGATAACTGGGGATATTAAAGACTGGTGAGGGAACTTCTATACAGTGACATGTTCCAGCTGCTGCAACATTTATTCAGTACTCAGGGTTTTTGTTTCTCTCATAGACGAACCTATCCCCAGATGACTTTACAACCTGTTCTTCCCCAACAAATCTTTAAACCGAACTGACTTCTAAAAGGCAACTCATGTCCCTCAACTGACTTCTAAAAGACAACTCATGTCCCTCACGCCGTGCCCCCTCACGTCACCCTCTCTCAGCTCAGAAGACGCCAAAATGTCTGATGCCTGTTTTCTTACAACAATGGAGCCAAAAAATAAATAGTCTATCAATATAAGTAGGTTATTAAGTCAGGTAAAATCAGGAATCCAGTTTTGGGTGAGTTCTAAAAATTTGGAGACTGTTACCTGAGGGATTAAAATTCCCTCAGTGCTCTTCCCCTACCCTATCAAAAATTTGAAAGGGACACATTAGAAAGGGGGGAATGATAGACTCATCCTGATCTTTTATTAAAATTGGGAGCCATCTTTCCACAAAGCCATGAAAAGATAATTTTGGCTTAACTATAAATTACTGCAAATTCTGAACCTGCTTGGAATGCATGCCAGTGCCTTGAACTCAGCCATGCCTGACTCTCTGACCAGATAGCCGTCCTCTCTGAAACTTTAGTGACACCTCATAAATATTGGCCTTCCCTGGCCAGAAAACGACCCTCTCTGAGGCTCTAATGGTCCTCATAAATTCTGATGTAGGGGCCAGCAAACGAAAATATGAACTACCATTAGTGTGATGCTTGTCAGAGATCTGTTATCTGTAACTGAAGTTTTGTGTAACTTTCTGGGCCATAAAGCTTGGCTGTGGGGTTGCTGTCTTGTTCCCGCATTTTGCATGGGAGATGCAGCCCAACCAGTAGAAATAATAAGATTTCTTTAATTATATTTTAATTGGAGTCAGTGGTCTTTTCTTGCATCCTGGTCTAACAGGTAAACACTCCACAAACATGGAGCTCTGCCGGACTAAAGACTTCTTGAGAAACTGCCTCTGAGTTTGGGCACTTGAAATATATGTTTTTGTCAGGAGCTTTAGCTTACTTTCTAGTGAGATCATCAAAACTGTATCTGCATTTATGTGACCTGTAGGACATAGTTTCTTATTTTCCAAAGGACATAAGGCAGCAGTGCTGAATTCACTCTTTTTAGGTAAACTGTGGCCACTTAAGGCTAACTGTCTCCCCGTGTGGACTGTGAAGCCATTTGGTCATCCTCCACTTTTTGTGGTGTTTCTTGCTACTGCACTAGGAGTTTGGTATTTGCTTAACGAAATACAATGAGTTCAAATGGCACCCAGTGCTGGAGGGAGTTCTCTCATGTGTGGTGGGTCAGGGTCTTCAGGAGAATGCACCAACCAGGATTCTA
This sequence comes from Callospermophilus lateralis, assembly GCF_048772815.1. NCBI lineage: Eukaryota > Metazoa > Chordata > Mammalia > Rodentia > Sciuridae > Callospermophilus > Callospermophilus lateralis. The sequence continues at coordinate 129,493,778 of NC_135313.1, read as the reverse complement.
TCCCACATAGATTGACCACTTGACCATAGCAACCTGATTCTGAACATTGCCCTGAAATCTCCATATAAAAACATGCCTTTTTATGGAGAGGTTTCAGACTTATAAGGTTCTGGTGGATGCACCATGTAAGTCACAAGCCATATGGAAGCCATTGGCAGATCCACATGGCCCCACCAGAGATGTTTTATCACACACCTGCACACCACCACTCTAGGCCCACTATTCACTAGGCACCAACTTACTGGCATTTCTGTTCTACACCATTTTAATAAAACCCAGTCAATGAAGGCACTCTCTGGTACACTCATGGTCAGCAACAGTACATCAATAGGTTCTCCAGTGCCACCTGGTTAGGGGAATGTCAAAAATTTCATGGTATTTATCTAGCAATTTTTCAAGGATGAAGTTGGAGGCACTGTGGGTTTCAATTCATTTAGGGAACATTAAATGGTGAGGAAGCTCATTTCAATGAAAGCTCTGGAGAATTCTCACAGGCAATTCTTCCCAAAGAGTGGCCAAAAGGTCACATGAAGCCAGGCCCATTGAGGTCTATAATGTAAGATCCATGTGTGTTTTGACTCTCAACTATTACTGCCAAGTCTTTCTAAATTAAATCATGTGATATCCTGGCTGAGATTCCCAGTGATCTGTGGAGAGCCACCCTGAGCCTAGATCTCAGTTTCCAAGGGCGACTTTCATACGTGGCCTCCTAAAATCCCAACACAATTCATGGGAATACTTCTCTGAGGTCAGTTCCAGAACTCAGTCTCTAAGGGGAATCACAGCAGAGTTCAAGACCAGGTGGACCCATTCATCTATTCCAACCACCACACAAATGACCACAGTTGAAACCAAAACACTTTCACATGACCCTCATCTTTGGCCATAGAGACACTCTTCATAACCTCTAGCTGCAGGTTTCCATGAGGTGCACAACCCAAGACTGTATTCAAAATATGCACCCTCGCCCTTTTTTGCCTAAATTCAGGGTGGCCTGGACACCCTTCCTGTGAACCAGGAGTGATCAAATAGGCCTGCCCTTAATACTGCTCTGCTTCTCCATTTTGACTCTTACTGACTGTCGGGTATAGATTCTTTGTGTGAATTGGAGTCATAAGGAAATCCAAGCACCTATTTCCTAGCTTCTGCAGGGGTTTGAAGAACTCATTTGACCCAAAGAATATCTATTCTCACTTGATAGGAGTCAGGACGTAAAGAGGAAGGCAAGAGACTTCATTCACATTGACTTCTCTTTTGGTAATTTTGGTTTTGTATTCACACATAGGATATTTCTGTAGATCCATCAGGTGCTGAGAATCTAAGCCACAGCCTCAAACAGGGCCAAGGGGCTGATTCAGACACATCCCTTTCCAAGAAATTAAGCACAGAGCCACAGGTGATGCCCATTTATTTCCATTTGAAAACTGTTTTCTTCAGGCTTCACAAAGGGTGGCCTGAGGCAAAGACCTTCCTGACATTCAGGGCAACAGAACAGTAGGTAAGCAAAAGGCCCAAAGCAGGGTTTCTCCACTGAGACTTTCCTGGTCACACTGATATCTGAGTTCTCTGAGATATTCCCATTGCCTTCAGCTTTCCAGTACATGACCGTGTAACAAAGCTTGGAGGTGGTTTATATCTTGGACACAAAACCATGACCCTATTCAGGAGAGTGGCCAGAATTCAAAAAGAAAACTGGAGCTTAGGAAGTTAATAAGTGTTGCCTATTCATAAGGCAAGCCACAGTCCATTCATCAATTGGGCAGGATGAATGCTGGAAAGCTTTCTACTAGACAGGACAATCCATTGATGCATTCTCTTTTCAAATGTCGACAACCATGGACACAGTGGGATACAGAGATAGAAACCCTCACCTTGTCAAATGACATTCTAGAAGCACTCCACTCCAAACCAAACAATCTGCCTTTCCTACCTATTCTCAGAACATGAGACAAAACCACAAACTCACACCCACACCCACAAAGGTAACTCCTTCCCTAAAGCAGGTCTGTGAGTATTTGGACTGTCCTCTGACTGGTGAGCCATATTATGATCCACCAAAATATTCTGTCCTTTCTCAGATCTGGTCTCCTTGGCCAACCTGTGAAGTTTTCAGTAGACAGCGGTGAACCACTACCTGCTTTCTCAGGAAAGGCCCCTCTTCGGAGCTCTCCTGGCATTTCGCCATCCTCACATCAGTAGGTAGCAAGAAAGTCTGACTCTGTCCTTGGTATTACCAAACATGTGAGCCCGTTGGAACTGGGACAGGGACTGGCTCTTGGTGCCTGGCTTCCTGGATTCCAAATTCAGAGAGTTTCATCACCAAGGAAGTGAGGTAGTTCACTTCTTTCAGGAACTGAATGAGGTCACTGCCTTGGCAACCACATTGTCCTAACAGTTGCTTTCAAGTGTCCCATGACATGGAGGATGCATCTAATACCTCTGACACTTTCACAATTTAGAATGATATATCAAACATTGGCACCCGAAAAGAACTCTCCAAACAGGCCTGGTTTTGTCAATCTTCTCTACATTAAGAACATAGATGCTGGTTCAGTCACATCCCTTCATCCTGAACAAGATGTTTGCCATGGAAGATGACTTTTGCTCTCTCAAGTCCTTCATATCTGCCTACATCTCCTCAAAAGATCATTCTGCATGGACCTTTGAGGTTCTCAATAGGTGGAAGATCCCCTACATTCCAGTATTGTAAGACCAACTCTGTTGCTGCTCTTCTGTAAAGTTAGATTGAGGGAACAGTGTGTGGTTTGGGTTAATAACATGTTCAATTTGGGGTAGGAAACATTCTGTGGAATATATAATGGCACTGGGAACCTGCGATATTTACAAGAATATACAGGTGAAATATAAATATGAAAATAGAAATCTAGGTAAGATTTGAAGCCCAAAAGGGCATTGGGGCCTTGAATGGGATACTTAGATTTGAAATATATTCTGCACAGATGTCTCAGATAAATCTATATAGAATGATATGATTGAATGTCGAAGAGAACATCCAGTCAAAAACGGATAGTCGGTAGGATAAGGAAGATATTCGGTAGGTATAGAAAGAAGAGTGAATATAGGATTTGGACCAAAAGTCCTTTAGCAATAAGGTTACACGTAGACAGTGAATGTAAATGTCAGCACATATAAAGAGTCAGTCACAATGATGAACTGGGGAAAATATGTAGGAAAGCAGATATCACTAGAGACTTCAGGAAATCTGGCAATGTATAAAGTGAGAGATAGGTTTAGACATTTTCAACAGACTTGAGGTTGAAAATATAATCTTAAGAAGAAAGAAATATATAGTCACCCATAGGATTGACATTTGAGCACATTAGGCAACGTGAACATGGATGTTTTTAATAATCCATGCTCACTTTCTTTAAGGCATTGGTATAATCATAAGAGTAAACTTTGCTTTTTGTGTCCAATCATTACTGTAATAAAATGTATATGTAGATCAGGTGACATGAGTATTATTTCCACCATTTCTGGGATCGATATTTTGAAAACATGTAAAGTAGTTTGGGGGTACAAATAGGTGTACCCTGTGTCTATGTATATAGAGATAATGCCTGAATAGGCCATACTGTGAATAAATAATAGAAATGTTTCCTACTTTAAATAATGGATTGAATTGATATTTGAAAATATACACAAAATCTTATATTGATGTACAATCATTTATTCCATCCAGTTATATATCTAATGGTAATATTAGGGTTATGGTTTATCAAGAAAAGTGTATAAGTTTTGCTTCAAAAGTGATTGTGGAAATCGTAAATAATGTGTTTGGAAAGAAGTCTCATGAAAAGACAAGTCAAGAAACCTGGAGGAATACATGTGTTCTGAAGCAGGAAGTGATTGAAAGTGAAACAAATGCCTATAAATCTATGAACTTGTGGATGAAATATATATCTTATGATGTGCATAAACTGAAGAAATATGAATGTGCCAGTTTTGAATGAAAATGAACGACAACATACACATCATGTCCCATAGGTGTCTACTTGCGTTGATGTTAAACTAGGTAAGTTACTGTAGAAATATTAGGTTTTTTATGCACCATTCACCGAAGTTAGTTTTCAGTACTAGGAAACAAATATGTAATTCAGGTGGATGACTATTTCTGAGAATAATCTGTGAAAAGTTGATTATAAATTCACATATATGAAAATGAATGAATTTAGGGAGTATAAATAAGACACATATATTTCTTATTTTGAAAAATCTGGAGAATATACACACACACACACACACACACACACATTAAATAGTAGCAATATATATGCCAATCGAAATTCATCATGAAATATATATCATCTACAAATCAAAAAATATTCATTTTACTTAATATGGATTAATGTATAATGTTGTTCTACTAGGAAGATCACTCATTGGTTGAAATTTCAGTTTCAGCATGGATTAGGAGAAGTGATCTCTTCTCACAATTTGTATCTGCCAAGTCAGCCACCTAACAAGAATGTACGTGTGATACCAGGTAGGATTCTATATGTGCATATAAAAATACATGTGCTGAATAGGCTACAGAGAAAGGGAGAGAGGAATACACGTATTTGTTCACTTTAAAAGCACATGGACAATTATTTCCACAAAAATTTGACTCAGTTTATAACTCCTACCGTATATAATGCAAAATGCAAGTTCAACTATACACTATGCCTCCTCTGAACTGCTTGTATTTCTATTCTGTTTGGTTAGTTTTCTAAATCATATTAGAATTAATAGTCAGAGTCTAGTAGGGTATGGGTTAGTGTCAGGGATTAGTATTCCAAATGGAAAATTGGTATTGAATCCTATGTGTATGCAATATGGGCTACACAAAAATCTTCCCACTCTCATCCAGAACAATGCCATGACATTACCTTCGACACAAGTAAGACACAATTAGAGGAGAAGAGATAGAAATTCTGTGAATACAAATCTGGAATGGAATATGCTCAGGAGTTCAAAAACTTGGAGGTGGTAGAAGAGTTTCCAAAAGTAAGGGACAAGGTAAACACTCCACAAACATGGAGTTCTGCTGACTTAAAGACTTCTTAAGAAACTGTCTCTGAGGTTGGGCACTTGAAATATATGTTATTGTCAGTAGCTTCAGCTTCCTTAGTATTGACACCATCAAAGCTAGGTCTGCATCTATGTGACCTGGAGAAGGGGTTTCTTATTTCCAATGAACATGAGGCAGCAGTGCTTAATTTGCTCTTTGTAGGTAAAATATTTCGTCTGGGAGCTAAGTGTCTCCCCGTGTGGACTCTGAAGCCATTTGGTCATCCTCCACTTTTTGTGGTGTTTCTTGCTGCTGCACTGGGATTTTGGTGTTTGCTTCAAGAAATACAAGGAGTTCATCTGGGACACAGTGCTAGAGGGAGTTCTGTCACGTGTGGTGTGTCAGGGTCTGCAAGATAATGTACCAATCAGGCTTCTATCCCACATAGCTTGCCCCCTTGACTATAGAAACCTGATTCTGAACATTTCCCTGAAACTTCTCCATATAATAAGAAACATTTACATATAAGGGTCTGCTAGCTGCACCATGTCATTCACAAGCATTTGGAAGACAATAGAAGATCCACATGGCCCAACCACAGATTTTTTATCACACACCTTCACACCACTGCTCAAGGCCCACTACTCAGCAGGCTTCAACTTACTGGCATCTCTGTTCTACACCATTTGTATAAAACCCACTCAATCAAGGCACTGTCTGGTATACTCATGATCAGCAACAGGATATCAAAAGATTCTCCATTGCCACCTGATCATGGGAATTTCAAAAATTTCATGGTTTTTATCTAGCCACTTTTCAAGGATGAAGTTGGAGGAACTGTGGGTTTCACTTCATTCAGGAACCATTAAATGGTGTGGAAGCTCATTTCAATGAAAGTTCTGGAGAATTCTCACAGGCAAGGCTTCCCAAAGTGTGGCCAAAAGATCAAATGAAATCAGGCCCATTGATTTCTCCAATGTTTGGTCCATGTGTGTTTTGATTGTCAACTATGGCTACCAAGTGTTTCAGCATAAAATCAAGTGATATTCTTGCTGAGATTCTCAGTGCTCTGTGGAAAGCCATCCTGGGCCTAGATCTCAGGTTTCAAGGGTGAATCTCATGCATGACCTCCAACAATTCCAACACAATTTATGGCAATACTTCTATGAGGTCAGTTCCAGAACTCAGGCTCTAAGGGGAATCACACCAGAGTTCAAGCTGATGTGGAACCAGTCATCTCTTCCAACCACCACACAAATGACCACAATTAAAACAAAACAAAAAAAACCCCACGTGGCACTCATCTTCTACCATATAGAAACAGATCAGAACCTCTGGCAGGAGGTTTCCATAAGGGGTGCAGCCCAAGAGAGTGTCCAAAATAAGCTCCCTTTGCCCTAATTTGGCTAATGTCAGGGTGGGCTTTACACCCTTCCTGTTAACCAGGAGTGATCAAATATGCCTGCCCTTAATACTGCTTTGCTTCTCCAATTTGAGGCATACTGGCTGTCGGGTATAGATTCTTTGTGTGATTTGGAGTAATGGGAAAACTCAAGCACCTATGGGCTAGCCTCTGCATAGCTTTGAAGAACTCATTAGACCCAAAGTATCTCTATTCTCACTTGATGGAAGTCAGGAACCTTATTGAAGAAGGCAAGAAACTTCATCCACAATGACTGCTTTTTTGGCCAATTTGGTTTTGGATGGACACATGGGATCTTTCTTTGGATCCATCACGTTCTGAGAATCTAAGCCACAGCCTCACACAGGGCCAGAATGCTGATTCAGACACATCCTTTTCCAAAGCAATTAAGCCAAGATCCACAGGTGATGCCCATTCATTTCCATTTCAAATCTGTTTTTTTTTCAGGCTTCACAAAGTTGTGGCCTGAGGGAAAGAACTTCCTGACATTTAGGGCAACAGAACCATCGATAAGCAAATGCCCCAAAGCAGGGTTTCTCCACTGAGACTTTCCTGGTCACACTGATATCTGAGTTTTCTGAGATGCTAGCCATTCCCTTCAGCTATCTAGTACAGGGCCGGCCATGTCACAGAGTTTGAAGATGGTACATAAATCCATGAGCGTATTCTGGAGAGTGGCCAAAATTCAGGAAGAAATAAGGAACTTTGGAAGTTAGTAGGTGTTGCCCATCCATAAGGCAAGCCAAAGTCCATTCATAAATTGGGCAGTACGAATGAAGATATTTACTAGAGAGGACACATCAATTGATGCATTCTCTTTTCTAATGTCTACAACCACAGACACAGTGGGATACACAGACGTAGAAACATCGCATTGTCAAACCACTTACTAAAAACAGTCCACTCCAAATCAAACAAACCGCATTTCCTACTTATTCTCAAAGCATGAGACAATACCACAAACTCACACCCACACCCACAAAGCACCTCCTTCCCCCAAGTAGGTCTTTGATTATCCGGAGTTTCCTCTGACTGGTGGGCCATAGTATTTTCCCCCGAAATTGCCTGTACTTTCTCAGATCTGGTTTCTTTGCCAACTCTTTTAAATAGTCAGGAGCTAGTGGTGAACCGCTACCTGCTTTCACAGGAAACACCCGTCTTCATAGCTTTCCTGCATTTGGCCATCCTCACATCAGTAGGTACCAAAAAAAACTGACACTGTCCTTGGTAAATCCAATCAAGTGAGCCAACTGGGACTGGGAGTGGGACTGGCTCTGGGTACCTGGATTCCTGGATGCCAAGTTCAGAGAGTTGCATTACCAAGGAAGTGAGGTGAGGTCACTTCCTTCAGGAACTGAATAAGGTCACTGCTTGGCAACCACTTTGTCCTAACAGTTGCTTCCAAGGGTCCCATAAAAAGGAGGCTGCCTCAATTCCTGTGACATTTTCACATGTTTGAATGGTTTATCAACCATTGGCCCCCAGGAACAGCTCTCCACACCTGCCTGGTTTGGTCCATCTTCTCTACATTAAGAAGAGAGAGGCTGATTCAGACACAACCCTTCATCCTAACCAGGTTGTTTGAGATGGAAGATGACTTTTACTCTCTCAGGTTCTTCATATCTGTATACATGTTTTCCAGGGATAATTTCTGCATGGACCTTTGAGGTTCTCAGTGGGTGGAAAATTCCCTACATTCCTGTATTGTAAGACCAACTCTAATCCAGCTCTTCTGTAAAGTTAGATTGATAGAACAGTGTATAGTTAGGGTTAATAACAAGTTTGATTTGGGTTAGGAATCATTCTGTGGGATGAATAATGGTATTGGGTACCTGAGATACTTACAAGAATATATAGGTTAAATATAAGTATGAAAACAGAAATCTAGGTAAGATTTGAAGCCCAGAAAGTCATTGGGCCCTTGATTGGGATACTTAGCTTGAATTATGTTCTGCACAGATGTCTCAGATAAATTGATATACAATGGCATAGGAACTTGTACCTTGGATGATTGAATGTAGAAGAGAACATCCACTCAAACAGACATAGTCAGAAGGATCAGGAAGATAGTCAGTAAGTATCGGACAAATATTGAGTATAGGATTTGGACCAAAAGTTCTTTAGCAATAGGGTTTCGGTTAGAGACTGAATTTCTTAGGAAGAAACAAATATGTAGTCACCAATAGGATTGACATTTAATAGCGTTAGGCAACCTGGACATGGATGTTTTTAGTAATCCATGTTCACTTTCTATTTAGGCTTTGGTATAATCATAAGTGTGAGCTTTGCATTTGGTGTCCAGAATATTACTGTGATTAAATGTGTATGTAGATCAGGTGACATGAGTATTTCATACACCATTTCTGAGAGCAATATTCTGAAGACGTATAATTTTGTATTGGGGGTACAAAAAGGTGTACCCTGTGTCTATGAATACAAAGAAAATGCATGAATAGGCCATTCTGTGAATAAATAATATAACTGGTTCCAACTTGAAATAATGGATTGAATTGAAATGTGAAAATATTTAAGAAATCTTATATTAATATACAATAATTCATTTCAACCCATTATACATCTAATGGCAATATGAGGATTATGGTTTCTCATAAAGAGTGTGTGAGCTTTGCTTTAAATTGATTATGGAAATCGAAAATAATGTGTTTGCAGAGAAGTCTCATGAAAAGACGAAACCTGGAGGAATACATGTGTTCTGAAGCAGGAAGTGATTGAAAGTGATACAAATTCCTATAAATTTGCGAAATTGTGGATGAAATATGTGTCCTATGATGTGCATAAACTTAAGAAATAGTAATGTACCAGTGTTGAATAAAAATGACCATCAAAATACACATCATGTCCCATAGGAATCTACATGCATTGATGTTAAACTGGGTCAGTTACTGTAGAAATATTAGAATTTCAATGCACGAATCACTGAAGATAGTTTTCAGTACTAGGAAACAAATATGTTTTTCAGGTGGATGAATATTTCCGAAAATAATCTTGTGAAAATTTGAATATAAATCCACTTACATGAACATAAATGAATTTTAGAAGTGTATTTAAGACACATATATTTCATATTTTGAAAAATCTGGAGACTACATACATATATATATATATATATATATATATATATATATATACACAAAACACACACACAGACAATAAAATGTAGCAATATATGCGCCATTTGAAATTCATCATGAAATGTATATAATCCACAGATGCAAAAATATATATTTTACAGAACATGGATTTATGTATAATTTTGTTCTACTAGGAAGCTGACCCATAGGTTGAATATTCAGTTCCTACAGCATTTAGGAGGAATGATCTCTTCTCATAATTTGTATTTGCCGATGCAGCCACCTCACAAAAATGTAGGTGTGATACCAGGTAGCATTCTATATGTGCATAAAAAATACATGTGTTGAATAGGCTACAGAAAAAGGGAGACAGGAATTCACATATTTGTTAACTTTAAAAACACATTGAGAGGGGGAGGGGCAGAGCCGCCAATTGCTCCTGTAAGGTAGGCGGACCTGCGGACCCATGGGCAGAACAAGTCCAGAGACCCGCCAGCTTGGAAAACCCATCGCCTTTGTTTCAGGAGGGGCAGATCCGCTGCCCGCCTGCAAGGTAGGCAGACCTGTGACCCACAGGAAGGAACAGGCCCAGCAATCTGCGGAGGGTCAGGGACGCCCCGCGTGCCTGCATGGTAGGTGGACCTGCGACCACCGACAGACCAGGCCTATGGCCCACCAGCATGGTAGACACATCTTCCCATTTGGGGGAGGGGCAGAGCCGCCATCCACGCCGGCATAGTAGACGGACCTGCAAACGACAGACAGATGAGGCCCAGTGGCCCGCGGATGGTCAGAACTGCCGCCCGCTCCTGCAAGGTAGGCCAATCTGTGACCCAGTGGCAGAACAGGCCCAGCGCCAGCAGAGGGGCAGAGCTGCCGCTCACGCCTTCAAGGTAGGCGGACCTGCTTTCGACCAGCAGAACAGGCCCAGCGTCCTGCTGGTGTGGTAGGCACATTGCCCCAAATGTAGGAGGGGTAGAGCCGCCGCCCGTGCCTGCGAGGGAGACTTTGCAACTATACAAGAGCAATATAAATATATAGGGGAAAAATTCAATAACACAACAGTTTCACCAAGCAGAAAGAAACGCGAACAGCATGAAAAGAAATGGAAAGAAAGGACCACAAGCAATGCAGTTAAAGTCAACGTTAGAAGAGGTAATATCTGCAGCTGATGGAATGTCAGATAAAGAATTCAGGATATACATGCTTCAGATAATCTGGAATCTCAGAAAAGACATAAGAGAGCAAAATCAGACAATGAAAGATCACTTTGACAATGAATTACATAAACAAATAAAAGAAGCAGAAGATCAACTATACAGGGAGATGAGGTTATAAAATAAAAATAAAAAAACAGAAATCCTAGAAATGCAGGAAGCAATAAACCAACTTGAAAACTCAATTGAGAATACTACCACTACACTTAGAAGATAAAACATCAAACAATGAAAACAAAGTATTTCAACTTGAAAAGAACATAGACAGCTCAAAAAAAAAATGTGCACCATGATCAAGTAGGATTCATCCCTGGTATGCAAGGCTGGTTCAATATACAGAAATCTATAAATGTTACTCCCCACATCAATAGACTTAAAAATAAGAACCATATGATCATCCCAATAGATGCAGAAAAAGCATTCGACAAAGTACAGCATCCCTTTATGTTCAAAACTCTAGAAAAACTAAGGATAATAGGAACATACCTCAATATTGTAAAAGCAATCAATGCTAAGACTCAGATTAGCATCATTCTGAATGGAGAAAAATTGAAGGCATTCCCTCTAAAATCTGGAACAAGACAGGGATGCCCTCTCTCACCACTTCTGTTCAACATAGTTCTCGAAACACTGGCCAGAGCAATTAGACAGATGAAAGAAATTAAAGGCATAAAAATAGGAAAAGTAGAACTTAAATTATCACTATTTTTAGATGACATGATTCTATACCTAGCAGACACAAAAGGTTCTACAAAGAAACTATTAGAGCTAATAAATGAATTCACCAAAGTGACAGGATATAAAATCAGCATGCATAAATCAAAGGCATTCCTATATATCAGCGAAAAATCCTCTGAAATGGAAATGAGGACAACCAAGCCATACACAATATCCTCCGAAAAAATAAAATACTTGGGAATCAACCTAACAAAAGAGGTGAAAGACTGATACAATGAAAACTACAGAAAACTAAAGAGAGAAATTGAAGATCTTAGAATATGGAAAAATATACCCTGTTCATGGATAGGCAGAACTAACATAATCAAAATGGCGATATTACCACAAGTTCTCTAGAGGTTTAATGCAATTCCAATCAAAATCCCAATGGCATTTCATGTAGAAAAAGAGAAAGCAATCATGAAATTCATATGGAAAAATAAAAGACCCAGAATAGCAAAAACAATGCTAAGCAGGAAGTGTGAATCTGGCGGTATAGCCATTCCAGACTAGAAACAATACTACAGAGCAATAGTAACAAAAAAAAGCATGGTACTGGTAGCAAAACAGGCAGGTGGACAAATGGTACAGAATATAAGACACAGAAACCAATCCACAAAACTACAACCATGTTATATTTGATAAAGGGGCTAAAAGCATGCAATGGAGGAAGGATAGCATCTTCAACAAATGGTGCTGGGAAAACTGGAAATCCATATACAACAAAATTAAACTTAATCCCTTTCTCACGCCATGCACAAAATTTATATCAAAATGCATCAAGGAGCTTGATATCAAATCAGAGACACAGCATCTGATAGAAGAAAAAGTTGGCTAAGATCTACATACTGTGGTTTCGGGGTCCAAATTTATCAATATTACTCCCATTGCACAAGAGTTAATAACTAGAATCAACAAATGGAACTTAAAAGTTTTTTCTCAGCAAAAGAAACAATAGAGAGGTAAATAGGGAGCCTACAACCTGGGAACAAGTCTTTACTCCTCTCACTTCAGATAGAGCCCTAATATCCAGAGTATACAAAGAACTAAAAAAATTAGACAATATGAAAACAAATAACCCAATCAACAAATGGGCCAAGGACCTGAACAGACACTTCTCAGAGGAGGACATACAATCAGTCAATAAGTACATGAAAAAATGCTCACAATCTCTAGGAGTCAGAGAAATGCAAAACAAACCCACCCTAAGATACAATCTCACTGCAGTAAGATTGGCAGCCATTATGATGTCAAATGACAACAAGTGCTGGCAAGGATGTGGGGAAAAGTGTACACCTGTACATTGCTGGTGGGACTGCAAATTGGTGCAGCCAATTTGGAAAGCAGTATGGACTTTTCTTGGAAAGCTGGGAATGGAACCACCATTTGACCCAGCTATTCCCCTTCTCTGTCTGTTTCCTAAAGACCTAAAAAGATCTTGCTACAGGGACACTGATAAATTGATGTTTATTGCAGCACAATTCACAATAGCAAGACTGTAGAACCAAACTCGATGCCCTTCAAAAGATGAATGGATAAAAAAAAAAGGTGGCATTTATACACAATGGAGTATTACTCTGCATTAGAAAATGACAAAATCATACAATTTGCAGAGAAATGGATGGCATTATAATAGATTATGCTAAGTGAAGATAGCCAAACCCTAAAAAACAAATGCCAAATGTTTTCTTTGATATAAGGAGAGTAAGTAAGAACAGAGATGGGAAGTGGAGCATGAGAAGAAGATTAACATTATACAGGGGTGAGAGGTGGGAGGGAAAAAGAAAGAGAAGTGAAATTACATGGAAATGAAAGGAGACCCTCATGGTTATAAAAAATTAAATACAAGAGGAAGTGAGGTGAAAGGGAAAAAAAACAAGGGGAAGAAAGGAATTCCAGTAGATGGGGAAGAGAGTGAAGATTGGAGGGGAGGGAATGGGAGATAGTAGAGGATAGGAAAGGCAGCAGAATACAACAGACACTAGTATAGCAATATGTAAAACATTGGATGTGTAACCGATGGGATGCTGCAAACTGTATACGGGGAAAAATGGAACTTCATAACCCAATGAATCAAAGTGTGAAATATGATATGTCAAGAACTATGTAATTTTTTGAAGAACCAACAATAAAAAATAAAGGAAAAAAACATGGAGAACTATTTCAATTAAAAATTGACCAGAATTATAACACCTACCATTTATAATGCAAAAGTCAAGTCCAACTATACAGCATGCCTCCTCTGAACTTCTTATATTTCTATTCTGTTTTGGTTATTTTTCTCCATCATATTAGGATTAGTAGTCAGAGGCTAGTAGGTTATGTGTTCAGGTCAGGAATTCAGTATTTCGAAAGGAAAATAGGAAAATGAATCCAATGTGTACGCAAATATGTGCTACACAAAAATCTTCTCACTCTCATTCAGAAGAATGCCTTAACATTACCTTCACCCCAAGTAAGACACAATTAGAGGAGAAGAGTTAGAAATCTGTGAATACATATCAGGAATGGAAAATGTTCAGGAATTCACAAGCTTGGAGGTAGTAGATGAGTTTCCAAATGTAAGGGACAGGGTAAACACTCCACAAACATCGAGCTCTGCTGGCCAAAAGACTTCTTGAGTAACTGCCTCTGAGTTTGGGCACTTGAAATATATGTTGTTGTCAGGAGCTTTAGCTTCCTTTTTAGTGAGACAATCAAAGCTGGGTCTGCATCTATTTGACCTGGTGGACATGGTTTCTTATTTTCCAATGAACATGACACAGCAGTGATGAATTCTCTCTTTGTAGGTAAACTATGGCCACTGGGGGCTAAGTGTCTCCCTTTGTGGACTGTGAAGTCATTTGGTCATCTTCCACTTTTTGTGGTGTTTCTTGCTGCTTCACTAGGGGTTTTCTATTTGCTTCCCGACATACAAGAAGTTCAATTGAGACACAGTGCTGGAGGGACTCCTGTAACGTGTGGTGGGTCAGGGTCTGCAGGAGAATGCACCAACCAGGCTTCTATCCCACATTGCTTGCCTCTTTGACCATAGCAACTTGATTCTGAACATTGCCCTGAAAACTCTCCATATAAAAAGATGGCATTACATACAAAGGTCTGCTGGCTGCACCATGTAAGTCACAAGCATTTTGAAGCCAATGTAATATCCACATGACCCCACCACAGATGTTTTTTCACACACCTGCACACCACTGCTATAGGCCCACTACTCTGCAGGCTCCAACTTCCTGGCATCTCTGTTCTACACCATTTTCAAGAAACCCACTGAAACAAGGCACTGTCTGGTACACTCATGATCAGCAACAGGACATCCAAAGTTTCTCCAGTGCCACCTAGTCATGGGAATTTCAAAAATTTCATGGTTTATATCTAGCCATTTTTCAAGAATGAAGTTGAAGGCACTGAGTGTTTCACATTCATCCAGGAACCATAAAATTTGAGGAAGATCATTTCAATGAAAGCTCTGGAGAACTCTCACAGGGAATTCTTCCCAAAAGGGGCCAAAAGGGCACACGAAGCCAGGCCCTTTGAGGTCTACAATGTGAGATCCATGTGTGTTTTTTCTCTAACAATGGCTGCCAAGTCAGTCAGATTAAAATTCTGTGATATCCTGGCTGAGATTCCCAGTGCTCTGTGGAAAGTCAGCCTGGGCTTAGATCTCAGTTTCCAAGGGCGACTCTCATGCGTGGCCTCCTAAAATCCCAACATAATTCATGGCAATACTTCTCTGAGGTCAGTTCCAGAACTCAGTCTCTAAGGGGAATCACACCTGAGTTCAATCCAAGGTGGACCCAGTCATCTCTTCAAAATGCCACACAAATAACCACAATTAAAGCCAAAACACCCCCACATGGCCCTCATCTTCTTCCATATATACACACATCATAAGCACTGGGTGATGACTTCCATGAGGTGCGCAGCCCTAGACAGTATCCAAAATAAGCTCCCTTGCCCCTCATTTGCCTAAAGTCAGGGTGGCCTGGACACCCTTCCTGTGAACCTTGAGTGATCACATAGGCCTGCTGTTAATACTGCACTGATTCTCCAATTTGAGGCCTAGGGACTCTGGGGTTTAGATTCTTTATGTGAATTGGAGACATGAGAAAACTCAAGCACCTCTGGGCTAGCCTCTGCAGGGCTTTGAAGAACTCATTTGACCCTAAAGATCCTGATTCTCACTTGATGGGTGTCAGAATCCTTAGAGGAAGGTGAGAGACTTCAACCACAATTACTGCTTTTTTGGCCATTTTGATTTTGGATACACAGGAGATCTTTCTTTTGATCCCTCAGATGCTGAGAATCTAAGCCTCATTCTCACAGAGGGCCTAGAGACTGATTCAGACACATCCCTTACTAAAGCAATTAAGCAAAGAGCCACAGGTGATGCCCATTCATTTCCATTTGAAAACTGTTTTCTTCAGGTTTCACAAAGGGGTGGCCTGAGGCAAAGACCTTCCTGACATTCAGGGCAACAGAACAATAGGTAAACAAAAGGCCCAAAGCAGGTTTTCTCCATTGATACTTTCCTGGTCACACTCATATCAGAGTTTTCTGAGATGCTCGCCATTTCCTTCAGCTATCCAGGACGTGGCCATGTCACACAGCTTGGAGGTGATGAATATCTTGGACACAAAACCATGAGCCTATTCTGGAGAGTGCCCAAAATCTTGGAAGAAAACAGGAACTTAAGAAGATAGCAGGTGTTGCCCATCGATAAGTGAAGCCTCAGTCCATTCATAAATTGGGCAGTATGAATCCTGGGAAGCTGTCTACTAGACAGGACTCGTCCATTGATGCATATTCTTTTCTAATGTGTACAACCAGCACACAGTGGGATACACAGACATAGAACACTCTCCTTGTCAAACGACTTACTAGAAACAGTTCCCTGAAAACCAAACAAACCACCATTTCTACCTCTTCTCAGAACATGAGACAAAACCACAAACCCACACCCACAGCAACAAAGACACCTCCTTCCCCCAAGTAGGTCTGTGACTATCCGGAGTGTTCTCTTACTGGTGGGCCATACTATGTTCCAACAAAATGGCCTTTCCTGTCTCAGATCTTTTCTCCTTGGCCAACTCTTTGAAGTTGTCATGAGCCAGCAGTGAGCCAGTACCTGCATTCTCAGGAAAAGCCCCTCTTTAGAGCTTTCCTGGCTTTTGGCCATTCTCACATCAGTAGGTACCAAGAATGACTGACTCTGTCCTTGGTAAATCCAAACAAGTGTGACCACTGGGAATGAGACTGGACTGGCTCTGGGTGCCTGTCTTCCTGGATCCCATGTACAGAGAGTTGCATCACTAAAGAAGTGAGGTGAGGTCACTTCCTTCAGGAACTGAATCAGATCACTGCCTTGGAAACCTCTTTTGCCGCAGTCTGGTTGGGCACAAAATCACCAGCCACCACACAGCTTGTTGATTCAAACAGCAACTCTTTATTCCAGAACTCACACCAGTCGTCTACAATCACGTTCTGTGGAAATCCACGTTCTCTGCCCAAATCTACCCTCACTGGGCTTCTGTCTCCCAAAAAATACTGTCTGAATCCCCTGAGAACTCAAAGGGAACTCAGGCAGCAGGATACGCCTTTTTCCCAGCATGAATAACCTTAAACCTGGAACCAAACTAATCCCGGATAGTCCTAAACCGGAAAGTACTAAACGCGGATTATCCTAAACCGGGAACACCCTAAACCCTGATCCGCCCTGGTCCTTGTGCAAGGTCACCTTAGATGCAATGTCACTGCAAAATGTCCTATTTCCAGGAGTCCTTCCACTAAGCAACATGGGGTACCTTGGAAAGGAATTTGTGATACCTACTTGACTAATGGCTCTCAGCATCTCCCCCCTTCTGATTAATTAAACAATAAGCAATGTGGCTTAAGGACCATGCCTGGTAGGTTGTCCAATTCAACATATGGTACTTACCCATCATCTGAAAACTGACCTTTACGCGTCAGCCTCCTGTCTTAGGTTGATACCACTGCAATTGGATCATACCCGTCACTGACAACCAGTCCAGCATACAGCCATACTTGTGGATAGGTCTATACACCTGTGGGCGGGTGAGGTTCTTTGTCTTATCTCTGTTGGCCCCCAAGTTTGGCCTTGGTGCCAGTGGGGGAGTGAGGTTAATGTGGCTTAAGGACCGTGCCTGGTAGGTTGTCCAATTCAACATATGGTTCTTACCCGTCATCAGAAAACTGACCTTTAGGCATCAGCCTCCTGTCTTAGGTTCATACCACTGCAATTGGATCATACCCGTCACTGACTACCAGTCCAGCACATAGCCATTGGCCCCCAAATTTTAGACCATCACTATCAGAAGGGGCGCGGATACAGAAATATCATGACACTAAGCCAATTGACCGATCCTTGGGAAAAATTGCATCACTGGTGACACCATCAGCATAGATATGTCAGCACTACCACAATTAACACGGGGTGCATTGGCAAGGAAATTATAATTGCATCACTGGTGACACCATCAGCAAAGAAATGCCAGCATTACCACAATTCGTTGCACCAAACGATAGTTACATAGTGCAGGCAAGTTCTGCAAGCAGTTAAAAGTGGAAAAATCTATCAATATGTCCATTTCCTCCCAAAGTAAATCGAATCCTTGATTGAGCATTACTTGTTGAGTTATATTCATTGATGCATCAGTTTATACAGTTTACTGTGATAGCTATCATAGAAGCTGTAGTTTGGTTTTATCTTAGTCTTCACCAGCACTGGGATGGAGATGGGAATTCTGGCAAAGATTCTAAAGAGACATTATCCTGAACAGAATTATTAAATATAATGAAAAGGAAAGGTGAAAGAAAACAAACAGATCTGTTAACCTCCTTTAAAAACAATCCTTATCAGCTTTTTACCTAATTTAAATTAGTAAACAAACAGATCTGTTAACCACCTTTAAAAACAATCCTTAACAGCTGTTTACCTAATTTAATTTAACCATTTAAATCACGTGAATAAAAAAAAACTAATATTTCGGATACATTTTTTCATGAGCGCTTCTCATATAAGAAATATGGACATACGCAAATACAGACATACAACACAAAACACAAGCGTGCAAACAAACATACAACACATAAGAAAATAGTAAAGGCCTTGTAGCTTTACCTAGGTGAAATCTCCATTGCAATGTTTAAAAACTCCACAGTCAAAAAATAAAACTGATCAGAAAAACATTAACCTAGGCTTGTATGAGCGCAAAAAATAAAAAAGTAGAACCTTACGATGTGGAAAAATTCAATAATAAAATAGCTATTGAAAAAAGCATCCTGGTTAATCACTGTTGCAGATGTAAGAAGGGCCAAGCTGGAGTTCTGGATATCAGCTGTTATGGATTTGAGCCAAATCATTTTCTTTTTGATCTGTAGAAATTGTTTTAGTTAATCTCTGTGGAATACAAATCCGCTGTTGTTCTCCCTGTGGAGAAACACAAACAGACCGCCGACTCCAGACAATCACTGTGTCAGGATCTTTCCATTGTCCTGTTAGAATATCTTTCCAAAGTACTTTAGGCTTATGTACATTTTTTGGATGCATATGCCTTTCCATAGCACTAAGTCCTGATGAATCCAAATCTAAAAAGTTTAGAGTAAAAAGTGTTTTTTTAAGTTTATCATTGGGGGATATATACCCCCTTCCAATTCCCTCTTTTTTGCTTTAATAAGTACGTTTTAATAGTTTGATGAGCTCCTTCAACTATGTCTTGTCCCTGTGGATTGTATGGGATTCCTGTTATATGAGTGATGCCAAATGATGAGCAAAATTGTTTAAAAGAGGTAGAGGTATAGCCAGGACCATTATCTGTTTTTAACTGTTTAGAAACGCCCACAGTGGCAAAATTTTGTAAGCAATGAGCTATAACATCTTTATTTTTTTTTCCAGCATGAAGGGAGCTCATCAAAAATCCAGAAGAAGTATCAACTGTAAGGTGTAAATATTTTAATTATTCAAATTAGGCAAGTTTGTGACGTCCATCTGCCAAATATGGTTAGGTATCAGTTCTCTAGGATTGACTCCAAGATTAACTTGTGGTAACAATGTCACACAATTTTGACATTGTTTTATTATATGTCCGGCTTGTTCCTTAGATATTTTAAAACGCTTTTGTAAAGTATTAGCATTAACATAAAACCTTTTTTGAAAATTTGTAGCATCTTCAAATGTAGAGAAAATATGTATGTCATGTGTAGTTTTATCTGCTAAATCATTGTCTAAACTAAGGGCTCCAGGCAATCCTGTATGTGCCCTAATATGTCCTATAAAGAATGGATCTTTTCTTTCCCAGATTAGACTTTGTATAGTGGAAAACAAAGAGAAAACAGTAGAAGAAGGGGAAATCCTACCAGCATGTTTAAGAGATACTATAGCATTAACTACATACTGACTATCAGAAACAAAATTAAATACAGAATCTTTAAACATCACAAAAGCTTCTAAATCTGCATCAAGCTCTACCTTTTGAGCTGATTGTTTGGGTACTAAAAACGTAAAAGTTTGATCTGGGGTAACTACTGCTGCTCTACAATTATTAGACCCATCAGTGAATATATTTTTCTTGTCATTTTAGGAAAAACTACAGGATGCTTAGACCAAAAAGACAACAAAGGATTAGATGGTAAATGATTATCAAATGTAACATTAGATTTACACATGATTGTTGCCCAAGTATTTAACTCATTAGCTAACTCATCAATTTGATCCATAGTATATTGAGTAATAATTTTACTGGGAGAAATTAAAAACAATTCCTTCGCTTCTTTTATTCTTTGAGTGTTAATTGTCCTACAGCCACAGGATACCTAGTAAGAATAGTGTTAGGAGAATAAGATAAATGTATCCAAAATAATGGACCTTCTTGCCAAAATACTCCTGTAGGAATATTTTTTGTTGGTAGTCCAATAAATAACAAAGCAAACTTATATCAATTCTATCCAAATGCATATTTTCCATATATGTTTCAATAATTTTTAATGCCTTTCTTGCTTTAGGAGTTAACACGCTGGGTGAATTTGGATCTGATGCACCTTTAGAATATCAAATAAACGTCCCAACTCTCTTGTTGGTATACCTAGATAAGGCTTTATCCAATTCATGTCTCCCAATAACTTTTGAAAGTCATTAAGTGATTTGAGTTGATCTACTCGTATTTAAATTTTTGTTGGACGGACCATGGTTAAGGATAATAGAACTCCTAAATAATTAATTGGAAAATTTAATTGTACTTTATCTATTGCTATCTCTAGATTATAATTTTTTTAATAAGTTTGTAAGTGTGGCATAACATTCCAGCAATATGTTTTTATCTTTATGTGCCAATAATACATCATCCATATAGTGAAATATTTGTAGTTTAGGATTTTGATTTCTAAGTGGCTGGATTGCTTTGTTAACATATATTTGACACATAGTTGGACTGTTACCCATCCCTTGAGGGAGTACTTTCCATTCATATCTCTGATCAGGACCTTCATGATTTAATGCAGGGATAGTAAATGCAAAACGTGGACTATCCTCGGGATGAATTGAAATTGAAAAGAAAACAATCTGTAATATCTATAGCTAAAACATGCCAGGTTTTTGGCAAAGCAGGCAATTGAGGAATCCCTGATTGAGCGGGTTCCATAATAACCATTTCATTATTAATGGCTCTTAAATCTTGCAATGATCTCCATTTACCAGATTTTTTTTTTTGATGACAAAAATGGGAGTATTATGGGGAGATATGGAGGGTTGTATATGTCCTTCCGCTAACTGTTGTTTGACCAGATCATGGGGGTACTTGTATCTTTTTTTTTTTTCATCAGGGGCCACAGAGGAACCCATACTGGTCTTTCTGATTTCCAACTAATTTTGTTTGTCTCAGTGGCCCTTTCTGAAAATGCAACCCATGTCTGTCTGTTCCTTGATCTATTTGTATTGGTGTTGCTATACCTTGCCCTTGTTTTCCTAATATTTTTTCTGTCCTAAAGCCTTGTCTAGCCCTAGAAGTGGGTGAATTAAGATTAATGTTATTTGTTAACGACAAACCTAATTGATCTAGGTCATCTTGTCCCCATACATTTATAGGAAGATGATCTAATACATATGGCTGTATAGTTCCTTCACATCATTCAGGATCCTTTCAATCTAATATCATAGAACTTCTATGGGGATTAGACGCCACTCCTAGGCCTCGAAGCGTTTGATTGGCTTGTTGTAATGGCCAATATTTGGCCATTCTTGACAAGAGATGATGCTAAGGTCAGCACCTGTGTCCAGTAGCCCATTAAACTCATGTCCTTGAATATTTAGTTTTAGCATTGGACGAACATCTAAATTTAAAGACAACATAGCCCAATCTACACTTGTGGAGCCTAATCTCCTGGAACCTCTTTTTACACTACGACTAGGAAATTTATTATGTAGGCTGGGTATTATTAAGAACTGTGCTATTCTATCTCCAGGTGAAATTACTGATATACCTCTTAGAAAACTAGCTATAATATTTATTTCACCTACATAATCGGAATCAATTACCCCAGGACTTATCAAAAGTCTTTTTAATGTAGATGATCTACATCCCAATAATAATCCTACAATTCCTTGGGGAGGAGGTACTTTTACTCCTGTGGGAATGATTTGAACTCCCATCTCTGGAGTTAGTACTGATCTGGCGGAGGAACAGATGTCCAACCCTGCGCTCCCTCAGGTTTTCTGATGAGGGATTTAATAGACAATGTGTCCGGGGCACTACCCTGATGGTGTTGCTGGGTTCCTCCACTGCCCCGTAGATTTGTGGTTGTGGGCCCCAGAGCATTGGGCCCCCCTGTCCGTTTTTGGCAATGGAGCCTGATGCCTTTCTCCACGATATCCGTTTTTTGATAAGGGAGTACCCTCAATGGTGGTTTGAGAACGGCATTCATTAGCCCAATGTCTCCCTCTACGGCATCGTGGGCAAATACCAGGTATTCTATTTCTTTGGTACCTACTTTTGTTAAACCCTCCTCCTATGGGGCAATTCCTTTTAAAATGTCCTGTTTGTTCACAATTATAGCATGTTTTAGGCCTGGCATCTAAAGCCTGTTGTACTGTAGCTTCCAAGACTTGCCCTTGTTCATTAATATCTCTACATAATTTAATATATGTGTTTAAATCTTCATTTCTCCATGGTCTAATAACCTCTCTGTAGCAACAATTTGCTTGGTCATAAGCCAGTTGTTTTATTAATGGCATTGCTTGTTTTGAATCCCCCAAAAATTTGGCAGCCGTTTGAATTAGCCTATCTACAAAGTCAGTGTAAGGTTCATTAGCTCTCTGGATTACCTTAGATAGCTGACCTTGTAAATCTCCATGTCCTTCTAAAGTCTTCCATGCCCTAACTGCGTCTGTAGCTATTTGTGTATATATAGCAGGATCATATTCAATTTGCTGCTGTTGACCCTCATAAGGTCCTTTTCCTAACAACATATCTACATTTCTTTGAGGGTAACCGGCTGCTGCATTTTGCCTTGCTGTCTCTGCACAAAATTCCTCATTGGCAACTTTCCATAACAAATATTATCCTCCATTTAGTACAGATTTACACATGCTAGCCCAATCTGCTATTGTCATGTCCAAGTTAGTAATGGACTTGACCATGATTACCGTGAAGGGAGCTTGGGGACCATAGGTTGTTACAGCCTCCTTTAACTGCTTCACTGTTTTAAAACCTAAAGCACGATAAATTCACTGCCCTCCTACCTGTTCAAGTACAGGGCATGCTAATCTTTGAGGTCCTGTCTCAGGATCCCATTTATCAACTACGGGGTTTGAGGGCCACTCAGCTGTCTCCATCGGTGGGGCTGTTGGTTGAATTATGCCCTCTGGTGATAAAACGGAGTTAGTAACAGCCTCCTGTTGTGGCCTTTTTCATAACAATCCCTTTTCCTTTAAATTTTCTTCCTCTATCTGACGAGCTCGAGAGACCTTCTCTCTTGTTTGATCTAAAATATCTTTCTCCACGGTCTGAATATCTAACAATTTACTTAACATCTTTTCTGTTTGTTTTTTACTAATTTCTAATCTACTATAAAGATAACGCAACCAAATAAGATAAAATAAAACAAAACCAAAACTGAATGAAACAAAAACGGAATAAAATATTGTTTTCTCTTCCTCAGGGCTGACAAACTTCAAACCTTTAGCCAACCATTTTTCCCAGTTTGCCTGAGAAATTTCTAGGAATAGGCAGCTTGAAACAAAAACAAAATAAATCAAAACAGGAACACATTGTTTTTTTAATTGATCACCCATTCTCTCGCCTTCCCTCAGGGGTGAGCAATTTCACTTACCTCCAAGTTTCAGACGTTTCCCATAAGGGCCACCAAATGCCACAGTCTGGCTGGGCACAAAATCACGAGCCACCACACAGCTTGTGGATTCAAAAAGCAACTCTTTAATTTTGAACTCAGACCAGCCGTCTAAAACCACGTTCTGGGGAAATCCACGTTCTCTGCCCAAATCCAACCCCACTGGGCTTCTGTCTCCCAAAAATACTGTCTGAATCCTGTGAGAACTCAAGGGGAACTCAGGCAGCAGGATATGGCGTATTCCCAGCAGGAATAACCTTAAACCTGGAACCAAACTAAACCCGGATAGTCCTAAACCAGTACACCTTAAACCCAGATTATCCTAAACCGAGAACAACCTAAACCCGGATCCGTCCTGGTCCTTGAGCAAGGTCACCTTAGAAGCAATGTCACTGCAAAATGTCCTATTTCCAGGAGTCCTTCCACTAAGCAACATGGGGTACGCTGGAAAGGAAATTGTCATACCTACTTGGCTAATGGCTCCCAGCACTCTTTGTCCTAACAGTTGTTTCCAAGGAAACCATGAGATGGAGGCTGCCCCTACTTCCTGTGACACGTTCACATGTTAGAATGGTATATCAACCATAGGCACCCGGGAACAGCTCTCTACACCAGCCTGGTTTGGTCCATCTTCTCTACATTAAGAAGAGAGAGGCTGATTCAGAAACAACCCTTCATCCTGACCAGGTTGCTTGCCAGGGAAGATGATTTTTGCTCTCTCAGGTCCTTCATAGCTGCCTACATCTTCTCCAGGGATCATTTCTGAATGGACCTTTGAGGTTCTCAGCAGGTTGAAGATCGCCTACATTCCTGTATTGTAAAACCAATTCTGTCCCTGCTCTTCTGTAAAGTTAGATTGAGGGAACAATGTATGGATAGGGTTAATATCATGTTCGATTTGTGTTAGGAATCATTCTGCTGGATAAATAATGATATTGAAACTTGCAACATTTATAAGTATATATAGGTGAAATATATGTATGAAAACAGAAATCTAAGTAAGATTTGGAACCCAGAATGGGATTGGGCCCTTGATTGTGATACTTAGCATTGAATTATGTTCTGCACAGATGTCTCAGATAGATCGATATACAATGGCATAAGACCATGTACCTTGGATTATTGAATGTAGAAGAGAACATCGAGTCAAAAAGAGATAATTGGTAGGATTAGGAAGATAGTCAGTAGGTTTAGGAAGAAGAGTGAGTATAGGATTTGGAAAAAAGTTTCTTAGCAATAGGGTTTCGATTAGAATGTGAATGTAAATTTCAGCACATGTGAAGAGTCAGTCACATTGATGAACTGGGGAAATTATGTAGGAAAGCAGATATCAATATAGACATTATGAAATCAGGAAAAGTATAAAGTGAGTGATAGGATTAGATATTTTCAACAGGGTTGACTTTGAATATATAATCTTAGGAAGAAACAAATACATTGTCACAAATAGGATTGATTTTGAGAGCATTAGGCAACCTGGACATGGATGCTTTTAGTAAACCATATTCACTTTACATTTAGCCTTTGGTACAAACATAAGGATGAACTTTTCTTTTTGTGTCCAGAATATGATTGTGATAAAATGTATATGTAGATCAGGTGACATGAGTATTTCTTCCACCATTTCTGGTAGCAATAATTTGAAGATGTATAAATTAGTATTGGGTTTACAAAGATGTGTACCCTGTGTCTATGAATATAAAGATAAAGCATGAATAGACCTCAATGTGAATAAATAATATAACTGGTTCCACTTTAAATAATGGATTGATTTGATATCTGAAAATATATAAGAAATCTTATATTGATATATAATCATTCATTCCAACCAGTTATACATCTAATGGTAATATTAGGGCTATAGTTTATCATGAAGGGTGTGTGAGTTTTGCTTCAAAAGTGATTATGGAAATCTAAAATAATGTGTTTGGAAAGAAGTCTCATGAAAAGACCAGTCAAGAAACATAGAGGAATACATGTTTACTGAAGCAGAAAATGATTGAAAGTGAAACAAATGCCTATAATTTTGCTAACTTTTGGATGAAATATATATATATCCTATAATGTGCATAAACTGAAGAAATAGTTACATACCAGTTGTGAATAAGAGTAAACATCAAAATACACATCATGTCCCATAGGAATGTACTTTCATTGATGAGAAACTGGGTCAATTATTGTAGAAATATTAAGATTTCTATGCACCATTCACTGAAGTTAGTTTTCAGTACTAGGAAACAAATATGTATTTCAGGTAGATGAATATTTCTGAGAAAAGTCTAGTGAAATGTTGACTATAAATCCACATACATGAATATGAATGAAATTAGGGAGGGTATAATAAGACACATATATTTTATATTTTAAAAAATGTAGAGTGTGTATATACAAACACACACACACAGAGACATTTAAAAGTAGAAACATATATACCAATCGAAATTCACCACAAAATATTCATCATCCACAGATCGAAAAATATTCATTTTATTGAACATGGATTTATGGAGAATATTGTTCAACTAGGAAGCTCACAAATAGGATGAATTTTCAGATCCCACAGGGTTTAGGAGGAGTGATCACTTCTCACAATTTGTATCTACCAAATCAGACACCTCACAAGAATGTACGTGTGATACCAGGTAGGATTCTATATGTGCATATAAAAATAGATCTGCTGAAAAGGGTACATAGCATGGGAGAGAGGAATTCACATATTTGTTAACTTTAAAAACACATGAATAACTATTTCAATTAAAAAATGACTTGATTTATAACACCTACCACTTTTTATGTGAAAGGCAAGTCCAACTATATACAATGCCTCCTCTGAACTGCTTGTATATCTATTTTGTTTGGGTTATTTTTCTCCATGATATTAGTATTAGTAGTCAGAGTCTAGTAGGATATGGGTTAGTGTCAGGGATTCAGCATTTCAAATGGAAAATAGGAAAATTATTCCAATGTGAATGTAAATATGTTCTACAAAAAATATTCCCACTCTCATTCAGAACAATGCCTTTACATTACCTTCACCCCTAGTAAGACACAATTAGAGGAGAAGAGTTAGAAAATCTGTGAATACATATCTGGATTGGAAAATGCTCAGGAGTTCACAACCTTGGAGGTGGTAGAGGAGTTTCCAAAAGTAAGGGACAGTGTAAACACTCCACAAACATGGAGATCTGCAGGCCTAAATAGTTCTTGGGAAACTGCCTCTGAGTTTGGGCACTTGAAATATATGTTGTTGTCAGGAGCTTTAGCTTCATTTGTAGTGAGACCATCAAACCTGGGTCTGAATCTATGTGACCTAGAGGACATGGTTTCTTATTTTCCATTGAACATGAGGCAGCAGTGCTGAAATCTCTCTCTGTAGCTATACTGTGGCCACTGGGGCCTAAGTGTCTCCCCGTGTGGACTGTGAAGCCATTTGGTAATCCTCCAATTTTTGTGGTGTTTCTTGCTGCTGCACTGGGTGTTTTGTATTTGCTTCACGACTTACAAGGAGTTCAACTGGGACACAGTACTGGAGGGAGTCCTGTAAGGTGTAGTGGGTCAGGGTCTGCAGGAGAATGCACCCACTAGGTTTCTACACCACATTGTTTGCTCCCTTGACCATAGCAACCTGATTCTGAACATTGCCCTGAAACCTCTCCATATAACAAGATGACTTTTCATATAACGGTCTGCTGGCTGCACCAAGTCAGTCACAAGCCATTTGGAAGCCAATGGCAGATCCACATGGCCACACCACAGATGTATTATCACACATCTGCACACCACTACTCTAGTCCGACTACTCAGCAGGCTTCAACTTACTGGCATCTCTGTTCTACACCATTTTCATGAAACCCAGTTAATCAAGGCACTGTCTGGTACACTCATGATCAGTAACAGGACATCCAAAGATTCTCCAGTGCCACCTGGTCATTGGAATTTAAAATATAGCACGGTATTTATCTAGGATTAGGAAGATAGTCGGTAGGATTAGTAAGAAGAGTGAGTAAAGGATTTGGAAAAAACGTTCTGCTTCTCCAATTTGAGGCCGACTGTCATTCGTGGGCGACTCTCTTGCGTGGCACTGTTCTGGTACACTCATGATCAGCAATATGACATTCAATGGTTCTCCAGTGTCACCGGGTCATTGGGAATTTCAAAAATTTCATGGTATTTATCTATCCATTTTTCAAGAATGAAGTTGGGGGCACTTTGGGGTTTCCATTCATCCAGGAACCATTAAATGGTGAGGAAGTTCATTTCAATGAAAGCTCTGAGGATCTCTCACTGACAAGGCTCCCCAAAGAGTGCCCAAAAAGTCACATGAAGCCAGGCCCATTGAGGTCTACATGTGAGTTCCATGTGTGTTTTGACTCTTAATTATGGCTGCCAAGTTTTTCAGAATAAAAATCAAGTGATATCCTTGCTGAGATTCTCAGTGCTCTGTGGAAATCCATCCTGGGGGTACATATCAGGTTTCAAGGGCGACTCTCGTGCGTGGCCTCCTACCCACCAAAATTCATTGCAATACTTTTATAAAGTCAGTTCCAGAACTCAGTCTCTGAGGGGATTCACACCATAGTTCAAGCCCATGTGGACCCAGTCATCTCTTCCAACCACCACACAAATGACCACAATTAAAACAAAAACATTCCCACATGGCCCTCATCTTCATCCATATAGACACTCATCATAAACTCTGGCTGGAGGTTTCCATGAGGGGCACAGCCCAAGACAGTGTCCAAAGTATGCACCCTTGCCTTTCATTTGTCTAAAGTCAGGGTGACCTGGACACCCTTCCTGTGAACAAGGAGTGATAAAATAGGCCTGCCATTAATACTGCTCTACTTCTCTAATTTGAGGCCTACTGACTGTCAGGTATAGATTCTTTATGTGATTTGGCATCATGAGAGAACCCAAGTACTTCTGCAGGACTTTGAAGAACTCATTTGACCCAAAGGATCCCTATTCTCACTTGATGGAGGTCAGGAACCTAACAGAGGAAGGCAAGAGACTTCATCCACAATGAATGATCTTTTTGCCATTTTGGTTTTGGATGCACACATGGGATCTTCTTTAGATCTATCAGGAGCTGAGAATCTTAGCCACAGCCTCTAACAGGGCCTAGTGTCTGATTAAGACACATCCCTTTCCAAAGCAATTAAGCAAAAAGCCACAGGTGATGCCCTTTCATTTCAATTTGAAAACTGTTTCTTCATTCTTCAAAAAGGGGTGACCTTTAGGCAAAGACCTTCCTGAAATTCAAGGCAACAGAACCATAATTAAGCAAATGGACCAAAGCAGGGTTTCTCCACTGAGACTTTACTGGTAACGCTGATATCTGAGTTTTCTGAGATGTTCCCATTCCCTTCAGCTATTAAGAACATGGCCATGTCACAGAGCTTGGAGGTGGTACATGTCTTGGACACAAAACCATGAGCCTATTCTGGAGAGTGGCCAGAATTCAGGAAGAAAACAGGAACTTAGGAAGTTAGTAGGTGTTTCCCATCCATATGGCAAGCCACAGTCCATTGATAAATCGGGAAGGATGAATGCTGGGAAGCTCTCTACTACACAGGATACCTCTATTGATGCATTCTCTTTTCTAATTTCTGAAACCAAAGACACAGTGCATACACAGACATAGAAACACTCACATTGTCAAAAATCTTACTAGAAACAGTCGACTCCAAACCAAACCAACCATCTTTCCTACCTATTCTTAGAACATGAGACAAAACCACAAACTCACACCCACACCCACAAAGGCACCTCCTTCCCACAAGTAGGTCTGTGACTATCCGGAGTGTCCTCTGATTGGTGGGCCATACTATGTTCCCCTCAAAATGGACTGTCCTATCTCAGATCTTGTCTCCTTGGCCAACTCTGTGAAGCAGTGAGGAGCCAGTGGTTAGCCACTACCTGCTCTCTCAGAAAAGGCCCCTCTTCAGAGCTTCCCTGGCATTTGGCAATCCTCACCTCAGTATGTACCAAGAAGGTCTTTCTCTGTACTTGGGAAATCCAAACAATTGAGCCCACTAGGACTGGGACTGGGATTGGCTTCAGTGACTGGCTTCTTGCATCCCAGTTTCAGAGAGTTCCATCACCAAGGAAGTTAGGTAGGTCCCTTCCTTCAGGAACTGAATGAGATGACTGCCTTGGCAAAAACTTTGTCCTAACATTTGCTTCCAAGGGTCCCATGAGATGGAGGCTGCCCCTACTTCCTGTGATTATTTGACTAGTTAGAATGGTATATCAAAATAGGCACCTGGGAACAGCTCTCCAAGCAGGACTGGTTAGGTCCATCTTCTCTACATTTAGAAAAGAGAGGCTGATGCATACACATTCCTTCGTCATGTCCAGGTTTTTTGCCATGGAAGATGACTTTGGCTCTCTCAGGTCCTTCATAGCTGCCTATATCTTCTCCAGGGATCATTTCTGCATCGAACTTTGAGGTTCTCAACAGTTGGAAAATACCCTAAATTCCTGTATTCTTAGATGAACTCTGTCCCTGCTCTTTTGTAATGTTAGATTGAGGCAACAGTGTATGGTTAGGGTTAATAACAGGTTTGATTTGGATTAGGAATTATTCTGCAGGATGAATAATGGAATTGGGAAACTGCAATATTTATAGGAATATAGAGGTGAAATATAAGTATGAAAACAGAAATCTAGGTAAGATTTGAAGCTCAGAAGTGCATTGGGCAATTGATTGGGCTACGTAGCTTTGAAATACGTTCTGCATACATGTTTCAGAAAAATCGATATACAATGGCATAGGACCTTGTACCTTGGATGATTGAATGTAGTAGAGAACATTCACTCAAAAAGGGATAGTCGATAGGATCAGGAAGATAGTCAGTATGTTTCAGAAGAAGAATGAGTATAAGATTTGGACCAAAGTTCATTAGCAATAGGGTTTCATTTAGAGAGTGAATGTCAATGTCAGCACATGTGAAGGGTCAGTCACAGTGTTGAACTGGGGAAAATATGTAGGAGAGTAGATATCATAGAGACATTAGAAAATCAGGCAAAGTATAAAGTGAGTGAAAAAATTAGACATTTTCAACAGTTTTGAGGTTGAGTATATAATCTAAGGAAGAAACAAATATGTAGGCACCAATAGGATTGATATTTGAGAGCAATAGGCAACCTGGACATGGATGTTTTTAGTAATTCATGTTCAGTTTCCATTTAGGCATTGGTACAATCATAAGTGTGACTTTTGCATTTTGTGTCCAGAATATTACTGCGATAAGATGCATATGTAGATCAGGTGACCTGAGTATTTCTTCCACCATTTCTGGGAGCAATATTTTGAAGATTTATAAATTAGTATTCGGGGTACAAAGAGGTGTACCCTGTTTCTATGAATATAGAGATAATGCATGAATAGACCATACTGTGAATAAATAAGATAACTGGTTCCACTTTAAATAATGGATTGAATTGATATCAGAAAATATATAAGAAAGCTTCCTTGATATTAAAATCATTCATTCCAACCAGTTATACCTCTAATGGTGATATTACAGTTATGGTTTATCATGAATTGTGTGTCAGTTTTGCTTCAAAAGGGATAAAGGAAATAGAAAATAATGTGTTTGTAAAGAAGTCTCATGAAAAGACCAGTCAAGAAACATGGAGGAATACATGTGTTCTGAAGAAGGAAGTGATTGAAAGTGAAACAAATGCCTGTAAATTTGCTAACTTGTGGAGGAAATATATATCCTATGATGTGCATAAACTGAAGAAATTGTAATGTACCAGTGTTGAATAAAAATGAACATCAATATACATATCATGTCTCATAGGAATCTACTTGCATTGATGACAAACTGTGTCAGTTACTGTAGAAACATTAGGATTTGTATGCATCATTCAGTGAAGTTAGTTTTCAGTACTAGGAGACAAATATGTATTTCAGGTGGATGAATATTTCTGAGAAGAATCTTGTGAAAAGTTGATTATAAATCCACATACATGAACATGAATGAAAATAGGGAGTGTATATAAGACACATATATTTCATATTTTGAAAAATGTGGAGAGTGTGTGTGTGTGTATGTATATATATATATATATATATATATATATATATATATATATATATATATATATACATATTTACATACACACACACAAAAAAAACACAAACAGACATTAAAAATAGCAATATATGCCAATAGAAATTCACCATGAAATACATATCATCCACATATCCAAAAATATATATTTTACTGAACATGGATTTATGTATAATGTTATTCAACTAGGAAGCTCACCCACAGGTTGAATTTTCAGTTTCAACAGCGTTTAGGAAAAGTGATCTCATCTCACAATTTGTATCTGCCAAGTCAGCCACCTCCCAAGAATGTACGTGTAGTACCAGTTAGGATTTTATATGTGCATATAAAAATATATGTGCTGAGTTGGCTACAGGGAAAAGGAGACAGGAATTCACAAATTTGGTATATTTGAAATCACATGGAGAACTATTTCAACAAAAAATTATCTAGATTTATAACTCCTACCCTATATAATGCAAAAAGGCAAGTCGAACTATACACCATGCCTCCTCTGAACTGCTTGTATTTCTATTCTGTTTGGGTTAATTTTCTGCATCATATTAGGATTAGTAGTCAGAGTCTAGTTGGGTATGGTTTAGTGTCAGGGATTCAGTATTTCGAATGGAAAATTGAAAAATGAATCCAATGTGTATGCAAATATGTCCTACACAAAACTCTTCCCACTCTCATCCAGCACAATTCTTTGACATTACCTTCACCCCATGTAAGACACAATTAGAAGGGAAGAGTTAGAAAATCTGTGAATACATATCTGGAATGGTAAATGCTCACGAATTCACAACCTTTGAGGTGGTAGAGGAGTTTCCAAAAGTAAGTTACTGGGTAAACACTCCACAAACATAGAACTCTGGTGGCCTAAAGACTTCTTGAGAAAGT
Source organism: Callospermophilus lateralis (assembly GCF_048772815.1). Taxonomy (NCBI): domain Eukaryota; kingdom Metazoa; phylum Chordata; class Mammalia; order Rodentia; family Sciuridae; genus Callospermophilus; species Callospermophilus lateralis. Next base: position 129,460,995 of record NC_135313.1, on the reverse strand, counting down.
GACTCTGAGGTTGGACACTTGAAATATTTGTTGTTTTGCGGAGGTTTAGCTTCATTTATAGTGAGACCATCAAAGCTGGGTCAGCATCTATTTGACCTCCAGGATTTCGTTTATTATTTTCAATTGAACATGAGGCAGCAGTGGTGATTTCTCTCTTTGTAGGCAAATTGTGGCCACTGGAAGCTAAGTGTCTCCCCGAGTGGACTGTGAAGCCATTTAGTCATCCTCCACTTTTTGTGGTGTTGCTTGCTGCTCCACTGGGAGTTTGGTATTTGCATCACAAAATACAAAGAGTTCAACTGAGATATAGTGCTGTAGGGAGTTCTGTCACGTGTGTTGGGTCAGGGTCTGCAGAAGAATGCACCAACCAGTCTTCTATCCCAAATAGCTTGCCCCTCTGACCATAGCAACCTGATTGTAAACATTGCCCTGAAACCTCTCCAAATAAGAAGATGCTTTTACCTATAAGGGTCTGATGGCTGCACCATGTCAGCCACAAGCCATTTGGAAGTCAATGGCAGAACCACATGGTTCCACCACAGATGTTTTTTCACACACCTTCACACCACAGCTCTGGGCCCACTACTCAGCATGCTCCAACTTACTGGCACCTCGTTTTACACCATTTTCATGAAATCCAGTCAATTCAGGCACTGTATGGTACACTCTTGATCAGCAACAGAACATCCAGAGGTTCTCCAGTGCCACCTGGTCATGGGAATTTTAAAAATTCCATGGTGTTTATCTAGCCATTTTAGAAGGTTTAAGTTGGAGTCACTGTGTGTTTCAATTCATTCAGGAACCATTTAATGGTGAGGAAGCTGATTTCAATGAAAGCTATGGAGAACACTCACAGGCAAGACATCCCAAAGAGTGGCCAAAGAGTCACATGAAGCCAGGGCCCCTGAGGTCTACAATGTGAGGTCCATGTGTGATTTGACTCTCAACTATGGCTGCCAAGTCTTTCAGAATAAAATCATGTGATATCTTGGCTGAGATTCCCAGTGCTCTGTGGAAAGCCACCCTTGGCCTAGATCTCAGTTTCCAAAGGCAACTCTCATGCGTGACCTCCTGAAATCCCAACACAATTCATGGCAATACTTATCTGAGGTCAGTTCCAGAACTCAGTCTCTATGGGGAATAACACCTGAGTTCAAACACAAGTGGACCCAGTCATCTCATCCAAACGCCACACAAATGACCACAATTAAAACCAAAACACTCCCACATGGTCCTCATCTTCGTCCATATAGACACACATCATAACCACTCGCTGGTGGTTTCCCTGAGGGGCACAGCCCAAGACAGTGTCCAAAATAAGCTCCCTTGCCCCTCATTTTTTTAAAGTCATGGTGGCCTGGACACCCTTCCTGTGAATCAGAAGTGATAATATAGGCCTGCAGTTAATACTGCTCTGCTTCTCCACTTTGAGGCATACTGACTCTCAGGTGTAGATTCTTTATGTGATTTGAAGTCATGAGAAATCCCAAGCTCCTCTGCAGTGGTTTGAAGAACTCATTTGACCCAAAGGATCCCTATTCTCACTTGATGGAGGTCAGGAACCGTACAAAGGAAGGCGAGAGTTCATCCACAATGGCTGATCTTTTTGTAATTTTGGCTTTGGATGCACACATGCGATCTTTTTTAGATCCATCAGGTATTGAGAATCTAATCCACAGCTACACACAAGGCCAAGAGTCTCATTCAGACACATCCAAATAGTAATGTACCAGTGTTGAATAAAAATGACCTTTAAAATACACATCATGTCCCACAGGAATCTACTTGCATTGATGTTAAACTGCGTCATTTACTGTAGAAATATTAGGATTTGTAAGCACCATTCACTGAAGTCAGTTTTCAGTACTAGGAAACAAATATGTATTTCAGGTGGTTTAATATTTCTGAGAATAATCTTGTGAAAGTTGATTATAAATCCACATACATGAACATGAATGAATTTAGGGAGTGTTTAATAAGACACATATATTTCATATTTTGAAAAATCTAGAGAGTATATATATATCATGGAGAAATATTACAATGAAAATTTGACAAGATTTATAACACATACCCTTGATAAAGCAGAAAGCAAATCCAAGTATACACCATGACTCCTATGAAAGTCCTGTATTTCTATTCTGTTAGGTTTCTTTTTATCCATTATATTAGGATTAGTAGTCAGAGTCTAGTAGGGTATGTGTTAGTGTCAGGGATCAGTATTTCAAATGGAAAATAGGAAAATGAATCTAATGTGTATGCAACTATGTGCTACACAAAAATCTTGCCACTCTCTCCAGAACAATGCCTTGACATTAACTTCGCTCGAAGTAAGACACAATTAGTGGAGAGGAGTTTGAAAACCTGTGATTACATATGTGAACTCGGGAGTTCACAACATTGGATGTTGTAGAACAGTTTCCAAAAGTGAGGGAGAGATTAAACAGTCCACAAACATGGAGCTCTACTCGCCTAAAGACTTATTGAGAGACTGCCTCTGAGGTTGGGCACATGAAATATATGTAGTTGTCAGGACATTTAGTTACCTTTGTAGTGACACCATCAAATCTGTGTCTGCATCTTTGTAACCTGGAGGAAATGGTTCTTTTTTTTCTAGTGAACATGAGGCAGCAGTTCTGAATTCTCTCTTTGTGGGTAAACTGTGGCCACTGGTAGTTAAGTGTCCCCGTGTGGTCTGTGAAGCCATTTGGCCATCCTCCATTTTCGTGGTGTTTCTTACTTCTGCACTGGGAGTTTGGTATTGGCTTAATGAAATACAAGGAGTTCAACAAGGAAACAATGCTGGAGGGAGTTCTGTCACTTGTGGTTGGTCAGGGTCTTCAGGAGAATGTTCGAAACACGGGTCTATCTCACATAGCTTTCCCCCTTGACTATAGCCACCGGATTCTGAACATTGCCCTGAAACCTCTCAATATAACAAGATGCCTTACCATATAAGCGTCTGCTTCCTGCACCATGTCAGTCACAAGTCTTTTGGAAGCCAATGGCAGATCCACGTGATCCCATCACAGGGATTTATTTAAAAACCTATAGTCCACTGCTCTAGGCCCACTACTCAGGAGGCTCCAACTTACTGGCATCTCTGTTCTAAACCATTTTCATGAAACCCAGTCAATCAAGGCACTGTCTGGTACACTCATGATCAGCTATAGGACATCCAAAGGTTCTCCAGTGCCACCTGGTCATGGGAATTTCAAAAATTTCATGGTATTTATCTAGCCATTTTTCATGAATGAAGTTGGAGTGACTGTGGGTTTCAATTTATTCAGGAACCATTAACTGGTGAGAAAGCTGAGTTCAATGAAAGCTCTGGAGAACTCTCACAGGCAAGGCTCCACAAAGAGTGGCCAAAAGGTCACATGAAGCCAGGCCCATTGAGGTCTACAATGTGAGGTCCATGTGTGTATTGAGTCTTAACTGTGGCTGCCAAGTCTTTCAGAATAAAATCATGGAATATCCTGGCTGAGATTTCCTGTGCTCTGTGGAAAGCCACCCTCGGGCTAGATCTCAGTTTCCAAGCGCGAATCTCATGCATGGCCTTCTATAATCCAAACACAATTCATGGCAATACTTCTCTGAGGTCAGTTCAAGAACTCAGTCTCCAAGGGGAATCACAGAAGAGTTCAAGCCCAGGTGGACCCAGTCATCTCTTCGAACCGCCACACAAATGACCACAATTAAAACCAAAACACTCCTACATGGCACTCATCTTCTTCCATAAAGACACTCATCATAACATCTGGCTAAAGGTTTCCATGAGGGGCACAGCCCAAAACAGTGTCCAAAATAAGCTCCCTTGCCCCTCATTTGCCTAAAGTCAGGGTGGCATTGACACCCTTGTTGTGAACCAGGAGTGATCTGTAAGTGTAAAAGAAATTGAAATTAATGTGTAAAATTTAAAGTTTAAAAGACCGGGTGTTGTAAAGTTTCTAAGCTGCAAGGCGTGGGTTAAAATGTAAAGGACCAGGTATTGTTAAGTTCCTATGCTACACACAGAATCTGAAATTCCTGTAGCTTGTAGGACAATTCCCGGACTGCCCAGTAAATTTTCCCCTGACTGAATGATTGTTTAATAACCTAGGACCCTTTGTGGCCTGGCACATAGGCATCGCAGGGCCTAAACCAATCAGTTTCAATGTGTACCCCGCTTTAGAACTGACCTATCACTCCTGCCCGACCTGTTCCCATCAATGAATGAGCTAATCATGTTTAGGAATTGTTGTTTGATTTTCCCGTGGTGAATGATGATTTGTTAAAGGAGACTGTGATGTATGTAAAGTCCCGCCCTCCCCAAAAAGTGTACTTAAGCACTGCTCAACCCCTACTTTTGGCTCTGGGCTGCTCTTCCTTCTTGAGTGAGCACGGAGCCCCAGCATGCTGGATTGGAACTCAATAAACGCCTTTTGCTGTTGCATGATCCGCGGTCTCTTGGTGGTCTCTTCCTCCGCCATTCGCTGGACCCTTAATTTTGGTGAGTTGGCCGGGAATCATGCAGCACCGAACAAGGAGACTCCAACGGACCCCTCTGGGGGTAAGTAAGGCGCCTCTTTCCATTTTTCCTTGTGATCACTCAGACCTTTTAGTTCAGGTTTGGTTTTTCGGTTTTCGGTTTGGGTTGGCAGAGTGGCTGCCAGCAGAGCACGTAAGTTACCCCTGGCTGTGGTGGACAAACGTGTCCTAAAGCCACAGGCCACGTTCTTGCAAGGGACACCTTGAAGGACTCGGGGAGGGACGGATGTGCTCTCATTAGGTGAGGAGATACGGAAGTGCCCTCATCTAATGAGGAGGGACGGATGAGCCCTCAATAAGTGACTCTGTTGCCAACCTATCAGGTCTTGCTGGCTACTTTTTTCTCTCAGGTTGAATTCATTGTCTGTCTTTGTGGTCTAACCCATCAGGTTTTGCCAGTTACTAGGTTCTAATCTTTACTTATGAACTCGAGTTAAACGTTAACTGTGTGTCTGTGTTTGTGTCACGTTTGTGTTGTCCTTGTCTCTGTTTGAGTAACTCTCATAATGGGAAAAAGCCATTCCATGCCTCTGTCCCTGAAGCCTTTCCTGGTCCCTGCCTCCAATCTGACACCTTTGCCCACAATCCTATAACTCAAACCTTCTGCTCCTCCCCCTCTTCCCTCCATTCTTCCCGAGTCACAAGATTGTAGATCTTGGGGTTGTGAAGAAACGGGAGCTGCATGATGGTCTTTTTGTGTCTTTTTGTCTGTGTTTCTGTTAAATGTGATGGCATTGTTTGGACCGATGCAGAGTCCCAAGTTCCAACCTGCCTTAGATGTGTGGAAGTAACTTTAGCTAAATTTTAACCTAATGCTTCTCCTGTGAGGGAACAAAAGTCAATAGAACCACCAGCTTTTCTGTTATCACTTTTTACACCTCTCTTAGCTGTGTTTTAAAGAACTTTGATAAACTTTACTCCCCTTTGTTAAGCGAGATTAGGGAAGCAGTGTTTTCTTTTCTTCCCGTAGTTGGCTTGAGCATGCCCACTGCAGAGGGAAATGCCTGGGGTCTAAGAACTTTGATATCTCTCTTAAACTTTTCTCAAAACCCTGTCCTCATTATTAAATTGTCCTTAATTGGCTTTGGGAATGGGAACCAAACCTTCAGTGATAAATTTTGAGTCCCCAGAGAGGACCTTCAATGAACCTCACTCTGCCCTCTTGGGGAAGCCTAGCACTCAAAACAACTGCAAGCAGAGTATGAACTTTTGGGGAGCTGACTACTGAAAAGTTGGGAGATATAGAATATGCCTGGTGCCTGGGGTCAAACCACCAGAGGAACAAATCCTGTAAGTAAATTGTGAGGCTAAAGGACTCCCAGCAGCTGCCAGAGCCATTTTGCTGTGGGGAACTCCCTTATTCCTTACCTGGACTTTAAGGATTACTCCACCTCTGTTTACTTAACAGAAGGGACAATGAATGCATTAATATGTTGATATTATAGATTGTTTCTTGGGGATGATCTTGGCTGAATGTGTATCTAAAAATGAATTTTATTGTAACAATCTGGTATCTAAATTGGTTTCTAAAGCATTGCACTATCTTACAGTTAAAAGTTGGGTTTAAACAATTGTTTAGCTTGATTTCAGGTAGTTCATGCTAGGAAACTTAAATACTTAGGATAAAAAAATAATTAAAGAGTTTTTATTTTGAACCATGTAGCCTGAGAAAATTTCACTAGATATACCAGTGCATTAACTTGGGCAAAGATAATAAATTATGATATGATATCTGTTCCCTTCAATGTGTAAGATTTTTTTAAAAAGGTGCTAAATTAAAACGTTGGTCTAGCTTAGTGAAATGACATTAATTAGCAACAGTCTTGGAAATTTTTAAAGCTAATTTCGGATACACATGGTAGTCTGTGGTTGTTTTTAAATTTTTTTCAAGAAATTTAATGTAACTTACTACTACTTTAGAAACTTCAGAACAAAGAAAGTGACTTAATGATCCTAGAGAAACTTCTTCTGATGGTGGCTTTAATATAATCAAAAAATGATCAAATTTTCAGTTTTGTGTGAGCAAGATTTTCTAGTGTAGAAAAATCTAAAGATATAAAATTTTGAGAATTACATCTTAAACTTGCATCATAATTTTCAAAATTCAAACCTGGAAATTATGACTTATAGCTAAAATGCGTTAGGCATGAGGTTTCTGCTCAGAACTCCAGCCTTTACAGTTTTCAAGTCCTCATCCAGGACTTAAGTTGATATGAAAATAAAAGAAGCCTGCAGCACTCAGCAGGAGACAGATAAAAAGGAGTAAAAGTGTCTTTTTACCTGAACTCAAACTAGACCCAAACAAAAAGTACATTATATGGTATTTACTAATTACTGGCCAGTCATCTTTTTTGGGACTCTTGCTTTTTCTTAGATTCTGTATTTTTTTTTTTGAGCTCATGATCTTGATCCTGCAGATGGGTTAATATTTTCTGATTAGTTCTATTTTTGATCAACTGTGGAGTTTTTAAACATTGCAATGGAGATTTCATCTGAAAAAGCTACAAGGCCTTCACTATTGTGTTATGTGTTACACTTGTGTTACGTGTTGTATGTGGGTATGTCTGTATGTGTGTATGTCCATATATCATGCAGTGATATGACAATTGACAGATGAGGAGCGCTCATAAAATATTTAAAAATGGATATAAATATCTTGGATTCACGTGATTCAAGTGGTTCAATTCACATTGGGTAAACAGATAAAAATAATTATTAATTAAAATAATTAATTAAAAATAATTAAATTAATTAAATAATTAATTAAAATAATTAATTAAAATTAATTAAAAATTAAAATAATTAATTAAAATTAGGCTTATGAGTTTTCTAGGTGTTCAAAAAGGCCCTAATATTATGTTGATGTCTATAAAATAATCTGCTTAAATTCAGAAATTTACAAGTATTGTTTCAAAATGTGAACAGAAAGAGGATCACAGATGGAAAAGAGAAACTAAAAGGTTCTAGATATAGATTTAATAGAGGGAAAATGTGTTTCTCAATAAAAGAGTCTATATGATTAAGTAATTAAAAGGCTTTAAGTAAATAATAAAAAGGTTCGTGTAAGTTAGTTATATGTGTATGTTTTGAGAAAGTAATCTTAAAAAATTAAACAGCTGGTTAAACAAGTACTGTTTTTATAAAATTGTGCCATGTTATTTCTTTAAAAAGCTAAACTTGGTTAATACAAAAACATCAATGTAATTGTGGTGTTAATGTGTTTATATCTTCCAGGTATACAAGTCTGTAAGGTAGAAGCTTCAAAAGAGCATTGTATCAAGCTGGTGTTCTAAGGTTGTATGGTAATTCTGGGCTTAAAAGAAAAACATGTGGGAAATTTATGTGTATCATTTGTGCTGTCTTATTGGACTTGTTATCAAAAAGATATGTACAGTTACATGTTACTTTTTACACTTAGATACAATTTAAATGTATTTTTAAGTTAATGAGAGCCTAATCTGTGTGAAGGTTTTATTTTAAAACACAAAACCACTTTGCTACTTTTCTACAAAATGGTAAAACTTTCAGCCTTTCTCTAATTCATATTTTAGATGTGATATTATGTTGTGTTAGTTAATATGCATGTAAACTTGATCAACAATTTATATAGGCTTTGTAAAATGATGTCTAAAAAGCAAAGATCAGCTTCAGAAGTATAGTATTTAAGATTTATGAAGAGCCCCGCCTTAGTTGAGATAAGGCTCTATGTCCCACCTCCTGTTAAAGAGACTATGAAAAAGTAGGCCAGATTTCAGTACATTTAAAGTTGTGTCCAAATAGGATCTCAAACAGGGGATTATGATGTATATCCTAGCCAGAATTCAAGGTAGCTCTTATATAAAGTAAATATGTCTTTACCCTAGTTAATTTTGTTTGTAGTTTGCTTATAGATGGTCTAAGGATCGCCTGTTAATGTTTTAAAGAGGTATTGCTTTAAGAACTCACAACCTGGGTAAACTTAAGATAAGGAGTTATCACCTACAGGATAGAGAGATAGACATTAAAGCCCAGTGCTCTTAGCATAAGGCTGTTAACTTATTTGCTGGAAGTTAAAGTTTAAGTTTTTAAAATTAAAGTTATATTAAAAGGGCCAAGAAAACCAATATTTGGCTCTTGCCCTCTGAGTCAGTCTTAATCAGGGAATAGGGGACTTCTCCAAAGAGCTTTGAAACTCTAGGCCACATAACCTCCTGAACAGGGAGATTAATGAAATCATTGGAGGACAGAAAGCCAATTAGTGCATTTGCTATGAAGAGGAGGGTCATAAGAAAAGGGAGACATCCCTGATGCTTCTGAGGGAAGCTACATGGTCAGGCAAGGCCTGGACCCATCCTAATGCAAATAACACTAGCGGAACTGAGAAACTGCTGTATGTTCCCCGAGGTCTCCCAGGGAAACTCAGCTGACTGTTAACAATAGATAGAAACAAAAGTCAGCTTGACTTGCTTCATCTTAAACACTTAGCAAAGTCAGTGAAAGCCAAAGCACAGCTGTTCCAGGGTCTTTTAAATGATAATAATAATTAAATGTAATTTCCATAAATAAGTAAATTGGAGGCTACAAAAGAGATTCTCAGACAGGAATGCCTGATAACTATTAAAAGCAACTGCCTGAGTAGTTTTTAGTTTAAGGCCTACAGATATTCCTAACCTACACAGGTAGGCTTGGTGTTTGCTAGTATGGTTATCCAGCCCTAAGTAACAGAATTAAAAGTTTCTCTATTAGACACAGGTCATACTAGTAAAAAAAATTTACAAGATCATTTGGCGTTAAATAATTAGACTATATCTTAAGGGAAAGGACATCTGTAAACCTAAATGTTAATTGTTGTGATTACATTCCTGACATTAATGGCAAGGTGACAAATATCCTTAAAAATTTGCATGCTCAAGTAGAAGCCATGTCCTTAGCAACATTGTCATGGAAATAATATCTTAGCACCTGGTTCTTGGTACTTCCTGATAAAAAACATTGATAGTTTTTGTCTTTGCCATCATACTCATTGGCATATTCCTGTGCTATGGCATTTATTGCTGAATCAATCGGATTCGCAAACTAATGAATTCTTGTTTCTCTTATAGACCACCCATCACTCAGCCTATTACTTCTCAATCACACTTTTTATCATGGACCACTCGATAAACCTGATTTTAAAGGGGGACTCCAAACTGCTTGCCCCACAGAATCCCTTTTCAGCCTAAAGAAGCCAGAAAGATCCTCTTCGCCCCCCTTCCTTACAGCAGAAAGGAGTTCCCGAATTAGAGGGGGGAATGAAGCCAGATTTAAAGTTAGGTAGTTAGTGTAGTTAGATAAATCGGGGTCTAACACCGAGTAAAATCTAAAATGGAGGCCATGCAGAAAACGATTCCAGAGAACACAAAACAACTCATGAAAAGTGAAACCCTTCAATAATTGTGATTCATTATTTTTATGACTAAAAGTAGCCAGAAAAAGGAGTGGGAATGTAAGGGTAAAAGAAATTGAAGTTAAAGTGTAAAAGTTAAAGTGTAAAAGACCGGGTGTTGTAAAATTTCTAAGCTGCAAGGCCTGAGTTAAAATGTAAAGGACCAGGTATTGTTAAGTTCCTATGCTACACACAAAACCTGAAATTCCTGTAGCTTGTAGGACAATTCCCAGACTGCCCAGTAAATATTCTCCCTGACTGGTTGTTTAATAGCCTAGGACCCTGTGTGGCCTTGCACATAGGCATCGCAGAGCCTAAACCAATCAGTTTGAATGTGTACCCCAGTTTAGAACTGACCTATCCTCCCCGCCGGACCTGTTCCCGCCAATGAATGAACTAATCATATTTAGGAATTGGTGTTTGATTTTCGCGTGCTGTATGATGATTTGTTAAAGGAGACTGTGATGTATGTAATGTCCCGCCCTCCCCAAAAAGTGTACTTAAGCACTGCTCAACCTATGCTCAGGGCTTTGGGCTGCTCTCCCTTCTTGAGTGAGCCCGGAGCCCCAGCATGCTGGATTGGATCATCAATAAATCCCGTTTGCTGTTGCATGAGCCATGCGTGGTCTTTTGGTAGTCTCATCCTCCGGTGTTCGCCGGACCTTTACATTTGGTGCGTTGGCCGGGAATCGCGCAGCGCCGAACAAGAAGACCCCAACGGACCCCTCTGGGGGAAAGTAAGGCGCCTCTTTCCTTTTTTCCTTGCAATCGCTCAGAGCTTTTTGTTCAGGTTTGGATTTTTGGTTTTCGGTTTCGGTTGACAGAGTGGCTACCAGCAGTGAGCGTAAGTTCCCCCTGGTGGTGGTGGACAGACGTGTCCTGAAGCCACAGGCCACCTCCTTGCAAGGGACTTCTTGGAGGATTCGGGGAGGGACAGATGTCCCCTCATTAGCCTACTCTGATGCCAACCCGTCAGGCCTTGCTGGCTACTTTTTTCTCTCAGGTTGAATTCACTGTCTGTCTTAGTGGTCTTACCTATAAGGTTTTGCCAGTTACTAGGTTCTAATCTTTACTTATGAACTCGTGTTAAACGTTAACTGTGTGTCCGTGTTTGTGTCACGTTTGTGTTGTCCTTGTCTCTGTTTGAGTAACTCTCATTATGGGACAAAGCCATTCCATGCCTCTGTCCCTGAAGCCTTTCCTTGTCCCCGCCTCCACTCTGACCCCTTTGCCCACAATCCTATCACTCAAAACTTCTGCTCCTCCCCCTCTTCCCTCCATTCTCCCTGAGTCACAAGATTGTAGATCTTGGGGTTGTGAACAAACGGGAGCTGCATGATGGTCTTTATGTGTCTTTTTGTCTGTGTATCTGTTAAATGTGATGGCATTGTTTGGACCGATGCAGAGTCTTGAGTTCCAACCTGCCTTAGATGTGTGGAAGTAACTTTAGCTAAATTTTAATCTAATGCTTCTCCTGTGAGGGAACAAAAGTCAATAGAACCGCCAGATTTTCTATTCTCACCTTTTACACCTCTCTTAGCTGTGTTTTAAAGAACTTTGATAAACTTTATTCCCCTTTGGTAAGCAAGATTAGGGAAGCAGTGTTTTCTTTTCTTCCCGTAGTTGGCTTGAGGACGCTCACTGCAGAGGGAGTTTCCTGGTGTCTAAAAACTTTTTTATCTCCCTTAAACTTTTCTCAAAACCCTGTCCTCATTAATAAATTGTCATAAATTGGCTTTGGGGATGGGAACCAAACCTTCAGTCATATATTTTGACACCCCAGATTGGACTTTAAAAAAGTCCCTACTCTGCCCTCTTGGGGAAGCCTAGTACTAAAAACATCTGCAAGCAGAGGATGAACTGTTTGGGAGCTGACTACTGAAAAGTTGGGAGATATAGAAAATGCTTTTTGCCTAGGGTCAAACAAAACCAGAGGAACTAATCCTGTAAATAAAAAGTGAGGCTAAGGGACTCCCAGCAGCTGCCAGAGCCATTTTTCTGTGGGGAAATCCCTTATTCCTTACCTGCACTTTAAAGATTACTCCACCTCTGTTTACTTAACAAAAGGGACAATGAATGCAGTAATATGTTGATATTACATATTGTTTTATGGGGATGATCTTGGCTGAATGTGTATCTAAGAATGATTTTTTTATTGTAACAATCTGGTTTCAAAATGTGTTTCTAAAGCATTGCACTAACTTACAGTTAAAAGTTGGGTTTAAACAATTGTTTAGTTTGATTTCAGATAGTTCATGCTAGAAAACGTAAATACTTAGGATGAAAAAATTAAAGAGATTTAATTTTGAACTAGGTAGCCAGAGAAAATTTCACTAGATATACCAGTGCATTATCTTGGGCAAAGTTAATAAATTATGATATGGTATCTGTTCCCGTCAGTGTGGAAGATTTTTTTAAAAAGGTGCTAAATTAAAACGTTGGTCTGGCTTAGTGAAATAACATTAATTAGCAATAGTCTTGGAAATTTTTAAAGGTTAATTTCGAATACACATGGTAGTCTGTGGTTGTTTTTAAAAATTTTTCAGCCAATTTAATGTAACTTAATACTACTTTAGAAACTTTATAACAAAGAAAGTGGCTTAATGAAACTATAGAAACTTCTTCTGATGGTGGCTTTAATATTATCAAAAAATGATCATATTTTCAGTTTTGTGTGAGCAAGATTTTCTAGTGTAGAAAAATCTAAAGATATAAAATTTTGAGAATTACATCTTAAACTTGCATCATAATTTTCCACATTGAAACCTGCAGTGTACAAGTGTCCCCTTTTCCCCACATCCTCGTCAACACTTGTTGTTGTTTGACTTCATAATGGCTGCCAATCATACTGGAGTGAGATGGTATCTTAGGTTGGGTTTGATTTGCATTTCTCTGACTGCTAGATATGGTGAGCATTTTTTCTTGTACTTGTTGATTGATTGCATGTCCTCCTCTGTGAAGTGGCCCATTTGTTGTTTAGGTTATTTGTTATCTTATTGTTTAATTTTCTGAATTCTTTGTGGATATTAGGGCTCTATCTGAAGTGTGAGGGGTAAAAAATTGTTCCCAGGATGTAGGCTCTCTATTTACCTCTCTTATTGTTTCTCTTGCAGAGAAAAAAACTTTTTAGTGTAAGTAAGTCTCATTTTTTTTTTATTCTTGTTAATAACTCTTGGGCTATGGGCGTCCTATTAAGGAATTTGGAGCCCGAATCCACAGTATGTAGATCGTAGCCAACTTTTTCTTCTATGAAACACAGTGTCTCTGATTTTATATCTACCTCCTTGATCCATTTTGAGTTAAATTTTGTGCATGGCGAGAGAAAGGGATTCAGTTTCATTTTGTTGCATATGGATTTCCAAATTTCCCAGCACCATTTGTTGAAGATGCTATCCTTCCTCCATTGCATGCTTTTAGCCCCTTTATTAAATATAAGAAAGTTGTAATTTTGTGAATTGGTTTCTGTGTCCTCTATTCTGTACCATTGGTCCACCTGCCTTTTTCGGTACCAGTATCACGCTGTTTTTGTTACTATTGCTTTGTAGTACAGTTTGAACTCTGGTATCGCTATACCTCCAGATTCACACTTCCTGCTTAGAATTTCTTTTGCTATTCTTGGTCTTTTGTTTTCCCATATGAATTTCATGATTGATTTATCTATTTCTACAAGAAATGCCATTGGGATTTTGATTGGCATTGCTTTAAACCTGTAGAGAACTTTGGGTAATATCGCCATTTTGATGATGTTAGTTCTGCCTATCCATGAACAGGGTACATGTTTCCATCTTCTGAGATCTTCTTCTATCTCTCTCTTTAGAGTTCTGTAGTTTTCATTATATAAATATTTCACCTCTTTTGTTAGGTTGATTCCCAAGTATCTTATTTTATTTGAGGATATTGTGAATAGAGTGGTTTTCCTCATTTCCATTTCAGAAGTTTTGTTGTTGTAATACAAGAATGCCTTTGATTTATGCTTGTTGATTTTATATCCTGCCACTTTGCTGAATTCATTTATTAACTCTAGCCATTTTTTTGTAGACCCTTTTGTGTCTGTTAAATATATTATCATGTCATCTGCAAATAGCAATACTTTAAATTCTTCTTTTCCTATTTTTATGCCTTTAATTTCATTTGTCTGTTTAATTGCTCTGGCTAGTATTTCAAGAACTAAATTGAATAGAAGTGGTGATGGAGGGCATCCCTGTCTTGTTTCAGATTTTAGAGGGAATGCCTTCAGTTTTTCTCCATTTAGGATGATGCTAGCCTGAGGGTTAGCATATATAGCTTTTACAATGTTGAGGTAAGTTCCTGTTATCCCTAGTTTTTATAGTGTTTTGAACATAAAGTGATGCAGAACTTTGTCAAATGCTTTTTCTGCATCTATCGAGATGATCATATGGTTCTTGCCTTTAAGTCTATTGATATGGTGAAAGGCATTTTTTGATTTCCGTATATTGAACCATCCTTGAATCACAGGAATGAATCCTACTTGATGATGGTGCACAATTTTTTTGATATGCTTTTGTATTCAATTCACCCGGATTTTATTGAGAATTTTTGCATCCAAGTTCATTAGAGATATTGGTCTGTAGTATTCTTTCTTTAAAGTGTCTTTGTCTGGTTTCGGGATCAGGGTGATGTTGGTCTCATAGAATGAACTTGGATGAGCTCCTTCTTTTTCTATTTCTTGAAATAGCTTAAAAAATATTGGTATTAATTCTTCTTTGAAGGTTTAGTAGAAATCCGCTGTTTACCCATTCGGTCCAGGGCTTTTTTTGGTTGGTAGTTTTTGATTGCTTCTTCTATTTCTTCCTTTGTTATTGGCCTGTTTAAATTGTGTGTGTCTTCCTGACTGAATCTGGGCAGATCGTATGACTTAAGAAATTTATCAATATCTTCACAATCTTCTATTTTATTGGAATATAGTGTTTCAAAATACTTTCTAATTATCTTCTGTATTTCTGTAGTGTCTGTTGTGATATTGTCTTTTTCATCCCATATGTTAGTAATTTCAATTCTCTCTCTTCTACTCTTCATTAGCATGGCTACGGGCCTGTTGACCTTATTTATTTTTTCAAAGAACCAACTTTTCATTTTATCAATTTTGTCAATGTTTTTTTTTTGTTTCAATTTCGTTGATTTCAGCTCTAAATTTAATTGTTTCTTGTCTTCTACTACATTTGCTGTTGTTTTGCTGTTCCTTTTCTAGGTTTTTGAGGTGTAGTTTGAGTTCATTTATTTGTTGTTTTTTTTCTTTTTTTGAAGAAAGAACTCCAAGAAATGAATTTCCCTCTTTAAACTGCTTTCATTGTGTCCCATGGATTCTGGTATGTTGTGTCTGTATTGTCATTTGTCTCAAAGAATTTTTTTATGTCCTTCTTTATGTCTTCTGTAACCCATTGATCATTCAGTAGCATGTTGTTCATTTTCCATGTGATGTAGAATTTTTCCTTCCTTCTTTTATCATTGATTTCCAGTTTCATTCCATTATGATCATATATGGTGCATGGTATTATCTCCATGCCTTTATATTTACTAAGAATTGCCCTATGGCATAATATATGGTGTATCTATGAGTAGGATCCATGTGCTGCTGAGAAGAACATGTATCCACTTGATGATGGTTGATATATTCTATATATGTCGGTTAAGTCTAGGTTATTGATTGTGCTGTTGAATTCTTGAGTTTCTTTATTCAGTTTTTTCTAGAGGGTCTGTCTAATGGCGAGAGCGGTGTGTTGAAGTCACCCATAATTATTGTATTGTAGTCTATTTGACTCTTGAACTTTAGGAGAGTTTGTTTAATGAACGTTGCACCTCCATTGCTTGGTGCATACAAATTGATAATTGTTTTTTCTTGTTGGTGGATGATTCCTTTTAACAGAATATAGTGTCATTTTTTATCCCTTTTGATTAACTTAGGTTTGAAGTTGATTTTATTCCATATGAGTATGGCAAATCATTCTTGCTTCAGAGGGCCATGTGAGTGTTGTGATTTTTCCCAACCTTTTACCTTCAGCCTGTGTATGTCTTTTCCTATCATACGAGTCTCCTGAAGGCAGAATATTATTGGATTTTTTTTTATCCAGGTTTCTAGCACATGTCTCTTGATTGGTGAGTTTAAGCCATTACCATTTAAGGTTACAATTGAAATATGATTTGTACTTCCACTCATGTTTATTTATTTATTATATTTTAGTTTGGATAGTTTTTACTTTTTTGGTTACTTTCCTCCCCCTTTACTGAGATACTTCCCGCTGTTAGTTTTGGGCACTATTTTTCAACTCCTCTTCTTTTAGTATTTTGCACAAAATGCTTTGCAGTGCTGGTTTTCTGGATGAAAATTGTTTTAGCTTTTGTTTATCGTGAAAGACTTTAATTTCATTGTCAAATCTGAAGCCATTATTTTTCAGCATTTGAAATACATTGTTCCAGGATCTTCTGACTTTCAAGGTATGTGATAAAAAATCAGTTATTAACCTAATTGGTTTACCCCTGAATGTAATCTGCCTTCTTTCTCTTATAGCTTTTAATATTCTCTCCTTGTTCTGTATGTTGGCTATCTTCATCATTATATGTCTTGGAGTTGGTCTATTTTGGTTTTGAATGTTTGGGGTCCTGTATGCTTTCAGGATTTGGCAATCAAATCCATCGTTCATCTCTGGGAAGTTTTCTAGAATTATTTCATTTAATATGTTGTCCATTCCTTTGGTTTGAATCTCTATGCCTTCTTCTATCCCGATGACTCTCAATTTTTTTTTTAATGACATCCCATATTTCTTAAATAGATTGCTCGTCGAATTTAAGCATCTTTTCTGTGTTGACTATATTCTTTTCAAGTTGATAAACTTTGTCTTCATTATCTGATGTTCTGACTTCTACTTGATGTAGTCTATTTGTAATATTCTCGTTTGAGTTTTTAATTTGGTTTATAGTTTCGTGCATTTCTAGAATTACTGTTTGATATTTCTTTTTAAGATCTCTATCTCCTGGTAAAGCTCATTGTTTGCCATTTGAATTTCTTTGTTTAATTCATTTTCAAAATAGACTTTTATTGCTTGGACTTGCTGCCTCTATGCCTGCTAAAGTGGATTCCGCTTGGTACTAATTCCGAAGGCCGAGCTCCAGTGATGTCACCTCTCTGCTTTGGCGGGCCCCAGGCTCCTTGCCAAGGTGTCCGAATAGGGGGGTGGGACTTGACTGTCTCTGGTTTGTTTCAGCTCCGGGTCACTGGCGGGTGGGCGGTCTTTAGCCGCCCAATTGCGCGGTTGGTCACCAGTGGGCAGGCAGTCTGCAGCCGCCCAGTCACGCGGGCGGCAGGTGGGCTGTCGCCAGTGGGTTGGCAATCTCTAGCCACCCAGTCGCACAGTAGGTTAACAGCGGGCGGGCATTCCTCAGCCGCCCAGTGATGCAGGCAGTGGGTGGAATGTCACCCGCGGGCCTGCGGTCTCCAGCCGCCTAGTCACAAGGGCCTGGCCTCTAGTCCTTTGGATTCTCCTGCTAGTCCTGGTTTCTTTTTCTAGACCAGATTCCCCTGAGTGATGCCTCTCGCCAGTTCAAACTGTACTATGGGCCTGCCATTTGTTGGGTGTTGAGGGTGTCTATTGGGAACCCAGACACTCTATTGTTTTGATTTTTTCCGCTTGCCCCTCCCCCAGCACTGGCTAGACACGTTTCGTTTTTGCCACTGATGCGAGGGGGAGTTGAAAGTCAGGTGTCTCTAGTTTTTCTCGCATTTTTATGCAGGCTTTCTTTGATAATCCCTCCCCCGGAAAGCCTAGGAGAGATTTTATGCGAATTCCCCACTGTATGAGAGATGAGCTGAGTAACAGACACCTGTTTTATTGTTGAAACCTATTGGAGAGGGGCAGTGGTTACTTCAGCTCTCAAAGATGGTGGCCGCTGGTTTCCTTGGTGTAGTTTCTTTTGTGGGATATGGAACTGTACCACTTTTTTCACTGTCTTAATTCACAAACTCAGCCCAGGGATCAGAGAGAGCTCAGCCGGCAGGATTCCACAGAATCCGCAGCAACATTTCTCCCTGCTTGCAGGTCGCTTCTCGGTGGTGCCCCGCCATCTGTAACAGTGGGCCTGGCCGCATGATTTAATCACCCTGAACTCTAGTTGCACAGATGGCTATTGGGAACCCCGGCACTCTATTGCTTTGATTTTTTTTTCTGCTTGCCCCTCCCCCAGCGCTGCCTAGACAGGTTTTTTTTCACTGCTGATGGGAGGGGGAGATGAAAGTCAGGTGCCTCTAGTTTTCCCCCATCTTTATGCAGGCTCAGTCTGATAATCTCTCCCCCGGAAAGCCTATGAGAGATTTTATGCAAATTCCCCGAAGTATGGGAGATGAGCTGATAACACACACCTGTTTTATTGTTGCAATCTGTAGGAGAGTGGCTGTGGTTACTTCAGCTCTCCAAGATGGTGGCCGTTGGTTTCCTTGGAGGAGTTACCGTTGTGGGAATAATAACTGTACCGCTTCCTTCCCCGTCTGAAATCCTGAACTCAGCTAAGGCCTCAGTGGGGGCTCTACCAGCTGGAATCTACAGAATGTGCATCAAAGTTTCTCCCTGCTTATTGGTCGCATCTCGGTGGTGGCGTGCTGTCTGTAGCCACTGGGTGGGCCGTGCGGATCAGTCAGACTGGATCTCGGGTGGCACAGTTGGCTCGTGTTTGAGACTCAATTACCAGACCATAGTGCTAGAAATCCTTTCTCTAGGTTTCAGTGCACACCCATTTTGCTGTAAGTTCCTAACAAGATAGTTTTTTTTTAGGTCTAAGTCGTTAGTCACCTGCGCAGTGGCGCGGTACACTGGGTGTGATGCTCTCTATTCGTGGCCATCTTGCAATGTCGAAATATTATGATTTGTATGCACCATTTACTGAAGTTAGTTTTCAGCATTAGGAAACAAATATGTATTTCAGGTGGATGAATATTTCTGAGAATATTCTTGTGAAAAGTTGATTATAAATCCTCATACATGAAAATGAATTATTTTAGGAAGTGTATAATAAGACACATATATTTCATATTTTGAAAAATCTTGAGAGTGTATATATATATGTATATATATATATATATACGTATATATATATGTATATATATATATACACACACACACACAAACACACACACACACAGACATTAAAAAGTACCAATGTATATGCCAATCGAAATTCATCATGAAATATATAACATCCACATATCCAAAAAAATACATTTTACTGAAAATGGATTTATGTATAATGTTGTTCAACTAGGAAGCTCACCCATAGGTTGAATTTTCAGTTCCAACAGCGTTTAGGAGGAGTGATCTCTTCTCACCATTTTTATCTGCCATGTCAGCCACCTCAGAAGAATGTACATGTGATTCCAGGTAGGATTCTAAATGTGCAAATAAAAATACATGTGCTTAATAGGCTACAGAAAAGGGGAGAGAGGAATTCCATGTTTGTTAATTTTAAAAACACATGGAGAACTATTTCAATAAACACTGGCTATATTTATAACTCCTACACTATATTATGCAAAAGGGATGTTCAACTACATACCATGCCTTCTCTGAACTGCTGGTATTTGTATTTTTTTGGGTTACCATTCTCCATCATATAAGGATTAGTAGTCAGAGTCTAGTAGGGTATGGGTTAGTGTCAGAGTTTCAGTATTTTGAATAAAAAATAGGAAAGTAAACACAATGTGTTTGCAAATATGTGCTACAAAAAAATCTTCCCACTCACATTAAGAACAATCCGTTGATATTACCCTCTCCCGAAGAAATGCACAATTAGAGGAGAAGAGTTAGAAAATCTGTGAATACATACCCGGAATGGAATATGCTCAGGAGTTCACCACCTTGGAGGTGGTAGAGGACTTTCCAAAAGTAAAAGACAAGGTAAACACTCCACAAACATGGATCTCTGCAGGCCAAAAGACTTCTTGAGAAACTGCCTCTGAGTTTGGACACTTGAAATGTATGTTGTTGTCAGTAGCTTTAGCTTCCTATGTAGTGAGAGCATCAAAACTGGGTCAGCATCTATGTGACCTGGAGGACATGTTATCTTATTTTCCAAAGAAAATGAGGCAGCAGTGCTGAATTCTCACTTTGTAGGTAAATTGTGGCAACTAGGGCATCAGTGTCTCTTCTTGTTAACTGTGAAGACATTTGGTCATACTCTACTTTTCGTGGTGTTTCTTGCTGCTGCACTGGGAGTTTGGTATTTGCTTCATGAAATACAAGGAGTTCAACTGGGACAAAGTGCTGGAGAGAGTTCTGTCACGTGTGGTGGGACAGGGTCTGTAGGAGAATGCACCAACCAGGCTTATGTCCAACATAGCTTGCCCCCTTGACCATATCAACCTGATTCTGAACATTGCCCAAAAACCTATCCATATAACATGATGCCTTTTCATATAAGGGTCTGCTAGCTGCACCATGTCAGTCACAAGCCATTTGAAAGCCAATGGCCGATCCACATGAAACCACCACAGATGATTTATCTCACACCTACCCACTTTTGCTGTAGGCCCACTACTCAGCAGGCTCCAACTTACTGGCATCTCTGTTCTACACCATTTTTGTGAAACCCAGTCAATCAAGCCACTGTCTGGTACACTCATGATCAGCAACAGGTTCTCCAATAGTTTTCCAGTGCCACCTGGTCATGGGAATTTCAAAAACTTCATGGTATTTATCGAGGCCATTTTTCAAGGATGAAGTTGGAGGCACTGAGGGTTTCATTTAATTCAGTAACCATTAAATGGTGAGGAAGCTCATTACAATGAAAGCTCTCAAGAACTCTCACAGGCAAGGCTTCCCAAAGAGTTGCCAAAAGGTCACATGAAGCCAGGCCCATTGAGGTCTACAATGTATAATCCATGCGTGTTTTGACTCTCAACTATGGCTGCTAATTCTTTCAGAATAAAATCATGTGATATTCTGGCTGAGATTCCCTGTGCTCTGTGGAAAGCCATCCTGGCCATAGATCTCAGTTTCCAAGGGTGACTCTCATGCATGGCCTCCTAAAATCCCAACAAAACTCATGGCAATACTTCTCTGAGATCAGTTCCAGAACTCAGTCTCTAAGGGGAATCACACCAGAGTTCAAGCCCAGGTGGAGCCTGTCATATTTTCCAACAACCACACTAATAACCACAATTAAACCCAGAACACTTCCACATGGCCAGCATCTTCTTCCATATAGACACTCAGTTTCTTTCCTACCTATTCTCTGAACATGAGACAAAACCACAACCCCCCCACACACAATCAAAGGCACCTCTTTTGCCCAAGTAAGTCTGTGACTATCCAGAGTGTCCTCAGAATGGTGGGCCATACTATGTTCCCCCAAAATGGCCTGTCCTGTATGAGATCTGGTCTCCTTGGCCAACACTTTGAAGTTGTTAGGTGCCATGTGTGAGCCACTACCTGCTTTCCCAGGAAAAGCCCCTCTTCAGAGCTTTCCTGTAATTTGGCCATCGTCACATCAGTAGGTACTAAGAAAGACTGACTCTCTCCTTGGTTAATCGAAACAAGTGAGACCACTGGGACTGGGACTGCGATGGGCACTTGGTGCGTGTCTTCCTGGATCAAACGTTCAGAGAGTTCCATCACCAAGGAAGTGAGGTGAGGTCACTTCTTTCAGGAACTGAATGAGGTCACTGACTTGGCAACCACTTTGTCCTAACATTTACTTCTAAGGGTCCCATGAGATAGAGGCTGTCCGTACTTCCTGTCACACTTTCAAAGTTAGAATGGTATACCAACCATAGGTACCTGGGAACAGCTCTCCACACAGGCATGGTTTGGTCCATCTTCTCTACATTAAGGAGGTAGAGGCTGATTCAGACACATCCCTTCATCCTGACCAGATTGTTTGCCATGGAAGATGTCTTTTGCTCTCACAGGTCCTTCATAGCTTCCTACATCTTCTCCAGGGATCATTTCTGCATATACCTTTGATGTTCTCAGCAGGTGGAAGATCCCCTACATTCCTGTATTGTAAGACCAACTCTGTCCCTCCTTTTTTGTAAAGTTAGATTGAGGGAAAAATGTATGTTTAGGGTTTATAACATGTTCGATGTGCGTTATGAATCTTTCTGCCGGATGAATAATGGTATTGGCAACCTGTGATATTTACAAGAATATATAGGTGAAATATAAGTATGAAAACAGAAATCTAGGTAAGATTTGAAGCCAGAAGGGATTTGGTCCCTTGAGTGGGAAACTTAGGTTTGAATTATGTTCTGCACATGTGTCTCAGATAAATTGATATACAATGGCATAGGACCTTATACCTTGGATGATTGATTGTCGAAGAGAACATCTAGTCAAAAAACTATAGTCAGTAGCATTAGGAAGATTGTCAGTAGGTTTAGAAAAAAGAGTGAGTATAGGATTTGGACCAAAAGTTCTTTAGCAATAGGGTTTCCGGTAGAGAGTGAATGTAAATGTCAGCATATGTGAAGTGTCAGTCACAATGATGAACTGGGGAAAATATGTAGGAAAGCAGGTATAAATAAAGATATCACAAAATCAGGCAAAGTATGAAGTGAGTTATAGGATTAGACATTTTCAAGATGGTTGAGGTTGAATATATAATCTTAAGAAGAAACAAATATGTAGTCACCAATAGGATTTACATTTGAGAGCATTAGGCAACCTGGACATGGTTGTTTTTAGTAATCCATGCTCCCTTGGCATTTAGGCTTTGATACAATAATCAGTGGGACCTTCGCTTTTTGTGTCCAGAATATTACTGTGATAAAATCTATATATAGATAAGGTGAAATGAATATTTCTTCCACCATTTCTCGGAGCAATATTTTGAAGACGTGTAAATTAGTATTGGGGGGACAAAGAGGAGTACACTGTAACTATGAATATAGAGATAAAGCATTAATAGACAATACTGTGAATAAAAAACATAAGTGGTTCCAAATTTAAATAATGGATTGAATTGAATTTTGAACTTATAGAGGAAATCTTATATTGATATACAATTATTCAATACAACCAGTTATACATCTAATGTTAAAATTAATGTTATGGTTCATCATGAAGAGTGTGTGAGTTTAGCTTCGAAATTGATTATGGAAATCGAAAATAATGTATTTGGAAAGAAGTCTCATGAAAAGACCAGTCAAGTAACATGGAGGAATACATGTGTTCTGAAGCAAGGAGTGTTTGAAAGTGAAACAAATTCCTATAAATTTGTGAAGTTGTGGATGAAATATATATCCTATGATGTGCAAAAACTGAAGAAATAGTAATGTACCAGTGTTGGATTAAAATGAACGTCAATATAGACATTATGTCCCATTGGAATCTACTTGCATTGATGTTAAACTGGTTCAGTTACTGTAGAAATATTAGGATTTGTAATCACCATTGATTGAAGTTAGTTTTCAGTACTGCAAAACAAATATGTATTTCAGGTGGATGAATATTTCTGAGAATAATCTTGGGCAAAGTTGATTATAAATCCACATACATGAACATGAATGAATTTACGGAGTTTGTATAAGACACATATATTTCATATTTTGAGAAATCTGGAGTGTTTATATATATATTTTAAATAAACACAAATATACATTAAAAAGTATCAATACATATGCCAATCGTAATTCATCATATAATATACATCATCCACAGATGTAAAAATATTTATTATACTGAACATAGATTTATGTATAATATTGTTCTACTAGGAAGCTCGCACATAGTTTGAATTTTCAGTTCCCAAAGCATTTAAGAGTAGTGATCTCTTCTCACAATTTGTATCTGCCAATTCAGCCAACTCATAAAAATGTACGTGTGATACCAGGTAGGATTCTATATGTGCATATAAAAATACATGTGCTGAGTAGGCTACAGAGAAAGGGAGACAGGAATTCACATATTTGTGAAGTTTAAAAACACATGGAGAACTATTTCAATTAAAAATTGAGTAGATTTATAACACCTACCCTTAATCATGCAAAAGGGAAGTCCAACTGTACACCATGCCTCCTCTGAACTGCTTGTATTTTCATTCTGTTTTGGTATTATTCTTCATCATATTAGGATGAGTAGTCAGAGTATAGAAGGATATGAGTTACTGTCAGGGATTCAGTATTTCGAATGGAAAATTGGAAAATGGATCAATGTGTATGCAAATTAGTTTTACACAAAAATTTTCCCACTCTCATTCAGAACAATAACTTGACATTACCTTCACCCCAAGTAAGACACAATTAGAGGAAAAGAGTTAGAAAATCTTTGAATTCATATCTGAAATGAAAACTGCTCCAGATTTCACAACCTTGGAGATGGTAGAGGAGTTTCCAAAAGTAAGGGACTATGTAAAAACTCCACAAACATGAAGATTTGCCAGCCTAAACACGTCTGGAGAAACTGCCTCTCAGATGGACAGTTGAAATATATGTTGTTTTCCAGAGCTTTAGCTTCCTTTCTAGTGAGACCATCAAAGCTGTTTATGCATCTCTGTGACCACGAAGACATGGTGTATAAATTTCCAATGAACATGAAGCAGCAGTGCTGAATTCTCTCTTTGTAGGTAAACTATGGCCACTGGGGGCTAAGTGTCTCCCCATGTGGACTGTGAAGCCATTTCATCATCCTCCACTTTTTATAATGTTTTCTGCTGCACTCGGAGTTTTGTATTTGTTTCATGAAATACCAGGAGTTAAACTTGACCACAGTTCTGGAGGGAG
The DNA here is from genome assembly GCF_048772815.1 of Callospermophilus lateralis. Lineage (NCBI taxonomy): Eukaryota > Metazoa > Chordata > Mammalia > Rodentia > Sciuridae > Callospermophilus > Callospermophilus lateralis. The sequence goes on along the minus strand of NC_135313.1, from coordinate 129,436,339 downwards.
TTCTGTCACATGTGGTGGGTCAGGGTCTGCAGGAGAATGCACGAACAGGGCTTGTATACCACATAGGTTGCCTCCGTGACCATAGCAATCTGATTCTGAACATTGCCCTGAAACCTCTCCATATAACCAGATGCGTTTACATACAAGGTTCTGCTGGCTGCACCATGTCAGTCACAAGCCATTTGGAAGACAATGGCAGATCCACATGACCCCACCACAGATGTTTTATTACACACTTAATCACCTCTGCTCTAGGCCCACTATTCTGCAGGGTCCAAATTACTGGCATCTCTGTTCTACACCATATTCATGAAAACCAGTTAATCAAGGCACTGTCTGGTAAACTCATGATCAGCAACAGGACATCCAAAGGTTCTTCAGTGCCACCTGGTCATTGGAATTTCAAAAATTTCATGGTATTTATCTAGCCAATTTTCAAGGATGAAGTTGGAGGCACGGTTTGTTTCAATTCATTCAGGAATCATTCAATGTTGAGGAAGCTCATTTCAATGAAAGCTCTGGAGAACTCTCACAGGCAAGGCTTCCCAAAGAGTGGCCGAAATGTCACATGAAGCCAGGCCCATTGAGATCTACAATTGAGGTCCATGTGTGTTTTGACTATCAAATATGGCTGCCAAGTCTTGCAGAATAAAATCATGTGAAATCCTGTCTGAGATTCCCAGTGCTCTGTGGAAACCCACTGTGGGCATAGATCTCAGTTTTCAAGGGTGACTCTCATGCGTGGCCTCTTAAAATCCCAACACAATTTATGGCAATTCTTCTTTGATATGTGTTCCAGAACTCAGTCTCTAAGGGAATGACACCAGAGTTCAAGCCCAGGTGGATCCAGTCATCTCTTCCAACCGCAACACGAATGACCACAATTAAAACCAAAATACACCACATGGTCCTCATCTTCTTAAATATAGACATTCATCATAACCTCTGGCTGGAGGTTACCATACGGGATGCATCCCAAGAGAGTGTCCAAAATAATGTCGCTTGCCCCTCATTTGCCTAAAGTCAGGGTGACATGGACACCCTTCCTGTGAACAAGGAGTGATCAAATAGGCCTGCCATTAATACTTCTCCTTCTCCAATTTGAGGCCTGCTGACTCTGAGCTATAGATTCTTTATGTGATTTGGAGTCTTGAGAAAACACAAGCACCTCTGCAGGGCTTTGAAGAACTCATTTGACCTAAAGTATCCCTATTCTCAATTGATGGAGGTAAAGAACCTAACAGAGGAAGGCAAGAGACTCATCCACAATGACTGATTTTTTGCCATTTTGGTTTTGATTGCACACATGTAATTTATCTTTAGATCTATCATGTGCTGAGAATCTAAGCCACAACCTCACACAGGGCCAAGAGGCTGATTCAGACACATCCCTTTCCGAAGCAATTAAGCAAAGAGCCACATGTTATGCCCTTTTATTTCCATTTGAAAACAGTTTTCTTCAGGCTTCACAAAGGGGTGGCCTGAGGCAAAGACCTTCTTGACATTCAGGGCAACATAACCATAAGTATGCAAATGAACCAAAGCAGGGTTTCTCCACTGAGAGTTTACTGGTCACACAGATATGTGAGTTTTCTAAGATGTTCCCATTCCCTACAGCTATCAAGTACATGGCCATGTCACAGAGCTTGGAGGTGGTACATATCTTGGATACAAAACCATGGGCCTATTCTTGAGATTGGCCGTAATTCAGAAAGAAAACTGGAACTTAGGAAGTTAATAGGTGTTGCCCATGCATACGGCGAGCCACAGTCCATTCATAAATCAGGCAGGAAGAATGTTGGGAAGCTTTATACTAGACAAGAAAAATCCTTGATGCATTCTCTTTCCTAATGTCTACAATCACGGACAGAGTGGGAAACACAGACATAGAAGCACTCGACTTGTCAAACGACTTACTAGAAACAAACCACTCGAATCCAAACAAACCACCTTTCCTACCTATTCTCAGAAGATGAGAGAAAACAACAAACTCACACCCACACCCACAAAGGCGCCTCCTTAACCCAAGTAGGTCTGTGAATATCCACAGTGTCCTCTGACTGGTGGACCATGCTATGTTCGCCTGAAATGGCCTGACCTGTGTCAGATCTGGTCTCCTTGGCTAACTCTGTGAAGGTGTCAGGAGCCAGAGGTGAGCCACTATCTGCTTTCTCAGAAAAGGCCCCTCTTCAGAGCTTTCCTGGCATTTCGCCATCCTCACATCAGTAGTTACCAAGAAAGACTGTCTCTGTCCTTGGTAAATCCAAAGAAGTGAGACCATTGGGACTGGGACTGGGACTGGCTATGGGTGCCTGGCTTCATGAATCCCAAGTTCAGAGATTTTAATCACCAAGAAAGTGAGGTGAGGTTACTTCCCTCAGGAACTGAATGAGGTCACTGCCTTTGCAAACACATTGTCCTAAGACTTGTTTCCAAGTGTCCCATGAGATAGAGGCTGTCCCTACTTCCTGTGACACTTTCACAAGTTAGAATGCTTTATCAACCATAGGCGGCCTGGAACAGCTACCCACACAGGCCGGGTTTGGTCCATTTTCTCTACATTAAGAAGAGAGAGGCTGATTCAGACAGAACCCTTCATCCTGACCAGGTTGTTTACCATTGAAGATGACTTTTGCTCTCTCAGGTCCTTTATAGCTGCCTAAGTCTTCTCCAGGGATCATTTATGCATTAAACTCTGAGGTTTTTCATCAGGTGAAAGATCTCATACATTCCTCTATTTTAAGACCAACTTTATCTCTGCTCTTCTGTAAAGTTAGATTGATGGAACAGTGAATGGTTACGATTAACAACATGTTTGATTTGGGTTAGGAATCATTCTGCTGGATGAATGATGGTATTTGGAACCTAAAATGTTTAAAAGAATATAGAGGTGAAATATAATTATGAAAACAGAAATCTAGGTAAAATTCGAAGCCCAGAATGGCATTGGGACCTTGACTGGGATAATTAACATTAAATTACGTTCTGCACAGATGTCTAAGATAAATCTATAATCAATGGCATAGGATCTTCTACCTTGGATGATTGAATGTAGAAGAGAACATCCAGTCAAACAGGGATAGTCGGTAGGATTAGGAAGATAGTTGGTAGGTTTAGGAAGAAGAGTGAGTATATTATTTGGAACAAAAATTCTTTAGCAATAGGGTTTTGGTTAGAGAGTGAATGTATTTGTCAGCACATGTGAAGAGTTTATCACAATGATGAACTTGGGTAATATGTAGGAAAGCAGATATCAATAGAGACATTACAAAATCAGGCAAACTATAAAGTCATAGAATTAGACATTTTCAACAGGGTTCAGGTTGAATATATAATCTTAGGAAGAAACACATATGTAGTCATGAATAGGATTGACATTTGAGAGCATTAGGCAATGTGGACATGGATGTTTTTAGTAATCCATGCTCACTTTCCATTTAGGTTTTGGTACAATAATAAGTGTGAACTTTGCATTTGGTGTCCAGAATATTACTGTAATAAAATGTATATGTAGATCAGGTGAAATGAGTATTTCTTCCACCATTTCCAGGAGCAATATTGTGAAGATGTATAAATTAGTATTGGTGGTACAAAGAGGTGTACGCTGTGTCTATGAATATAGAGATAATGCATGAATAGATCATACTGGGAAAAAATATAACTGGTTCCATTTAAATAATGGATTGAATTGATATCTGAAAATATATAGGAAATCTTATATTGATATAAAATCATTCATTCCAAAGAGTTATGCATCTAATGGTAATCTTAGAGTTATGGTTTATAATGAAGGGTGTGTGAGTTTTGTTTCAAAAGTGATTACGGAAAAAGAAAATAATGTGTTTGGAAAGAAGTCTCATGAGAAGACTAGTCAAGATAAATGGAGGAGTACATGTGTTCTGAAGCAGAAAGTGATTGAAAGTAAAACAAATGCCTATAAACTTCCTAACTGGTGGATGAAATATATATCCTATGATGTGCATAAACTGAAGAAATAGTAATGTAACAGTGTTGAATAAAAATGAACTTCAAAATACACATCATGTTTCATAGGAATCTATTTGCATTGATGTAAAACTAGGTCAGTAACTGTAGAATGGAAAATTGGAAAATAAATCCAATCTGGAATGGGAAATGCTCAGGATTTCACAACCTTGGATGTGGTGGACGAGTTTCCTAAAGTAAGGGACATTGTAAACACAACCCAAACATGGAGCTCTGCTGACCTAAAGACTTCTTGAGAAACTGGCTCTGAGGTTGGGCACTTGAAATATATGTTGTTGTCCAGAGCTATAGCTTCTTTTGTAGTGAGACCATCACTATGTGACCTGGAGGACATGGTATCTTATTTTATAATGAACATATGGCAGCAGTACTGAATTCCCTCTTTGTAGGTAAACTGTGGCCACTGGGGGCTAAGTGTCTCCCCGTGTGGACTGTGAAGCCATTTGTTCATCTTCCATTTTCGTGGTGTTTCTTGCTGCTGCACTGGGAGTTTGGTATTTGCTTCACGAAATACAAGGAGTTCAACGGGGACACAGTGCTGGTGGCTACCCCTACTTCCTGTGACACTTTCACAAGTTAGAATGGTATATCAACCATAGGCACCCGGGAACAGCTTTCCACACAGGCCTTGTTTGGTCCTTCATATCTGCCTACATCTTCTCCAGGGATCATATCTGCATAGACCTTTGAGGTTCTCAGCAGGTGGAAGATCCCCTATATTTCTGTATTTTAAGACCAACTCTGTCCCGCTCTTCTGTAAAGTTAGATTGAGGGAACAGTGTATGGTTAGGATTAATAACTTGTTCAATTTGGGTTAGAAATCATTCTGAGGGATGAATAATGGTATTGGGAATCTGCTATATTTTTAAGAACATACAGGTGAAATATATGTATGAAAACAGAAATCTAGGTAAGATTTGAAGTGCAGAAGGGAATTTCGCCCTTGATTGGGATACTTAGCATTGAATTACCTTCAGCAGAGATTTCTTGGATAAATCAATATACAATGGCATAAGACTTTGTACCTTGGATGATTAAATTTAGAAGGTAGCATCAACTCCAAAAGGGATAGTCGGTAGGATTAGGAAGATAGTCGGTAGTTTTCGGAAGAAGTGTGAATATAGAATTTGGAAAAAAAAAAATTCTTTAGCAACAGGGTTGCGATTAGAGAGTGAATGTCAATGTCAGCACATGTGAAGAGTCAGTCACAATGATGAACTAGGGAAAATATGTAGGAAAGCAAATATCAAGGAAGACAATAGGAAATTAGTCAAAATACAAAGTCAGTGTTAGGATTAGACATTTTTAACAGGATTGAGTTTGAATATATAATCTTAGGAAGAAACAAATATGTAGTCACCAAAGAATGACATTTGAGAGCATTAGGCAACCTGGACATGGATGTTTTTTGTAATCCATGTTCACTTTCAATTTAGGCTTTGTAAAATCATAAGTGTGACCTTTGCATTTTTGTCCAGAATATTACTGTAATAAAATGTATATGTAGATCAGGTGACATGAGTATTTCTTCCACCATTTCCAGGAGCAATATTGAGAGATGTATAAAATAGTATTGGGGGTACAAACAGGTGTATGCTGTGTCTGTGAATATAGAGATAATGCATGAATAGACCATACTGTGAATAAATAATATAACTGGTTCCACTTTAAATAATTCATTGACTTGATATCTGAAATTTTTCAGGAAATCTAATATTGATATACAATCATTCATTCCAACCAGTTATACATCTAAAGGTAATATTAGGTTATGGTTTATCATGAAGGGTGTGTGAGATTTGCTTCAAAAAGATTATGGAAATCGAAAATAATGTGTTTGGAAAGAAGTCTCAAAAAATTCCAGTCAAGAAACCTGGAGGAATACATGTGTTCTAAAGCAGGAAGGGATTGAAAGTGAAGCAAATGCCTATAAATTTGTGAATTTGTGGATAAAATAAATATGCTATGATGGGCTAAACTTGAAGAAATAGTAATGTACCAGTGTTGAATAGAAATGAAGTTCAAAATAGACATCATGTCCCATAGGAATCTACTTGAATTTATGTTAAACTGGGTCAGTTAATGGAGAAATGTTAGGATTTGTATTAACCATTCACTGAAGTCAGATTTCAGTAATGGGAAACAAATATGTGTTCCAGGTGGATGAATATTTCTGAGAATAATCTTCTAAAAAGTTGATTATAAATCCATATACATGAACATGAATGTATTTAGGGAGTGTATATAATACACATATATTTCATATTTTAAAAAACCTGGAGAGTGTGTGTGTACACACACACACACACACACACACGCACAGACATTAAAAAGTAGCACTATATATGGCAATCGAATTTCATCATGAAATATATATAATCCACAGATCGAAAAATATTCATTTTGCTTAACATGGATTCATGTATAATGTTGTTCTACTAGGAAGCTGACATAGGTTTAATTTTCAGTTCCAACAGCGTTTAGGAGGAATGATCTCTTCTCACAATTTTTATCATCCAAGTCAGTCACCTCAAAAGAAATTATGTGTGATACCAGGTAGGATTCTATATGTGCGTATTAAAATACATGTGCTGAATAGGCTACAGAGTAAAGGAGACAGAAAGTCACATATTTTTACCTTTAAAAACACATGTAGAACTATTTCAATTAAAAATTGACTATTTTTATAACACCTACCATTTATCATGCAAAAGGCAAGACCTAGTATACACCATGCCTCCTCTGAACTACTTGTATTTCTATTCTCTTTGGGTTATTTTTCTTCACCATATTAGGATTAATCGTCAAAGTCAAGTAGGGTATGGGTTAGTGTCAGGGATTCAGTGTTTCAAATGGAAAATAGGAAAATAAATCCAATGTGTACGCAAACATATGCTACACAAAATCTTCCCACTCTCATCCAGAACAATGCCTTGTCATTACCTTCGACCCTAGTAAAACACAATTAGAGAAGAAGAGTTTGAAAATCTGTGAATTTATATGTGGAATGGTATATGCTCAGTAGTTCAAAAAATTGGAGGTGGTAAAGAAGTTTCTAAAAGTAAGGGAAAGGTTAAACCGTCCACAAACATGGAGCTCTGCTGGCCTAAAGACTTCTTGAGAAAGTCCCTCTGAGGTTGGTCACTTGAAATATATTTTGTTGTAAGGAGCTTTAGCTTCCTTTGTAGTGAGACCATCAAAGGTGGGTCTGCATCTATGTGACCTGGAGGACATGGTTTCTTATTTTCCAATGAACATGAGACCGCAGTGCTGAATTCTATCTTCCTAAGTAAACTGTGGACACTGGGACCTAAGTGTCTCCCCGTGTGAACTGTGAAGCCATTTGGTCATCCTCCACTTTTCCTGGTGTCTCTTGCTGCTGAACTGGGAGTTTGGTATTTGCTTCACGAAATACAAAGAGTTCAACTGGGACACAGTGCTGGAGGGTGTTCTGTCACGTGTGTATGGTCAGGGTCTCCAGGGGAATGCACCATCCAATCTTCTATCCCTCATAGTTTGCCCCCGTGGCCATAGCAACCTGATTCTGAACATGTACCTGAAACCACTCCATATAACAATTTGCCTTTACATATAAGGGTCTGCTGGCTGCACCTTGTGAGTCACAAGCCATTCTATATAAATGCCACATTTTTAATCCATTCATCTATTGAAGGGAATCTAGGTTTGTTCCACAGTCTTGCTATTGTGAATTGTGCTGCTATGAACATCGGGTTATCAGTATACCTGTAGCATACTCTTTTTAGGTCTTTAGGGAATAGACCGAGAAGGGGAATAGGTCAAATGGTGGTTCCATTCCCAGCTTTCCAAGTAATCTCCATACTGCTTTCCAAATTGGCTACACCAATTTGTAGTCCCACCAGCAATGTACAGGCGTACCCTTTTCCCCACATCCTCGCCAGCACATGTTGTCTTTGACTTCATAATGGCTGCCGATTTTACTGCAGTGAGATGGTATCTTAGGGTGGGTTTGTTTTGCTTTTCTCTGACTGCTAGAGATGGTGAGCATTTTTTCATGTACTTATTGATTGATTATATGTCCTCCTCTGAGAAGTGTCTGTTCAGGTCATTGGCCCATTTGTTGATTGGGTTATTCGTTTTCTTCTTGTTTAATTTTTTTGAATTCTTTGTATACTCTGGATATTAGGGCTCTATCTGAAGTGTGAGGAGTAAAGATTTGTTCCAATGATGTAGGCTCCCTATTTACCTCTCTTATTGTTTCTTTTGCTGAGAAAAATCTATTTAGTTTGAGTAAGTCCCATTTGTTGATTCTGGTTATTAACTCTTGTGCTATGGGTTTCCTACTGAGAAATTTGGAGCCCGACCCCACAGTATGTAGATCGTGGCAAAAGTTTTCTTCTACCAGATGCCGTGTCTCTGATTTGATATCAAACTCCTTGATCCATTTTGAGTTAACTCTTGTGCATGGCGAGAGGAGGGGATTCAGTTTTATTTTGTTACATATGGAATTCCAGTTTTCCAAGCACCATTTGTTGAAGATGCTATCCTTCCTCCATTGCATGCTTTTAGCCCCTTTATCAAATATAATATAGCTGTAGTTTTATGGATTGGTTTCTGTGTCCTCTATTCTGTACCACTGGTCCACCCGCCTGTTTTGGTAACAGTACCATGCTCTTTTTGTTAATATTGATCTATAGTATAGTTTGAGGTCTGGTATCGGTGTACAGCCTGATTCACCCTTCCTGCTTAGAATTGTTTTTGCTATTTGGGTCTTTTAATTTTCCATATGAATTTCATAATTGTTTTATCTATTTCTACAAGAAATGCCCTTGGGATTTTGATTGGCATTGCATTAAACCTATAGAGAACATTTGGTAATATCGTCATTTTGATGATGTTAGTTCTGCTTATCCATGAACAGGGTATATTTTTTCATCTTCTAAAATCTTCTTCTATTTCTCTCTTTAGGGTTCTGTAGTTTTCATTGTATATGTCTTTCACCTGTTTTGTTAGGTTGATTCCCAAGTATTTATTTATTTTTTTGAGGATATTGTGAATGGAGTGATTGTCCTCATTTCCATTTAAAAGGATTTGTCCCTGATATACAGGAATGCCTTTGAATTATGCGTGGTGATTTAATATTCTGCCACTTTGCTGAATTCATTTATTAGCTCTAATAGTTTCTTTGTAGACCCTTTTGGGTCTGCTAGGTATAGAATCATGTCTTTTGCAAATATCGATAATTTAAGTTCTTCTTCTCCTATTTTGATGCCTTTAATTTCTTTAATCTGTCTAATTGCTCTGGCCAGTGTTTTGAGAACTATGTTGAACAGAAGGGGTGAGAGAGGGCATCCCTGTCTTGGTCCAGAATTAGAGGGAATGCCTTCAATTTTTATCCATTCAGAATGACGCTAGCCTGAGGCTTAGCATAGACTGCTTTTACAATATTGAGGTATGTTCCTGTTATCCCTAGATTTTCTAGAGTTTTAAATGTAAAGCGATGCTGTAACTTTTCAAATGCTTTTTCCGCATCTATCGAGATGATCATATGGTTCTTATTTTTAAGTCTATTGATGTGATGAATAACATTTATTGATTTCCATATATTGTATCAGCCATGCATCCCAGGGATGAATCCTACTTGACCATGGTGCACATTTTATTTGATATGTTTTTGTGTCTGATTTGCCAGAATTTTTTTGAGGAATTTTGCATTTATTGTGAAATAGCTTGAAAAGTATTGTTTTTTTTTTTTTTCCTCGTTAAATGTTTTGTAAAACTCTGCTCTATACCCATCTGGTCCTGGGCTTTTCTTAGTTGGTAGTCTTTTGATGGTTTCTTCTATTTCCTCAATTGATATTGGTCTATTTAGGTTGTCTATATCCTCCTGACTCAATCTGGGCAGATCATATGACTTAACAAATTTATCAATGCCTTCACTATATTCTATTTTATTGGAGTATAATAATTCAAAATAATTTCTGTTTATCTTCTGTATTTCTGAACTGTCTCTTGTTATATTGCCTTTTTCATCCTATATGCTAGTAATTTGAGTTCTCTCTCTTCTTCTCTTTGTTAGCATGGCTAAGGGTCTGTTGATGTTATTTATATTTTCAAAAAACCAACTATTAGTTTTGTTAATTTTTTCAATTGTTTCTTTTGTTTCGATTTCATTAAATTCAGCTCTGATTTTAATTATTTTTTGCCTTCTACTTCTTTTGCTGTTGTTTTGCTCTTCTTTTTCTAGGATTCTGAGATGAAGTATGAGATCATTCATTTGTTGGTTTTTTTCTTTTTTTAAGGAATGAACTCCAAGCAATGAATTTTCCTCTTAGAACTGCTTTCAATGTGTCCCATAGATTCCGATATATTGTGTCTGTGTTTTCATTTATCTCTAAAATTTTTTTCATATCCTCCTTGGTGTCTTCTATAACCCATTGATCATTCAGTAACCTATTGTTCATTCTCCAAGTGATGAATGATTTTTCCTTTCTTCTTTTATCGTTGATTTTTAGTTTCATTCCAGTATGATCAGATAAACTCCTTTATATTGTCTAAGAGTTGCCCTGTGACATAATATATGATCTATTTTTGAGAAAGATCCATGTTCTGTTGAGAAAAAAGTGTAACTGCTTGATGTTGTGTTGTATATTCTATATATGTCAATTAAGTCTAGGTTATTAATTGTGTTATTGAATTCTATAGTTTCCCTATTCAACTTTTGTTTGGAAGATCTGTCCAGTGGTGAGAGAGGTGTGATCAAGTCTCCCATGACCACTGTATTGTGGTCTATTAGACTCTTGAAATTGAGAAGAGATTGTTTGATGAACAAAGCTGCACCATTGTTTGGGGCATATATATTTATGATTGTTATGTCTTGTTGGCATATGGTTCCCTTGAGTAGTTATGTAGTGTCCCTCTTTATCCCTTTTGATTAACTTTGGCTTGAAATCTATTTTACTTGATATGAGTATGGACACTCCTGCTTGTTTCTGAAGTTCATATGAGTGATATGATTTTTGAAACCTTTCACCTTCAGTCTATGTATGTCTTTTCCTATCAAATGCGTCTCCTGAAGGCAGCATTTTGTTGGTTCTTGTTTTGTGATCAATTCTACTAGCCTGTGTCTTTTAATTGGTGAGTTTAAGCCATTAAGATTTTTGGTTATTATTGAGACATGGGTTGCTCTTCCAGCCATATTTGTTTATTTATGTTACTAAATATGGTTTGTTTTCCTCTTTGATTATTTTCCCCGCATTAATGTCCTACCTCCCACTGTTGGTTTTCATTGTTATTTTCCATTTCCTCTTCCTGTAATGTTTTGCCCAGGATGTTTTGAAGAGATGGTTTTCTAGCTGCAAATTCTTTTCACGTTTGTTTATCGTGGAAGGTTTTAATTTCATCTTCCTTCTGAAGCTGAATTTCGCTGGATAAATGATTAATGGTTGGAACCCATTTTCTTTCAGTGTTTGAAATATGTTATTAAAGGATCTTCTAGATTTCAGAGTCTGTGTTGAAAGAACAGCTGTTATTCTGGTTGGTTTACCACTAAATATAATCTGCTTCCTTTCTCTTGTAGCTTTTAATATTCTCTCCTTATTCTGTATGTTGGGCATCTTCATTATAATGTATCTAGGTGTGGATCTCTTATGATTTTGCACGTTTGGCGTCCTGTAGAATTTTAGGATTTGGGATTTTGTCTCATTCTTCAAGTCTGGGAAGTTTTCTCATATTATTTTATTTAATAGATTGCTCATTCCTTTGGTTTGGACCACTATACCTTCCTGTATCCCAATGACTCTTATGTTTGGTCTATTTATGTTATTCCATATTTCTTGGAGTTCTGCTGATGGTTTCTTAACAGTCTTGCTGAGCTGAATATGTTCTTTTCGAGTTGAAATATTTTGTCTTCATTGTCTGATGTTCTGTCTTCTAAGTATTCTGCTCTGATGGTAGTATTCTCAATTGAGTTTTTAAGATGGTTCATTGCTTCCTGAATTTCTAGGATTTCTGTTTGTTTGTTTTTTGTAACCTCAATCTCCCTGTATAGTTGATCTTTGCTACTTGGATTTTTTTATATAATTCATTGTTGAAGTGATCTTTCATTGTCTGATTTTGCTGTCTAATGTCTTCCTTGAGATTCCAGATCATCTGAAGCATGTATATCCTGAATTCTTTATCTGACATTCCATCTGCTGCATCTATTACTTTTTCTAAAGTTGAGTTGACCTGCATTGCTTGTGGTCCTTTCTTTCCTTTTCTTTTCATACTGCTCGCGTTACTTTCTGCTTGGTGAAACTGTTGTGTTTTTGAAATTTTCCCCCTATATATTTATATTGCTCTTGTATAGTGGAAAAGTCTCCATTGCAGGTGCGGTCGGCGGCTGTGCTGCTCCTCCAATTGGGGTGATCTGTCTACCATGCTGACTGGCCGCTGGGCCTGTTCTGCCGGTAGGTCGCACGTCTGCCTACCTTGCAGGCATTGGTGGCGGCTCTCTCGGCCCCTACTCCAATTGGTGTGACGTGACTACCACGCCGGTGGGACGCTGGGCCTATTCCGGGAACAGGCGGCGGCTCTGCTCTGCACCTCTGGCTTGATGACAAATTGAGAGAGACTCGGATGTTTGTGACTCACTTTCTTTACCAGGAGACCAACTGTTTCTGTCACCGCTGAAGTTATCTCCTCTGCTGCTTTGTGATGACATCAGATCTCTGCCATGTTGGTATTCCATGTGAATGGCAGCAATTCATTCCCTTTGCCGGGTGACCAAAGCAACGGGTGAGTCCTGGCCGACCCTCACAAGCCTCGTCTCAAGCCTCGTCTCAATCCTGTTGCCATTGCCTATGAAGGCTCAGTTGGCATTTACCTCCACAGTATTCAGCAGAAGCCTCAGGTTCTTTAGCCCTGGGCCAGAGCAGTTCCAGGACCCGGAATTCAGCCGCTCCGGGCTCGGTGTATATTTTGATAGGAGCAGGATCCAAGAAGCAATTTACGTGGGTTCTTTAGCACTGACCCTGAATAATTTGTCTGCAAAATAAAGGCGAATGGCAGCCTGAAATTACATGTTCTGTATCTGAATGAGCTGTGATCAGTTGGAAACAGGGATGGTGACGTCAGCTATCCAAGATGGTGGCTGCTATCTTCCTCTGTGGTCTGACCGGTGTACAGAACCGAATTGGACAGCTTCTTTCCCCCGTTTCAAAAACAGAATTTAGCACTGAGCACAGTGATTGCACAGCTGGCAGGAACCCGCAAAATCCACAGGGCTGTATCTTTACGTTGCTCTCTCATCATTTCCCAGTGCGCATTGCAGACTCTAGCCGTGGGGCAATTTGCTGAATAAGCAGAGTGACCCTCCTTGCGGACAAATTGCTGGCGTTTGAGCCCCCTAGCTGGTCCTTGGGCAAGGGAAATCCTTCCTGTAGGTTTTGGAGCACACCAATTTTTCTGGAAATTCCTAACAAGATAGATTTTAGCCGTTCTAACTCGTCAATCTCACGCAAAGTGACGCGGTACACGGGGGTGATGAACTCTCATCGCCGCCATCATATGATCCCCAGAAGTTAGTTTTCAGTACTAGGAAACAAACAGGTATTTCAGGTGGATGAATATTTCTGAGAATAATCTTGTGAAAATTGATTATAAATTCACATACATGAATATGAATGAATTTAGTTAGAGTATAATAAGACACATATATTTCATATTTTGAATAATCAGGAGAGTGAATATATATATATATATATATATATATATATATATATACACACATATATATATATATATATATATATATATATATATACACACACATATATACATACACACACACACCTAAACACAGTCATTACAAAGTAGCATTAGGTATGCCAATCGAAATTCACCATGAAATATATATCATCCACAGATCCAAAAATATTGATTTTACTGAATATGGATTTATATTGTTCAACTAGGAAGCTCACCCATAGGTTGAATTTTCAGTTCTAACAGCATTTAGGAGAAGTGATCTCTTCTAACAATTTGTATTTGCCAAGTCAGTTACCTCACAAATATGTACGTGTGATACCATGTAGTATTCTATATGTGCATATAAAAATGCATGTGCTGAATAGGCTACAGAGAAAGGGAGACAGGAATTCACATATTTTTTAACTTTAAAAACACACAGAGAACTTTTTCAACTACAAATTGACTAGATTTATAAAACCAACCCTTTATCATGCAAAACGAAAGTACAACTATACACCATGCCTTTTCTGAACTGCTTGTATTTCAATTCTGTGTGGGTTATTTTTCTCCATCATATTAGGATTAGTAGTCAGAGTCTAGTAGGGTATGGGTTAGTGTCAGGGATTCAGTATTTCGAATTGAAAATAAGAAAATGAATTCAATATTTATGCAAATATGTGCTACGCAAAAATCTTTCCACTCTCATCCAGAACAATGCCTTGACATTACCTTCCCTTAAAGTAAGACACGATTAGAGGAGATGAGTTAGAAAATCTGTGAATACATATCTGGAATGGAATATGCTCAGGAGTTCACCGCCTTGGAGGTGGTATAGGAGTTTCCAAAAGTAAGGGACAGGGTAAACACTCCACAAATATGGAGCTCTGCTGGCCTAAAGACTTTTAAGAAACTGCCTCTGAGGTTGGGCACTTGAAATATACATTGTTGTCAGGAGATTTAGCTTCCTTTCTAGTGAGACCATCATAACTGGGTCTGCTTCTATGTGACCTGGAGGACATTGTTTCTTATTTCCCAACGAACATGAAGCACCATTGCTGAATTTTCTCTTTGTAGGTAAACTGTGGCCACTGGGGGCAAAGTGTCTCCTCATGTTTACTGTAAAGCCGTTTTTTCACCACTTTTTGTGGTGTTTCATGCTGCTGCACTGGAAGTTTGGTATTTGTTTCATGAAATCAAAGGAGTTCCACTGGAACAAAGTGCTGGAGGGAGTTCTGTCACATGTGGTGGGTCAGGGTCTGCAGGAGAATGCACCAAGCAAGCTTCTTTCCCACAGAGCTTGCCCCAATGACCATAGCAAAATGATTCTGAACATTGCCCTGAAACCTCTCCATATAACAAGATGCTTTTACATACAAGGGTCTGCTGGATGCAAATATCAGTCACAAGCCGTTTGGAAGCCATTGGCAGATAAACATGGCCTCACCACAGATATCTTATCAGACACCTGACCACCACTGCTCTAGGCCAACTACTCAGCAGGCCCCAACTTACTGGCATCTCTGTTCTACACCATTTTCTTGAAACCAAGTCAATCAAGGCACTGTCTGGTATACTCATGATCAGCAACAGGAATCCAAAGGTTCTCCAGTGCCACCTGGTCATGGGAATTTCAAAAATTTCGTGGTATTTATCTAGCTATTTTTTAAAGATGAAGTTGGAGGCACTGTCGGTTTCAAATCATTCAGGAATCATTAAATGGCGAGGAAATTAATTTGAACGAAAGAAATGGAGAACTATCACAGGCAAGGCTTCCCAAAGAGTGGCCCAAATGTCACATAAAGCCAGGCTCATTGAGGTCTACAATTTGAGCTCCATGTGTGTTTTGACTCTCAACTATGGCTGCCAAGTCTTTAACAATAAAATCGTGTAATATCCTGGATGAGATTACCTGTGCTCTGAGGAAAGCCAACCTGGGCCTAGATCTCGGTTTCCAAGGGCAAATCTCATGTGTTGCCTCCTAAAATCCCAACACAATTCATGGCAATACTTCTTTGAGGACAGTTCCACAACTCAGTCTCTAAGGGGAATCACACCAGGGTTCATGCCCAGGTGGAACCAGACATCTCTTCCAACCGCCACACAAATTACCACAATAAAAAACAAAAGACTCCCACATGGCACTCATCTTCTTCCATATAGACACTAATAATAACCTCTGGCTGGAGGTTTCCATGGGGGGCGCAGACCAACCCAGTGTTCAAAATAATCACCCTCGCACCTCATTTGTCACAAGTCAGGGTTGCCTGGACACCCTTCCTTTGAACATGGAATGATCATAGAGCCCTGCCTTCAATACTGCTCCACTATTCCAATTTGAGGCCTACTGACTGTGGGATTTAGATTCTTTGTGTGAACTGGAGTCATGAGAAAACACAAGCACCTATGGGCTACACTCTGCAGGGCTTTGAAGAACTCATTTGATGCAAAGGATCCCTATTCTCACTTGATGGAGATCAGGAACCTTACAGAGGAAGGAGAGAGACGTCATCCACAATGAATGCTTTTTGGACATTTTGGAATTGGGTGCACACATGGGATCTTTCATTAGATCCAATAGGTGCTGAGTATCTAAGCCACAGCCTCACACAGGGCCAGGTGGCCGATTCAGACACATCCCTTTCCAAACAATTAAGCAAAGAGCCCCAGGTGATGCCCATTCATTTCCATTTTAAAACTCTTTTCTTCAGGCTTCACAAAGGGGTGGCCTAATCAAAGATCTTCCTGTAATTCAGTGCAACAGAAGAAAAGGTATGCAAAAGGCCCAAAGCAGGGTTTCTCCACAGAGACTTTACTGGTCACATTGATATCTGAGTTTTCTGAGATGCTCCAATTCCCTTCAGCTATCCTGTACATAGACATGTCCCAGAGCTTGGAGGTGGTACATATCTTGGACACATAACCATGAGCCTATTATGGAGAGTGGCCAGAATTCAGGCAGAAAACAGGAACTTAGGAAGACAGTAGGTGTTGCCTATCCAGAAGGCAAGCCAAGTCCATTCATAAATTGGGAAGGATGAATGCTGGGAAGCTTTCTACTAGACAGAACACATCCATTGATGCATACTCTTTCTAATGTCTTCATCCACGAACACAGTGGGATACCCAGACATAGAAACATACTCCTTGTCAAACGACTTTCTAGAAACCGTCCACTCCAAAATGAACAAATTGCCTTTCCTACCTATTCTCAAATAATAATACAAGACCACAAACTCACACCCAACCCACAAAGGCTCCTCCTTCCCCCAATTAGGTCTGTGACTATCCAGAGTGTCCTCTGACTGGTGGGCCATACTATGTTCCCTAGAAATGGCCTTTTCTGTCTCAGATCTGGTCTCCTTGGCCAACTCTGTGAAGTTGTTAGGAGCCAGTGGTGAGCCATTCCATGGAGATGACTTTTTCTCTCTCAGGTCCTTCATAGCTACCTACATCTTCTCCAGGGATCATTTCTGTATGGACCTTTGAGGATCTTAGCAGGTGGAAGATCCGCTACATTCCTCTATTGTAAGACCAACTCTGTCCCTAATCTTCTGTAAAGTTAGATTGAGGGAACAGTGTATGGTTAGGAATCATTCTGCAGGAATGATTCGGAACCTGCAATATTTACAAGATTATATAGGTGAAATATACGTATGAAAACAGAAATCTAGGAAAGATTTGAAGCCTAGTATGGCATTGGGCCCTTGATTGGGATACTTATATTTGAATTATTTTCTGCAGAGATGTCTCAGATAAATTGATGTACAATGGCATAGGACCTTGTACGTTGGATGATGGAATGTTGAGGAGAATTTCTAGTCACAAAGGGATAGTCGGAATTATTAGAAAGATAGTCAGAGTTTTAGAAAGAAGAGTGAGTATAGGATTTGAACACAAAGTTCTCTAGCAATTGGGTTTCGGATAGAGAGTGAATTTAAATGTGAGCACATGTGAAGTGTCAGTCACAATGATGAACTGGGGAAAATATGTCGGAAAGCAGATATCAATAGAGACATTAAGAAATCAGGAAAAGTATAAAGTGAATGATAGGATTAGATATTTTCACCAGGGTTGAGTTTGAATATATAATCTTTGGAAGAAACAAATATGTAGTCACCAATAGGATTATCATTTGAGAGTATTAGGCAACCTGGACATGGATGTTTTTAGTAATCCATGTTCACTTTCCATTTAGGTTTGGTACAATGACAAGTGTGTCCTTTGCTTTTGGTGTCCAGAATATTACTGAGATAAAATGTATATGTAGATCAGGTGACATGGGTATTTCTTCCACGTCTTTTGAGGAAGTGTAAATTAGTATTGGGGGTACAAAGAGGTGTACCTGTGTCTATGAATATAGAGATAATTCGTGAATAGACCGTACTGTGAATAAATAATATAACTGATTCCACTTTAAATAATGGATTGAATTGATATCTGAAACTAAGTAAGAAATCTTATATTGATAAACAACCATTCATTCTAACCAGTTATACATCTAATGGTAATATTAGGGTTATGGTTGATCGTGAAGGGTGTGTGAGTTTTGCTTCAAATGTGATAATGGAAATTGAAAATAATGTGTTTGGAATGAAGTC
This sequence comes from Callospermophilus lateralis, assembly GCF_048772815.1. Lineage (NCBI taxonomy): Eukaryota > Metazoa > Chordata > Mammalia > Rodentia > Sciuridae > Callospermophilus > Callospermophilus lateralis. Next base: position 129,418,025 of record NC_135313.1, on the reverse strand, counting down.
TCATGAAAAGAGCAGTCAAGAAACATGGAGGAATACATGTGTTCACAAGCAGGAAGTGATTGAAAGTGATACAAATGCCTATAAATTTGCAAAATTCGGATGAAACATATATGCTATGATGTGCATAAACTGAAGAAATAGTAATGTACCAGTGTTGAATAAAAATGAACGTCAAAATGCACATAATGTCTCATAGGAGTCTACTTGCATTGATGTTCAACTGGGTCAGTTACTGTAGAAATATTAGGATATTTTGGGGGATTTATAAAACAATTTATTTTAGCACTAGCATGACACAGAATGTAAATGAAAGAAGAATGGATTTTTAGTTATAGCACTAATAATCTAACTTTTAGTGACTATTTTGGGTAGTCTAGAAATTACATAAGGCTATGTAACATAATTTTTTAATTTACCATTTATAAAAGCTTGGAATTTTGGTAATATTTCTACTTTTTTATTTTTTTATTTTTTCAATTGTTGATTGACCTTCATTTTGTTTACTTGTATGTGGTGCTGAGAATTGAACCATGTGCCTCACACATGCTAGACAAGCATGTTACCACTGAGCCACAAATCCAGCCCCTCCACTTTTATCTTAACATCATACACTTCTCTCCCTCTTCTTTACTCACTTTCTTCCCCATTTTCCCCCTTCTCTCCCTTCCTTTTTCGTTTCCCCTCCATAACTATTTTTCTCTCATGTCATTACAAACAGTAGTATGCTATGAAATTTAAATTTAAGACTTTTTTATAGTCATTCCTTTTTCTTGAGAAAATTTAAAAATTATAATCACCTGATAGATATATTACAATACATTTATTATAAATATGTATCTATATTCATGCATATGTATTACATATACTATATATATATATATATATATATATATATATATATATATATATATATATATATACATATATATTTAAAAGTACTTTGATTTTCCTGTTAGAAATAATATAGACCAAGTCTTTCTTAATTCTCAATTCTTTCATAATTAACATCTTACAGTGAAAATCAAATAAACATATTTAATTAAACAGGTATCATTCTTATTTATCAATACTGATAATTTAAGGTTTTATTTCACATTAAGCTGTAATATGCCATATTAACTCTTATGAATTAGAGAAATTTTATTTGAACAACCTATTATTTAAGGACCATATGCTCTGACATTTTAAATGGCTTTCTTGTGATTTCAATTTCTATCAATTGTGTATTAATTGCCAAATACTTATTTTAGTACCTTTCATGTTCATAATTGATATAAAGTCAATTGTTTAATTCTTCTTGTAAGTAGTTACTTATTACAGTAGGGACATTATTAATAATACTACATGTTTATAACACAAATGGTACAAACTTATTTTCATGCAAAATTAAGAATAAATGCATGCTCTAAATGTTTGATTGTTGATACATTTAACAAAGAGCTTTTGATGAGTCTCTTCCCAAGTAAAACATAAAATGCAAAGATACAGTTGGGTTGTATGTCCAAATAAAGATAAGAAAAAATACACATTATCAGCTAGAAACTATTAAATAAAAGATGAAAAGAACAATTCAACACATTTTACCAATTTGTCATATGAGGTAGTATTCTGGAAGAATAGCCTAAGTCTAGAACTGGTCCATGACAAAATATTCACGAAAAAAATGAAATATGAAAAGTGTAGAAAATGCAATGAATTTTTCAGGAAGTTAGGTGAATTATCCTTTAATCTCAATTTATTGCATTTTCTGGTAAAATAAATTTGTGATATTTACAACTACACAAAACAAAGCTTCTGCATAACAAAATGAGTGCATCTCAACCCATTTTTAGCTGATTTCTATCCACTCAATTTTAAATCTTTATTCATTTATTTATTTTTATTGGTGGTTCAAAACATTACAATGCTCAAGATATATCATCTTTCATACATTTGACTCAATTGGGTTATGAACTCCCATATTTTTCTCCAAATACGAATTGCAGAATCACATCGGTTACACATTCACATTTTTACATAATGGCATATTAGTGACTGTTGTATTCTGGTACCTTTCCTATCCCCTATTATCCACCCTCTCCTGCCCTTTCATCTTCCCTCTCTACCTCATCTGCTGTTGTTCAATTCTCTCCATTGTTTCCAACCCACTTCCCCTCACAACATCTTATATGTAATTTTGTGTAACATTGAGGGTCTCCTACAATTTTCATGAGCTTTCCGTTCTCTCTCCCTTTCTCTGCCCCCCAATCATCTTTACTTAATGTTAATCTTTTCCTCATGCTCTTCCTCCCTGTTCTGTTCTTAGTTTCTCTCTTTATATCAGAGAAGACATTTGGCATTTGTTTTTTAAGGATTGGCTAGGTTCGCACAGCGTAATCTGCTCTAATGCCATCCATTTCCTCGCAAATTCCATGATTTTGTCATTTTTTTGTGCTGTGTAATACTCCATTGTGTATAGATGCCACATTTTTTTTTATCCATTCATCTATTGAAGGGCATCTAGGTTGGTTCCACAGTGTAGCTATTGTGAATTGTGCCGCTGTGATTATTGATGTGGCAGTATCCCTATAGTACGCTCTTTTAAAATCCTCAGAGAATAGTCTGAGAAGGGCGACAGCTCGGTCAAATGGTGGTTCCATTCCCAGCTTTCCCAGGAATCTCCATACTGCTTTCCAAATTGGACTCACCAATTTGCAGTTCCACCAGCAGTGTACCCTTTTCCCCACATCCTCGCCAATACTTATTTTTGTTTGACTTCATAATGGCTGCTGATCTTACTGGAGTAAGATATGGTATCTTAGGGTGGTTTTGATTTGCATTTCTCAGACTGCTAGAGATGGTGAGCATTTTTTCATGTACTTGTTGATTGATTGTATGTCCTCCTCTGTGAAGTGTCTGTTTAGGTCCTTGGCCCATTTGTTGATTGGGTTATTTGTTATCTTATTGTTTATTTTTTTGAGTTCTTTGTATATTCTGGATATTAGGGCCCTATCTGAAGTGAGGGGTAAAAATTTGTTCCCAGGATGTAGGCTCTCTATTTACCTCTCGTATTGTTTCTCTTCTTGAGAAAAAACTTTTTAGTTTAAGTAAGTCTCGTTTGTTTATTCTTGTTATTAACTCTTGGGCTATGGACGTCCTATTAAAGAATTTGTAGCCCGACCCCACAGTATGTAGATCATAGCCAAATTTTTCTTCTGTGAGACGCAGTGTCTCTGATTTGATATCTAGCTCCTTGATCTATTTTGAGTCAACTTTTGTGCATGGCAAGAGAACGGGATTCAGTTTCATTTTGTTGCATATGGATTTCTAATTTTCCCTGCACCATTTGTTGACGATGCTATCCTTCATCCATTGCATGTTTGTAGCCACTTTATCAAATATAAGAAAATTGTAATTTTGTGGATTGGTTTCTGTGTCCTCTATTCTGTACCATTAGTCCACCTGCCTGTTTTGGTACCAGTACAACAATGTTTTTGTTAGTGTTGCTTTGTAGTACAGTTTGAACTCTGGTATCGCTATACCTCCAGATTCACACTTCCTGCTTAGAATTCCTTTTGCTATTCTGTGTCTTTTGTTTTTCCATATGAATTTCATGATTGCTTTATCATTTCTACAAGAAATGCCCTTGGGATTTTGATTGGCATTGCTTTAAACCTGTAGGGAACTTTGGGTAATTTTGCCATTTTGATGAATTTAGTTCTGCTTATCCATGAACAGGTTACATTTTTCCATCTTCTAAGATCTTTTTCTATCTCTCTCTTTAGGGTTCTGTGGTTTTCACCTCTTTTGTTAGGTTGATTCCCAAGTATCTGATTTTCTTTGAGGATATTGTGAATGAAGTGGTTTTCCTCATTTCCATTTCAGAAGTTTTGTTGCTGATATACAGGAATGCCTTTGATTTATCCGTGTTGATTTTATATCCTGCCACTTTGCTGAATTCATTTATTTACTCTAGCAGTTTCGTTGTATACCCGTTTGGGTCTGTTAAATATATTACCATGTGATCCACAAATAGCGATAATTTAAGTTCTTCTTTTCCTATTTTTATGCCTTTAATTTCTTTTGTCTGTCTAATTGCTCTGGCTAGTATATCAAGAACTAAATTGAATAGAAGTGGTGATAGAGCGCATCCCTGTCTAGTTCCAGATTTTAGAGGGAATGCCTTCAGTTTTCTCCATTTAGGATGATGCTAGCCTGAGGTTTAGCATATATAGCTTTTACAATGTTGAGGTAAGTTCCTGTTATCCCTAGTTTTTCTAGTGTTTTGAACATAAAGGGATGCTGAACTTTGTCGAATGTTTTTACTACATCTATCGAGATGATCATATGGTTCTTGTCTTTAAGTCTATTGATGTGGTGAATAGCATTTATTGGTTTTCTTATATTGAACCAGCCTTGCATTCCAGGGATGAATCCTACTTGATCATGGTGCACAACTATTTTGATATGCTTTTGTATTCGATTCACCCAGATTTTATTGAGAATTTTTGCATCCAAGTTCATTAGAGATATTGGTCTGTAGTTTTCTTTTTTGAAGTGTCTTTGTCTGGTTTTTGAATCAGGGTGGTTTTGGACTCAGAGAATGAATTTGTAAGAGCTCCTTATTTTTCTATTTCTTGATATAGCTTGAAAAGTATTGGTATTAATTCTTCTTTGAAGGTTTTGTTGAACTCTGCTGTATACCCAGCAGGTCCAGGGCTTTTTTTGGTTGGTAGTCTTTTGATGCCTTCTTCTATTTTTTCCTTTGTTTTTGGTCTGTTTAAATTGTGTGTGTCTTCCTGACTGAATCTGGGCAGATCGTATGACTTAAGAAATTTATCGATATTTTGATTATCTTCTATTTTATTGGAATATAGGGTTTCAAAATACGTTCTAATTATCTTTTCTATTTGTGTAGTGTCTGTTGTGATATTGACTTTTTCATTCCGTATTTTAGTAACTTGAGTTCTCTCTCTTCTTCTCTTCCTTAGCATGGCTAAGGGCCTGTAAATGTTTTTTATTTTTTCAAAGAACCAACTTTTAGTTTTATCAATTTTTTCAATTTTTTTTGTTTCAATTTCGTTGATTTCTGCTCTAATTTTAATTATTTCTTATCTTCTACTACATTTGCTGTTGTTTTGCTCTTCGTTTTCTAGGTTTTTGATGTGTAGTGTGAGTTTATTTATTTGTTGTTCTATTCTTTTTTTGAGGAAAGAACTCCAAGAAATGAATTTCCCTCTTTAAACTGCCTTCTTTGTGTCCCATAGATTCCAGTATGTTGTGTCTGTATTATCATTTGATTATAAGATTTTTTTTATCTCCTCCTTTATGTCTTCTGTAACCCATTGATCATTCAGTAGAATATTGTTCATTTTCCATGTGATGTAGGATTTTTCCTTCCTTTTTTCTATCATTGATTTCCAGTTTCATTCCATTATGATCAGATATGGTGCATGGTATTATCATCACGCCTTTATATTTACTAAGAGTTGCTCTATGGCATAATATATGGTCTATCTAGGAGTAGGATCCATGTGCTGCTGAGAAGAAAGTGTATCCACTTGATGATGGTTGATATATTCTATATATGTCGGTGAAGTCTAAGTTATTGATTGTTTTGTTGAATTCTATAGTTTCTTTATTCAGTTTTAGTCTAGAGGATCTGTCTAATGGCGAGAGCGGTGTGTTGAAGTCACCCATAATTATTGTGTTGTAGTCTATTTGACTCTTGAACTTGAGGGGAGTTTGTTTTTTGAGCATTGCAGCTCAATTGTTTGGTGCATACCAATTGATAATTGTTATGTCTTGTTGGTGGATGGTTCCTTTTAACAGTATATAGTGTCCTACTTTATCCCTTTTGATTAACGTAGGTTTGAAGTTAATTTTATACGATATGAGTATGGCCACTCCTGCTTGCTTCCGAGGGGCATGTGAGTGATATGATTTTTCCCAACCTTTCACTTTCAGCCTGTGTATGTCTTTACCTATCATATGAGTCTCCCGAAGGCAGCATATTGTTGGATTTATTTTTTTGATCCAGGTTACTAGCCTATGTCTCTTGATTGGTGAGTTTAGGCCTTTCACGTTTAAGGTTACAATTGAAATATGATTTGTACTTCCAGTCATGTTTATTTATTTATTTATTTATTTTAGTTTGGGTAATTTTTACTTTTTGGTTATTTTCCTACCCCTTTACTGAGATACCTCCTGCTGTTAGTTTTGGGCACTATTTTTCATTTCCTCTTCTTGTAGTATTTTGCTCAAAATGCTTTGCAGTGCTGGTGTTCTGGCTGCAAATTCTTTTAGCTTTTGTTTATCAAGAAAGACTTAATTTCCTTGTCAAATCTGAAGCTTAATTTTGTTGGATACAGTATTCTTGGTTTGAATCCATTATTTTTCAGTGTTTGAAATACGTTGTTCCACGATTTTCTCGCTTTCAATGTCTGTGATGAAAATTCATTTGTTAACCTAATTGGTTTACCCCTGAATGTTATCTGCCTACTTTCTCTCGTAGCTTTTAATATTCATCCTTGTTCTGTATGTTGGCTATATTCATAATTATATGTCTTGGAGTTTTTCTCTTATGGTTTTGAAAGTTTGAGGTCCTGTAGGCTTCCAGGATATGGCAATCCATTCTATCTTTCATCTCTGGGAAGTTTTCTAGAATTATTTCATTTAATATGTTGTCCATTAATTTGGTTTGAATTTCGATGCCTTCTTCTATCCCGATGACTCCCAATTTTGTTTTTTTTTTTATGACATCCCATATCTCTTGAATAGATTGCTCATGGGATTTAAGCATCTTTTCTGTGTTGACTATATTTTTTTCAAGTTGACAAACTTTGTGTTCATTATCTGATGTTCTGACTTCTATTTGATCTAGTCTATTTGTAATATTCTTGTTTGAGTTTTTAATTTGGTTGATAGTTTCCTGCATTTCTAGAATTACCATTTAATTTTTTATAAGATCTCTGTCTCCTGGTAAAGCTCGTTCTTTGCCATTTGAATTTGTTTGTTAAATTCATTTTCAAAATATACTTTTATTGCTTGGACTTGCTGCCTCATGTCTTCTCTAATATTCCTTTCCATCTGAGTTATGTATGACATAAGTTTTTTCCCTATCCCTGTTTCTGATGCTTCTAGGTCCTCCTGTAGTATTAAGTTGTCTTGCATTGTTTGAACACCATTTTTTCCCTTGTTTTTTCATGATGTTCACGTTACTTTCCAGCTCTATTTGATTGCTGTGTTTCTGCTCTCTTCTATAGATTTGTTTTGGGTTTATATATCTCTGTTGTCCCTTTTTTGTGTTGGTAGACTATGCCTGCTAAAGTGGATTCTGCTGTTAAGGAATTCTGACGGCCGAGCTCGAGTGATGTCACCTCTCTGCTTTGATGGGACCCAGGCTCCTTGCTGAAGTGTCCGAATGGGAAAGTGGACTGGATTGTCTCTGGTTGGTTTCAGCTCCCGGTGGCTGGCAGGCGGGCAGTCTCCAGCCACCCAGTAGCGCGGGCAGCGGGTGGACTGCCACCGGCGGGTGGGTGATCTCTAGCCGCACAGTCACACGTTCGGTCGCAGGTGGGCGCGCGTTCTCCAGCCGTCAAGACGTCAGGTCAGCAGGTGGGCTGTCCCCGGCAGGAAGGCGGTCTCCAGTTGCCCATTTGCACTGGCAGCAGGCCGGTGTTCTCCAGCCACCCAGTCAGGAGGGCCTGGCCTCTAGTCTCCTGGTTTATCCTGCTAGTCCTGATTTCTCCTGCTAGACCAGATTTCTCCTGAGTGATGCTTCTCAGCAGCTCAAACTGTACTCTGGGTCTGCCATTTGTTGGGTGGGGAGGGTGTCTATTGGGAACCCTGGCACTCTATTGTTTTAATTTTATCCGCTTGCACCTCGCCCAGCGCTGGCTACACAGGTTTCATTTTTGCTGCTGATGGGAAGGGGAGATGAAGGTCAGGTGCCTCTAGTTTCCCCCCCCATCTTTATGCAGGATTGCTGTGATAATCCCTCCCCCAGAAAGCCTAGGAGATATTTTATTTGAATTCCCCTCTGTATGGGAGATGAGCTGAGAAACACACACCTTTTTTGTTGTTGCAATCGGTCGGGGAGTGGTGGTGGTTACGTCAGCTCTCCAAGATGGTGGCTGTTGGTTTCCTTGGAGGAGTTACCGTTTTGGGGGATACACATGTACTGCTTACTTCCCGGTCTGAAATCCCGAATTCAGCCGGGGGCTCAGTGGATGCTCAGCCGGCAAGATTCCACAGAATTCGCAGCAACGTTTCTCCCTGCTTGCTGGTCGCTTCTCGGTGGTGCCTCACAATCTGTAGCCACGGCGCAGGCTACGTGGATCAATCAGACCGGATCTCCGGTTGCACAGGTGGCTTGTGTTTGAAACTCAATTACCGGACCTCGGTGGTGGAAATCATTCTTCTAGGTTTCGGTGCACACCCATTTTGCTGTAAGATCCTAACAAGATAGTTTTTCGTCGTTCTAACTCGTTATTCACCTGCGCAGTGGCGGGGTACACTGGGTGTGATGCACTCTATTCACAGCCATCTTGCAATGTCAAAATATTAGGATTTTGATGTACCATTTACTGAAGACAGTTTTCAGTACTAGGAAAAAATATGTATTTCAGGTGGATGAATATTTCTGAGAATAATTTTTTAAAAAGTGGATTATAAATCCACATACATGAAAATGAATGAATTTAGGGAGTTCATAATAAGACACATATATTTCATATTTTGAAAATATCTGGAGAGTATATATATATATATATATATATATATATATATATATATATATACACACACAAACACACACACACAGACATTAAAAACTAGCAATTTATATGCCAATCGATATTCATCATGAAATACATATCATCCCCAGACCCAAAAATATTCATTTTACTGAACATGGATTTATGTATGATGTTGTTCAACTAGGAGGCGTACCCATAGGTTGAATTTTCAGTTCCAAATAAATTTAGGAGGAGTGATCTCTTTTCACAATTTGTATTTGTCAAGTCAGTCACCTCACAAAAATGTACGTGTGATACCAGGTAGGATTCTATATGTGCATATAAAAATACATGTGCTCAATAGGCTACAGAGAAAGGGAGACAGGAATTCACATATTTGTTAACTTTAAAAACACACGGAGAACTATTTCAACAAAAAATTGACTAGATTTATAACTCCTACCCTATATAATGCAAAAGGCAATTCCAACTATACACCATTCCTCCTCTGAACTGCTTGTATTTCTATTCTGTTTGGGTTATTATACTCCATCATATTACGATTAGTAGTCAGAGTCTTGTAGGGTAGAGGTTAGTGTCAAGGATTCAGTATTTCGAATGGAATATTGGAAAATGAATCCAATGTGTATGCAAACATGTGCTACACAAAATCTTCCCACTCTCATCCAGAACAATGGCTTGGCATTATCTTCGCCCCAAGTAAGACATAATTAGAGGAGAAGAATTAGAAAATCTGGGAATACTTATCTGGATTGAAATATGCTAAGGAGTTCAGTACCTTGGAGGTGGTAGGGGAGTTTCCAAAAGTAAGGGACAGGGTAAACACTCCACAAACATGGAGCTCTGCTGGCCTAAAGACTTCTTGAGAAATTGCCTTTGAGGTTGGGCACTTGAAAAATATGTTGTTATCAGGAGCTTTAGCTTCCTTTGTAGTGAGATCATCAACGCTGGGTCTGCACCTATGTGACCTGTAGGACATGGTTTCTTATTTTCCAATGAACATGAGGCAGCAGTCCAGATTTTGATCTCTGTAGGTAAACTGTGGCCACTGGGGTCTAAGTGTCTCCCCGTGTGGACTGTGAAGCCATTTGTTCATCCTCCAATTTTCATGGTGTTTCTTGCTGCTGCAATGGGAGTTTGGTATATGCTTCACGAAATACAAGGAGTTCAACTGGGACACAGTGCAGGAGGGAGTTCTGTCACATGCGGTATTTCAGTTTCTGCAGGAGAATGCACCAACCATTCTTCTATATCACATAGCTTGCCCCATTGACCATAGCAAATCAATTCTGAACATTGCCCTGAAACCTCTCCATATAACAAGACTCCTTTACTTAGAAAGGACTGCTGGCTGCATCATGTCAGTCACACACCATTTGGAAGCCAATGGCAGATCCACATGGCCCCACTACACATGTTTTATCACACACCTGCCTACCACTGCTCTAGGTACACTAATCATCAGGCTCCAACTTGTTGCATCTCTGTTCTAGACAATTTTCATGAAACCCAGTCAATCAAGGCACTGTCTGGTATACTCATGATCAGCAACAGGACATCCAAAGGTTTTCCAGTGCCACCTGGTCATGGGAATTTCAAAAATTTCATGGTATTTATTTAGCCATATTTTAACAATGAAGGTGGAGGCACTGTGAGTTTCAATTCATTCCAGAACCATTAATGTTGACGAAGCTCATTTCAATGAAATCTCTTGAGAAATCTCACAGGCAATGCTTTCCAAAGAATGGCCAAAAGGTCACATGAAGACAGGCCCATTGAGGTCTACAATGTGAGGTCCATGTGTGTTTTGACTCTCAACTATGGCTGCCAAGTCGTTCAGAATAAAATCATGTGATATCTTGGCTGTGATTCCCAGTGCTCTGTTGAAAGCCACCCTGGGCCTAGATCTCAGTTCCAAAGGGCGACTCTCATGCGTGGCCTCCTAAAATCCCAACACAATTAATGTAAATACTTTTCTGAGGTCAGTTGCAGAACTCAGTCTCTAAGGGGAAAAACACCAGAGTTCATGTCAAGGTGGACCCAGTTATCTCTTTCAACCACCACACAAACAACCACTATTAAAATCAAAACACTACCACATGGCCCTCATTTTCTTTCATATAGACACTCATCATAACCTCTCGCTGGAAATTTCCATGAGGGGTGAAGCCCAAGACAGTCTCCTAAATAATCTCTCTTGCCCCTTATTTGCCTAAATTCAGCGTGGCCTGGACACCATTCCTGTGAACTAGGAGTGTTCAAATAGGCCTGCTGTTAATACTTCTATGCTTCTCCAATTTGAGGCCTACTGAATGTGCAGTTTAGATTCTTTATGTGAATTGGAGTCATGGGAAAACTCAAGCACTTATGGGCTAGCCTCTGTAGGGCTTTAAAGAAATCATTTGACCCAAAGGATCCCTATTCTAACTTGATGGAGGTCAGGAACATCACAGAGAAAGGGGAGAGACTTCATCTACAATAACTGCACTTTTGGCCATTTTTGTTTTGGATGCACACATGTGATGTTTCTTTAGATCCTTCAGGTGATGAGAATCTAAGCCACGGCCTCGCACAGAGCCAAGAGGCTGATTCAGACACTTAAATTTCCAAAGGAATTAAGCAAAGATCCACAGGTGATGTCCATTCATTTCCATCTGAACCTGTTTTCTTCAGGCTTCACAAACGAGTGCTTGAGGCAAAGATCTTTCTGACATTCAGGGCAACAGAAAAATAGGTAAGTAAAAGGACCAAAGCATTGTTTCTCCACTGAGACTATCATGGTCACACTTATATCTGAGTTTTCTGAGATGCTCGCCATTCCCTTCAGCTACCCCAGTACATGGCCATGTCACAGGGCTTGGAACTGGTACATATCTTGGACACAAAACCATGAGCCTATTCTGGAGAGTAGCCAGAATTCAGGAAGAATGCAGGAATTTTGGAAGATAGCACGTGTTGCCCATCGATAAGGCAAGCCGAAATCCATTCATAAATTTGGCAGGATGAATGCTGGCAAGCTTTCTACTAGACAGGACACAACAATTGATGCATTCTGTTTTATAATGTCTAAAACCATGGACACAGTGGGATACACAGACATAGAAACACTGGCCTTGTCAATCGACTTCCTATAAACATTTCACTCCAAACCAAACAAACCGCCTTTCTTACCTATTCTCAGAACATGAGACAAAACCACAAACCCACACCCACAACCACAGAGGCACCACCTTCCATAAAGTAGGTCTGTGACTATCCAGAGTGTCCTCTGACTGGTGGGCCAACTTATGTTCCCCGGAAATTGCCTGTTCTGTCTCAGTTCTGGTCTCTTTAACCAACTCTGTGAACTTGTCAGGAGCCAGCGGTGAGCCACTATCTGCTCTCTCAGGAAAGGCCCCTCTTCTGAGCTTTCATGGCAGTTGGCCATCCTCATATCTGTAGGTACCATGAAAGACTGACTCTGTCCTTGGTAAATCCAAACAAGTGAGCCCACTGAGACTGGGACTGGGACAGGCTCTTGGTGCCTTGCTTCCTGGATCCCAAGTTCCGAGAGTTCCATCACCAAGGAAGTGAGGTGAGGTCACTTCCTTCAGAAACTGAATGAGGTCAATGCCTTGGCAACCACTTTGTCCTAACAGTTGTTTCCAAGGGTCCCATGCGATCGAGGCTGCTCCTACTTTTTGTGACACTTTCACAAGTTAGAATGGTATATCAACCATAGGCACCCGGGAACAGCTCTCCAAACAGGACTGTTTGGGTCCATCTTCTCTACATTAAGAACAGAGAGGCTGATTCAGACACAACCCTTCATCCTGACGAGGTTGAATGCAATGGAAGATGAGGTTTGCTCTCTCAGGTCCTTCATGGCTGCCTAAATCTTCTCCAGAGATCACTTCTTCATGGACCTTTGAGTTTTACAACAGGTGGAAGATTCCCTACATTCCTGTATTGTAAGACCAACTCGGTTTCTGCTCTTCTGTAAATTTAAATTGAGGGAACAGTGTATGGTTAGGGTTAATAACAGGTTTGATTTGGGTTAGGAATTATTCTAATTGATGAATAATTGTATTGGGAACCTGTGATATTTATAAGAATTTATTGGTGAAAAATAAGTATGAAAACAAAAATCTAGGTAAGATTTGAAGCCCAGAAGGGCATTGCGCTATTGATTGGGATACTAAGCTTTGAAATATGTTCTGCACAGGTGTTTCAGATAAATCGATTATCAATTGCATAGGACCTTGTACCTTGGATGATTGAATGTAGAAGTTAACATCCACTTGAAAAGGATTAGGAAGATATTCAATAAGTTTCAGAAGAAGACTGAGTACAGGATTTGGACCAAAAGTTTTTTTAGCAATAGGGTATCGGGTAGAGAGTGAATGTAAATGTCAGCACATGTGAAGAGTCAGTCACAATGGTGAACTGGGGGAAATATTTAGGAAAGCAGACATCAATATAGACATTAGGAAATCAGGCAAAGTATAAACTGAGTGATAGGATTAGACATTTGCAACAGGTTGAGGTTCAATAGATAGTCTTAGGAAGCAACAAATATGTAGTGACCAATAGGATTGACATTTGAGACCATTAGGCACACTGGACATGAATGTTTTTAGTAATCTATGCTCACTTCCACCATTTCTGGGAGCAACATTTTGAAGATGAAAAAATTAGTATTGGGGTTACAAATAGATTTACTCTGTGTCAATGAATATAGAGATAATTCATGGATAGAACATACTGTGAATAAATATTATAACTTGTTCCAACTTTAAATATTGGATTGAATTGATATCTGAAAATAAACAGGAAATCGTATATTTATATGCAATCATTCATTCCAACCAAATATACATCTAATGGTAATATTAGGGTTATGGTTTATCATGAAGAGTGTGTGAGTTTTGCTTCAAAATGATTATGGAAATCAAAAAAAAAATGCGTTTTGAAAGACGTCTCATGAAAAAACAGTCAAGTAACCTGGAGTAATACATGTGTTGTGAATCAGGAAATGATTGAAAGTGAATAAAAATCCTATAAATTATTGAAGTTGTTGATGAAATATGTATCCTATGATATGTATAAACTGAACAAAGAGTAATGTACAAGTTTTGAATAAAATGAACTTCAAATCAGACATCATATCCAAGAGGAATCTACTTACACTAATGTTAAACTGGATCAGTTACTGTAAAATATTAGGATTGTATGCACCATTCACTGAAGTTAGTTTTCAGTACTAGGAAACAAATATGTAATTCAGGTGGATGAATATTTCTGAGAATAATATTGTGAAAAGTTCATTATAAATCCACATACATGAACATGAATGAATTTAGGTAGTATATGGAAGACACATATATTTCATATTTTGAAAAAATTTGGAGAGTGTATATATATACACACACACACACACACACACACAACACACACACACAGACAATAAAATTTAGCAATATATATGCCAATCGAAATTCATTATGGAATATATATCATCCACAGATGCAAAAATATTTATTTATGTATAATGTTGTTCTAGTAGGAGGCTCACCTATAGGTTTAATTTTCTGTTCCAACAGCGTTTAGGAAGAGTGATCTTTTCTCACAATTTGTATCTTACAAGTCAGCCACCTCACAAAAATATACGTGTGATACCAGGTAGGATTCTATATGTGCATATAAAATTACATGTGCTGAATAGGCTACAGAGAAAGGGAGACAGGTATTCACATATTTGTTGACTTTAAAAACACATGGAGAACTATTTCAATTAAAAATTTACTAGATTTATAACACCTACCCTATTTCATGCAAAAGTCAAGTGCAAATATACACCATGCCTCCTCTGAACTGCTTGTATTTCTATTCTGTTTGGGTTATTTTTCTCCATCATATTAGGATTAGTAATCAGAGTCTAGGAGGGTATGGGTTAGTGTCAGGTGACCCGGCTGGCAGGACATATCAACTTGGGCGTCGATCCTACTTGGGGAGGAATGAAGGGACAAGAGACACGAGAGATGACAGCAAGACAGGAGTTCTGATCATGCTGCAAACTTTTATTGTTCTCAGAGGGTATTTATATGCTGCGGATGGGAAAGCTCTCTTATCGGCAGTTGCTGGATGTCTTCACAGGGTGAGATAACCTCAGGATGTTTCAGAAAGACAGATGGTAGCCAGATGTCTAAAGGAAATAGATGGCTGCGGGATGTCTCCCAGGCAGGTTGTGTCTCAGGGGGTTGTTTCTTGTGTCAGTCTATTCTTTGAAGGAGAACTTTCTTCTAGCCCATGACATCTCCTCCTTTCTTATATAAAATATTCGACCATACCTTACAGGCCATGTATTTAGGGGGTGATAGTGGCTCTGTTTCTCTAGGATTCCTTGGAATATCTCCTGAACCGAGCAAGCATCTTTACTAGGAGATTTCGTGTTGGCTTTGGCATGTTTTTGGAGAAGACGTCTTTGAGGGGGTAGCATGCCAACTGCCATGCACCAGAGTGTGCCACTCAGAATTCTTGTGTTTTGGGATCCGTGGATCCATCCTCCTGCAGTCCTTCCTGCACCCTCCGATATTATGGCCTAACGTCCTCATTCCAAGGGTGTGTTCTCCCCCAAGCGCAGGGGCCCATGGAGGACGAAGCCTTATTGCAAGGGCAGAAGATGGTTGGTCAGAGCTGTTACTTATAGTTTTATGTAAGAAAGAGAGATCTGTGGGGATGTAAACTTAATAAGCCTGTGAGAAGGGTAGAACATTCTTTTGAATGTTGGCAGTGCTGTCTTCCATCTCCAGACGATGATAGTGGACCTGTATGGGCTTAGAGGCCAAAATATTAATCTGTTCTTTAATAAATTGTACCAGCCTGTTTATAATGCAGGGTCCGATGGACACCATTAAAAGTAAACCCAACAAAGGGCCTAATAGGGGAAGAAGGTAGGGTAGAAATCCATTATGCCCAGTCCAGAGGGGATTTTCAAATAATTCCTTTTGTCTTTTTTCTAGATCTTTTTGAATCTGCTTAATTTTAGTGTGTACTATGCCTGATTTATTGGCATAAAAGTATCATCATTCCCCTAAGGCCAAGCAAATACCTCCCTTGTTAGCTGTCAGCAAATCTAAGCCTCGTCTGTTTTGAAGGAACACTTCTGACAGGGATTCTATTTGGTCCTGCAAATCTTTAATGGTTCCTGATAGAATTTGTACATAATTTATAAGTTGTTGAGACAGGCGATGGTAAGAGTGTATAGCCGTGCCTAAGCCACTGTACCTGTGCCCACGGTAGCTGTTATTCCAAGGCTGGCAATGAGTAGTAAGTCCTGTATTGCCCACATATGTCTTTTGACTAAGGTGTCTAGGCTACAAATGGGTAGAGGTTTATCTCCTGGGACAATAGTTATATCAGGGAGTAATAAGGCAAAAACACAACCAATGGTTAAATTCGCTGGAAGCCTGGAAAGGCCGAGTTTCCTCCACACATAAAAACTGTGCCATTGGGGGGACAAAGAGATGCGGTGGGTGAGAAATAATTTTATACTGTTGAGCAATTTCCAATGGAAGTAAGTCCAACATCAATATTATAGGTATTATTCTGCATCGCGCCTAAAAGACATAATGTAAAAGTGCCTATAGGCTGTACTTTAAAAGGAAATATGCGTTGGCATGTATTATCATTTTCCATGATAGAACTAATAGGAACTGCCATAGGCATGATTGCCCCCTCATGCAGAGCCAGCTATCACCAGCAAGGGTGGGGTTTGAATTATTAAGCTAGGAGAATGTAGTTTCCAAAATATCTAATGTATTGGTATCTAAACCTGGGAACTGGGATTTAGGATACATTAAGGGATGATATGTGAGCTCAGGGATTTGGGGTTTTAAAAGTTTGATTATCTGAGGATGCTTGAAAGCATAAGTCGGTCCTTCACCATCAGAGACCCCTGTAGGGGCCTTAATGGGCCAGCAGGAAGGTTTTCTGATAGTGCCTTGGCACCCAGCTGACTGTAGCTTGGTGTATTTGCCATCTACTTCCTGGTCAAAGAGAACGGGGATATAATGAATAGTGGTCCCCCCTGCTGCATGAGTTTTATTTAGGGAGGCTTCAAAAAATTGTTCTCCCTGTTTGTTAACACAAGTTGAAGCTGACGCATAACAAGAGACATGCATCGCCTGGGTATGCATACAAGTTGCAGAACAATTTTGGAGAGCTTTACTTGTACTAGGGGGAATAATCTTTGGCTTGTTAACACATACCCATTTAGGCTGATGAACTCCTCCGAGATTATGGTCAACCTCGGCACGGAGGTAAGCCACCTTAGTCATGCAGTCAGAAGTCTGGGTCCAACTAGTGGGAGCCTCAGTCCAAGATCCTCCCTTGAATTCGCAGAGTGGGGGCAAAAAGGTACTCCATCATGTTGGAAGGTGGAGGGCCAAGGCCTCCGTGTTCAAACCTGTTCAGCAGAAGTGCCTTAAGCAGGATCCTCGCACAGATTGTTGGCTGTATCTGAAAAGGAGGAAAATTTGTCCTCAGGGGGACGGCCTTCGTCCCTGGGTTGAGGTAAGTCATTAACCTGTTTAACCAGGCATTCTGGTAACCATCTTGGGGATGCTTGCTCTTGGTCCAAAACACAAGCTGAGCCTCATCCCCAGATGAGGATAGGATCTGGGCGTTTCCATTTATTTGTAATGGGATTGCACCACATAACAGGTGTGCAAACAGAATTGGACCAGGGATGCCAGTGTCTGTCTGCGGCCAAATGGCCTTCACTGTCTAGGGTAAGAAAAATAAGGGCTGATAATGCATGGTTAAGGCGATCCCTGGGAGTGGTAAATACAAGGGCAGAAGCCTTAAGGCGGGATTTCCAAGTCTTTAAGGTAAGCTTGGCAAGTTTCACATGCCTTGGCCCTGAGGGTTGTATGGAATTCCAGTAGTATGACAAATTTGCAAGGTAGCACAAAACTGTTTAAACTTGGCACTGGTATATGCAGGACAATTATCTGTTTTAATATGTATTGGTTTACCCATTACGGAAAAGGCTGAAACAAGATGAGAAAGGACATCTTTGGTAGCCTCTCCAGAATGTGGTGATGCAAAAAAAAAAGCCGCTGAAGATATCTATAGAAACGTGTATATATTTGGTTTTTCCAAATTCAGGAAAATGAGTAACATCCATTTGCTAAACCTGATTGGGCAGTAATACTCGGGGGTTAACTCCCAAGTGTTGAATGGGGAGGGAGACAGTGCAACCAGGGCATGCGTTTACTATTTCTCATGCCTGTTGCCTGGTAATTTTACAAAGTAATCGAAGGCTCTGGGAATTTATATGGTTAAGATTGTTTAACTCCATGGCCTTTTGAATGTAGCCAACAAAAATTGGAAAGATGGAACGAGTTGCTGCATCAGCTTGGGCATTACCTTGTGTTAGAGGGCTCTGAAGATCAGAGTGTGACATGATATGTCCTAAGGAAAATGGATGTTTTCTGGCCTGAATTAGCTGCTGAAGCTGGTGAAACAGAAAGGGGGAATTGGAAGAAGCCTTAATGGTGGGTGAAATCTCCAGCAGGGGCACAGAATGAGCAATGTAGGCACTGTCTGTATAAATATTAACAGGATTATCAAAAAATGTTATAAAAACTTGTGTTATGGCAAACAATTCCACAAACTGTGCTGACTGATAGACAGTATCAAAGGTGGTAGGCTTGTTATTGACAACAAAGACTGCACGGCCATTACTGGAACCGTCTGTAAAGACAGTTAGCGCTTGAGGAATGGGAGCATTTTGAGTAATTTTGGGAAAAATAAATGGATGTAACTGGACAAAATTTGAAAGGGGGTCATTGGGGAGGTGGTTATGAATTGTTCCCAAAAAGCCTGAAAGGGCAATACCCCATTCATCCCTGTCTGTAGTAAAAATTGGGTTTGGTCCTTAGTATATGAGATTAAAATATTATCAGGGTCTTTGCCAAAATGTTGTCGAGAAAGCAAACGACCTTTAATAATAATAGAAGCTACGTGAGCAAGATAAACGGTAATAACCTTGGAGGATGTGGTGGGTAATAGGACCCAAAGAAAGGGGCAGCCTTTATTTTTAAAATGTGGATCTCGCTGCCAAAATATTCCTGTAGGTGTACGAGGTGTGTGGAAAATAACCAAAACCAGAGTAAGGTTATAAGAAATTTGTGTAACAAACTGTTGGGCAATGGCTTCGGTGGCTTGGTTGAATGAATGTCATGCCTCGGGAGTAAGCTTTTGAGGGGAGGAGGGGTGGGAATCACCTCTCAAAATATCATTAAGGGGCAAAAGTACACAAGTGGGTAATTTTAAATATGTTCCTAGAAATTGAATATCCCCCAGTAATATTTGAAAATCATTAAGGGTGTGAAGATGGTCCACACATAGTTGTGTTTTAGGAATTTGTATCTGATTATCTTGAAGTTTAAGACCCAAATAGGTATAAGGGTCCTGTGTTTGAACCTTATCAGGAGCTATCTGTAATCCCAAGGTAGTGAGGGTTTTGTCAAAGTCCAAGTAACAATTATTAAGGTCATGGGTATTAGTTGCAGCAATTAACAAATCATCCATATAATGTAAAAAAAAAAAAATTTGTGGCCATCGCTCTCTCACAAGGTCTACTGCTTGAGCAACGTATTTTTGGCAAAGCCTAGGGCTGTTGGCCATACCTTGTGGAAGAACCTTCCATTGAAATCTCTGCATAGGGCCCTGAAAATTAATGTGAGCGAGACTAAAGGCAAAATAGCGTCTACCCTCAGGATGTAAAGGAATAGTAAAAAAGCAATCTTTTAAGTCAATAACCATTTTACAATAGTTTTTGGGAATCGCCACTGGTGTGGGAATGCCTGGCTGCAGTGCTCCCATCAGGCGCAAAACTTTATTAATGGCTCACAAATATTGTAAAAGGCGCCACTTGCCTGATTTTTTCTTGATAATAAAAATAGGAGTCATCCATGGTGAGGTTGAGGGCTTTACATGGCCGGCTGCCAGCTGTTCCTGCACTAACATGGAGGTAGCCTCCAATTTTTCTTGGGTAAGGGGCCACTGATCCACCCACACAGGAGTCTGAGTCTCCCAAATAATTTTTTCTGCATGGGGTACAGGAGGGTCAGGGACCGACACTAAAAATCCGAAAACACAAGTCCATATGTATTAGTTTTTTGTATGGGTTGTATAGGCTCCACCAGTCCTTGTTTCAGTCTCCCCAGGCCTGTACTAGGAAAAAAAAATCATACGAAGCATTTGATGAGTCACCATGGAATTGGGACTGGCAAGAATAACTTCCAATGACTCAAAATATCTCGGCCCTATATGTTAACAGGGAGGTCAGGATCAACGAAAGGAGTGACAGTTGACTTATTACCCTCTTTATCAGTCCAGCTAATAGACCTAGAGCTGACCAGAGGATTTGTTGACTTTCCTATCCCTTTAAGGTCAGTCAAGGATGGAGTGAGGGGCCAACCTGATGGCTAGTATTTTTGAGAAATAATTGTGGCATCAGCTCCAATATCTAGAACTCCTTGGAATTCCTTTCCTTCAGTAAGTAAGGTAAGGGTGGGTCTATTGTGAGAAATGGGCTGAACCCAATACACATCAGAGGAGCCAAAGGAGGTAGTTCCCCGAGGTAGGTTTGGGTGGTGGAAATGCCTCCTGAATCCAAGGGAAGGAGTATTAATTGTGCAAGTCTTGTTCCTGCTGGGATGGCGGCATCTCCATTAATAGCAGTGGCCAGTATTTTTATTTCTTCAGTGAAATAATTATCATTAATGCCAGGGAAGACCTGAACATCGTGTATGGTAGTAGAGGCTCTTCCAAGAATAAGGGTACACGTATGAGATGAAGGGGGACCCATAATTTTAGTGGGTATTATCTGGGGCCCTTGCATTGAGTCTAATATTGTATCTGTGGCGGCACAGAGGTCCAATCCTGCGCTGCCTGGGGTGGCAAGTTGGAGGGAGGCAATTGTGGAGAAGGATTTTGAGGTAGGTTGGGAGTTTGGAAGGGAACAAACCTTATTGCCCCTGGGTTTGTCCTGGGGGATGTTGTGGCCAGTGGCTGGCCCTGCAGGGAGTTTCCGGAGAAGCAGGAAGAAATAGGCTGTCTGAGGGCATTTGTCTTAGATCTACACTCACTGCCCCAGTGATGACCTTTACCACATCTATGGAAAAGGGTAGCTAAGGGCGGTTAAGCCCCAGTTTGAGGAGACGCCATTCCTAGGATTTGGTTGCCTGTCGGACACTCACGTGCAAAATGGCCAGGTTGTTTACAAGTAAAGCAAGTACGTGAGCCAGGATTGTGAAAGGCCTTGGTAAAGGCGGCCCCTAAAGCGAGACCCATAGCATGGGCTGCACCCACGCCTGCACAGAGTCTAATAAAGTCAGAAAGTTTCCCTTTATCCTTATGTGGTCGAAGAATATCCTGACATGCTGGGTTGGCATTTTCAAAGGCAAGATGTTTTACAAGGGTGCTTTCACATTCACTTGGTCCATGCAAGCATTCCGCAGCTAGATTAAGCCGGGGAACAAAGTACCTATAAGGCTCATCGGGCACTTGTCGAATTTTTGCCCGGAAATTGGTAGCCGAGGCCTTTTGAGGGAGGTGTCACCAAGCAGGTAAGCCAGCCATCTGAGTCTGCGCCAAGAGTCCAGGAGGGAAACGTGCCTGTTATTTTTAGTGTCAAAAGGCTCATTGCCCACTAGCTTAACTTAAGTCCCACATTCAGAGTAGGCCTAAGTTAAAATTTTTTGAGCAGTTTCCCGACATTGCTCTTTGAAATCTGCATTCCATAACAGGAAGTCTCCGGCACTGAGGGTAGTTTGGTCTAAAAATTTCCAATCATTGGGAGTAAGCCATTGTGTGCTGTGGCTTTCTAATAAAGCCAACGTGTCGGGCACAGTGGGGCCATAGTGAGCACAAGCCTTTTTAAGTTTTTCAAGAAAACATAGGCTTAATTTTTTGTAGACTCTGGGTTCCTTCCTGCCTAGGGGTGAACTCCTCATCCTCTGAGTCCTGATCTCCTTGATCCATTTCCCTCGCTTCATCCTCTTGTTCCACGTCTAAGTCTGTGACCTCAGCCTGGGAAGGCTTATCTATCTGACTGGTGGTGACTGGGAAGGTGAGAACAGGCCAATGGAGCAGCTTCGCCTTTGTATTAGACCGCTGTGGGCAGGCTTGCATTGACTCCGTAGCTAAGGCCAATGAACAGAGCTCAGAGTCAAGGGATCTTAATTCTTTTAAAAGTTGGATCTGTTCCCGTTTATGTTGGAAAGACGCTGGCAAGGGAGCGAGGTTAGGCAGGGGAAGTGGCGAAAAATATCTGGGGGTTCACTTGGCCCCTGAAGGGCCAGAGCACAAAAGGCAGGAGGGATATAGGAGGGAGGTGGATGTGTAAATCCTATAGGCTGTGGCAGGGTCCTGAGTGGTGGCGGGTCTTCTGAATGGTAGATAGCTGCTTCCTTCTCCAAGATAGCCTCCTCCCCAGGGGTCAAAGTGTCTCTGGGATTTAAAACTGGATAAAGGCATTTTTTAATCATTGGAGTCTAATTCATTAGGGTCGTATTTTGAGGGGGACCTGGAAGGTTCCCAGGGTCCTGGGGAGACTGAGAAGCGTCTATGTGTATACTAATGATGGGCATGCAGAGGGGTGACAAGAGGTCTTTTGCATAGTCTCTTCCCCAATCCTTACAAGTTGTAAGGTACCATTGTCAAAGGGTGAACTTTTAAGAATTTCATTAATTAAGTTCCAGTAAGAAAAGGTGGGCACTGGCATTTTTTTCTGGGCCAAAGGGTTCATAATAATCTTTTAAACAGTCTCTTACTCTAAGCCATTTTTGCCATCAATGGTCCCTTCAAGAGGAAACCATCGACACAATTCTCCTATTTATGAAAAGAAAAATTTTAAGTCCTTTTTCTTAACACGTGCCCCCCATGTCTTGAAGGACTCCTTGAGGCCTGACAAAAACTAATCATGTGACGAAACAGCTTGTCACATGGTGGGTCACTCACCGTGCATCATCCCCACCCTCCTCCTGTATCTGTCTCTCGGTGGTGTCTGCTGAGGCGATCGCGAGCTCTGCTTGACCAAGTCTTCCAGGAGGACAGGGTTCCCCCTCAGTCAAAGGCTTGAGCCCCAGTCGGTGGGTGCCAGATGTCCCGGCCGGCAGGACACATCAATGTGGGCAGCGAACCGAGATGGGGAGGAATGAAGGGACAAGAGACACGAGAGATGACAGCAACACAGGAGTTCTGATCAAGCTGCAAAATTTTATTGTTCACAAAGGGGTATTTATATGCTGGATTTGGGAAAGCCCTCTTATCGGCAGTTCCTGGATGTCTTCACAAGGTGAGATAACTTCAGGATGTTTCAGGAAGAAAGATGGCCACAGGATGTCTCATGGACACAGATGGCTACAGGATGTCTTCCAGACAGGATGTCTCCTGGGGGCTGTTTCTTGTAAGTGTCAGGCTGTTCTTTGAAGAAGAATTCCTTCTACCCCTGACAGTCAGGGATTCAGTATTTCAAATGGAAAATTGGAAAATGAATCAAATGTGTATGCAAATATGTGCTACCCAAAAATCTTCCCACTCTCATTTAGAACAATGCCTTGACATTTTCTTCACCCCAAGTAAGACACAATTAGAGGAGAAGAGTTTGAAAATCTGTGAATACACATCGGGAATGGAAAATGCTCAGGAGTTCACAACCTTGGAGGTGGTAGAGGAGTTTCCCAAAGTAAGGGACAGGGTAACATTCCACAAACATGGAGCTCTGCTGGCCTAAAGACTTCTTGAGAAACTGCCTCTGAGGTTGGGCACATGAAATATATGTTGATGACAGGAGCTTTAGCTTCCTTTGTAGTGAGATCATCAAAGCTGGGTCTGCATCTATATGACCTGGAGGACATAGTATCTTATTTTCCAATGTACCAGAGGCAGCAGGGCTGAATTCTCTCTTTATAGGTAAACTGTTGCCACTGGATGCTAAGTGTCTTTCAGTGTGAACTGTGAAGCCATTTGGTCATCCTCCACTTTTCGTGGTGTTTCTTGCAGCTGCACTGGGAGTTTGGTATTTGCTTCACAAAATACGAAAAGTTCAACTGGGACACAGTGTTGGAGGGAGTTCTGTCATGTGTGGTGGGTAAGGGTCTGCAGGAGAATGCACCAACCAGGCTTACATCCCACATAGCTTGCCCCCTTGACCATAGCAATCTGATTCTAAACAATGCCCTGCAACCTCTCCATATAACAAGATGCCTTTACATACAAGGGTATGGGGGCTGCACCATATCAGTCACAAAGCATTTGGAAGCCAATGGCATATCCACATCACCACACCACAGATGTTTTAACACACACCTGCACACCACTGCTCTAGGCCGACTACTCATCAGGCTTCAAGTTACTGGCATCTCTGTTCTACACCATTTTCATGAAACCCAGTCAATCAAGACACTGTCTCGTACACTCATGATCAGCAATAGGACATCCAAAGGTCCTCCAGTGCCACCAGGTGATGGGAATTTCCAAACTTTAATGGTATTTATCTAGCCATTTTTCAAGGATAAAGTTGGAGGCACTGTGGGTTTCAATTCATTCAGGAACCATTAAATGGATAAGAAGCTCATTTCAATGAAAGCTCTGGAGAATTCTAACAGGCAAGGCTTCCCAAAGACAGGCTAAAAGGTCACATTAAGCCAGGCGTTTGAGGTCTACAATTTGAGGTGCATATGTGTTTTGACTTGCAACGATGGCTGCCATGTCTTTAAGAATAACATCATGTGATATCCTTCCTGAGATTTCCAGTGCTCTTCCGAAAGCCTCCCTGGGCCTAGATCTCAGTTTCCAAGGGTGACTCTCATGCGTGGCCTCCTAAAATCCCCAAAACAATACATGGCAATACTTCTTTGACGTCAGTTCCAGAACTCAGTCTCTAAGTGGAATCACACCAGTGTTCAAGCCCAGGTGGACATAGTCATCTCTTCCAAAGGCCACAAAAATGACCACAATTAAAACCAAAATACTCCCACATGACCCTCATCTTCTTCCATAAAGACACTCATCATAACCTCAGGCTATAGGTTTCCATGAGGGGCGCAGCACAAGACAGTATCCAAAATAAGGTCCCTTGCCCCCATTTGACTAAAGTCAGTGTGGCCGGGACACCCTTACTGTAAACCAGGAGTGATCAAAGAGGCCTGCCGTTAATACTGCTCTGATTCTCCACTTTGAGGCCTAATGGCCTAATGACTATGGGGTTGAGATTCTTTATGTTAATTGGAGTAATGAGAAAACCCAAGCACCTATGGTCTAGCTTCTGCAGGGGTGTGAAGAACTCATTTGACCCAAAGGATCCCTATTCTCAAAGATGGAGGTCAGGAACCTTACAGAGGAAGGCGAGAGACTTCATCCACTATGACTGCTCTTTTGGCCATTTTGGTTTTGTATGCACACATGGGATCTTACTTTAGATCCATCAGGTGCTGAGAATTTAAGCCACAGCCTCACACAGGGCCAAGAGGCTGATTCAGACACATCCCTTTCCAAAGCAATTAAGAAAATAGCCACAGGTGATGGCCATACATTTCTATTTGAAAACTGTTTTCTTCAGGCTTCACAAAGGGGTGGCCTGAGGATAAGACCTTCCTGACATTCAGGGCAACAGAAGAATAGGTAAGCAAAATGTCCAAAGCAGGGTTTCTCCACTGAGATATTCCTGGTCACACTGATATGTGAGTTTTCTGAGATGCTCGCCATTTCCTTCAGCTATCCAGTACATGGCCATGTCACAGAGATTTGAGGAGGTACATATCTTGGACACAAAACCATGAGCTTATTCTGGAGAGTGCCCACAATTCAGGCATAAAACAGGAACTTTAGAACTTAGCGGGTGTTCCCCATCGATAAGTCAAGCCGCAGTCCATTCATAAATTGGGCAGGATGAAAGGTGGGAAGCTTTCTACTAGACAGGACTCACCCATTGATGCATTTTCTTTTCTAATGTCTACAACCAGGGACACAGTGGTATACACAGACATAGAAACACATTCCTTGTCAAATGACTTACTAGAAACAGTTCCCTCCAAACCAAACAAACTTCCATTCCTGCCTATTCTCAGAATATGAGACAAAACCACAAACCCACACCCACACCCACAAAGACACCTCCTTCCCCCAAGTAGGTCTGTGACTATCCGGAGTGTCCTCTGACTGGTGGGCCATACTATGTTCCAATGAAATGGCCTGTCCTGTCTCAGTTCTGGTCTCCTTGGCCAACTCTGTGAAGTTGTCAGGAGCCAGCAGTGAGCCACTACCTGCTTTCTCAGGAAAAGCCCCTCTTCAGAGCTTTCCTGGTTTTGGCCGTCCTCACATCAGTAGGTACCAAGAATGACTGACTCTGTCCTTGGTAAATCCAAACAAGTGAGACCACTGGGACTGGGACTGTCTCTTGGTGCTTGGCTTCTGGGATACCATGTTCAGAGAGTTCCATCAACAAAGAAGTGAGGTGAGGTCACTTCCTTAAGGAACTGAATCAGATCACTGCCTTGGTAACCACTATGTCCTAACAGTTGCTTCCAAGACTACCATGAGTTGGATGCTGCCCCTACTTTCTGTGACACTTTCACAACGTAGAATGGTATATCAACCATTGGCACCCGGGAACAGCTCTCCACACCAACCTGGTTTCATCCATCTTCTCTGCATTAAGAAGAGAGAGGCTGATTCATAAACAACCCTTTATCCTGACCAGGTTGTTTGCCATGGAAGCTGACTTTTGCTCTCTCAGGTCCTTCATAGTTGCCTACATTTTCTTCAGGGATCATATCTGCATGGACCTTGAGGTTCTCAGGAGGTGGAAGATCCCCTACCTTCCTGTATTGTAAGACCAACTCTGTCCCTGCTCTTCTGTAAAGTTAGATTGAGGGAACAGTGTATGATTAGGGTTAATAATATGTTCGATTTGGATTAGGAATCATTCTGTGGATGAATAATGGTATTGGGAACCTGCGACATTTATAAGTATATTTAGGTGAAATATATGTACGAAAACAGAAATCTAAGATTTGAAGCGCAGAATGGGAATGGCCCTTGATTGTGATACTTAGCGTTGAATTATGTTCTGCTCAGATGTCTGAGATAGATCGATATACAATGGTATAAGACGCTGTACCTTGGATTATAGAATGTATAAGAGAACATCCAGTCAAACAGGGATAATGGGTAGGATTAGGAAGATAGTCAGTAGGTTTAGGAAGAAGAGTGAGTATTGGATTTGGAACAAAAGTTCCTTAGCAATGGGGTTTCGATTAGAGTGTGAATGTAAATGTCAGCACAATTGAAGAGTCAGTCACAATGATGAACTGGGGAAAGTATGTAGGAAAGCTGATATAAATAGAGACATTATGAAATCAGAAAAAGTATAAAGTGAGAGATAGGATTAGATATTTTCAGCAGGGTTGAGTTTGAATATATAATCTTAGGAAGAAACAAATATGTTTTCACAAATAGGATTGACTTTTGAGAGGATAAGGCAAACTTGACATGGATGGTTTTAGAAATCCATGTTCACTTTACATTTAAGCTTTGGTGCAAACATACGTGTGACCTTTTCTTTTTGTGTCCAGAATATTACTGTGATAAAATGTATATGTAGATCAGATGACATGAGTATTTCTTCCACCATTTCTGGGAGAAATATTTTGAAGACGTATAAAATAGTATTGGGTTTACAAAGAGGTGTACCCTGTGTCTATGAATATAGAGACAATGCATAAATAGACAATAGTGTGAATAAATAATATAACTGGTCCCACTTTAATTAATGGATTGATTTGATATCTGAAAATATATACGAAATCTTATATTGATATACAATCATTCATTCCAACCAGTTATACATCTAATAGTAATATTAGGGTTATTTTTTATCATGAAGGGTGTGTGAGTTTTGCTTCAAATATGATTATGGAAATCCAAAATAATATGTTTGGAATGAAGTCTCATGAAAAAACCAGTCAAGAAACATGGAGGATTACATGTGTTCTAAAGCAGAAAATGATTGACAGTGAAACAAATGCTTATAATTTTGCTAACGTATGGATGAAATATATATCCTATAATGTGCATAAACTTAAGAAATTGTAACATACCAGTGGTGAATAAGAATGAACATCAAAATACACATCATGTCCCATAGGAATCTACTTGCATTGATGAGAAACTGGATCAATTATTGTAGAAACATTAGGATTTGTATCCACCATTCACTGAAGTTAGTTTTCATTTCTAGGAAAAAATATGTATTTCAAGTGGATGAATACTTCCGTGCATAATCTTGTGAAATGTTAGCTATAAATCCACCTACATGAATATGAATGAATTTAGGGAGTGTATAATAAGACACATATATTTTACATTTTAGAAAAATTTAGAGTGTGTGTGTATATACACACACACACACACACACACACAAACACACACACACACACGCAGACATTAAAAATTAGCAATAAATATGCCAATCGAAATTCACCATGAAATACATGTCATCCACAGATCCAAAAATATTCATTTTAGTGAACATGGATTTATGTATAATGTTGTTCAACTAGGAAGTTCACCCATAGTTTGAAATTTCATTTCCAACCGCGTTTAGGAGGAGTGATCTCTTCTCACAATATCTTTCTGCCAAGTCAGCCACCTCAAAAGAGTTTACGTGTGGTACCAGGTAGAATTCTATATTTGCATATAAAAATACATGTGTGAATAGGCTACAGAGAAAGGGAGACAGGAATTCACATATTTGTTAACTTTAAAAACCCATGGAACTATTTCAATTAAAAATTGACTAGATTTATAACACCTACACTTTATCATGCAAATGCCAAGTCTAACTATACACCATGCCTCCTCTGAAATGCTTGTATTTCTATTCTGTTTGGGTTATTTTACTCCATCATATTAGGATTAGTAGTAAGAGTTTAGTAGGGTATGGGTTAGTGTCAGAAATTCAGTATTTCAAATGGAAAATAGGAAAATAAATCCAATGTGTATGCAAATATGTGCTACAAAAAATTCCCACTTTCTTCCAGAACAATGCCTTGATATTATCTTCACCCTTAGTAAGACACAATTAGAGGAGAAGAGTTAGAAAATCTGTGAATACATATCTGGAATGGAAAATGTTCAGGAGTTCACAACCTTGGAGGTGGTAGAGGAGTTTCCAAAAGTAAGGGACAGTGTAAACACTCCACAAACATGGAGCTATGCTGGCCTAAAGACTTCTTGAGAAACTGCCTCTGAGGTTGGGCACATGAAGTATATGTTGTTTTCAGGAGATTTGGCTTCCTTTGTAGTGACACCATCAAAGCTGGGTCTGCATCTATGTGACCTGGAGGATATGGTTTCTTATTTTCCAATGAACATGAGGCAGCAGTGATGAATTCTCTCTTTGTAGATAAACTGTGGCCACTGGGGGCTAAGTGTCTCTCTGTGTGGACTTTGAAGCCATTTGGTCATCCTCCACTTTTTGTGGTTTTTCTTGCTGCTGCACTGGGTGTTTTGTATTTGCTTCACAACATACAAGTATTTTAAATGGGACACAGTGCTGGTGGGAGTCCTGTAAGGTGTGGTGGGTCAGGGTCTTCAGGAGAATGCACCAACCAGGCTTTAATCCCACATTGCTTGCCCCCTTGACCATAGCAACCTAATTCTGATCATTCCCCTGAAACCTCTCCATATAACCAGATGCCTTTTCATATAATTTTCTGCTGGCTGCACCAAGTCAGTCACAAGCCATTTGGAAGCCAATGACAGACCCACATGGCCACACCACAAATGTATTATCAGACACCTGCACACCACTGCTCTAGGCCCACCACTCAGCAGGCTCCAACTTACTGGCATCTCTGTTCTACACCATTTTTATGAAACGCAGTCAATCAAGGCACTGTCTGGTACACTCATGAACAGCAATAGGACATCCAATGGTTTTCCAGTGCCACCTGGTCATTGGGAATTTCAAAAATTTCATGGTTTTATCTATCAATTGTTCAAGCATGAAGTTGGAGGCACTTTGGGGTTTCCATTTATCCAAGAATCATTAAATGGTGAGGAAGCTCATTTCAATGAAAGCTCTGGAGAACTCTCACAGGCAAGGCTTCCTAAAGAGTGGTCAAAATGTCACATGAAGACAGGCCCATTGAGGTCTAAAATGTGAGGTCCATGTGTGTTTTGACTCTTAACTATGGCTGCCAAGTTTTTCAGAATAAAATAATGTGATATCCTGGCTGAGATTCTCAGTGCTCTGTGGAAAGCCACCCAGGGCCCAATATCAGGTTTCAAGGGTGACTCTCATGGGTGGTCTCATACAATCCCAACACAATTAATGGCAATACTTTCTGAGGTCAGTTCCAGAACTCAGTCTCGAAGGGGAATCACACCAGAGTTCAAGCCCATGTGGACCCAGTCATCTCTTCCAACCACCACACAAATGACCACAATTGAAACCCAAACATTCCCACATGACCCTCATCTTTTTCCATAGAGACACTCATCATAAACTCTTGCTGGAGGTTTTCATGAGGGGTCATCCCAAGACACTGTCCAAAATAAGCACCCTTGCCCCTCATTTGTCTAAAGTCAGGGTGGCCTTGACACCCTTCCTGTGAACAAATAGTAGTGATCAAATAGGCCTGCCATTAATACTGCTCTGCTTCCCCAATTTGAGGCCTACTGACTGTCAGGTATAGATTCTTTATGTGATTTGGCATCATGAGAGAACCCAAGCACTTCTGCAGGAGTTTAAAGAACTCATTTGATCCAAAAGATCCCTATTCTCCCTTAATGGAGGTCAGGAACCTAACAGAGGAAGGCAAGAAACTTCATCCACAATGACTGATATTTTTACCATTTTGGTTTTGGATACACACATGGGAACTTTCTTTATATCCATCAGGTTCTCAGAATCTAATCCATAGCCTGACCAAGAGCCAAGCGGCTGATTCAGACACATCCCTTTCAAAAGCAATTAAGCAAAGCACCACAGGTGATGCTCATTTATTTCCATTTAAAAACTGTTTTCTTCAGGCTTCACAAAGGAGTGGCCTGAGGCAAGGACCTTCCTGACATTCAGGGCAACAGAAAAATACGTAAGCAGAAGGCCAAAAACAGTGTTTCTCCACTGAGACTATTCTGGTCACACTGATATTTGAGTTTCCTGAGATGCTTGCCATTCCATTCAGCTATCCACTACATGGCCATGTCACAGAGCTTGGAGGTGTTACATATCGTGGACACAAAACCATGAGCCTATTCTAGGTAGTGGCCAGAATTTAGGAAGAAAACAGGAACTTAGGAAGATAGTAGGGTTTGCCTATTGATAAGGCAACCTGAAGTCCAGTCATAAATTGGGTAGGATGAATGCTGGAAAGCTTTCTTCTAGACAGGACATTTCCATTGATGTATTCTCTTTTCTCATTTCTACAACCACGGACACAGTGAGATACACAGACATAGAAACACTCACCTTGTCAAACGACTTTTTAGAAACAGTCAACTCCAAACCAAACAAACCGCCTTTCCTACCTGTTCTCAGAACATGAGACAAAACCACAAACTCACACCCACACCCACAAAGGCACTTCCTTCCCCCAATATGTCTGTGACTATGCGGAGTTTCCTCTGACTGTGGACCATATTGTTACCCCGAAGTGGCCTGCCCTGTCTCAGATCTGGTCTCCGTGGCCAAATCTGTGAAGTTGTCAGGAGCCAGCGATGAGCGATTACCTGGTTTCTTAGGAAAGGACCCTCTTCAGAGCTGTCCTGGCATTTGGTCATTCTCACATCAGTAGGTACCAAAAAAGACTCTCTCTGCCCTTGGTAAAACCAAAAAAGTGATCCCACTGGGACTGTGACTGGGACTGGCTCTGGATGCCTGGCTTCCTGCATCCCAAGGTCAGAGAGTTCCATCACCAAGTAAGTGAGTTGAAGTCACTTTCTTCATGAAATGAATGAGGTCGCTGCCTTGGCAACCACTTTGTCCTAACAGTTGCTGCCAAGGGTCCCATGAGATGGAGGCTGTTCCTACTTTCTGTGACACTGTCACAAGTTAGAATGGTATATCAACCATAGGCACTGGGGAACTTCTCTCCATACAGGCTTGCTTTGGTCCATTTTCTCTACATTAAGAAGAGAGACTGGGCTGGGGATGTGGCTCAAGAAGTAGCGCGCTCACCTGGCATGTGTGCGGCCTGGGTTCGATCCTCAGCACCACATACAAACAAAGATGTTGTGCCTGCCGAAAAACTAAAAAATAAATATTTAAAAATTCATTCTCTCTCTCTCTCTCTCTCTCTCTCTCTCTCTCTCTCTCTCACTCCCTCTCCCTCCACTGTCTCTTTAAAAAAAAAAAGAGAGAGGCTGATTCAGACACATCCTTTCATCCTGTCCAGGTTCTTTACCATGTAAGAAGAGTTTTACTCTCTTTGGTACTACATAGCTGCCTACAACTTCTCCAAGGATCATTTCTTCATTGACCCTTGAGGTTCTCAGCAGGTGGAAGATCCCCAACATTCCTGTATTGTAAGACCAACTCTGTCGTTGCTCTTCTGTAAAGTTGGATTGAGGGAACAGCGTATGGTTAGGGTTAATAAGAGGTTCAATTTGGGTTAGGAATCATTCTTCGGGATGAATAATGTTATTGGAAACCTGGGATATTTAAAAGAATATATAGGTGAATATAAGTTTGAAAACCCAAATCTATGTAAGTTTTGAAGCCCAGAAGTGTATTGGGCCCTTGTGTAGGATACTTAGCTTTGATTTATGTTCTGCAAAGATGTCTCTGATAAATCGCTATACAATGGCATAGGACCTTTACCTTGGATGATTGAATGTCGAAGAGAACATCCAGTCAAAAAGGGATAGTGGGTAGGATTAGGAAGATAGTCAGTATGTTTAGAAAGAAGAGTGAGTATAAGATTTGGACCAAAAGATTTTTAGCAATAGGGTTTCGGGTAGAGAGTGAATGTAAATGTCAGCACTTGTGAAGAGTCATTCACAATGATGAACTGGGGAAAATATGTAGGAAAGCAAATATCAATTGAGACAAAAGGAAATCAGGCAAAGTATAATGTGAGTGATAGGATTAGACATTTTCAATAGAGTTGAGGTTGAATATATAAACTTAGAAAAAACAAATATGTAGTCACCAATTGGATTGACATTTGAGAGCATTAGGCAACCTGGACATGGATGTTATTCCTAATCCATGCTCACTTTCCATTTAGGCTTTGGTACAATCATAAGTGTGACCTTTGCATTTTGTGTCCATAATATTACTGTGATAAAATGTATATGTAGATCAGGTGACATGAGTATATCTTCCACCATTTCTGGGAGCAATATTTTGAAGACGTATAAATTAGTATTGGGGGTACAAAGAGGTGTACCCTCTTTCTATGAATTTACAGATAATGCATAAATAGAATATACTCTGAATAAAACATGTAACTTGTTCCACTCTAAATAATGGATTGAATTGATATCTAAAAATATACAGGAAATTAAATGTTTATATACAGACATTCATTACAACCAGTTATACATCTAATGATAATATTAGGATAAGGATTTTCATGAAGAGTGTGTGAGTTTTGCTTCAAAATTGATTATGGAAATTCAAAATAATGTGTTTGGAAAGAAGTCTCATTAAAAGACCAGTAAAGAAACCTGGAGGAATACATGTGTTCAGAAGTAGGAAGTGATTGAAAGTGAAACAAGTTCCTGTACATTTTTGAACTTTTGGATGAAGTACATATACTATGGTGTGCATAAACTGAAGAAATAGTAATGTTCCACTGTTGAATAAATATGAACGTCAAAATACACATCATGTGCCATAGGAATCTAGTTGCATTGATGTTAAACTGGGTCAGTTACTGTAGAAATATTAGGATTTGTATACACCATTCACTGAAGTTAGTTGTCAGTACTAGGAAACAAATATGTATTTCAGGTGGATGAATATTTTGGAGAACAATCTTGTGAAAAGTTGATTATAAATCCACATACATGAATATGAATTAATTTAGGGAGTGTATAATAAGTCACATATATTACATATTTTGAAAAATCTGGAGAGTGTGTATATATATATATATATATATATATATATATATATATATATAGAGAGAGAGAGAGAGAGAGAGAGAGAGAGAGAGAGACAGAGAGAGAGAGACATTAAAAACTAGCAATATATATGCCAGTCAAAATTCATCATGAAATATATATCATCCACAGATCCAAAAATATTCATTTTACTGAACATGGATTTATGTATTATGTTGTTCAACTAGGAAGTTCACCCATAGTTTTAAATTTCAGTTCCAACAGCGTTTACGAGGAGTGATCACTTCTCACAATTTTTATCTGCCAAGTCAACCACCTCATGAGAATGTACGTGTGGTACCAGGTAGAATTCTATATGTGCATATAAAAATACATGTGCTTAATAGGCTACAGAGAAAGGGAGAAACGAATTCACATATTTGTTAACTTTAAAAACACATGGAGATCTATTTCAAAAAAAATTTGCAAGATTTATAACTCCTAGCCTATATAATGCAAAAGGCAAGTGAAAGTATACACCTTGCCTCCTCTGATCTGCTTGTACTTCTTTTCTGTTTTTTTTATTATTTTTCTCTATCATATTAGGATTAGTAGTCAGAGTCTAGTTGGGTATGGGTTAGGGTCAGAGATTCAGTGTTTTGAAGGGAAAATTAAAAAATGAATCCAATGTCTATGCAAATATGTGCTACCCAAAAATCTTCCCACTGTCATTCAGAACAATGCCTTGACATTACTTTTTACCAAAGTAAGACACAGTTAGAGGAGAAGAGTTAGAAAATCTGTGAATACATATCTGGAATGGAATATGCTCAGGAGTTCACAACCTTGGAGGTGGTAGCAGAGTTCAAAAAAGTAAGGAAAAAGGTAAACACTTTTCAAACATGGAGCTCTGCTGGCCGAAAGAATTCTTGAGAAACTGCCTCTGAGGTTGGGCACTTGATATATATGTTGTTGTCAGGAGATTCAGTTCCTTTGTAGAGAGACCATCAAAGCTGGTTCTGCATATATGTGACCTTTAAGACATGGTTTATTATTTTCCAATGAACATGTGGCAGCAGTGCTGATTTCTCTCTTTGTAGCTATCTGTGGTCACAGTGGCTAAGTGTCTCTCTGTGTTAAATGGGAAGACATTTGGTCATCCTCCACTTTTTGTGGTGTTTCTTGCTGCTGCACTGGGAGTTTGGTATTTGCTTCACGAAATAAAGGAGTTCAACTGGGACACATTGCTGGAGGGAGTTCTGTCACGTGTGGTGGGTGAGGGTTTGCAGGAGAATGCAATAACCAGGCTTCTATCCCACACAGCTTGCCCCATTGACCATAGCAACCTGATTCTGAACATTTCCCTGAAACCTCTCCATATAACAAGATGCCTCTACCTATTGGGTCTGTAGGCTGTAACCAAATCAGTCACAAGACATTTGGAAGCCAATGGCATATCCACGTGGCCCCCACCACAGATGTTTTGTCACACACCTGCCCACCACTGCTCTAGGCCCAATAATCAGCAGGTGACAACTAACTGGCATCTCTGTTCTGCACCATTTTCATGAAACCCTGTCAATCAAGTCACTGTCTGGTATACTCATGATCAGCATCAGGACATCCAAAGGTTTTTCAGTGCCACCTGGTCATGGGAATTTCAAAAATTTCATGGTATTTATCTAGCCATTATTCAAGGAAGAAGTTGTAGGCACTGTGGGTTTCAATTAATTCAGGAACCATCAAATGTTGTTGAAGCTCATTTCAATGAAAGCTCTGGAGAACAATCACAGGCAAGTCATCCCAAATAGTGGTCAAAAGGTCCCCTGAAGCTAAGACCATTGAGGTCTACAATGTGAAGTCCATGTGTGTTTTGACTCTCAACTATGGGTTCCCAGTTGTTCAGAATAAAATCGTGTGATATCCTGGCTGAGATTCCCAGTGCTCTGTGAAAAGACACCCTTGGCCTAGATCTCAGTTTCCAAGTGCGACTCTCAAGCGTGACCTCCTCAAATCCCAACACAATTCATGGCAATACTTCTCTGAGGTCAGTTCTAGATCTCAGTCTCTAAGGAGCATTACACCAGAGTTCAAGCCCAGGTGGACCCAGTCATCTCTTCCATCTGCCACACAGATGACCAAAATTAAAACCAAAACATTCCCACATGGCCCTCATCTTCTTCCACATAGACCGTCATTATAACCTCTGGCTGGATATAACCATGAAGGGTGCAGTGCAAGAGAGTGTCCAAAATAAGCTCCCTTGGCCCTCAATTGCCTAAAGTCAGGGTGGCCTGAACACCATTCCTGTGAACCAGGAGTGATCAAATAGGCCTGCCATTACAACTGCTCTGCTTCTCCAATTTGAGGCCTACTGACTGTAGGGTTCCGATTCTTTATGTTAATTGGAATCATGAGAAAACCCAAGCACCTCTCCATGGCTTTGAAGAACTCATTTGACCCAAAGGATCCCTATACTCACTTGATGGATGTCTGCAACCTAATAGAGGAAGGAGAGAGACATCATCCACAATGACTGAATTTTGCCATTTTTTTTTTGGATGCACACATGGGATTTTTCTTTAGATCCATCAGGTGCTGAGAATCTAAGCCACAGCCTCACACAGGGCCAAGAGGCTGATTCAGACACATCCCTTTCAAAGAAATTAAGCAAAGAGCCACAGGTGATGCCCATTCATTTCCATATGGAAACTGATTTCTTCATGCTTCACAAAGGGGTGGCCTGAGGCAAAGAGCTTCCTGTCATTCAGTGAAGCAGAAAAATAGGTAAGCAAAAGGCACAAAGGATGGTTTCTCCACTGAGACTTATCTGGTCACACTGATATCTGAGTTTTCTAAGATGCTCTCCATTACCTTCAGCTATTCAGTAGATGGCCATGTGACAGAGCTTGGGGTGGTACCTATCTTGGACACAAAACCATGAGACTATTCTGCAGATTGGCGAGAATTCAGAAAGAAATCTGGAACTTAGGAAGATAGTAGGTGTTGCCCATTGATAAGGCAACCTGCAGTCCAGTCATAAATTGGGAAGGATGAATTCTGGGCATCTTTCTACTAGACAGGACACATACATTGATGCATTCTCTCTTCTAATATCTACAACCATGGACACAGTGGTATACACAGACATAGAAATACTCGCCTTGTCAAACGACTATCTAGAAACAGTCCACTGCAAACCAGACATACCACGTTTCCTACCTATTCTCAGAAAATAAGACAAAACCACAAACTCACACCCACATTCACAAAGGTACCTCATTTTCCCAAGTAGGTCTGTGAGTATCCCGAGTGTCCTCTGACTGGTGGGCCATACTATGTTCCCCCGAAATGGCCTGTACTGTGTCAGATCTGGTCTCCTTGGCCAACTCTGTGAAGTTGTTAGGAGCCAGCGGTGAGCCACTACCTACTTACTAAGGAAAGGCCCGTCTTCAGAGCTCTCCTGGCATTTGGCCATCCTCACATCAGTAGGTACCAAGAAAGACAGAATCTGTCATTGGTAAAACTAAACAAGTGAGCCCACTAAGACTGGGACTGGGACTGGCTCTGGGTGCCTGGCTTCCTGGATCCCAAGTTCAGAGAGTTCCATCACCAAAGACGTAAGGTAGGCCACTTCCTTCTGGAACTGAGTGAGGTCAATGCCTTGGAAAACAATTTGTCCTAACAGTTGCTTCCAAAGGTCCCATGAGATAGAGGCTGCACCTACTTCCTGTGACACTGTCACAAGTTAGAATGGTATATCAACCATAGGCACCCGGGAACAGCTCTCCCCACAGGCCTGGTTTGGCCCATCTTCTCTACATTAAGAAGAAAGTGGCTGATTCAGACACACCCCTTCATCCTGACAAGGTTGTTTGCCTTGGAAGATGACTTTTGCTCTCTCAGGTCCTTCAAGCTGCCTACCTCTTTTCCAGGGATCATGTCTGCATGGACCTTTGAGGTTCTCAGCAGGTGGAAGATCCCCTACATTCCTGTATTGTAAGACCAACTCTGTCCCTGTTCTTCTATAAAGTTAGATTGAGGGAACAGTGTATCTTTAGGGTCAATAACATGTTGGATTTTAATTAGGAATCATTCTGCAGAATGAATAATGGTATTTGAAACTGCGATATTTACAAGAATATATATGTGAAATATAAGTTTGAAACCATAAATCTAGGTAACATTTGAAGCCCAGAAGGGCATTGGACCCTTGATTGTGATTCTTAGGTTTGAATTACATTCTGCACAGAGGTCTCAGATAAATCAATATACAATGGCATAAGACCTTGTACCTTGCATGATTGAATGTAGAAGAGAACATCCAGTCAAAAAAGGATAGTTGGTAGGATTAGGAAGATAGTTGGTAGGTTTACAAAGAAGAGTGAGTATAGGATTAGGAAAAAAAGTTTATTAGCAATAGGTTATCGATTAGAGTGTGAATGTAAATGTCAGCACATATGAAGAGTCAGTCACAATGACGAACTGGGGAAAATATGTAGGAAACGGATAGCAATAGAGCCATTATGAAATCAGGCAATGTTTAAAGTGAGGAATAGGATTAGACATTTTCAGTAGGGTTGAGTTTGAATATATAATCTAAGAAGAAACAAATATGTAGTCACCATAGGATTGACATTTGAGAGCATTAGGCAAACTGAACATGGATGTTTTTAGTAATCCATGTTTAGTTTCCATTTAGGCTTTGGTACAAACATAAGTGTGACCTTTGAATTTTGTATTCCGAATATTTCTGTGATTAAATGTATAAGTAGATCAGGTGACATGAGTATTTCTTCCACCATTTCAGGGAGCCATATTTTGAAGACGTATAAATTAGTATTGGTGGTACAAAGAAGTGTACACTGCATCTATGAATATAGAGGTAATGCATGAATAGAGCTTACTGTGAATAAATAATATAACTCGTTCCACTTTAAATAATGTATTAAATTTTTATCTGAAAATATATAAGAAATAATATATTGGTATGCAATCATTAATTCCAACCAGTTATACGTCTAATGGTAATATCAGAGTTATAATTTATCATGAAGTTTATGTGAGTTTTGCTTCAAAAGTGATTATGGAAATTGAAAATAATGTGTTTGGAAAGAAGTCTCATGAAAAGACGTGTCAAGAAACATGGAAAAATACATGTGTCCTGAAGCAAGAAGTGATTGAAAGTGAAAAAAATTTCTATAAATTTGCGAACTTGTGTTGAAAACTTAAGGGCCACTCCAAGCTGTCCCTTGAGCGCGATAGCCAGACCGAGGGAATTTTGAGTGGCACGGGACTCATGGCGCAGTCCTCCAGGCCACCGCTCCCACCAGTGCTGACAACTGAGGTCTCTTGTTCCAGCTTCCGGGGTTTGGCTTCCGGAGGGCAAGCAAATTAGCTGTGGGTTCTCATGCCCAAGCTCTACAAACTTAGGGTCTGAGGGAGACAAACAGGGAGAGTGTGCCCAGGCGTTCATGAAAACAGGACTCCTAGGAGCAGCAGACCAGGCATGTAGCCAGTATTGTGGTGAGTGTCATAGGTGAGCACGTCCTGGCTGGAGGAAACACAAGAGAAGGCCCTAGGCACTCAGGATTGGACACCCACCCAGTCTGGGAGGAAGAGCTGCTGCACAGTGATTGGTTCCCACCTGTTGAGAGGAGAAGCTTGGCCCAGTAGACACAGCTCCACCTACTGGAAAAGAAGTTTATTGCAATCTATGACTGCATTTATTATTATTATTATTACTTTAATTTGGGTTTTTTTTTGTTTTGGTTTTGTTTTGTTTTTGTTTTCTTCCATTTTCACTTTTTGTTGCTTTTCTTTAACTTTTTTAAAATGTTTTTATTTTTTAAATTTTTTATTTTGTTATTATTATTTTTGAAAATTTTAATTTTATATTATCATTTTAAAAAAATTCATTTTCTTTCTTTATTTTCTATTTTTTTCTATTGTCTTTTCATTTCTGTTCCATTTTCTTTTTTCCTCTTCCTTGAATTCTACCTGCCTACTCTCATTCTCTTTAGTGACTTCTTCCCTTTCCTTCTAAAATCTTTCCTCCCAAGCATCATATAAATTTATAAGAGTAAACAGTAATTCAGCAGTCAAACAGACAAAGAAGTAACATGAGCAGCATAAACAAGCAAGAAAGTAGAGGAGTGCAAACAATGAAGGACACCCTAAATATTCAGGAGGACCTAGAGTCATCAGAAAAATTGTCATATAAAGAACTCAAGGAATACCTTAGACAGATGGAATGGATCCTTAAAGAGGATACGTGACAGAAAATCCAAACAGTCAAAGAAAACATTGAAAATGAATTACATAAACAGATAAAAGAAGAAGTTAAGCATCTTTATCAGGAGATTGAGATTATAAAAAAATCAAACAATAATTCTAGAAATGAAGGAAATGTTAAACCAAATTAAGAACTCAATTGAGAGTATCACTAACAGAGTGGAGCAAGTAGAAGCCAGAACGTCAGATAATGAAGACAAAATATATCATCTTGAAACGAGTCTAGCCAACTCAGAAAGGCTGGTAAAAAATCACGAGAAAAACATTCAAGAGATATGGGATAACATAAAAAAAACAAACAAACTTACGAGTCATCGGGATAGAGGAAGGTACAGAGATTCAAACCAAGTGAATGAGAAACCTGCTGAATGAAATAATTACAGAAAACTTTCCAGAAATAAAAAAGGAAATGGATATACAAATTACAGATGCATACAGGACACCAAGCACACAAATTCACAGTAGACCAATGCCAGACACATTGTTATAAAGATATCCAATATACAGAACAAAGAGAAAATAATAAAAGCTACAAAAGAATGGAGGCAGATTACATTCAGTGGTAAACCAATAAGGTTAACCACGGATATTTTATCACAGACGCTGAAAGCTAGAAGATCCTGGAAAAACGTATTTCAAACACTGAAAGACAATGGATGCCAACCAAGAATTCTGTGTCCAGCAAAATTAAGCTTCAGGTCTGACAACGAAATAAAAATCTTTCATGATAAACAAAAGCTAAAAGAATTTGCAGCCAGAAAACCAGTATTGCAAAGCGCCTTGAGCAAAACACTACACAAGGGAGAAATGAAAAACAACAACCAAAACCATCAGTGAGAAGTACCTTGGTAATGACAGAGGTGGGGTGAAAGCTAATCATGGAGAAACAAACTAAATTAAAAAAAAAAAAAAGATAAGTAATCAAACATGGCTGGCAGTACAAACCATACATCAATAGTAACTCTAAATGTTAATGGCTTAAACTCTCCAATAAAGCTACATAGGCTGGTAACTTGGATTAAATAAACAAATCCAACAATAAGTTGCCTCCAGGAGACACATCTGAAATGAAAAGACACACAGGATGAAGGTGAAAGGTTGGGAAAAAAATACACCATGAACACAATCCTCGTAAGCAAGCAGGGGTGGACATCCTCATATTGAATGAAATCGACTTCAAGACTAAGTTAATCAAAAGGGATAAGAAAGGACATTATATACTGTTAAAAGGAACCATTCACCAACAAGACATAACAATTATCAATATTTACACACCAAATAATCGTGCTACAATGTTCATAAAACAAATTCTCCTCAAGTTCAAGAATCAAATAGACCACAACACAATAATTATGGGTGACTTCAACACACATCTCTCACCATTTGAAAGATCCTCCAAACAAATTTGAATAAAGAAAGAATAGAACTCAATATCACAATCAATAACCAAGATGTAACTGACATATATAGAATATGTCAACCATCATCAAGTAGATGTACTTTTTTCTCAGCAGCACATGGATCCTTCTCAAAAATAGACCATATATTATGCCATAGGGCAACCCTCAGTAAATATAAAGGTGTGGAGATAATACCATGCATTTTATCTGATAATAATGGAATGAAAGTGGAAATCAATGATAAAAGAAGGAAGGGAAAATTCTACATCACATGGAAAATGAACAATATGTTAGAGAATGATCAATTGGTTACAGAAGACATAAAAGAGGAAATCAAAAAATTCTTAGAGATAAATGAAATTACAGACACAACATATCAGAATCTATGGGACACAATGAAAGCAGTTTTAAGAGGGAAATTCATCACCTGGAGTTCACTCCTGAAAAAAAGGAAAAACCAACAAATAAATGAGCTCACACTTCATCTCAAAGCCCTAGAAAAGGAAGAGCAAAACAACAGCAAATGTTGCAGAAGGCAAGAAATAATTAAAATCAGAGCAGAAATCAACGAAATTGAAACAAAAGAAACTATTGAAAAAATTAACAAAACTAAAAGTTGGTTCTTCGAAAAAATAAATAAGATCAACAGACCCTTAGCCATGCTAAAGATGAGAAGAAAAGAGAGAACTCAAATTACTAACATATGGGATGAAAAAGGCAATATCACAACAGATGCTACAGAAATACAGAAGACAATTAGAAATTATTTTGAGAACCTATATTCCAATAAAATAGAAAATAGTGAAGACATTGGTAAATTTCTTAAGTCATATGATTTGCCCAGACTGAGTCAGGAGGATACACACAATTTAAACCGACCAATATCAATGGATGGAATAGAAGAAGCAATCAAAAGACTACCAACCAAGAAAAGCCCAGGAACAGATGGCAATAAAGCGGAGTTTTACAAAACATTTAAAAAAGAATTAATACCAATAATTTTCAATTTATTTCAGGAAATAGAAAAAGAGGGAGCTATGCCAAATTCATTCTATGAGGCCAACATCACCCTAATTCTGAAACCAGAAAAAGACACCTCAAAGAAAGAGAACTACAGACCAATATATCTGACGAACCAAGATGCAACAATCCTCAATTAAATTCTGGTGAATCGAATACAAAGGCACATCAATAAAGCTGTGCACCAGGATCAAGTAAGATTCATGCCAGGGATGCAAGGATGGTTCAATATACGGAAATCAATAAATGCTATTCATCACATCAATAGACTTAAAGACAAGAACCATATGATCATCTCGATGGATGCAGAAAAAGCATTTGACAAAGTACAGCATCCCTTTAT
Source organism: Callospermophilus lateralis (assembly GCF_048772815.1). NCBI lineage: Eukaryota > Metazoa > Chordata > Mammalia > Rodentia > Sciuridae > Callospermophilus > Callospermophilus lateralis. The sequence continues at coordinate 129,375,120 of NC_135313.1, read as the reverse complement.
GTTCAAAATATTAGAAAAACTAGGGAAAACAGGAACTTACCTCGACATTATAAAAGCTATCTATGTTAAGTCTCAGGCTAGCATCATTATGAATGGAGAAAAATTGAAGGCATTCCCTCTAAAATCTGGAACAAGACAGGGATGCCCTCTGTCACCAATTCTATTCAATATAGTTCTCGAAACAATGGCCAGAGCAATTAGACAGATGAAAGAAATCAAAGGCATAAAAATAGGAACATAAGAAAGTAAATTTTCACTATTTGCTGGGGACATGATTCTATACATAGAAGACCCAAAAGGGTCTACAAAAAAACTACTAAAACTAATAAATGAATTCTGTAAAGTGGCAGGATATACATTCAAAACAAATAAATCAAATGCATTTCTTTATATCAGTGACAAAACTTCTGAAACGGAAATGAGGAAAAACACTCCATTCACAATATCCTCAAAAAAAATAAAATACTTGAAAATCAACCTAACAAAAAAGGTGAAAGACTTATACAATGAAAACTACAGGACCCTAAAAAGAGAAGTAGAAGAAGATCTTAGAAGATGGAAAAATATACCCTGTTCATGGATAGGCAGAACTAACATCATCAAAATGGCGAAATTACCAAAAGTTTTCTATAGGTTTAATGCAATGCCAATCAAAATCCCAAAGGCATTTCCTGTAGAAATAGATAAAGCAATCATGGAGTTCATATGGAAAAATATAAGACCCAGAATAGCAAAAGCAATTCTAGCATGAAGTGTGAATCAGGCGGTATAGCGATACCAGACTTTAAACTAAACTACAGAGCAATAGTAACAAAAACAGCATGGAACTGGTACCAAAACATGCAGGGGGAACAATGGTACAGAATAGAGGACACAAAGACTAATCCACAAAGCTGCAACTATGTTATATGATAAAGGAGCTAAAAGCATGCAATGGAGGAAATATAGCATCTTCAACAAATGGTTTTGGGAAAAATGGAAATCCATATGCAACAAAATGAAACTGAATCCCCTCCTCTCGCCATGCACAAAAGTTAACTCAAAGTGGATCAAGGAGCTAGATATCAAATCAGAGACTCTGCATCTGATAGAAGAAAAACTTGGCTCTGATCTACATAATGTGGGGTCGGGCTCCAAATTCGTTAACAGGACACCCATAGCAGAAGAGTTAATCACATGAATCATCAAATGGGACTTACTTAAACTAAAAAGTTTTTTTCTCAGCAGGATAAAAAATGAGAGAGGTAAATAGGGAGCCTAAATCATGGGAACAAATTTTTACTTCTCACACTTCAGATAGAGCCTTAATATCCAGAGTATACCAAGAACTCAAAAAATTAGACAATAAGATGACAAATAACCCAATCAAAAAATGGGCCAAGAACCTGAACAGACACTTCTCAGAGGAGGACATACAATCAATCAGTAAGTATATGAAAAAATGCTCACCATCTCTAGCATTCAGAGAAATGCAAATTAAAACCACCCTAAGATACCATCCTACTCCAGTAAGATTGGCAGCCATTATGAAGTCAAACAAAAACAAGTGCTGGTGAGGATGTGGGGAAAAGGGTACTCTTGTACATTGATGGTGGGACTGCAAACTGATGCGGCCAATTTGGAAAGTAGTATCGAGATTCCTGGGAAAGCTGGGAGTGGAACCACCATTTGACCCAGCTATTGCCCTTCTCGGACTATTCCCTGAAGACCTTAAAAGAGCGTATTACAGGGACACTGCCACATCGATGTTCATAGCAGCACAATTCACAATTGCTAGACCGTGGAACCAACCCAGAAGCCCTTCAGTAGATGAATGGATAAAAAATTGTGGCTATTGTGAATGGAATGATTTTCCTCATTTCCATTTCAGAAGTTTTGTTGCTGATATACAGGAAAGCCGTTGATTTATGTGTGTTTATTTTATATCCTGCCACTTTGCTGAATTCATTTATTAACTCCAGCAGTTGCTTTTAGACTGTTTTGGGTTTGTTAAGTATATTATCATGTCATCCGCAAATAGCAATAATTTAAGTTCTTCTTTTCCTATTTTTATGCCTTTAATTTCTTTTGTCTGTCTGATTGCTCTGGCTAGTATTTCAAGAACTAAATTGAATAAAAGTGGTGAGAGAGGGCATCCCTGTCTAGTTCCAGATTTTAGAGGGAATGCCTTCAATTTTTCTCAATTTACAATGATTTTAGCCTGAGGCTTAGCATATACAGCTTTTACAAAGTTGAGGTAAGTTCCTGTTATCCCTAATTGAGAATCAAACTAACAAAAGAGGTGAAAGATTTATACAATGAAAACTATAGAACCCTAAAGAGAGAGATAGAAGAGGATCTTAGAAGACGGAAAAATGTACCCTGTTCATGGATAGGCAGAACTAATATTATCAAAATGGCGATATTTCCCAAAGTTCTCTACAGGTTTAATGCGATGCCAATTAAAATTCCAATGGCATTTCTTGTAGAAATAGATAAAGCAATCATGAAATTCATATGGAATTAAAAAAGACCCAGGATAGCAAAAACAATTCTAAGCAGGAAGTGTGAATCTGGAGGTATAGCGATACCAGAGTTCAAACTGTACTACAGAGCAATAGCAACAAAAACAGCGAGCGTGGTACTGATACCAAGACAGGCAGGTGGATCAATGGTACAGAATAGAGGACACAGAAACCATTCCACAAAATTACAACTTTCTTATATTTGATAAAGGGGCTAAAAACATGCAATGGAGGAAGGATAGTATCTTCAACAAATGGTGCTGGGAAAATTGGAAATCCATATGCAACAAAATAAAACTGAATCCCTTTCTCTCGCCATGCACAAAAGTTAACTCAAAATGGATCAAGGAGCGTGATATCAAATCAGAGAACCTGCACCTGATAGAAGAAAAAGTTGTCTCTGATCTACATATTGTGGGGTCAGGCTCCAAATTCCTTAATAGGACGCCCATAGTCCAAGAGTTAATAACAAGAATAAACAAATGAGACTTACTTAAACTAAAAAGTTTTTTCTCAGCAAGAGAAACAATAAGAGAAGTAAATAGGGAGCCTACATCCTGGGAACAAATCTTACTCCCCACACTTCAGATAGAGCCCTAATTTCCAGAATATACAAAGAACTCAAAAAATTAAACAATAAGATAACAAATAACCCAATCAACAAATGGGCCAAGGACCTGAACAGACACTTCTCAGTAGAGGACATACAATCAATCAATAAGTACATGAAAAAATTCTCACCATCTCTAGCAGTCAGAGAAATGCAAATCAAAATCACCCTAAGATACCATCTCACTCCAGTAAGACTGGCAGCCATTAGAAAGTCAAACAACAATAAGTGCTGGCAAGGTTGTGGGGAAAAGGTACACTTGTACATTGCTGGTGGGACTGCAAATTGGTGCAGCCAGTATGGAAAGCAGTATGGAGATTCCTGGGAAAGCTGGGAATGGAACCACCATTTGACCCAGCTATCGCCCTCCTCGGACTATTCCCTGAGGACCTTAAAAGAGCATACTATAGGGATACTGCCACATCAATGATCATAGCAGCACAATTCACAATAGCTAGATTGTGGAACCAACCTAGATGCCTTTCAATAGATGAATGGATAAAAAAAAATGTGGCATCTATACACAATGGAGTATTATGCAGCACTAAAAATGACAAAATCATGGAATTTGCAGGGAAATGGATGGCATTAGAGTTGATTATGCTAAGTGAAGCTAGCCAATCCTTAAAAAACAAATGCCAAATGTCTTCTTTGATTTAAGGAGAGCAACTAAGAACTGAACAGGGGAAAAGAGCATGAGGAAAAGATTAACATTAAACTGAGACGAATGAAGGGAGGGAAAGGGAGAGGGAAGGGAAATTGCCTGGAAATGGAAGGAAAACCACATCGTTATACAAAATCACATATTTGAGGTTGTGAGGGGAAATCGGGGAGGGAGAGAATGGAACAACAACAGATGAGGTAGAGGAGGAAGATGGGAGGGGAGAGGAGGGGGGATAGTAGGGGATAGGAAAGACAGCAGAATACAACAGTAATTAATATGGCATTATGTAAACATTGTGAATGTATTACTAATGTGATTCTGCAATTTGTATTTGGGGTAAAAAGGGAAAAGCATAACTCACATGAATCAAATGTATGAAAGATGAAATAAATAAAAAAAAATAAAAAATAAAAAATAAAAATGTGGAATTTATACACCATTGAGTATTACACAGCATTAAAAAATGACAAAATCATTGAATTTGCAGGGAAATGGATGGCACTAGAGCAGATTATGCTTAGTGAAGATAGCCAAACCCTAAAAAACAAATACCAAATGTCTTCTTTGATATAATGAGAGCAACCTACAACAGAGCAGGGAGGAAAAGCAGGAAGAAAAGATTAACATTAAACAGAAACATGAGGTGGGGGGTGGAAAGAGAGAGATAAAGGAAATTGCATGGTAATGGAGGGAGACCCTCATGTTACACAAAATTACATTTAAGAGGTTGTGAGGGGAATGGGAAAATAAACAAGGAGATAAATGTATTACAGTAGATGGGGTAGATAGAGAAGATTAGAGGGGAGGGGCGATAGTAGAAGATAGAAAAGTTAGCAGAATACAACAGTTACTAATAGGGCATTATAAAAATGTGGATGTGTAATCGATGTGATTCTGCAAACCGTATTTGGGATAAAAATGGGAGTTCATAACCCACTTGAATCTAATGTATGAAATATATGTCAAGAGCTTTGTAATGTTTTGAACAACCAATTAAAAAAATAAAAAAATAATATGAAATAAAATGATTGAAAAAAAAAACACATGGAGAAATATTTCACTCTCATCCAGAACAATGCCTTGACATTACCCTCGCCCCAAGTAATACATCATTAGAGAAGAAGAGTTAGAAAATCTGGAAATACATATCTGGAATTTAATATGCTCAAAAGTTCACGACCTTGGAGGTGGTAGAGTAGTTTCCTAAAGTAAGGGACAGGGTAAACACTCCACAAACATGGAGCTCTTCTGGCCTAAAGACTTCTTCAGAAACTGCTTCTGAGGTTGGGCACTTGAAATATATGTTGTTGTCAGGAGCTTTAGATTCCTTTGTAATGAGAGCATCAAAGCTGGGTCTGCATCTATGTGACCTGGAGGACATGGTTTCTTATGTTCCAATGAACATGAGTCAGCAGTGCTGAATTCAATCTTTGTAGGTAAACTGTGGTCACTGGGGGCAAAGTGTCTCCCCGTCTAGACTGTGAAGCCATTTGGTCATCCTCCACATTTTGTGGTGTTTCTTGCTGCTGCACTGGGAGTTTGGTATTTGCTTCACAAAATACAAGGAGTTCAACTGGGACAAAGGGGTGGAGGGAGTTTCTCACGTGTGGTGGGACAGGGTCTGCAGGAGAATGCACCCACCAAGGTTCTATCCCAAATAGCTTGCCTCTTGACCATAGCAACCTGATTCTGAACATTGCCCTGAAACCTCTCCAAATAACAATACGTCTTTACATATAAGGGTCTGCTCGCTGCACCATGTCAGTCACAAGCAATTTGGAAGCCAATGGAAGATCCACATGGCCACACCACAGATGATTTATCACACACCTGCCGACCACAGCTCTACGCCCACTACTCAGCAGGCTCCAAATTACTGGCATCTCTGCTCTACTCCATTTTCTTGAAACCCAGTCCATCAGGCACTGTCTGGTATACTCATAGTCAGCAACAGGATATCCAAATTTTCACCAGTGCCACCTGGTCATGGAAATTTTAATAAACATTTCATGGTATTTATCTAGACATTTTTCAAGGATGAAGTTGAAGGCAATGTGGGTTTCACTTCATTTAGGAACCATTAAATGGTGAGGAAGCTCATTTCAAAGAAAGCTCTGGAGAACTCTCATAAGCAAGACTTCCCAAAGAGTGGCCAATGATCACATGAAGCTAGGCGCATTGAGGTCTACAATGTGAGGTCCATGTGTGTTTTGACTCTCAACTATGGCTGCCAAGTCTTTCAGAATAAAATCATGTGATACCCTGGCTGAGATTCCCAGTGCTCTCTGCAAAGCCAACCTGGGCCTAGATCTCAGTTTTCAAGGGTGAATCTCATGCGTGGCCTCCTAAAATCCCAACTCAATTCATGGCAATACTTCTCTGAGGTCAGTACCACAACTCAGTCTCTAAGGGCAATCACACCAGAGTTCAAGCCAAGGTGGACCCAGTCATCACTTCCATCTGCCACACAAATGACCACAATTAAAACCAAAACACTCCCACATGACCCACATCTTCTTCCATATAAACACTCATCATTAATTCTGGCTACAGGTTTCTATAAGGGGCTCCACCCAAGACAGTGTCAAAAATAATCTCCCTTGTCCCTCATTTTGAATAAAGTCAGGGTGGCCTGTACACTCTTCCTGTGAACCAGAAGTGATCAAATAGGCCTTCCATTAATACTGCTCCGCTTCTCCAATTTGAGAACAACTGACTGTGGGTTTTAGATTCTTTATGTGAATTGGAGTCATGAGAAAACGCAAGCACCTATGGAATAGAATCTGCAGGGCTTTGAGAAACTCATTTGACACAAAGGATCCCTATTTTCACTTGATGGAGGTCAGGAACCTTACAGGGAAAGGCGAGAGACTTTATCCACAATGTCTGCTCTTTTTGCCACTTTGGTTTTGGATGTACACATGGAATCTTTCTTTAGATCCATCAGGTGATGAGAAACTAAGCAACAGCCTCACACAGGGCCAATGGTCTGAATGAGACACATCTTTTTCAAAGCAATTAAGTAAAGAGCCGCAGGTGATGCCCATTCATTTCCATTTGAAAACTGTTTTCTTCACAAAGTGGTGGCCTAAGGCAAAGACCTTCCTGACATTCAGGGCAACAGAACAATAGGTAACCAAAAGGCCCAAAGCAGGGTTTCTCCACTGAGACTTTAATGGTCACAGTGATTTCTGAGTTTTCTGCGATGCTCGCCATTCCCTTCAGCTATCCAGTACAAGGCCATGTCACAGAGCTTGGAGGTGGTATATATCTTGCACAAAAAATCATGAGCCAATTCTGGAGAGTGGCCAGAATTCAGGAAGAAAACAGGAACTTAGGAAGATAGCAGGTGTAGCCCATTGATACGGCAAGCCACAGTCCATTCATAAATTGAGCGGGATGAATTCCGGGAAGCTTTCTACTAGACAGGACGCATCCATTAATCCAATATCTTTTCTAATGTCTACAACCACGGATAACAGTGGGATACACAGACACAGAAACACTCGCCTTGCCAAATGACTTACTAGAAACAGTTCACTCCAAACCAAACAAACCGCATTCCCTGCCTATTCTCAGAACATGAAACAAAACCACAAACACACACCCACACCCACAAAGGCACCTCCTTCCGCCAAGTAGGTCTGTGACTATCGGGAGTGTCCTCTGACTTATGGGCCATACTATGTTCCCCCGAAATGGCCACTCCTGTCTCAGATTTGGACTCCTTGGCCAACTCTATAAAATTGTCAGGAGCCAGCTGTGAGCCACTACCTGCTTTCTCATGAAAGGCCCCTCTTCAGAGATTTCCTGCCATTTGGCCATCCTCACAACAGTAGGTACCAAGAAACACTGACTCTGTCCTTGGTAAATCCAAACAAATGAGACCATTGGGACTGGAACTGGGACTGTCTTTTGTTCCTGAATTCCTGGATCCCAAGATCAGAGAATTCCATCACCAAGGAAGAGTGGTGAGGTCACTTCTTTCAGGAATTGAATGAGGTCACAGCTTTGGAACCACTTTATCCTAACAGTTGTTTCCAAAGGTCCCATGAGAAGGAGGCTGCCCCTACTTCCTGTGACACTTTCACAAGTTAGAATGGTATATCAACCATAGGCACCTGGGAATAGCTCTCCACACAAGCCTGGTTTGGTCCATCTTCTCTACATTAAGAAGAGAGAGGCTGATTCAGACACAACCCTTCATGATGACCTGATTGTTTGCCATGGAAAATGACTTTTGCTTTCTCAGGTCCTTCATAGCTTCCTACAAGTTCTCCAAAGATCATTTCTGCATGGTTCATTGAGTTTCTCAGCAGGTGGAAGATCCCCTACATTCCTGTATTGTAAGGCCAACTCTGTCTCTTCTCTTCTGTAAAATTAGATTGAGGGAACAGTGTACGGTTATGGTTAATAACATGTTTGAATTGGTTTAGGAGTCATTCTGCTGGATGAATAATGGTATTGGAAGCTGTGATATTTCTAATAATATTGAGGTGAAATAAAAGTATGAAAACAGAAATCTAGGTACGAATGAAGCCCAGAAGTCATTGGGCCCTTGATTGGGATAATTAGCTTTGAATTATGTTCTGCAAAGGTGTCTCAGATAATTTGAAATACAATGGCATACGACCTTGTACCTTGGATGATTGAATGTAGAAGAGAACATTCAGTCAAAAAGGGATAGTCAGTAAGATTAGGAAGATAGTCGGTAGGTTTAGGAAGAAGAGTGAGTATAGGATTTGGACCAAATGTTGTTTAGCAATAGGGTTTCGGTTAGAGAGTGAATGTAAATGTCAGCACATATGAAGAGTCAGTCATTATGATGAATTTGGGAAAATATGTAGAAAAGCTGATATCAATAGAGACATTATGAAATCAGGCAAAGTATTAAGTGAGTGATAGGATTAGACATTTTCACCAGGGTTGAGTTTGAATATATAATCTTAGGAAGAACAATTATGTAGTAACCAATAGGATTGACATTTGAGAGCATTAGGCAACCTGGACATGGATGATTTTAGTAATCCATGTTCTCTTTCCATTTAGGCTTTGGTACAATCATAAGTGTGACCTTTACATTTTTTGTCCAGAATATTACTGTGATAAAATGTATATGTAGATCAGGTGACATGAGTATTTCTACCACCATTTCTGGGAGTAATATATTGAAGACGTAAAATTAGTATTGGGGGTACAAAGAGGTGTACCCTGTGTCTATAAATATAGAGATAAAGCATGAATAGACCATACTGTGAATAAATAATATAACTGGTTACAACTTTAAAAAATGGATTGAATTGATATCTGAAAATATACAATAAACCTTATATTGATATACATTAATTCATTCCAACCAGTTATACATCTAATGATAATATTACTGTTTTGGTTTATCATGAAGCGTGTGTGAGTTTTGCTTCAAAAATGGTTATGGAAATCGAAAATAATGTGGTTGGAAAAAAGCCTCATGAAAAGACCAGTCAAGACACCCTCACAATACATATGTTCTGAAGCAGGAAGTCATTAAAGTTGAAACAAATTCCTATAAATTTGAGAACTTGTGGATTAAATGTATATCCTATGATGTGCAAAAATTGAAGAAATAATAATGTACCAGTGGTGAATACAAATGAACGTCAAATTACATATCATGTCCCATAGGAATCAACTTGTATTGATGTTAGACTGGGTCTGTTACTGTAGAATTATTAGGATTTGCATGCACCATTCCCTGAAGTTAATTTTCATTACTAAAAAACAAATATGTATTTCAGGTAGATGAATATTTCTGAAAATAATATTGTGAAAGTTGGTTATAAATCCACATACATGAATATGAATGAATTTAGAGAGTGTATATAAGACACATATATTTCATATTTTGATAAATCTGGAGAGTGTATATATATATATATATATATATATATATATATATATATATATACACACACACACACACACAAACACACATACACACACAAAAAAAACCACACATACATAAAGAAGTAGCAATATATATGCCAATCGAATTTCATCATTAAATATTTATCATCCACAGATGCAAAAGTATTTATTTTACTGAACCTAAATCTGTGTATAATGTTGTCCTACTAGGAAGCTCCCCTATAGGTTGAATTTTCAGTTCCAACAGTGTTTAGGAAGAGTGATGTCTTCTCTCAATTTGTATCTGCCAAGTCAGCCACCTCACAAAAAATGTACTTGTGATACCTGGTAGGATTCTATATGTGCATATAAATATACATGTGTGAAAAGGCTAGAGAGAAAAGGAAAAAAGAATTCACATATTTGCTTACTTTAAAAACACATGGAGAGTATTTCAATTAAAATTTGACTAGATTTATAACTCCTACCTTATATAATGCAAAAGGCAAGTCCAACTATCCAACATGCCTCCTCTGAACTTCTTGTATTTCTATTCGGTTTGGGTTTTTTTTTTCTCCATTTTATTAGGATGAGTAGTCTGAGTCTAATAGGTATGGGTTAGTGTCAGGGATTCAGTATTTCAAAAGTAAATTTGGAAAATGAATCCAGTGTGTATGCAAATATGTGCTGCAAAAATATCCTCCCACTCTCATCCAGAACAATGCCTTGACATTACCTTTGCCCCAAGTAAGACACAATTAGATGAGAAGAGTTAGAAAATCAGTGAATATATATCTGGAATGGAACATGCTCAGGAGTTCACAAGCTTGGAGGTGGCAGAGCAGTTTTCAAAAGTAATGGACAGGGTAAACACTCCACAAACATGGAGCTCTGCTGGCCTAAAAACTTTGTGAGAAACTGCCTCTGAGGTTGGGCACATGAAGTATATGTTGTTTTCAGGAGATTTGGCTTCCTTTGTAGTGAGACTATCAAAGCTGGGTCTGCATCTATGTCACCAGAAGGACATGGTTTCTTTTTTTCCAATGAACATGAGACAGCACTGGTGAATCCTCCCTTTGTAGGTAAAGTATGGCCACTGGGGACTAAGTGTCTCCCCATGTGGACTGTGAATACATTTGGTCATCCTCCAATTTTGTGGTGTTTGTGCTGCTGCACTGGGAGTTTGGTATTTGCTTCACAAAATACAAGGAGTTCGACTGGGACACAGTGCTGGAGGGAGTTCTGTCACGTGTGGTGCATCAGTGTCTATAGGAGAATGCACCAACCAGGCTTCTATCCCTCATTGCTTGCCCCATTGCTCCCTTGTCGATATTAACCTGATTCTGAACATTACCCTGAAAACTCTCCATATAACTAGATGACTTTACATATAAGGTTCTGCTAGCTGCACCATGTCAGTCACAAGCCATTTGGAATCTAATCGTAGATCCTCATGGCCCTACCACTGATGTTTTATTACACACGTGCCCACCACTGCTCTAGACCCACTACTCATCAGGCTCCAACTTACTGGCATTTCTGTTCTACACCATTTTCATGAAACCCAGTCAATCAAGGCACTGTCTGGTAAACTCATGATCAGCAACAGGACATCCAAAGTTCTCCCGTGCCATCTGGTCATGGGAATTTCAAAAATTTCATGGTATTTATCTAGCTATATTTCACGGATGAAGTTGGAGGCACTGTGGGTTTCAATTCTTTCAGGAACCATTAAATGTTGAGGAAGCTCATTTCAATGAGAGCTCTGGAGAACTCTCACAGGCAAGGCTTCCCAAAGAGTGGCCAAAAGGTCACATTAAGCCAGGCCCATTGAAGTCTACAATGTGAGGTCCATGTGTGTTTTGACACTCAACTATTGCTGCCAAGTTTTTCAGAATAAAATCATGTGATATCCTGGCAGAGATTCCCAGTGTTCTGTGGAAAGCAACCCTGGGCCTACATCTCAGTTCCAAGGGTGACTCTCATGTGTGGCCTCCTAAAATCCCAACAAAATTCATGGCAATACTTCTTTGAGGTCAGTTCCACAACTCAGTCTCTAAGGGGAATCACACCAGAGTTCAAGCTCAGGTGGACCCAGTCATTTCTTCCAACCCCCACACAAATGACCAAAATTAAAACAAAAACACTCCCACATGGCCCTCATCTTCTTACATGTTGTCATTCATCGTAATGTCTGGCTGAAGATTTCCATGAGTGGTGAAGCCCAAGACAGTGTCCAAAATAAGCTCACTTGCCCCTCACTTGCCTAAAGTCAGGGTGGCCTGGACACCCTTCCTGTGAACCAGGAGTGATCAAATAAGCCTGCCATTAGTAATGCTCTGTTTCTCCAATTTGAGGCCTACTGATTTTCAGGTATAGATTCTTCATGTGATTTGGAGTCATGCGAAACCCCAAGCACCTCTGCAGGGCTTTGAAGAACTCATTTGACCCAAAGAATCCATTTTCTCACTTGACGGAGGTCAGGAACCTAACAGAGGATGGCAAGAGACTTCATCCACAATGACTGATCTTTTTGCCATTATGGTTTTGGATGCACACATGGGATCATTCTTTAGATCCATAAGGTGTTGAGAATGTAAGTCACAGCCACACACAAGGCCAAGAGGCTAATTCAGCCACATCCCTTTCCGAAGCAATTAAGCAAAGAGCCACAGGTGATGCCAATTCATTTCCATTTGAAAACTCATTTCTTCAGGCTTCAAAAAGGGGTGGCCTGAGCCAAAGACTTTCCTGACAGTCAGTGCAACAGAACAGTAGGTAAGCAAAAGGCCCAAAGCAGGGTTTCTCCACTGAGACTCACTTTTCACACTGATACCTGAGTTTTCTGAAATGCTGGCCATTCTCTTCAGCTATCCAGTACATGGTCATGTCACAGAGCTTGGAGTGGTACATATCTTGGAAACAAAACCATGAGTCTATTCTGGAGAGTGGCCAGAATTCAGGAAGAAAACAGGAACTTAGAAAGATAGAAGGTGTTGCCTCTCGATAAGACAAGCTGCAGTCCATTCATAAATTGGGCAGGATGAATTATGAGAAGATTTATACTAGACTGGACACATCCATTAATGCATTCTCTTTTCTAATGTCTACAACAACGGACACAGTGGGATACATAGACACAGAAACACTCGCCTGGTCAAACGACTTACTAGAAACAATCCACTCCAAACCAAACAAACCAACTTTCCTACCTATTCTCAGAATATGGCCTGTCCTCTCTCAGATCTGGTTTCCTTGGCCAACTCTGTGAAGTTTTCAGGAAAAAGGGGTGAGCCACTACCTGCTTTCTGTGGAAAGGTCCCTCTTCAGAGCTCTCCTGGCGTTTCGCCATCCTCACATCAGTAGGTACCAAGAAAGAATGACTCGGTCCTTGGTAAATCCAAACAAGTGAGCCCACTGGGACTGGGGCTGCCTCTGGGTGCCTGGCTTCTTGGATACCAAGTTCAGAGAGTTCCATCACCAAGGAAATGAGGTATGTCACTTTCTTTGGAACTGAATGAGGTCACAGCCTTGGAAACCACTTTGTCCTAACACTTGCTTCCAAGTGTCCCATGAGATGGAGGCTGCCCCTACTTCCTGTGACACTTTCACAAGGTAGAATGGTATATCAACCATAGGCACCCAGGAGCAGCTCTCTACACAGGCCTGGTTTGGTCCATCTTCTCTACAATAAGAAGAGAGAGGCTGACCAGGTTGTTTGCCATGGAAGATGGCTTTGCTCTCTCAGGTCCTTCATACCTGCCTACATCTTCTCCAGGTTTTATTTCTGAATGGACCTTTGAGGTTCTCAGCAGGTGGAATGTCCCCTACTTTCCTGTATTGTAAGAACCACTCTGTCCCTGCTCTTCTGTAAAATGAGATTGAGAGAACAGTGTATGTTTAAGGTTAATAACAGGTTCTATTTGGGTTAGGAATCATTCTGTGCAATAAATAATGGTATTGGGAAACTGCAATATTTACAAGAATATTGAGGTAAAATATAAGTATGAAAAAAGAAATCTAGGAATGATTTGAAGCTCAGAAGGGCATTGGGCCCTTGATTGAGATACTTAGTTTTGAATTATGTTCTGCAAAGATGTCTCAGATAATTCGATATACAATGGCATAGGACCTTGTACCTTGGATGACTGAATGTAGAAGAGAACATCCAGTCAAAAGGGATACTCGGTAGGATTAGGAAGATAGTTGGTAGGTTTAGGAAGAAGAGTGAGTGTAGGATTTGGACTGAAAATTCTTTAGCAATAGGGTTTCAGTTAGAGAGTGAATGTAAATGTCAGCACATATGAAGAGTCAGTCATTATGATGAAATTGGGAAAATATGTAGAAAAGCTGATATCAATAGAGACATTATGAAATCAGGCAAAGTATTAAGTGAGTGATAGGATTAGACATTTTCACCAGGGTTGAGTTTGAATATATAATCTTAGGAAGAACAATTATGTAGTAACCAATAGGATTGACATTTGAGAGCATTAGGCAACCTGGACATGGATGATTTTAGTAATCCATGTTCTCTTTCCATTTAGGCTTTGGTACAATCATAAGTGTGACCTTTACATTTTTTGTCCAGAATATTACTGTGATAAAATGTATATGTAGATCAGGTGACATGAGTATTTCTACCACCATTTCTGGGAGCAATATATTGAAGACGTAAAATTAGTATTGTGGGTACAAAGAGGTGTACCCTGTGTCTATGAATATAGAGATAAAGCATGAATAGACCATTCTGTGAATAAATAATATAACGGGTTTCAAATTTAAAAAATGGATTCAATTGATATCTGAAAATATACAATAAACCTTATATTGATATACATTAATTCATTCCAACCAGTTATACATCTAATGGTAATATTAGTGTTTTGGTTTATCTAGAAGAGTGTGTGAGTTTTGCTTCAAAAGTGATTATGGAAATCGAAAATAATGTGTTCGGAAAGAAGTCTAATGCAAAGACCAGTCAAGAAATATGGAGGAATACATGTGTTTTGAAGCAGGAAGTGATTGAAAGTGAAACAAATGCCTATAAATTTTGCTAAATTGTTTATGAAATATATATCCTATGATGTGCATAAACTGATGAAATAGTAATGTACGAGTTTTGAATAAAACTTAACGTAAAAATACACATCATGTCCCATAGGAATCTACTTGTATTGATGTTAAACTTGGTCAGTTACTGTAGAAATATTAGGATTCGCGTGCCTCATTCACCGAAGTTAGTTTTCTTTTTTTTTTATAATTTTTTTATGGTTGTTCAAAACATTAGATAGTTCTTGATATATCATATTTCACACTTTGATTCAAGTGCGTTATGAATCCCATTTTTACCCCGTATACAGATTGCAGAATCACATCAGTTACACATCCATTGATTTACATATTGCCATACTAGTGTCTGTTGTATTCTGCTGCCTTTTCTATCCTCTACTATCCCACCTCCCCTCCCCTCTCCTCCCCTCTTCTCTCTCTACCCCCTCTACTGTAATAAATTTCTCCCTTTTTGTATTACTTTTCCCTTTCCCCTCACTTCCTCTTGTATGTAGTTTTGTATAACCCTGAGGGTCTTCTTCCATTTACATGCAATTTCCCTTCTCTCTCTTTTTCTCTCCCACCTCTCATCCCTATTTAATATTAATCTTCTTCTCATGCTCTTCATCCCTACTCTGTTCTTAGTTACTCTGTTTATATCAAAGAAGGCATTTGGCATTAGTTTTTTAGGGATTGGCTAGCTTCACTTAGCATAATCTGCTCTAATGCCATCTCTTTTCCTGCAAATTCTATGATTTTGTCATTTTTTAATGCTGAGTAATTCTCCATTGTGTATAAATGCCACATTTTTTTATCCATTCTTCTAGTTAACGGCATATATGTTGTTTCCGCAGTCTTGCTATTGTGAATTGTGCTGCTATGAACATTGATGTAGCAGTGTCCCTGTAGCATGCTCTTTTAAGGTCTTTAGGGAATAGACCGAGAAGTGGAAGAGCTGGGTCAAATGGTAGTTCCATTCCCAGCTTTCCAAGAAATCTCCATACTGCTTTACAAATTGGTTGCCCCAATTTGCAGTGCCTCCAATAATGTTCAAGTGTACATGTTTTTCCACATCCTCACCAGCACTTGTTGTTGTTTGACTTCATAATGGCTGCCAATCTTACTGGAGTGAGATGGTATCTTATGGTGGTTTTGATTTGCATTTCTCTGACTGCTGGAGATGGTGAGCATTTTTTCATGTACTTATTGTTTGATTGTATGTCCTTTTCTGAGAAGTGTCTGTTCTGGTAATTGGCTCATTTGTTTATTGGGTTATTTGTTATCTTATTGTCTAATTTCTGTATACTCTGAATATTAGGGCTCTATCTGAAGTGTTAGGAGTAAACATTTGTTCCCAGGATTTAGGCTCCCTATTTACCTCTCTTATTGTTCCTTTTGCTGAGAAAAAAACTTTTTAGTTTGAGTAAGTCCCATTTGTTGATTCTAGTTATTAACTCTTGTGCTATGGGTGTCCCATTGAGGAATTTGGAGCCCGACCCCACAGTATGTAGATCGTAGCCAACTTTTTCTTCTATCAGATGCCGTGTCTCTGATTTGATATCAAGCTCCTTGATCCATTTTGAGTTAACTTTTGTGCATGGCAAGAGAAAGGGATTCAGTTTCATTTTGTTGCATATGGATTTCCAGTTTTCCCAGCACCATTTGTTGAAGATGCTATCTTTCTCCATTGCATGCTTTTAGCCCCTCCATCAAATATAAGATAGTTTAGTTTTCTGGCTTGGTTTCTGTGTCCTCTATTCTGTACCATTGGTCCACCCGCCTGTTTTGGTACCAGTAGCATGCTATTTTTGTTACTATTGCTCTGTAGTATAGTTTGAAGTCTGGTATCGCTATACCGCCTGATTCACACTTCCTGCTTAGCATTGTTTTTGCTATTCTGGGTCTTTTATTTTTCCATATGAATTTCATGATTGCTTTCTCTATTTCTACAAGAAATGCCGTTTGGATTTTGATTGGCATTGCATTAAACCTATAGAGAACTTTTGGTAATATCGCCATTTTGATGATGTTACTTCTGCATATCCATGTACAGGATATATTTTTACATCTTCTAAGATCTTCTTCTATTTCTCTCTTTAGGGTTCTGTAGTTTCCATTGTATAAGACTTTCACATCTTTTGTTTGGTTGATTCCTAATTATTATTATTTTTCTTTTAGGATATTGTGCATGGAGTTGTTGTTCTCATTTCCGTTTCAGAGGATTTGTAGCTGATATACAGGAATGCCTTTGATTTATGCGTGTTGATTTTATATCCTGCCACTTTGCTGACTTCATTTATTAGTTCCATTAGTTTCTTTGTAGACCCTTTTGGGATGGCTAGATATAGAATCATGTGATCTGCAATAGAGATAATTTAAGTTCTTCTTTTCCTGTTTTTATGCCTTTTATTTCTTTCATATGTCTAATTGCTCTGACCAGTGTTTCAAGAACTATGTTGAACAGGATTGGTGAGAGAGGGCATCCCTGTCTTGTTCCAGATTTTAGAGAGAATGCCTTCAATTTTTCTCCATTCAGAATGATGCTAGCCTGAAGCTTAGCATAGATTGCTTTTACAATATTGAGGTATGTTCCTCTTATCACTAGTATTTCTAGAGTGTTGAACATAAAGGAATGCTGTACTTTTTCAAATGCTTTTTATGCATCTATCGAGATGATCATATGGTTCTTATTTTTAAGTCTATTGATGTGGTGAATAACATTTTTTGGTTTCCGTATATTGAACCAGCCTTGCATCACACGGATGAATCCTACTTGATCAGGATTCACAATTTTTTGATATGTTTTTGTATCCAATTCGCCAGAATTTTATTGAGGATTTTTTCTTGTAGGTTCATTAGAGATATTGGTCTGTAGTTTTCTTTCTTTGAAGTGTCTTTGTCTGGTGTAAGAATCAGGGTGGTGTTGGCCTCGTCGAATGAATTTGGAAGATCTCCCTCTTTTTCTATTTTCTGAAATAGCTTGAAAAATATTGGTATTAGTTCCTATTTAAAGGTTTTGTAAAACTGCTGTATACCCATACAGTCCTGGGCTTTTCTAATTTGGTAGTCTTTTGTTGGTTTCTTCTATTTCCTCAATTGATATTGGTCTGTTTATGTTGTCTATATCCTCCTGACTCAATATGGGCAGATCATATGACTTAATAAATTTATCGATGCCTTCACTATCTTCTATTTTATTGGAGTATAAGGATTCAAATTACTTTCTGATTATCTTCTGTATTTCTGAAATATCTGTTGCGATATTTCCTTTTTTAATCCCTTATGCTAGTAATTTGAGTTCTCGCTCTTCTTCTCTTCATTAGCATGGCTAAGGGTCTC
This sequence comes from Callospermophilus lateralis, assembly GCF_048772815.1. Classification (NCBI taxonomy): domain Eukaryota; kingdom Metazoa; phylum Chordata; class Mammalia; order Rodentia; family Sciuridae; genus Callospermophilus; species Callospermophilus lateralis. Next base: position 129,357,065 of record NC_135313.1, on the reverse strand, counting down.
TCGATTTTATTTATTTTTTCAAAGAACCAACTACTAGTTTTGTCAGTTTTTTCAATTGTTTCTTTTGTTTCAATTTCATTAATTTCAGCTTTGATTTTGATGATTTCTTGCCTTCTACTTCTTTTGCTGTTGCTTTTGTCTTCTTTTTCTAGGATTTTGAGATGAAGTATGAGATCATTTATTTGTTGGTTTTTTCTTTTTTTAAGGAATGATCTCCAAGCAATTAATTTTCCTCTTAGAACTGCTTTTAATGTGTCCCATAGATCCCGATATGTTGTGTCTGCATTTTCATTTATCTCTAAGAATTTTTTAATTTTTTCCTTGATGTCTTCTATAACCCATTGATCACTCAGTAACCTATTGTTCATTCTCCAAGTGATGCATGATTTTTCCTTCCTTCTTTTATCATTGATTTTTAGTTTCATTCCATTATGATCAGATAAGATGCATGGTATTATCTGTACTCCTTTATATTGTCTATGAGTTGTCCTGTGACATAATACATAATCTATTTTTTAGAAGGATCCATGTGCTGCTGAGGAAAAATGTAACTGCTTGATGTTGGGTGTTATATTCTACATATGTCAAATAAGTCTAGGTTACTAATTGTGTTATTGAGTTCTATAGTTTCCTTATTCAACTTTTGTTTGGAAGATCTGTCTAGTGGTGAGAGAGGTGTGTTGAAGTCTCCAGTGAATTTTGTATTGTGGTCTATTAGACTCTTGAACTTGAGAAGAGTTTGTTTGATGAACAAAACTGCACCATTGTTTGGGGCATATATATTTATGATTGTTGTGTCTTGTTGGTGTATGGTTCCCTTGAGCAGTATGTAGTGTCTCTCTTTATCCCTTTTGATTAACTTTGGCTTGAAATCTATTTTATTTGACATGAGAATGGACACTCCTGCTTGTTTCCAAAGTCCATATGAGTAATATGTTTTTTCCCAAACTTTCACCATCAGTCTATGCAGGCATTTTCCTATCAAATATGTCTCCTGTAGGCAGCATATTGTTGGGTCTTTTTTTGTGATAAATTCTACTAGCCAGTGTGTCTTAATTGGTGAGTTTAAGCCATTAACATTTAGGGTTATTATTGAGATATGGGTTGTTCTTCCAGCCACATTTGTTTATTTATGTAACTAATGATGGTTTGTTTTCCTCTTTGATTATTTCCCCCCTTTAATGTCCTACCTTCCATTGCTGGTTTTCATTTTTATTTTCCATTTCCTCTTCCTGCAATATTTTGCTGAGGATGTTTTGAAGAGATGGTTTTCTCGCTGCAAATTCTTTTCACTTTTGTGTATCGTGGAAGGTTTTAATTTCATCTTCCATCCTGAAGCTTAATTTCGCTGGATACACAATTCTTGGTTGGAAGCCATTTTCTTTCAGTGTTTGAAATGTTATTCCTGGATCTTCTAGCTTTCAGAGCCTGTTTTGAAAGATCAGCTCTTATCCTGATTGGTTTACCCCTAAATGTAATCTGCTTCCTTTCTCTTGTAGCTTTTAAAATTTTCTCCTTTTTCTGTATGTTGGGCATCTTCATTATAATGTGTCTAGGTGTGGATCTCTTATGATTTTGCACATTCGGCGTCCTGTAGGCTTCTAGGACTTGGGATTCTGTTTCATTTATCAAGTCTGGGAAGTTTTCTCGTATTTTTTTATTGAATAGGTTGCTCATTCCTTTGGTTTGGACCTCTATACCTTCCTGTATCCCAATGATTGTTAAGTTTGGTCTCTTTATGTTATCCCATATTTCTTGGATATTCTGCTCATGGTTTCTGAACAGTCTTGCTGAGCTGTCTATGTTCTTTTCAAGTTGAAATACTTTGTCTTCATTGTCTGATGTTCTATGTTCTAAGTGTTCTACTCTGCTGGTAGCATTCTCAATTGAGTTTTTAAGTTGGTTTATTGCTTCCTGCAATTCTAGGATTTCTGTTTGTTTGTTTTTACAACCTCTATCTCCCTGTATAGTTGATCTTTTGCTTCTTGGATTTGTTAATGTAATTAATTTTCGAAGTGATCTTTCATTGTCTGATTTTGTTGTCTAATGTCTTCGTTGAGACTCCAAATCATCTGAAGCATGTGTATCCTTAATTCTTTATCAGACATTCCATGTGATGCAGCTATTACCTCTTCTAAAGTTGTGTTCACCTGCATTGCTTGTGGTCCTTTCTTTCCTTGTCTTTTCATACTGTTCGCATTTCTCTCTGCTTGGTGAAACTGTTGTTTTTTTTAAATTTTACCCCTATATATTTATATTGCTCTTGTATAGTTGAAAAGTCTCTCTTGCAGGAGTGTGGGGCGGCTGTGCTGCTCCCCCAATTGGGGGGATCTATCTACCACTCTTACGGCCTCTGGGCCTGTTCTGCTGGTTGGTTGCAGGTCTACCTATCTTGAAGGCACGGCTGGCGGCTCTACTCTGCCCTTACTCCAATTAGTATGACATGTCCACCATGCTGGCAGGTCGCTGGGCCTGTTCCAGACGCAGGAGGCGGCTCTGCTCTGACTCTTCTCCAATTTGGATGACGTGTCTACCATGCCGGCAGACCACTGGGCCAGTTTGCTGAACGGTCGCAGGTCTGCCCATTTTGCGGGCACAGGGGGCGGATCTGCTCTGCCCCTACTCTAAATGGGGTGTAGTGACTAGCATGCCAGCAGGTCGCTGGGCCGGTTCCGGGCACGGGCGAAGGCTCTGCTCTGCCCCTACTCCAATTGGGGTGACGTGACTACCTCGCCGGCGGGTCACTGGGCCTGTTCTGGGCACGGTCAGTGGCTCTGTTCTGCCCCTACTCCTATTGTAGTTACCTGACAACCACGCCGGTGGCCCGCTGGGCTTGTACTGGGCGTGGGAGAAGGCTCTGCTCTGCCACTACTCCAATTGGGGTGCCGTGTCTACCACACCAGCGGGTCGTTGGGCCTGTTCCGGGCACAGGCACCGGCTCTGCTCTGTCCCTACTACAATTGGGATGACGTGACTACCACGCCTACGGGTCCCTGGGCCTGTGCTGGGCGTGGGCAGCGGCTCTGCTCTGCACCTCTGGCTTGATGACAAAGTGAGAGACTCGGGTGTTTGTGAATCACTTTCTTTGCGAGGAGACCAACTGTTTCTGTAACCGCTGGTATCGATGAAGTTATGTCCTCCGCCACTTTGTGATGACATCAGATCTCTACCATGTTCGTATCCCATGCGAATGGCAGCATTTCGTTCTCTTTGCTGGGTGACCAAAGCAACGGGTGAGTCCTGACCGGCCCTCACAAGCCCCGTCTCAATCCTGTTGCCACTGCCTATGAAGGCTCGGTAGGTATTTACCTCCACAGTATTCAGCAAGACCTGGACCGTGAACAGTTTCCACGGGTTCTTTAGCCCTGGGCCTGATCAGTTCCAGGAGCCAGAATTCGGCTGCTCTGGGCTTGCTGTATGTTCTGATAGGATCAGGCCTGAGTAATTTGTCTGCGAGACACAGGTGAATGGCAGCCTGAGATTACCTGTTCTATAGCTGAATGAGCTGCAATCAGTCAAAAACAGGAATGGTGACGTCAGCTCTCCAAGATGGTGGCCCCTGGCTTTCTCTGTGGTCTGACCGGTGTGGAAACCTGAATTGGACCGCTTCCTTCCCCCATCTCAAACCCAGAATTCAGCAATGAGTACAGTGATTTCACAGCTGGCAGGAGCCCACAGAATCCACACTGCTGAATATTTGTGTTGGTATCTCGTTGTTTCTCAGCATGAGCCGCAGACTCTAGCAGCAGGGCAATTTGCTGAATAAGCAGCATGACACTCCGTGCGAACAAATCACTCACGTTTGAGCCCCATAGCTGATCCTCGTGAGATGGAAATACTTCCACGAGGTATTGGAGCACCCCAATTTTCCTGGAAATTCCTAAAATGATAGGTTTTAGCCGTTCTAACTCGTCATTCTCTGCACAGTGACGCTGTACATGGGGTTGATGCACTCGTTTCGTAGCCATTATATGATCCCCTGAAGTTAGTTTTCAGTACTAGGAAATGAATCTGTATTTCACGTTGATGAATATTTCTGAGAATAAACTTGTGAAAAGTTGATTATAAATCCACAGATATGAATATGAATGAATTTAGGGAGTGTATAATAAGACAAATAAATTTCATATTTTTAAAAATCTGGAGAGTGAATATATATATATATACACACACCCACACAAACATTAAAAAGTAGCATTATGTATGCCAATTGAAATTCACCATGAAATATATATCATCCACAGATCCAAAAATAATCATTTTACTGAACATCAAGTTATGTTGTTCAACTAGAAACCTGACCCATATGTTGAATTTTCAGTTCCAACAGCGTTTAGTAGGAGTGATCTCTTCTCACAGTTTGTATCTGCCAAGTCAGCCACCTCACAAAATGTACGTGTGATACCAGGTAGAATTCTATATGTGCATTAAAAAATACATGTGCTGAATAGGCTACAGAGAAAGGGAGACAATTATTCACATATTTGTTAACTTTTAAAACACATGGAGAACTATTTCAATTAAAATTGGCTAGATTTATAACACCTACCTTTTATCATACGAAAGGCAAGTCCAACTATACACCATGCCTTCTGTGAACCTCTTGTATTTCTATTTTGTTTGGGTTATTTTTCTCCATCATATTAGGATTACAAGTAAAAGTCTAGAAGGGAATTTGTTAGTGTCGGGGATTCAGTATTTCAAATGGAAAATTGGAAAATGTATCCAATGTGTAAGCAAATATGTGCTACACAAAAATCTTCCCACTCTCATTAAGAACAATGCCTTGGCATTACATTCACCCCATGTAAGACACAATAAGAGTAGAAGAGTTAGAAAATCTGTGAATACATAAATGGCATGGAAAATGCTCAGGAGTTCACAAATTTGGAGGTGGTAGAGGAGTTTTCAGAAGTAAGGGACAGTGTAAACACTCCACAAACATGAAGCTCTGCCAGCATAACATGTGGAGAAACTGCTTCTGAGGTTGGGCACTTGAAATATATTTTGTTGTCAGGAGCATTAGCTTCCTTTGTAGTGAGACCATAAAACCTGGTCTGCATCTATGTGACCTGGATGACATGGTTTCTTATTTTCAAATGAACATGAGGAAGCAGTGCTAAATTTTCTCTTTGTAGGTAAACTGTGGCCACTGGGGGCTAAGTGTCTCCCCATGTCCACTGTGAAGCCATTTGGTCATCCTCCACTTTTCGTGGTGTTTCTTGCTGTTTCACTGGGAGTTTGGTATTTGCTTCATGAAATAAAAGGAGTTCAACTGGGACACAGTTCTGTAGGGAGTTCTGTCAGTTGTGGTGGATCGGGTTCTGTAGGAGAATGCACCAACCAGGCTTCTATCCCACATAGCTTGCCCCATTGACTATAGCAACATGATTCTGAACATTGCCCTGAAACCTCTCCATATAACGAGATGCTTTTACATATAAGGGTCTACTGGCTGCAAAATGTCTGTCACAAGCTATTTGGAAGCCAATGGCTGATAAACACAGCCACACCAGAGATATTTTATCATACACCTGTCCACCATGGCTCTAGGAACACTACTCAGCAGGATCCAACTTACTGGAATCTCTGTTACACACCATTTTCATGAAACCCAATCAATAAAAGCAATGTCTTCTATACTCATGATCAGCAAGAGGACATCCAAAGGTTCTCCAGTGACACCTAGTCATGGGAATTTCAAAAATTTCATGGTTTTTATCTAGCCAATTTTCAAGGATAAAGTTGGAGGCACTGTGGGTTTCAAATCATTCATTAACCATTAAATGGTGAGGAAGCTCATTTCAATGAAAGCTCTGGAGAACTCTCAGAGGCAAGGCTTCCCAAAGGGTGCCCAAAAGGTATCATGAAGCCAGGCCCATTGAGGTCTACAATGTGAGGTCCATGTGTCTTTTGACTCTCAACTATGGCTGCCAAGTCTTTCCGAATAAAATCATGTGATATCTTGGCTGAGATCCCCTTGGCTCTTTGGAAAGTCACCTTGGGCCTAGATCTCACTTTTCAAGGGCGAATCTCATGCATGGCCTTCTAAAATCCCAACACAATTCATGGCAATACTTCTCTGAAGTCAGTTCCAGAACTCAGTCTTTATGTGGAATATCACCAGAGCTCAAGCCCAGGTGGACCCAGTCATCTCTTCCAACTACCATACAAATGTCCACAATTAAAACCAAAACACCCCCACATGGCCCTCATCTTCTACCATATAGACACTCATCATAACCTCTGGCTGGAGGTTTTCAAAAGGTACACAGCCCACGTCCGTGTCCAAAATAAGCTCCCTTGCCCCTCATTTGCCTAAAATCAGGGTGGCCTGAACACCCTTCCTGTGAACCAGAAGTGATCAAATAGGCCTGCCGTTAATACTGCTCTACTTCTCCAACTTGAGGCCTACTGACTGTGGGGTTTAGATTCTTTATGTGAATTCATTATTTTGTTGTTGTTGTACTTTAACTTTTTAAAATGTTTTTATTTTTTTAATGTTTTTATTTTATTATTATTATTATTTTAAATATTAATTTTCATTTTTTAAATGATCATTATTTTTAAATTTTTTTCTTTCTTTATTTTCTATTTTTTTCTTTTGTCTTATCATTTCTTTTCAATTTTCTTATTCCCCCTTCCTTGAATTCTACCTGCCTACTCTCATTCTTTTTAGTGACTTCTTCCCTTTCTTTCTAATATCTTTCCTTCCAAGCATCAAATTAATTTATAAGAGTAAGCAGTAACTCAGCAGTCAAACAAAGCAAGAAGTAACATGAGCAGCACAAAAAATCAAGGAAGAAAATAAGTACAAACAATGAAGGACAGCCTAAATATTCAGGAGGACCTATAGTCATCAGAAAAATAGTCATATAGAGAAGTCAAGGAATACCTTAGACAGATGGAATGGAAACTTAAGGAGGATATGAGACAGCAAATCCAAACAGTGAAAGAACACATTGAAAATGAATTACATAAACAGATAAAAGAAGAAGTTAAGTATTTTTATCAGGAGATAGAGATTATAAAAAAAATTAAACAATAATTCTAGAAATGAAGGAAACGATAAACCAAATTAAAAACTCAATTGAGAGTATCACTAACACTGTGGAGCAAGTAGTAGACAGAATGTCAGAAAATGAAGACAAAATATATCATCTTGAAAACAATCTGGCCAACACAGAAAGGCTGGTAAGAAATCATGAGTAAAACATCCAAGAGATATGGGATAACATTAAAAAACCAAATTTATGAGTCATCTGGATAGGTACACAGATTCAAACCATGGAAATGAGTAAACTACTGAATGAAATAATTACAGAAAACTTTCCAGAAATAAAAAGGAAACGGATATACAAATTGTACATGCTTACAGGACACCGAGCACACAAAATTACAGTAGACCAACATCAAGACACATTGTTGTGAAGATATCCAATATACAGAACAAAGAAAAAATATTAAAAGCTATAAGAGAAAGGAGGCAGATCACATTCAGGAGTATACCATTAAGGTTGAGAACGGATTTTTCATCACAGTTGATGAAAGCGAAAAGATCCTGGAATAACGTATTTCAAACACTGAAAGACAATGGATGCCAAGCAAGAATTCTGTATCCAGCAAAATTAAGCTGCAGGTACGACAATAAAGTAAAAATATTTCATGATAAACAAAAGCTAAAAGAATTTGCAGCCAGAAAACCAGCATTGCAAAGCATCTTGAGCAAAACAATACAAGAAGAAGAAATGAAAATCAACAACAAAAACCATCAGTGGGAAATGCCTCAGTAATGACAGAGGGCGGGAGAAAAGCTAATCATGGAGAAACAAACTAAATTTAAAAAAAAAAGATGAATAATCAAACATGGGTGGCAGTACAAACCATATATCAATTGTAACTCTAAATATTAATGGCTTAAACTCTCCAATAAAGTGACATAGGCTTGTAACTTGGATTAAAAACGAATCCAACTATATGTTCCCTCCAGGAGACACATCTGAATGGAAAAGACATACACAGGCTGAAGGTCAAGTTTGGGAAAAAATATACCATGCACACGGTCCTCGTAAGCACGCAGGGGTGGCCATCCTCATATCGAATAAAATTGACTTCAAGACTAATTTAATCAAAAGGGATAAGAAAGGACATTATATACTGTTAAAAGGAACCATTCACCAATAATACATAAAAATTATCAAATTTATGTACCAAATAATGGTGCTGTGACGTTCAAAAAACAAATTCTCCTCAAGTTTCAGAATGAAATAGACCACAACACAATAATTATGGGTGACTTCAACACACCTCTCTCACCATTGGACAGATCCTCCAAACAAAAGTTGAATAAAGAAACTATAGAACTCAGTATCACAATCAATAACCTACACTTAACTGACATATATAGAATATATCAACCATCATCAAGTGGATATCCTTTTTTTCTCAGTAGCACATGGATCCTTCTCAAAAATAGACCATATATTATGCCATAGGGCAACCCTCAGAAAATATAAAGGGGTGGAGATAATAGCATGAATTTTTTCTGATCATAATGGAATGAAACTGGAAACCAATGATAAAAGAAGGAAGGAAAAATCCTACATCACAAGGAAAATGAACAATATGTTACTGAATGATCAGTGGGTTACAGAAGACATAAAGGAGGAAATCAAAAAATTCTTAGAGATAAATGAAAATACAGACACAACATATCGGAATCAATGGGACACAATGAAAGCAGTTTTAGAGGGAAATTCATCACCTGGAGGTCATCCCTGAAAAAAAGGAAAAAACGAACAAATAAATGAGCTCACACTTCAACACAAAGCCCTAGAAAAGGAAGAGCAAAACAACAGCAAATGTAGCAGAAGGCAAGAAATAATTAAAATCAGAGCAGAAATCAATGAAATTGAAACAAAAGAAACTTTTGAAAAAATTAACAAAACTAAAATTTGGTTCTTCGAAAAAATAAATATGTTCGACAGACCCTTAGCCATGCTAATGAAGAGAAGAAGAGAGAGAACTCAAATTACTAACATATGGGATGAAAAAGGCAATATTACAACAGATGCTTCAGAAATACAGAAGACAATTAGAAATTATTTGGAAAACCTATATTCCAATAAAATAGAATATAGTGAAGACATCGATAAATTTCTTAAATCATATGATTTGCCCAAACTGAGTCAGGAGGATACACACAATTTAAACAGACCAATGTCAATGGATAAAACAGAAGAAGCAATCAAATGACTACCAACCAAGAAAATCCCAGGACTGGATGGGTATACAGCAGAGTTTTACAAAACCTTTAAAGAAGAATTAATACCAATACTTTTCAAGTTATTTCAGGAAATAGAAAAAGAGGGAGCTCTGCCAAATTCATTCTATGAGGCCAACATCACGCTGATTCTGAAATCAGAAAAAGACACCTCAAAGAAAGAAAACTACAGACCAATATATCTGATGAACCTAGATGCAAAAATCCTCAATAAAATTCTGGCGAATCGAATACAAAGGCACATCAAAAAAATTATGCACCATGATCAAATCGGATTCATACCTGGGATGCAACGATGTTTCAATATACGGAAATCAATAAATGCTATTCACCACATCAATAGACTTAAAGATAAGAACCATATGATCATCTCGATAGAAGCAAAAAAAGCATTTGACAAAGTACAGCATCCCTTTATGTTCAAAACATTAGAAAAACTAGGGATAACAGGAACTTACCTCGACATTGTAAGAACTATCTATGCTAAGCCTCAGGCTAGCATCATTATGTATGGAGAAAAATTGAAGGCATTCCTTCTAAAATCTGGAACAAGACAGGGATGCCCTCTCTCACCACTTCTATTCTATATACTTCTCGAAACACTGGCCAGAGCAATTAGACAGACGAAAGAAATAAAAGGCATAAAAATAGGAAAATAAGAAAGTAAATTATCACTATTTGTGGGTGACATTACTCTATACATAGAAGACCCAAAAGGGTCTACAAAAACTACTAAAATTAAAAAATGAATTCAGCAAATTTGCAGGATATAAAACCAACATGCATAAATCAAAGGCATTTCTGTATATTAGCGACAAAACTTTTGAAACAGAAATGAGGAAAAACACTTCATTCACAATATCCTCAAAAAAAATAAAATTATTGGGAATCAACCTAACAAAAGTGGTGAAAGATTTATACAATGAAAACTACAGAATCCTAAAACGAGAAGTAGAATAAGATTTTAGAAGATGGAAAAATAAACCCAGTTCATGGATAGGCAGAATTAACATCATCAAAATGGCGATATTACCAAAACTTCTCTACAGGTTTAATGCAATGCCAATCAAAATCCCAACAGCATTTCTTGCAGAAATAGGTAAAGCAATCATGAAATTCATATGGAAAAAAAAAGCCCCAGAATAGCAAAAGCAATTCTAAGCAGGAAGTGTGAATCAGGCGGTATAGCGATAGCAGATTTCAAACTATATTACAGAGCAATAGTAACAAAAACAGCATGGAACTGGTACCAAAACAGGCGGGTGGACCATTGGTACAGAATGGAGGACACAGAGACTAATCCAAAAAGCTACAACTATCTTATATTTGATAAAGGAGCTAAAAGCAAGCAATGGAGGAAATATAGCATCTTCAACAAATGGTGTTGGGAAAAATGGAAATCCATATGCAACAAAATGAAACTGAATCCCTTTCTCTCGACATGCACAAAAGTTAACTCATAGTGGATCAAGGAGCTAGATATCAAATAAGAGACTCTGCATCTGATAGAAGAAAAAGTGGCTCCGATCTACATATTATGGGGTTGGGCTCCAAATTCCTTTATTGGACAGCCATAGCACAAGAGTTAATAAACAAGAATCAACAAATGGGACTACTTAAACTTAAAAGTTTTTTCTCAGCAAGAAAACGAATAAGAGAGGTAAATAAGGAGCATACATCATGGGAACAAATTTTTACTCCTCACACTTCTGATAGAGCCCTAATATCAAGAATATACAAAGAACTCAAAAAATTAGATAATAAGATAACAAATAACCCAATACACAAATGGGCCAAGGGCTTGAACAGACACTTCTCAGAGGAGGACATACAATCAATCAAAAAGTACATGAAAAAATGCTCACCATTTTTAGCAGTCAGAGAAATGCAAATCAAAACCGCCCTAAGATACCATCTCAATCCAGTAAGATTGGCAGCCATAATGAAGTCAAATAACAACAAGTGCTGGCAAAGATGTGGGGAAAAAGATACACTTGTACATTGCTGGTGGGACTGTAAACTGGTGTGGCTAATTTGGAAAGCAGTATGGAGATTCCTGGGAAAGCTGTGAATGGAACCACAATTTGACACAGCTATTGCCCTTCTCGGACTATTCCCTGAAGACCTTAGACGAGTGTACTACAGGGATATTACCACTTCGATTTTCATAGCAGTACAATTCACAATTGCTACACTGTGGATCCAACCCAGATGCCCTTCAATAGATGAATGGATAAAAAAAATGTGGCATTTATACACTATGGAGTATTACGCAGCACTAAAAAATGACAAAATCATGGAATTTGCAGGAAAATCGATGGCACTAGAGCAGATTATGCTTAGTGAAGGTAGCCAATCCCTAAAAAATAAATACCAAATGTCTTCTTTGATATAATGGAGCAACTAAGAACAGAGCAGGGAGCGATAGCAGGAAGAAAAGATTAACATTAAACAGAGACATGAGGTGCGAGGGTAAGTGAGAGAAAAGGGAAATTGCATGGTAATGGAGGGAGACCCTCACTGTTACACAAAATTACATATTGTTGTGAGTGGAATGGGAAAATAAACATGGAAAGAAATGAATTACAGTAGATGGGGGAAAGAGAGAAGATAGGAAGGGAGGGGAGGTGAGATAGTAGAGTATAGGAAAGGTAGGAGAATACAACAGTAACTAATAGGGCATTATGTAAAAATGTGGATGTGTAACCGTTGTGATTCTGTAATCTCTATTTGGGGTAAAAATGGGAGTTCATAAGCCACTTGAATATAATGTATGAAATATTATATGTCAAGAGATTTGTAAAGTTTTTAGCAATCAATAAAAGAAAAAAAAGTAGCAATATATATGCCAATCAAAATTCATCATGAAATATATATAATCCACAGATCGAAAAATATTCATTTTACTGAACATGGATTTATGTATAATGTCATTCAACTAGGAAGCTCACCCATAGGTTGAATTTTCAGTTTCAATAGTGTTTAGGAGGAGTGATCCCTTCTCACAATTTGCATCTGCCAATTCAGTTACCTCACAAGTATGTACGTGTGGTACATGGTAGGATTCTATATGTGCATATAAAAATACATGTGCTGAATAGGCTACAGAGAAAGGGAGACAGGAATTCAAATATTTGTTAATTTTAAAAACACATGTAGAACTATTTCAAAAAAAATTGACTAGATTTATAACTCTTACACTATATAATGCAAAAGGCAATTGTAACAATACACCATGCCTCCTCTGAGCTGCTGGTATTTCTATTCTGTTTGGGTTATTTTTTACCATCATATTAGAATTATTAGTCAGAGTATAGTAGGGTATGTGTTAGTTTCAGGGCTTCAGTATTTCAAATAGAAAATTGGAAAATGAATCGAATGTGTATGTAAATATGTGCTACACAAAAATCTTCTCATTCACATTCAGAACAATGCCTTGATATTAGCTTCACCCCAAGTAAGACACAATTAGAGTAGAAAAGTGTGAAAATCTGTGCATACATATCTGGAATGGAATATGCTCGGGAGTTCACAAACTTGGAGGTGGTAGAGGAGTTTCCAAAAGTAAAGGACAGGGTAAACTCTCCACAAACATGGAGCTCTGCTGGCCTAAGACTTCTTGGGAAACTGCCTCTGAGGTTGGGCACTTGAAATATATTTTGTTGTCATGGGCTTTAACTTCCTTTGTAATGAGACCATCAAAGCTGGGTCTGCATCTATGTGACCTGGAAGACATGGTTTCTTGTATTCCAATGAACATGAGGCAGCAGTGCTGAATTCTGTCTTTGTAGGTAAACTGTGGCCACTGGAGGCTAAGTGTCTCCCCATGAGGACTGTGAAGACATTTGGTCATCCTCCACTTTTCGTGGTGTTTCTTGCTGCTGCACTGGGAATTTGCTATTTGCTTCACCAAATACAAGGAGTTTTACTAGGATCCAGTGCTTGAGGGAGTTCTGTCACGTGTGGTGGGTCAGGGTCTGCAGGAGAATGCACCAACCAGGCTTCTATCCCACATAGCTTGCCCCAATAACCATAGTAAACTGATTCTGAACATTGCCCTGAAACCTCTGCATATAAAAAGATGCCTTCATATATAAGGGTCTGATGTCTGCACTATGTCAGTCACAAGCCATTTGGAAGCCAATGGCCGATTCACTTGGCCCCACCATGGTGTTTTATCACACACCTTTCCACCACTGCTCTAGGCCCACTACTCAGCAGGATACAAATTACTGGCATCTCTGTTCTACACCATTTTCATAAAATCCAGTCAAACAAGGCATTCTCTGGTATACACATGGTCAGCAACAGGACATCCAAAGTTTCTCCAGTGCCACCTGGTCATGGGAATTTCAAAAATATCATGGTATTTATCTAGCCATTTTTCAAAAATGAAGTTGGAGGCACTGTGGGTTTTAAATCATTCAGGAACCATTTAGTGTTGAGAAAGCTTATTTCAATGCAAGTTCTGGAGAACTCTCACAGGCAAGGCTTCTCAAAGAGTTGCCAAAAGGTCACATGAAGCCAGGCACATTGAGGTCTACAATGTGAGGTCCATGTGTGTTTTGACTCTCAACTATGCCTTCCAAGTCTTTCAGAATAAAATCATGTGATATCCTGGCTGAGATTCCCATTGTTTTGCGGAAAGACACCCTGGGCCTAGATCTCAGTTTCCAAGGGTGAGTCTAATGCATGGCCTCCTAAATACCAGCACAATTCATGACAATTCTTCTCTGAGTTCAGTTCCAGAACTCAGTCTCTAAGGGGAACCACACGAGAGTTCAAGCCCAGGTGGACCCAGTCATTCCTTCTAACCACCGCAAAAATGACCACAATTAAAATCAAAACACTCCCACAGGGCCCTCATCTTCTTCCATATAGACACTCATCAAAACCTCTGGCTGGAGGTTTCTATGAGGGGCGCCGCCTAAGAAAGTGTCCAAAATAAGCTCACTTGCCCTTCCTTTGCCTAAAATCATGGTGGCCTGGACACTCCTCCTGTGAACCAGGAGTGATCAAATATTCTTGCTGTTAAAGTGTTCCGCTTCTCCAATGTGAAGCCTACTGGGTGTGAGGTATAGATTTTTTATGTGATTTGGAGTCATGAGAATACCCAAGCACATATGGGCTAGTCTCTGCACGGATTTGAAGGACTCATTTAATCCAAAGGATCCCTATTCTCACTTGATGGAGGTCAGGAACCTAAAACAAGAAGGCAAAAAAATTCATCCACAATGACTTCTCTTTTGGCCATTTTGGTTTGGGAAGCACATGGGATCTTTCTTTAGATCCATTGGGTGCTGAGAATCTAAGTCACAACCTCACACAAGGACAAGAGACTGATTAAGACACATCCCATTCCAAAGCAATTAAGCAAAGAGCCACAGGTGAAGCCCATTCTTTTCCATATGAAAACAGTTTTCTTCAGGCTTCACAAAGGGTTGGCCTGAGGCAAAGACCATCCTGACATTCAGGGTAATAGAAATAGAAGTAAGGAAATGGCCAAAGCAGGGTTTCTCCACTGAGACTTTACTGGTCACACTGATATCTGAGTTTTCTGAGATGCTCTCATTCTCTTCAGCTATCCAGTACATGGCCATGTCACAGAGCCTTGTGGTGTTACATATCTGGGACACAAAACCATGAGCCTATTCCGTAGAGTTGCCAGAATTCATGAAGAAAACAGTAACTTAAGAAGATAGTAGTTGTTGCCCATCCATAAGGCAAGGTGAAGTCCATTAATCAATTGGGCAGTATTAATGTGGGGAAGCTTTCTACTAGAGACAACAAATCCATTGATGCATTCTTTTTTCTAATGTCTACAACCACGGATACAGTGGGAAACACAGACATAGAAACACTCACCATGTCAAAGGACTTACTAGAAACAGTCCACTCCACACCAAAAAAACCGCCTTTCCTACCTATTCTCAGGACATGAGAAAAAAACCACAAACTCACACCCACAACGGCAAAGGCACCTCCTTCCCCCAAGTAGGTCTGTGACTATCCAGAGTCTCCTGACTGGTGGGCCATATTATGTTCCCCCGAAATGGCCTGTCCTGTCTCAGATCTGGTCTCCTTGGCCAACTCTGTGAAGTTGTGAGGAGACAGCTGTGAGCCACTACCTGCTTTCTCAGGGAAGATGCCTCTTCAGAGCTCTGCTGGCATTTGGCCATCCTCACATCAGTAGGTACCATGAAAGACTGACTCTGTCTTTGGGAAAAGCAAACAAGTTAGCCCACTGGGACTGGGACTGGGACTGGCTCTGGGTGCCTGGCTTCCTGGATCCCAAGTTCAGAGAATTCCTTCACCAAGGAATTGAGGAGAGGTATCTTCCTTCAGGAACTGAATGAGTTCACTGCCTTGAAAACCACTTTGTCCTAACAGTTGCTTCCAAGGTTCCCATGAGATGGAGGCTGCCCCAACATCCTGTGACACATTCAGAAGTTAGAATGATATATCAACCATAGGCACCCTGGAACAGCTCTCCACACAGGCCTGGTTTGTTCTAACTTCTCTACAATAAGAAGAGAGAGGCTGATTCAGACCCCTCAATTCATCCTGACCAGGTTGTTTGCCATGGAAGATTACTATTGCTCTCTCAGGTCCTACATAGCTGCATACATCTTCTCCAAGGATCATTTCTCCATGGATCTTTGAGGTTATCAGCAGGTGGAAGATCACCTACATTCCTATATTGTAAGACCAACTCTGTCCCTGCTCTTCTGTAAGTTATATTGAGGGAACAGTGTATGTTTAGGGTTAATAACGTGTTTGATTTGGGTTACGAATCATTCTGCGAGATGAATAATGGTATTGGCAAACTTTGATATTTACAAAAGTATATAGGTGAAATATAAGTATGAAAGCAGTAATCTAGGAAAGATTTGAAGCCCAGAAGGGAATTGGACCCTTGAGTGGTATACTTAGCTTTGAGTTATGTGCTGCACAGATGTCTCAGATAAATCAATATACAATGGCATAGGACCTTGTACCTTAGATGATTGAATGTTGAAGAGACTTTCAGTCAAAAAGCGTTATTCGGTAGGATGAGGAAGGTAGTCGTTAGGTTTCAAATGAAGAGTGAGTATAGTATTTGGACCAAAAGTTCTTTAGCAATAGGGTTTCGGTTAGAGAGTGAGTGTAAATGTCAGCACATGTGAAGAGTCAGTCACAAAGATGAACTGGGGAAAACATGTAGAAAGCAGATATCAATAGAGACATTAGGAAATCAAGCAAACTAAAAAGTGAGTGATAGGATTAGACATTTTCAACAGGCTTGAGGTTGAATATATAATCTTAGGAAAAAACAAATATGTAGTCACCAATAGGATTGACATTTGAGAGCATTAGGCAACCTGGACATGGATGTTTTTAGTAATCCATGCTCACTTTCCATTTAGGTTTTGGTACAATTGAAAGTGTGACCTTTTCTTTTTGTGTCCAGAATATTTCTGTGATAAAATGTATATGTATATCACGTGACATCAGTATTTCTTCCACCATTTCCGGGAGCAATATTTTGAAGACATATAAATTTGTATTGGGGTACAAATAGGTATACCCTCTGTCGATGAATATAGCAATAATGCATGAATAGACCATACTGGGAATAAATAATATAACTGGGTCCACGTTAAATAATGGATTGAATGGATATCTGAAAGTATATAAGAAATGTTATAATGATACACAATCATTCATTCCAACCAGTTATATATCTAATGGTCATCTTAGGGTTATGTTTTATCATGAAGGGTGTGTGAGTTTTGCTTAAAAATTGATCATGAAAATGAAAATAATATACTTGGAAAAAAGTCTCATGAAAAGACCAGTCAAGAAACATAGGGAAATACATGTTTTCTGTAGCAGGAAGTGATTGAAAGTGAAACAAATGCATATAAATTTGCTAAGTAGTGGATGAAATATATAT
This sequence comes from Callospermophilus lateralis, assembly GCF_048772815.1. Classification (NCBI taxonomy): domain Eukaryota; kingdom Metazoa; phylum Chordata; class Mammalia; order Rodentia; family Sciuridae; genus Callospermophilus; species Callospermophilus lateralis. Next base: position 129,339,846 of record NC_135313.1, on the reverse strand, counting down.
CCAATGATGTGCATTAACTGAAGAAATAGTAATGTACCAGTGTTGAATAATAATAAACTTCAAAATTCACATAATGTCCCATAGGAATCTACTTGCATTGATGTTAAACTAGGTCAGTTAATGTAGAAATATTAGGATTTATTTGGAACCTTTCACTGAAGTTAGTTTTCAGTACTAAGAAACAAATATGTATTTCAGGTGGATGAATATTTCTGAGAATAATCTTGTGAAAAGTTGATTTTTAATCCACATACATGAACATGAATGAATTTAGGAAGTGTATATAAGACACATGTATTTCATATTTTGAAAAATCTGGAGAATATATATATATATATATATATATATATATATATATATATATATATATATATATATATATATATACAAACACACACACACACACAAAGACATTAAAAGTAGAAATATATATGCCAATCGAAATTCACCATGAAATATATATCATCCACAGATCCAAAAATATTCATTTTACTGAACATGGATTTATGTATAATGTTGTTCAACTAGGAAGCTCACCCATAGCTTGAATTTTCAGTTCCAACAGCGTTTAGGTGGAGTGATCTCTTCTCACAATTTGTATCTGCAATGTCAGGCACCTCACAAAAATGTACGTGTGATATCAGGTAAGATTCTATATGTGCATATAAAAGTACATGTACTGAATAGGCTACAGCGAAAGGGAGATAGGAATTCACATATTTGTTAACTTTAAATACACATATAAAACTATTTCAATTAAAACATGACTAGATTTATAACACCTACCATTTATCTTGCAAAAGGCAAGTCCAATATACACCATGCCGCCTGTGAACCGCTTGTATTTCAATTCTGTTTGGGTTATTATTCTCCATCATAATAGTATTAGTAGGTTATGGGTTATTGTCAGGAATTCAGTATTTCAATTGGAAAATGAATCCAATGTGTATGCAATTATGTGCTATACTATATTCTTCCCACTCTCATCCAGAACAATGCCTTGACATTACCTTCGCCCCAAGTAAGGAACAATTAGAGAAGAAGAGTTAGAAATTCTGTGAATACATGTCTGGAATGGAAAATGCTCAGAAGTTTACAACCTTGGAGGTGGTAGAGGATTTTCCAAAAGTAAGGGACAGGGTTGATCACCCAACATGATCTTTCATTAAAATTGTGAGCCATCTTGCCACAAAGCCATGAAAAGATAATTTTTGCTTTACTATAAATTACTGCAAATTCTGAACCTACTTAGAATGCCTGCCCATGCCTTGAACTCATCCATGCCTGGCTCTCTGACCAGATAACAGCCCTCTCTGAAACTTTAATGACACCTCATAAATATTGGCCCTCCCTGGCTAGACAATGACCCTCTCTGAGGCTCTAATGGTCCTCATAATTTCTGATGCTGGGGCCAGCAAAAAAAAAAAAAAAATGTAAACTACAATTAGTGTGATGCTTGTAAAAGTTTTGTTTTCTGTAACCCCCCTTTTGTGTAACTTTCTGGGCTACAAAGCTGGGCTGTAGGAAAGGTGGGTTTGCTGTCTTGTTCCCGCCTTTTTGAGAGGGAGAGGCAGCCCAGCCGGTTGAAATATTAAGGTTGCCTTAATTTGATTTTAATTGGAGTCAGTGGTCTTTTCTTGTGTTGTGGTTGAACATTTTGGAGTTCCCCAGCGACATGACCCAACCATATCACAAGGCCAGACTGCTTGAAATTCTGAAACTGGTCTATCTTCCAGGACTCCGGGCTGGAGAGCCAAGTTCCAAGGCCTTGGAATGAGCCTTCAGTCCGTGGATCACTGCAGTGAACCATTGCACTAAAACTATTATCAAGCACCTGGTGGAGGAGGCCTCCATAGGTAAGAGGCGCCTTTATAACATCTAATATCTGGTAAAGGGAGTACTCTTCTGATGACAGAGAGGTGGCCTGGGGAGGCTCACATATACTCCTTTCCGGAACAGTAATGGGAATCCTTCTTTCCTCTGTTCTGTTCTGTAGGGAATACCTCTGAAAGTGTAGAGAGGTGCCGACTGGCACGCAGGAGCTCCTACCCCGGAGCTTTAGCAAGACGCTGAATTGCTCCTCTGTTTTTCTGTTTATTCGCCGAGTTTCTGTTTCTTTGTGTTTTGTTCTGTGTTCTATATGTTTTTTATTTGTTTGTTTTTGCGTGTTTTGTTGTGTGATTTCTGTGGTAAAAACTTAAGGATATTGGAAGTGAAAATGGGTAATAAAGCAAGTAAGCCTGACACCCCTTTGGACTGTGTTTTAAGGAAATGCGAGGCACTTTACCCCCCTTTGTTAAGCAGGATGAGAGAAGCCCCTAGCTGGCTGTCTGGAGCACACCCACTGCAGAGGGCAATGCCTGCTGGGGACCTAATAACTGAGTATCTCTCAGGTTAACAAGTGAAACTCCTTTAAAACCCCTTGTCCCTCCAGATCAAGAGAGTCACAACTTTGGACAGAGTCCTCTGTTTTTCTTCTTTGTTAGCAAAGCAGTAAACCTCCCTTTTTCTTTTTCTCAAACCCTGTCCTTATTATTAAATTTGTTAATTGGCTTCAAGGTCCAGAACCGAAATTTAAGTTACGAATTTTGATTCCCCCCCTGACCCCAGAATTTTTGAGAGCTGACTACTGAAATGTTAGGTGATGGAGCGTGCTTGGGGTGGAACCGAACCAGAGGAGCTAATCCTGTAAGTAAAAGATGGGACTGAGGGACTCCCAGCAGCTGCTGAAACCCTGTTGCTTCAGTGAATTCCCTCCTTCCTTCCCTGCACTGTAAGGATAATGCCACCTCTGTCTTCTTAAAAAAGAGAAAAAGAAAAAGGGGAAACTAAATGCAGTAAAGTCACCATGGAGACCTTTGACATTACATTTCAGGTTGCCCCTCTGTGAAAACATCTGATCCTCTTTTGGGGCCATCTATCGTGCCACTGGTGTAGGAGATTTTTCTCTTATCTGCTCTGTTTTAAAGGCTTCTGTCCTGTCAGCCTTAGTCTGGAGCTCCTTTCTGTCTGTCTTTTGTCTTTGTTTCTGGCCATTTAAGACATGTGCAATAATGTGTTGATATTGGAAATTGTTTCTTGGGAATGATCTTAGCTGAATGTGTGTCTAAATGATGATGATTTATTGTAACAATCTGGTATCTGAATGGGTTTTTGAAGCATTGCACAATCTTGCAGTTAAAAGTCGGATTTAGGTAATTGTTTAGTTTATTATTTCAGATAATTCATGCCAGAGAACTTAAATACTTAGGATGGAAAACTAAAGAATTCTACATTCAAGTTGTCAAGTAAATTCCCAATCATTCAGTCTTTTTTTTCACCAATTTTTAATTGGGTAGCCTGGGAAAATGTCACAGTGTGTATCAGTGCATTAATTTGGACAAGGATAGTAAATCATAGTATGGTATCTGTTGACAAAACAAGATGTTAAGGTATAAAATTTTGTGAATTGTATCTTAAAATTGTATCATAATTTTCAGCATCCGAACCTGAAAATTATGGTTAAAATGCCTTAGGCCTGAGGTTTCTGCTCCGAATAGCAGTTTTGTCCAGCTCCTTTCAGAACTCAGCCAGGACTTATGTTGAAATGCAAATGTAGGAAGTCTGTAAGCTCAGTAGGAGACTGATCTGATGTCTAAGTGGGAAAAAAAAAGGTAAATTGTATGGTATTTACTAATTACTGGCCAGTCATTTTTTCTAGGACTCTCATTTTTTTCCTTAGATTCTGTATTTTTTTGAGCTCATTATTTTGGTCCTACAGAACTAGGCTAATATTTTTCTGATCAGTTCTATCTTTGACCAACAGTGGAGTTTTAAAACATTGCAATGGAGATTTCACCTCCGAAAAGCTACAAGGCTTTTACTATTATTATTTGTGCACACTTTTGTTATGTGTTGTATGTCGATATATCCATATGTCTGTATATCATATATATGATATACAAATTAACATATATAAGGAGTGATCATTAAAAAAAGGAGCACTCATAAAAACAAATTTTAAAAATTGGATTCAAAGATCTTTAATTCACATGATTTAAATGGTTCACTTTAAATTTGGATAAACAAATAACAATAAATGTCTTTAAATTTAAGCTTACAAGTTTTTCTAGCTGCTCAAAAATCTAATAAAATATTAATGTCTATAAAATGTCTAATATGCCTTGGTTCTAGGACTTTTCCTTTAACAAAAAATGGTTTACACTGTTCAATACATTTCTCTAATATTTTGATAAATAACTGAAGTAAATTTGATATGGGATTACTCATTCATGAGTACTTTTGTGAGATATCTGATTGATTTAGTAAGGTCTGTATAAGTTTGTTCTAAAGTCTGTATAAGATTGTAAAAATCAGTCATGTGATAAAGCGACAAAAATTTCTTAAACAAAAGTTTACCCATAACATTGTGTTTATTAAGTTTTATTTTTCTAGAGAAAGCAACCATAAAAATTAAACAATTGATTAAATAATAACAGTTATTTTAGAGAACTGTACTGCCATTTATTTAAAAGCTAAACTTGATTAATGTAGAAACATCAATGTCATTGTGATGCTATTAATGTGCTCATATCTTCCAGGTATACAAGTCTGTAAGGTAGAAACTTTAAAAGAGCATTACATCAAGCTGGTGTTCTAAAGTTGTGTGGTAAATATATATAGGATTTATTTGCTTGTTATCAATAAGATATTTAAAGTTTTATGTTACTTTTTACATTGGGGAAAAATTTAAATAAATTTTTAAGTTAATGAGAGCCTAATCTATGTAAAGGTTAAAAACTTTCAGCCTTTCTTTAATTCATGTTTTAAATGTTATATCATATGGTGTTAGCTAATGTTCAGGTGACCTCAAACAATTTATGTAAACTTTGTAAAATGATATTTAAAAAACAATGATCAGCTTTAGAACTAAAACACTTAAGATTTGTATAGATCCCTGCCTTACCTGAGGTAAGGCTCTGTGTCTCATCTTACAACATGTGAGAATAACTACGAAAGCAGTAGGTCAGATGTTATTTAATTTAAAATGATGTTCAAAAGTTGTTTTTTTTTTTCTGTCAAGATTACTAGGATCTCAAACAGGTAATATGATGTATAACTCAGCCAAAAGAAAAGTTGGGTGGCTGTCTTGTTCCCGCTGCTTTGGGAGGGAGAGGCCGCCTGGGCAGTGGAAATAATAAGCTTGCTTTAATTTGATTTTAATTGGAGTCAGTGATCTTTTCTTGCATCCTGGTCTAATAGGTAAACTCTATAAAAACATGGAGCTCTGCTGGCCTAAAGACTTCTTTAGAAACTGCTACTGAGGATGGGCACTTGACATAAATGTTGTTGTCAGGAGCTTTAGCTTCCTTTCTAATGAGATCATCAAAGCTGGATCTGCATCTATGTGACCTGGAGGACATGGTTTCTTATTTTCCAAAGGACATGAGGCAGCAGTGCTGAATTCACTCTTTGTAGGTAAACTGTGGCCACTGAAGGCTAAGTGTCTCCCCGTGTGGACTGTGAAGCCATTTGGTCATCCTCCACTTTTCATGGTGTTTCTTGCTGCTGCACTGGGAGTTTGTTATTTGCTTCACGAAATACAAGGAATTCAGCTGAGACACAGTGATGGAGGGAGTTATGTCACATCAGATAGGTCAGGGTCTGCAGGAGAATGCACCAACCAGGCTTCTATCCCACATAGCTTGTCCCCTTGACCATAGCACCTGATTCTGAACATTGTCCTGAAACGTCTCCATATAACAAGATGCCTTACATGGAGAGATTTCAGACATATAAGTGATTCCTGGCTGCACAATGTCAGCCACAAGCCATTTGGAAGTCAATGGCAGATCCACATGGCCCGACCACAGATGTTTTATCACACACCTGCACACCACAGCTCTGGGCCCACTACTCAGCAGGCTCCAACATACTGGCATCTCTGTTCTACACCATTTTCATGAAACCCAGTCAATCAAGGCACTGTCTGATACACACTTCATCAGCAAGAGGACATTGAAAGGTTCTCCAGTGCCACATGGTCATGAAAATTTCAAAAATTTCATGGTATTTTCTAGCCATTTTTCAAGGATGAAGTTGGAGAAATTGTGGGTTTCAATTCATTCAGGAACCATTAATGTTTGAGGAAGCACATTTCAAGGAAACTCTGGAGAACTCTCAGAGGCAAGGCTTCCCAAAGAGTGGCCAAAAAGACACATGAAGCCAGGCACATTGAGGTCTACAATGTGAGGCCCATGTGTGTATTGACTCTCAACTATGGCTGCCAAGTCTTTCAGAATAAAATAATGTGATGCCCTGGCAGAGATTGACAATGCTCTGTGGAAAGCCACCCTGGGCATTGGTCTCAGTTTCCAAAGGCAACTCTCATGCGTGGCCTCTTAAAATCCCAACACAATTCATGGCAATACTTCTCTGAGGTCAGTTTCAGAACTCAGTCTGTAAGGGGAATCACAGCAGAGTTCAAGCCCAGTTGGAACTAGGCATCTCTTCCAACCACCACACAAATGACCACAATTAAAACCAAAACACTCCCAAATGGCCCTCATCTTCTTTCACATAGACACTCTTCATAACCTCTGGCTGGAGGTTTCCATGAGGGGCCAGCCCAAGACAGTTTTCCAAATAAGTTCCCTTGCTCCTCATTTGCCTAAAGTCAGGGTGGCCTGGACACCCTTCCTGTGAACCAAGAGTGATCAAATAGTCTTGCTCTTAATACTGCTCTGCTTCTCCAATTTGAGGCCTACTGACTGTCTGGTATAGATTCTTTATGTGTATTGGTGTCATGAGAAAACCCAAGCCTTTATGGGCTAGCCTCTGCACGGCTTTGAAGAACTGATTTGTCACAAAGGATCCCTATTCTCACTTCATGGAGGTCAGGAAGCTTTCAGAGGAAGGGGAGAGACTTCATCCACAATGACTGCTCTTTTGGCCATTTTGGTTTAGGATGCACACTTGGAAACTTTCTTTGATCCATCAGGTGCTGAAAATCTAAGCCACTGCCTCACACAGGGCAAAGAGGCTGATTCAGCCACATCTCTTTCCAAAGCAATTAAGCAGAGAGCCACAGGTGATGCCCATTCATTTCCATTTGAAAACTGTTTTCTTCTGGCTTCAAAAAGGGGTGGCCTGAGGCAAAGATCTTCCTGACATTCAGGACAACAGAACAATAGGTAAGCAAAAGGCCCAAAGCAGTGTTTCTCCACTGAGACTCACGGCTATGTGAGTTTTCTGAGATGCTTCCATTCTCCTCAGCTACCCAGTACATGGCCATATCACAGAGCTTGGAGGTGGTACATATCTTGGAAACAAAACCATGAGGCTATCCTGGAGAGTGTCCAGTATTCAGGATGAAAAGAGGAACTTAGGAAGATAATAGATGTTGCCCATCCATAAACCAAGCAGCTCTTTATTTTTTAATTTGGCAAGATGAATGCTGGGAAGTTTTCTACTAGACAGGACACAACCATTGATAAATTTGCTTTTCAAATGTCTACAAAAAAAAAAGGATTGAGTGGGATACACAGACATAGAAACACTCGCGTTGTCAAACAACTTTCTAGAAACATTCAGTGCAAACAAACAAACCGCCTTTCCTACCTATTCTCAGAACATGAGACAAAACCACAAACTCACACTGACACCCACAGTGGCACCTCCTTCCCACAAGTATGTCTGTAACTATCCTGAGTGTCCTCTGACTGGTGTGCCATACTATGTTCCCCCAAAATGGCCCATCCTATCTGAGACCTGGTCTTCTTTGCCAACTCTTTGAAGTTGTCAGGAGCCATGGTTGAGCCACTACCTGCTTCGTCAGAAAAGGCTCCTCTTCAGAGCTCTCCTGGCATTTGGCCATCATCACATAAGTAGGTACCAAGAAAGACTGACTCTGTCCTTGGTAAATCCAAACAAGTGAGACCACTGGGACTGGGACTGGGACTGGCTCTGGGTGCCAGGCTTCCTGGATCCCAAGTTCAGAGAGTTCCATCAACAAGGAAGTCTGGTAGGTCATTTCCTTCACGAACTGAATGAGGTCACTTCCTTGGCAACCACTTTGTCCTAACAGTTGCTTCCATGGTTCCCATGAGATGGAATCTGCCCATACTTCCTGTGACACTTTCACAAGTTAGAATTGTACATCAACCATAGGCACCCGGGAACAGCTCTCCTCACAGGCCTGGTTTGGTCTATTTAATCTACATTAAGAAGAGAGAGGCTTTCATACACATCCCTTCATTTTGACCAAGTTGTTTTACATGGAAGTTGACTTTTGCTGTCTCAGGTCTTTCATAGGTGTCTATATCTTTTTCAGGGATCATTTCTGCATGGAACTATGAGGTTCTCATCAGATTGAAGATCCCCTACATTCCTGTATTGTAAGACCAACAATGTCCTTGTTCTTCTGTTAAGTTAGATTGAGGAAATATTGCATGGTTAAGGTTAATAACAGGTTCGATTTGGATTAGGAATCATTCTGCGGGATGAATAATGGTATTGGGCACCTGCGATATTTACAAGAATATACAGGTGAATTATAAGTATGAAAACAGAAATCTAGGTAATATTTGAAGTCCAGAAGGGGATTGGGTGGCCTGGACACCCTTCCTTTGATCCAGGAGTGATCAAATAGCCCTGCCGCTAAAACTTCCCTGCTTCTCCAATTTGAGGCCTACTGACTGTCAGGTATAGATTCTATATGTGATTTGGAGTCATGAGAAAACCCAAGCACCTATGGGCTAGGCTCTGCAGGGCTTTGAGGAACTCATTTGACCCAAAGGATACATATTCTCACTTGATGGAAGTCAGGAACTGAAAAGGTTTATCGAACGTCGGAGGAAAAGACCACCAAGAGACTGTCTTATGCCACAGCAAATGGTTTATTGGGGGTCCAGCAGGCTGGGGCTCAAAGCTCACTTCAGAGGAGCTAAGAACAAAGAGACCTGAGAACAACTTGAGAAGAGATTATATAAAATCTTTAGAGAGTGCAGGGACTTTATATACATCATAGCCTTCTTTAGCAAATTATCATATACTGCAGGAAAATCAAATAACAACTCTAAAACATGATTAGCACATTCATTGATGGGAACAGTTCAGGCAGGGGATGATTGGTCAGGCCTGAGAAGGGGTATACATTTAAACTGATTGGTTGAAGCCCTGAGATGTATACGTGCTGAGATGCACGGTTTCTGGGAAGGGGTTGTTAAGTAACTAGGTGGTCAGGGAAGATTTCAACACATCTAATGGGCAGTTCCGGGAATTGTCTTAACTGACACAGGAATTTCAGGTTCTGAGCGCAGCTTGTAAACTTTATAAAACCTGTTTCTATACGTTTCAATTTTAATTTCTTTAATTCTTTCATTTCCCACTCCTTTTCCTGACTACATTTAATCTTAAAAGTAATGAATCATAAATATTGCAGGGTGTCACATTCTATTTCTGCCAGTGAAGTGTATTTCTGTCTGATTACCATGAGTTTTACCTGCCCAATCTGAGCCTGGAGAAAGGAAACTATGCGGTTAAGCAAACGAGGTCCCACAGTTAGCAACACCATAAGCATGATCAGGGGTCCAGCTAAGGCTGATAGGAGTGTAGTTAACCAGGGGGACTGGGTAAACCATGACTCAAACCACACTTGTTGAATCTCCCTTTCTCTCTGGTGCTCTTCAAGGCATTTTCTCAACTTACTCATGGATTCTTTTACAACTCCAGTATGGTCAGCATAAAAACAGCATTCTTCTCTCAGTATAAAACAGAGGCCCGCCTCCCTCATGAAATGGAGGTCTAATCCTCGCCTGTTCTGTAAAACAACTTTTGAGAGAGAGGTTAAGGATTCCTGCAAAACTGTGATGGTGGCCTCTAATGTCTTCAAGTCTTGATTTATTGCTGTTTCTAATTGGGCCATTTGTTGTGACCCATGTATCATATCAGCTGTTCCCATACCCACTCCTGCAGCAGCTCCTATCTCCAATAGGATGGCTAGAGTAAGGGACACTGGCTCCAGGCAAAATTGGGTTCTTTGTCTCCCTAGTAGACCTTCAATTCAAATGATTCTGCAACATGATAGAGCACCCTGGGGAGTATCTGCACCATTACACAATAATTTACAGAGCTGTCAAATACCTGGGCTGAAATGCAAGGAGTTCTGACTGTGTGGAGTTCAGTACCATAAAGGTTCCTCAGGGGGAGGAGTCAGCTGTACTCTGGACTGGGAAAGTAGGCAAAGACAAAAACTGGGAAGTATGAGATGGTAGAGGGGTTTTGGTAGATCTAGGCATCGGAGGTTTAGGAGGCTTAATTCCTGACTTGAGGGGATTGGGCCCTATTGCTGTGGGATTTTCTTCCTTTTTAAGCCAGATTGTGAAACAGAGACCAAAGTCATAACCAGGGCCATTAATATAGAATCGCATTCCCCAAGTATTTCCCATAGGCCATGTTGTTCTGAAGTAGCCCCTTCCTTTTGAAGTGAAAGTTATATTGAGGAGGTAGCATAGACTATTTTTTCCACAGTGAGTTGTTGACACCACTTCGATAGCGGCACATTTATTGGGATCAATCCAAGTGTCATTTCATCCTACCCGAATCATATTGTCTGGGGAGTTTGGGTTACACAATGCAGCTCCCGTGTGTTCACAACCCCAAGATCTACAATAAAAGTCACTGGGTCCTCCACAGGTTTGGGCCTGTTTGCGACTTCAGAAATCAGCTGGGCACACTTAATAAACAAGACTGGCTAGTTTACAACTGAGCTGGGGGAGATGACATCCATAATTTATGGTGTATGTTGGTCTATGTTGCCCTGGTTTGGGTTTGAGTGGGATCTGTGTGGGGTCCACTATGTCAGGGAGATCCCAGTCAGAGAGGCCTATGGCAAGCTGACAAATGTCCGGGTGGAGAGATGGCCACCATGTCCATAAGGGGGCTGTATGTGAAATAGGCCACACTACTTGCCCAGTAGGATTTATAACTTGCCATTGTTGCTGAACAGGCTGATGGGGATTAGGGCTGCTTGTGGTCAGGGGAAGAATCTATAGCCCTACCCACACCACGGACATGCAACTTGAGAGGGTTACCAGTCTCTTCCAGTTTCCAGCCAGAGTCTGGACAGGGCACAGGATAGAGATGGGAGGCATGTATCCAGGAAGTTATTCCATCCACTTTCACCACTGTAGGTGTTATAAGCAGTACCTGGCATGGTCATTTCCAGCTGTGTTCCAGGGATGACACCTGATGCTTTCTCACGTAGACGAAGTCTCCAACTTGATATCGATGTGGGGTTTCCTCGTCTCCAGGCTGATAAGCAGTGGCCAACTGTTTCCACAGGTATCGCTGGGTGCTGGGTTTGTTCAAGGGCTTTGAGTCTGTCAAGCAAGGGGGTGTGAAAGAAATCATTAATCTCAGAGTTGGGGTTAGGTCCCTTACTGGAGGAGGGGCACCATAGAGAGTTTCATAAGGGGTGAGGTTACACAAAGAGGCGGAGGGGGTATTTCTGGCACGAAAAAGTGCATGAGGTAGGAGCATAGTCCAATTTTTTATACCGGTCTCCAAGCTTAAATTCGTTAAGGTCTCTTTGATGGTTCTATTCATCGTTTCTACCTGTCCTGAGCTCTGTGGTCTATAAGCACAATATAACTTCTAATTAATCCCCAGGGTCCTGAAAAATTCCTGACTTACCTGGGCCACGGATGCTGGTCCGTAATCAGACCCTATTGCCTTAGGCAGGCCGAACCTTGGAAAAATGTCTTCTAGGATCTTTTTGGCCACCATCTGAGCTGTTTGTTTCTTCATGGGGAAGGCTTCGACCCATCCTAAAAAAGTATCAACAAAGACTAGGAGATATTTAGGTCCATACATTGCTGGCTTAATTTCAGTAAAGTCCACTTCCCAGAATTGTCCTGGTCTGGTTCCTCATAAGCGCTTCCCTGCAGGAAGCTTGGATGGGAAAGTATTAACTAATTGGCAGACTTGAAAAGGTCTAGTCACCTGCTCAGCTATTTCTATCCTCTGTGAGTCAGTCAATAATAAGTCCTTTCTTCGGTCCTTTAAGAGTGCCTATAACTTCTTTGAGCCTAAGTGGTTGAGCTGGTGTACGTCTTTGACATAAATGTGGGCTTTTTGAAATTGTAAACTTGGCTCTGTAGGGTCCCAGAGTTCTGTATCTGTCTCCTCAGATGATAAGTTGCCTGAATGTTCCGGGGCGGGCAAGTCTCCTGATTGTTGTTCCCCCCGGTGTGGAAAAAGTTAACAGAGTCACTCCGTTTAGGGCTGCCAATAAAGCTTCCTCATCTGCCCTTCTGTTTCCAACCGCCACGGGGTCGTTTCCCTTCTGGTGCCCTGGACAGTGCACTATTGCTATTTCTTTATGGGCCTGCATTGCTGAGAGAAGGTGGAGGATCTCATCCATATTCTTTATTTCTTCCTTGGCAGAGGTCAATAGCCCCCATTGATGGTAAATAGTCCTGTGCATATGAACAATGGCAAATGAATAGTGGCTATCAGTGTATATGGTGGCCCTTTTGCCTGTTGCTAGTTCCAATGCTTTCACAAGGGCAATCAGTTCTGCTTTTTGGACTGATGTCCCTTCTGGGAGACCAGAGGATCAAATGAAATTAGTTTTTTGCTAACTGCTGCTGCTCCAGCCCACCACTTACCATCTTGGAGGAAGCAGCTCTCGTCCGTAAACCATACGACTTCAGGGCGAGGCAGTGGCTGATCCTTCAAGTCTCGTCGTATACTGGTTTCCTTGCCAGTATGTGTTGACACTCATGAGTGACAGGTCCTGATGATTCTTCTGGCAGCAGTGTAGCCGGGTTGAGTGGAGCAGGGGGTCCCAGCGTTATTCTGTCTTTGTCAAGCAAGAGGCTCTGGTAGTGGTTAATTCTGGAGTTTGATAGCCACCTATCTGGAGGCTGACAGATGATGCTCTCCAGGGAATGGGGGGCTATAATGTTTAGCTTCTGTCCCAACGTTCATTTATGAGCATCTTTTATTAGAAAGGCTTCCGCTGCTATAGCACTTAAGCAATGGGGCCACCCACTAGCCACTGGGTCCAGTTTTTTAGATAAATATGCTACCGGCCTTTTCCAAGGTCCCAAAGATTGAGTGAGCACTCCCTGTGCTATTCCTTTCTTTTCCTTGATGTAGAGAGTGAAGGGTTTTCTACATCTGGTAGTGCTAAGGCCGGAGCAGAAAGCATCACCTTTTTTTGACATTATCAAAAGCTTGTTGGTGCTCAGGGGTCCATGGAAGTGGGCATTCCCCTTTATCAGCGTGTATAAAGGGGCAGCCAGAGATGCAAACCCAGGACTCCATAACCTGCAAAAGCTGGCAGTCCCAAGAAACTCTCTGAGTTGTCTCTTATTTGATGGGAGCAGTATCTGCACAACGGTATCTTTTCTGGTCTCAGGGAGCCATCGTTTGCCACCCCTAAGAGAATAACCCAGGAAGATTACTTCTTGCTGACAAATTTGGGCCTTTTGGCAGAAGCCCTATATCCAAGCTGAGCAAGCTCGGATAATAGTGCTTGGGTCCCAGACTCATAGGTCTCCTTGGTTTCAGCTGCCAGTAGAAGATCATCCATATATTGGAGTAGGGTGACTTTAGGGTGTGCAGTTTTGAAGATATTGATGTCCCTGTGGAGGGCTTCATCAAAGAGAGTGGGGGATTTTTTGGCCAACTAACCTGGAATAGACTCTGTGGGAGTCTAGTCCAGGTTAGTTGGCCAGATGTTCCAGGTTCTGGGTCTATCCACTCGAAAGCAAACAGCAACTGACAGTCCTTATGTAGAGGTGAGAAGATGTAAGCATCTTTTAAGTCCAGCACTGTGTACCATTTCCACTCCGGATTCAGAGTACTAAGCAAATTATATGGATTGGGTACTGTGGGGTGAATGTCCTGCACTCTGTTGTTGATCTCTCTTAGGTCTTGAACAGGACGGTAGTCACCAGTTTCTGGCTTTCTTACTGGTACCGGGGGGTATTTCAGGCTGATTGACAGGGCCTTAAGATCCCAAGAGCCAGGTATTTATGAATATGGGGCCTTATCCCTTTCTTAGCTTCTTTGCTTAGAGGATATTGTTTAACACTGATTGGAGAGGCAGAGGCTTTTAATTCTACTACTATTGGAGGTTGTTTATGGCTAGACCTAACCCAACAGTTACTGCCCAGGCATTAGGATAATCTTTTATCCATTTCTGGGGTAGTTTGCCTGTTTGATCAGTCCTAGGGGGTGCGAAGAGTTGATGTTCATCTTCTATGGACTTATTGAATGACGTGACTATGGGAGTTTATACTGAAGGCTTTAGAAACTCAACTTGGGCAACATCAGGGTTAAAGGTTATTCTAGTCCACAGTTTGTTAAGCAGATTCCTGCCCATCAATGGGGTCGGGCATTCTGGGATTACTAGGAAAGAGTGGTGGACTTTTCCCTTTCCGAGGTCCTTATTCATCTTAGTTGTCCAAGCCCGATATCTACTGCCATTACCCCTTGAATTAGGGACCATTTAATTGATAGGGGGCCCAGTGGAGTCTTAAGGGCTGAGTATACTGCTCCTGTAATCACTTCAAAGTTCACTGTGTTCCCCTCAACTTCAAATGTTACTCTGAGCTCGAGGAGGGGATCTGAGCCCCGACTTTCCTAGTCCTCTTCTAGAGTCAGCACGGCGGGCTGGCGTGGCTGCTTTTTTGGGGGGCACTCTTTGGCGCAGTGTCCTTTTTCTTCACAATAGGCACATTGATCTGAGGCCAGGGGCAGCCATTGGCGTGCGCCCAGGTATCCCTTTCTGTCTCCCTGCTTTTTAACTTCTGACCTATTTGCTGCTGTGACCAGAACCTTAGGCAATGCATTACTCTGCCATTTGCTCCTTTCATCCTCCTTTGGTTATCTTTCCTTCTCTCTCCTCTATTCCCTTTCCTCCTCAGTTTCTCTCTTATAATATACTTTCTCAGCTTCTCTGACTAAATCTCTTAAGGTCAATATCTTGTAATCCATCTAGACGTTGTAACTTTCTATTAATGTCTAGGGCAGTCTGCTCGATAAAGGCCATTGCACAGGTGCCTTTTGGTCCTCTGCCTGAGGATCAAAAGGAGTATATTTCCTATATGCTTCCATAATTCTCTGCAGAAACATAGAAGGAGACTCATTAGGCCCTTGGATAATCTCTCTTACCTTGGCCAAATTAGTCGGCCCTTGGCGGCTGCTCGGAGACCCACTATTAGAGAACGGCGATAAGTGGACAGATGCTACCTACATTCAAAGGTGTTGGGGTCCCAGTTGGTTCGGTTCATGGGCCCGTAGGGATGGAGAGGGAGCATCACAGTGGCTTCCGAGTTTTCTATTATCCATCTCCTGCGGATTCCTTTAGGTGGCCCAGCTTCCTCCAGGGGAGCAGGGGCTGCTGCTGCTGTGGGGAAGTCCCCTGTAGGGCTTGGGTCTGGCCCAATTGCCTCTAGCGGCAGAGAGGCTGAGTCAGCGGCAGGAGGATCATCAAGAACGTGTTGTGGGTTGGGGGCAAGGGTAGAGGATAAGCAGGGGGAGGAGTGTCCAGTCCTGTGACTCAGGGAGAATGGAGGGAAGAGGGGGAGGAGTGGAAGTTTTGAATGATAGGATCGTGGGGGAAGGGTTATATGGCTATTGATCTGGGTGTATACGTAGCCCCGGCTGAAAGACAATATCTCTGAATTTTCGGGTTAGAGGGAAGTGGACGGATCCTTCTGGGGGCCATCTGACTCCGAGGATGGTCCATTCTGAAGCACAGAGAGTCTGCCAGGTCCGGCATTTTACTGAAAGAGAAAGATTTTGGGTACTTGAGCGGACATCAGTCCAATGATCAAGGTTAAGGGACAGAGGCATGGAAGTGCTTTGTCCCATAATGTCCCATAATGGGAGTTACTCAAACAGGGACAGTGAATACACAAATGCGACACAAAGACAAACAGTAAACGTTTAACATGAGTCCAAGACAAAGATTAGAACTGAGTAACTGGAAAAACCTGATGGGTTAGACAATAAAGACAGACAGTAAACTCAACATGAGTTCCTGACAATGAACAAAACTGAGTAGCCGGCAAATCCTGATGGGCTGGAAAACCGAATCCTGAAGCAAAATATAACCGAGTTGAGGAAACTACTATTCCTCGATTTCCTGAGTCCTCTGGAGTGTCCCCCCAGGGACGTGGCCTGTGGCTCTGTGACACATCTGTCAGCCACCGTCGCAGATAGCTAATGTTCTTCACCGACAGCCACTTTGCCAAGCCCTAACCTGAAACCCCAAACCAGAAAGAGGCTCCTTACTTACCCCGATAGGAGTCCGTTGGGGTCTTTTGTTCATCACTGCTGGATATCTCAGCTAGGGCCTCCAGATAAAAAGGTGGGCCGAACGTTGGAAGAAAAGACCACCAGGAGAATTTCTCATGCAACAGCAAAGGGTTTATAGGGGGTCCAGCATGCTGGGGCTCACAGCTCACTTCAGAGGAGCAAAAAACAAAGAGCCCCGAGAACAACTTGAGCAGATTTTATATACATTCTTTAGAGAGGGCAGGGACTTTACATACATCATAGCTTCCTTTAGCAAATCACCATATACCGTGGGAAAATCAAATAACAACTCTAAAACATGATTAGCACATTCATTGGCGGGAACAGGTCAGGAAGGGGGTGATTGGTCAGCCCTGAGAAGGGGTATACAGTTAAACTGATTGGTTGAAGCCCTGAGATGTATACGTGCTGAGCTGCACGTTTTCTGGCAAGAGGTTGTTAAGTAACTAGGTGATCAGGGAAGCTTTCAACACACATCTAATGGGCAGTTCCGGGAATTGTCTTAACTGCCACAGAAATTTCAGGTTCTGAGTGCAGCTTGGAAACTTTACAAAACCTGGTTCTTTACGTTTCAATTTCAATTTCTTTTATTCTTTCAGAACCTTACAAAGGAAGGCGAGAGACTTCATCCACAATGACTGCAATTTTGGCCATTTTGGTTTAGGAAGCAGACATGGGATCTTTCTTTAGATCCATATGGTGCTGATAATCAAAGCCACAGCCTCACACAGGGCCAAGAGGCTGATTAAGACACATCCCTTTCCAAAGCAATTACTTCTCTGAGGTCAGTTACAGAACTCAGTCTCTGAGGGGAATCACACCAGAGTTCAAGCCCAGGTGGACCCAGTCATCTCTTCCAAACGCCACACAAATGACCACAATTAAAACCAAAAAATTCCCCAAGATCCTCATCTTCTTCCATATATACATTCATCATAACCTCTGGCTGGATGTTTTCATGAATGGCACAGCCTAAGAGAGTTTCCAAAATAAGCTCCCTTGCCCCTCATTTGCCTAACCTCAGGGTGGCCTGGACACCCTTCCAGTGAACCATGATTAATCACATAGGTCTGCTGTTAATACTGCTCTGCTTCTCCAATTTGAGGCCTACTGACTGTCAGGTATAGTTTCCTTATGTGATTTGGAGCCATGAGGATACCCAATCATCTCTGCAGGGCTTGAAAGAACTCATTTGTCCCAAAGGATTCCTATTCTCACTTGATGGAGGTCAGGAACCTAAAAGAGAAAGGTGAGAGACTTCATACACCATGACTGATCTTTTTGCCATTTTGGTTTTGGATGCACACATTGGATTTTTCTTTCGATAGAACAGGCGCTGAGAATCTAAGCCACTACCTCACACAGGGCAAAGAGGAAGATTCAGACACATCCCTTTCCAAAGCATTTAAGCAAAGAGCCACAGGTGATGCCCATTCATTACCATTTGAAAACAGTTTTCTTCAGGATTCACAAAGGGGTGGCCTGAGGCAAAGACCTTCATGAAATTCATGGCAACAGGCAAAGAGGTTAGCAAAAGGCCCAAAGCAGGGTTTCTCCACTGAGACTTTCCTGGTCACACTGATATCTGAGTTTTCTGAGATGCTCGCATTCCCTTCAGCTAGCCAGAACATGTCCATGTCACAGAGCTTGGAGATGGTATATATCTTGGACACAAAACCATGAGCCTATTCTGGAGAGTGGCCAGAATTCAGGAAGAAAACAGAAATTTAGGAAGATAGTAGGTGTTGCCCATTGATAAGGAAACCTGCAGTCCATTCCTAAAATGGGCAGGATGAATGCTGGGAAGCTTTCTACTAGACAAGACACATCCATTGATGCATTCTTATTTCTAATGTCTTCAACCACGGACACGGTGAGATACACAGACATAGAAACACTCACCTTGTCCAAAGACTTTCTAGAAACAGTCCACTCCAAACCAAACCTACTGACTTTCCTACATATTCTGAGAAGATGAGACAAATCCACAAACTCACACCCACATTCACAAAGGCATCTCCTTCTACCATGTAAGTCTGTGACTTTCCAGAGTGTCCTCCAACTGGTGTACCCTACTATGTTCCCCAGAAATGGCCTGTCCTGTCTCAGATCTGGTCTCCTTGTCCAACTCTGTGAAGTTGTCAGGAGACTGGGCTGACCACTACCTGCTTTCTCTGAAAAGGCCCGTCTTCAGAGCTCTACTTGATTTTGGCCATCCTCAAACCATTAGGTATCAAGAAAGACAGACTCTGTCCTTGGTAAATCCAAACAAGTGAGCCAAGTGGGACTGGGACTGGGACTGGCTCTGTGTGCCTGGCTTCCTGGATAACAAGTTCAGAGAGTTCCATCACCAAAGATGTGACGTAGGCCAATTCTTTCAGGAACGGATTGAGGTCACTGCCTTTGCAACCACTTTGTCCTAACAGTTGCTTCCAAGGGTCCCTTGAGATGGAGGCTGCCCCTACTTCCTGTGACACTTTCACAAGTTAGAATGGTATATCAACCATAGGGACCAAGGAGAAGCTCTCCACACAGGGCTGGTTTGGTCCATCTTCTTTATATTAAGAGGAGAGAGGCTGATTCAGACACATCGTTTCATCCTGACCAGGTTGTTTGCCATGGAAGATGACTTTTGCTCTCTCAGGTCCTTTATATCTGCCTATATCTTCTCCTGGGATCATTTCTGCATCAACTTTGAGGTTCTCAGCAATTGGAAGATCATCTACATGCTGTATTGTAAGACCAACTCTGTCTCTGCTCTTCTGTAAAGTTAGATTGAGGGAACAGTGTATGGTTAGGGTTAATCCCATATAGTATTTGGGTTAGGAATCATTCTGAGGGATGAATAATGGTATTGGGAACCTGCGATATTCACAGGAATATATCAGTGAAATATAAGTATGAAACTGGAAAATCTAGGTACGATTTGAAGCCCTGAAGGGCATTGGGCCTTTTAGTGGGATACTTAGCTTTGAATTATGTTCTCCACAGATGTCTCAGATAAATCGATATGCAAAGGCATAAGACCTTGTACCTTGGATGATTGAATGTAGAAGAGAACATCCAGTCAAAAATGAATAGTCTGTAGGATTAGGAAGATAGTCGGTAGGTTTAGTAAAAAGAGTGAGTATAGGATTTGGACCAAAAGTTCATTAGCAATATTGTTTCGTAGAGAGAGTGAACGTAAATATTAGCACATGTGAAAAGTCATTCACAATAATGAACTGGGGAAAATATGTAGGAAAGCAGATATTGATAGAGACATTAGGAAATCAGGCACAGTATAAGGTGAGTGATACGATTAGACACTTTCAATATGGTTGAAGTTGAAGTATAATCTTAGGAAGAAACAAATATGTAGACACCAAAAGGATTGACATTTCAGAGCATTAGGCAATCTGGACATGGTTGATTTTAGTATTCCATGCTCACTTTGCATTTTGCTTTGGTGAAAGGTTAATACAATAGGTACTTGTCACTTCCTGTTTTTCTGTATGCTTAACAAAAAACTGTTGAAATCTTGAGAGCTGTTTGATAATTTTGTTCCCAGAATGTGCTGTCCCCAACTGCCAAAGTGCAGAATGTACTCCCTCACCTGGTTGCACGCAAACCGCCCACTCGCCCTGACCCATCAAAAATTTCCTTCCCTGCCCTCTCCAAGGAAAGTACATAAGCTCTCTTTAAGCTGTTCTCAGGGCTCTTTACTCTATACATGTGAGCTCTTAGCCCCAGCATGCTGAACCCCCAATAAACCATTTGCTGTAGCTGAGTGAAAATGGTAAACTCTTCTGGATTTAAAAGATGCTTTCTTTTGCTTGCCTCTGCATAAAGATAGTCAGTTTCTGTTTGCTTTCCAATGGGTAGACCCAGAAACCGGAACGTCTGGTCAACTAACTTGGACTAGACACCCACAGGGGTTTAAAAACTCTCCCACTCTTTTTGATGCAGCCCTCCACAGAGATCTCAACAACTTCAGAAATGCACACCCCGAAGTCCCCTTGCTTCAATATGTGGATGTCCTGCTACTGGCTGCCAACACCAAGGAAAACTGTGAGTCTGGGACCCAATCACAATTATCTGAAATTGCTGAACTCGGGTATAGAGCTTCGGCCAAAAAGGCCCAAATTTGCCAGCAAGAAGTAATCTTCCTGGGGTATTCCCTTAGGGGCTGTAAATGATGGCTCACTGAGCCCAGAAAACAAACTGTTGTGCAGATACCACCCCCATCTAACAGGGGACAACACAGAGAGTTTCTTGGGACTGCTGGCGTTTGCAGGTTATGGATACCTGGGTTTGTGTTCTTAGCTGCTCCTTTATACCCTCTGTTAAATGAGGATGCCTAATTCCAATAAACCCCTGAGCACCAGCAAGCTTTTGATAATATCTAAGGACACTGACACTGAAATCCTCAACTTCACTGAGCCAAGCCTGCAATTACGGAAAGCCCTACACTACGATAAAAGTGTACATCAACTCACTCACCTTGGTTCAAAGAAACTACAGGCCTTCCTGAAGGATCAAGAACAGAGTTTTCGACTAACCGACTCACAGCGAAAGAAAATATCAGAACGGGTAACAAAAGCCTGTCGGGTCTGTCAATTGGTTAATGCTTACCCTTCCAAGCTTCCTGCAGGAAAGCACCTATGAGGAACCAGACGAGGACAATTCTGGGAAGTGAACTTTACTGAAATTAAGCCAGCAAGGTATGGACTTAAATATATCCTAGTCTTTACAGATATATTTTCAGGATGGATTGAAGCCATCCCCCCCCAAAAAAAAAGGCACAAATGGTGGTCAAGAAGATACGTTCTGCCTATGGTAATAGGGTATGATATTTGAACGGCATTCATGGCCCAGGTAAGTCAGGGGTTAGCCAGGACCCTGAGGATTATATGGAAGTTAAATTGTTCTTATAGACCCCAGAGCTCAGGACAGGTAAAAAAAAATAAACATAACCATTAAAGAGAACTAAACGAAATTAAGCTTAGAGACCGGCTTAAAAGATTAGAGTATGCTCCTGCCTTATGCACTGTTTCATGCAAGAAATACTCCCTCTGGTTCTTTGTGTAACCTCACCCCCTATGATATTCTCTATGTTGCCCCTCCTCCAGTAAGGGACCTAACCACAACTCTAAGACCTAACGATCCTTTTCACACCCCCTTGCTTGACAGACTAAAAGCTCTTGAAAGAACTCAGTGATACCTGTGGAAACAGCTGGCCACTGCCTACCACCCTGGGAACGAGGGGACTCCACATGGATATCAAGTAAGAGACTTCATCTACATTAGACGACATCAGGTGTCATCCCTGAAACCCCGCTGAAAAGGACCATACCAGGTGCTACTTATAACACCTACAGTGGTAAAGGTAGACGAAATCACTTCCTGGATCCATTCCTTTTATCTCAAGCGTGCACCCTGTCCAGACTCTGGCTGGATACTGGAAAAGAGTGGTAACCCTTTCAAATGGTGTATTCGCCAGGTGGATAAGGCTATAGATTCTCCCCTTGGCCACGAGTAGTCTTAATGCTCATCAGCCCGTACAGCAGCAATGGCTGATCACAAATCCTACTAGACAAGAAGTATGGTCTATCTCACATACAGCCCCCTTAGGAACCTGGTGGCCATCTCTCCACCCAGACATTTGTCAGCTGGCTATAGTTCGTTCCTATTGGGATATCTCTGAAAAAGAGGATCCCACTAAAATTCCATTAAATCCCTTCTGTACCATAGATAATGGAAACAAACATTATGAATGTAGGGACACACGAGCCTGATGCAGGTTGGCTAGCCTAGATTACTATGTTTTCCCAGTGGACTATCAAAACCACAAACAGCCATGGCTGTCTGCGGGAAAAGCTGACTTCTTCTGAAAGTCATGGGGATGTGAGCATACAGGGGCTGCCTGGTGGAATCCAAACTCCTCATCAAATTCAGTACACAGCATTGGCCATATTACCAATTAGACAACCAAAACTGATGGCCCTCAGATGGGTCTCTAGATCCTCAAATTCTGTGTGACCTTTTTAATTTCTGCAAGTGCTCAAAAGGGTGAAAGGAGATTCCCCTATGTGGAGGCCTATTCCCTCCTTCTCTCACATCCTGAACTATGCTTCTCCAATAGATCCTCACCCTCTGCCTTCTGCTCCAGAATCTCTGCTGTCACTCCCACCTCAGCAACCTGATTTCTCCCCTCCAATTACTAGATCAAAACCCAAACCTCGGTTCTCAGACAATTGTCCCCTTGCTGAGGTAGCAGGTACTGAGGCACCCTTCCACCAACTCACTCCTCTCTTCTCCTGTCAGTGCCCGCACTGAGTCCCACCAGGTCCTCTTACCAGCTATACCGAAGCTCAAACCAGCTGAGGAGAGCCCTCAGACCCCTATCCATGATGTAATAAAAATGGCTTTTAAAGTTGCTTTATCATCACTGAAAACAGGTTACTAAGAATTTAAAGTCCCTCACAGGCTTTTTGGGATACTCACTCCCGTCTTCCCCTCTGCTCTACCTGATCTACTGCTCAAAATTTTGTTGCTAGGAAAATCCTAAACCCCTTTATCATTATTATTTTACATCTCTCCTTTCTCCTACACAGATCCACATAGCTACTCTCACCCCCCGCCTTCCCCATCTTCCCCCTCTGTATAAGGCCCACAGAAAAGTCTTAACTGACCTTCTCCAAAATTCTTCACCATGGCTGACTTTAGGACTTTCAGCAAAAGAGTCCCTATAAAATAGTTCAATGTAGATAACCTTCCTCTTTTTGTGTTGCCTGTTCTACTTGGCAACTGGCTGGAAATATCAGCACTCCTAAGCTGGACACCCCCTTACTAGTTTTTCAGAAAATATGTGAACAAGGCCTGTGGCCTTGAGCTGGGGCTTCACAGGGATGGCTACATTTGTAAGATAAAGAAGTTACCAACTGTGTGCCATGGTAAAAGCTGGCAGGGAGAAAACAAAAAATAGAAGAAAAATGCTCTCCCCCTCCTAGGTGTCCTTAAAAAGTTAACTTGCCCAGAAGAGAGGAAAAAAAAAACAGAAACAAAAACTGCTTTTTGGGGACTTCTGCAGACTGTGAACTTCTTAGCCCCTTCCATTACATGTTGGGTACAAAATTCTGAAACTACCTAAACTTGGGGTTCAGGGGATTAATTGATTACAACAGAAGCAATGCCCTCTAAATCCGGTTGCAACCAAAAAGGACTGTTTCTCTGTTTTCAGTGCTATCTTAGGTGCCTTGCCCTGTCCATACCTACAAGAGTATAATTCTATATACTTAAACATTGTTTATGTTTTCATAAAATTGTCAACTGGTGCGATTAATTATGTAATGGTGCAGATGTTTCCCAGAGTGCTCTATCATGATGCAGGTTTATTAAGATCAAAAAGCGGGGGGCATACAACCCGGTTCTGCTGGGAATCTGTATTCCTCACTTTAGCCATCCTATTAGGAATAGGAGTTGCTGCAGGGCTGGGCACAGGAACCACTGCCCTAGTCCATGGAACACAATAAATGACCCAATTAGAAGCAGCAGTAGACCAATGCTTAAAGATATTAAACCTCCATCACAGGCTTACAGGAATCTTTAACATCTCTCTCTGAAGTTGTTTTACAGAACAGGCGAGGGTTGGACCTCATCTTCATGAGAAAAGGGGGCTATTGTGCTGTATTGAGGGAAGAATGTTGTTTATATTCCAATCATACTGGTTGTAAAATTATCTATGAGTAAATTGAGAAGACGCCTTGAAGAGCGTCAACGAGAGAGAGAGGCCCAAAAAGGGTGGTTAGAATCTTCATTCACACAGTCCCCCTGGTTAACTACGCTTTTAACAGCTCTGGCCGGTTCATTAATAATCATCATATTATTGCTGACTGTAGACCCTGTTTGCTCCACCTCTTAGTTTCATTCCTTCCACCTCAAATTGGACAAGTTAAATTTTGGTAATCAGACAACAATATACCCCACTAGCAGACATAAAATGTGACACCCCTCAATGATCACTTTTATGATTAAACGTAACCAGAAAAAGAAGTGGGAAATGAAAGATTAATAAAATAGGTATTTGTCACTTCCTGTTTTTCTGTATTCTTAACAAAACACTATTGAAATCTTGAGAACTGTTTGGTAATCTTGTTCCCAGAATGTGCTGTCCCCAACTGCCAAACTGCAGAATGTAATCCCTCACCCAGTTGCACGCAAACCGCCCATTCGCCCTGAACCAGCAATAAACTTCCCTCCCTTCCCTCTCCAAGTTAAGTATGTAAGCTCTGCTTAAGATGTTCTAAGGGCTCTCTTCTCTATTCAAGTGAGCTCTGAGCCCCAGCATGCTGGACCCCCAATAACCCCTTTGCTGTTGCATTAGACAGTCTGTTGGTTGTCTCTTCCTCCAATGCTAGAACGACTTTTACATTTGTACAATCATAAGTGTGACCTTTGCTTTTTGTGTCCAAAATATTACTGTGATAAAATGTATATGTAGATCAGGAGACATGAGTATTTCTTCCACCATTTCTTGTAGCAATAGTTTGAAGACATGTAAATTAGTATTGGGGTACAAATAGGTGTACCCTGTGTCTATGAATATAGAGATAATGCATGAGTAGACCATACTGTGAATAAATAATATAACTGATTACAACTTTAAAAAATGGATTGAATTGATATCTGAAAATATAAAGGAAATCTTATATTGATACACATACATTCATTTCAACGAATTATACATCTAATGGTAATATTAGGGTTATGGTTTATCATGAAGAGTGTGTGAGTTTTGCTTCAAAAGTGATTATGGAAATCGAAAATAATGTTTTTTGAAAGAAGTCTCATGAAAAGACCAGTCAAGAAACATGGAGGAATACATGTGTTCTGAAGCAGGAAGTGATTGAAAGCGAAACAAATGCGTATAAATTTACTAACTTCTGGATGAAATATATATCCTATGATGTGCATAACTTAAAGAAATAGTAATGAACCAGTGTTGAATAAAAATTAACATCAAAATATACATCATGTCCCATAGGAATCTACTTGCATTAATGTTAAACTGGGTCAGTTACTGGAGAAATATTAGGATTTGTATGCACCATTCACTGAAGTTAGTTTTCAGATCTGGAAAAAAATATGTATTTCAGGTGAATGAATATTTCTGAGAATAATCTTATGAAAAGCTTACTATAAATCCACATACATGAACATGAATGAATGTAGGGAGTGTATAATAAGATGCATATATTTCATATTTTGAAAAATCTGGAGAGTATATATATATATATATATATATATATATATATATATATATATATATACAAAACACAAAGACATTAAAAAGTAGCAATATATATGCCAATCAAAATTCATCGTGAAATATATATCATCTACAGATCCAAAAATATTAATTTTACTGAACATGGATTTATGTATAATGTTGTTCTACTAGGAAGCTCACTCATAGTTCGAATTTTCAGTTCCAAAAGCATTTAGGAGGAGTTATCTCTTCTCACACTTTTTATCTGCCAAGTTAGCCACCTCATAGGAATGTACGTGTGATACCAGGTAGGATTCTATATGTGCATATGAAAATACATGTGCTGAATAGCCTACAGAGAAAGGGAAACAGAAACTCACATATTTGTTAACTTTCAAAACACATGGAGAACTATTTCAACAAAAAATTGACAAGATTTATTACTCCTATCTTATATCATGCAAATAGCACGACCAAATATACACAGTGCCTCCTCTGACTGCTTGTATGTCTTTTCTATTTGGGTTATTTTTCTCCATCATATTAGGATTTGTAGTCAGAGTCTAATAGGGTATGGGTTAGTGTCAGGGATTCAGTATTTCAAATGAAAAATTTGAAAATGAATCCAATGTGTATGTAAATATGTGCTACACAAAAATCTTCCCACTCTCATCCAGAACAATGCCTTGACAAACCTTTGCCCTAAGTAAGACACAATTAGAGGAGAAGAGTTAGAAAATCTGTGAATACATATCTGGAATTGAATATGCTCAGGAGTTCACAACCTTGGAAGTGGTAGAGGTGTTTGCAAAAGTAAAGGACACCGTAAACACTCCACAAACATGGAGGTCTACTGGCCTAGAGACTTTTTGAGAAACTGCCTGTGAGGTTGGGCACTTGAAACATATGTTGTTGTCAGGAGCTTTAGCTTCCTTTCTAGTGAGACCATCAAAGCTGGGTCTGCATCAATGAGACCTGGAGGATATGGTTTCTTCTTTTCCAATGAACATGAGGCAGCAGTGCTGAATTCTCTCTTTGTAGGTAAACTGTGGCCACTGGGGGCTAAATGTCTCCCCATGTTTTCTGTGAAACCATATGGTCATCCTCCATTTTCGTGGTGTTTCTTGCTATTGCACTGGGAGTTTTGTATTTGCTTCATGATATGCAAGGTTTTCAACTGGGACACAGTGCGGGAGGGAGTTCTGTAACGTGTGGAGGGTCAGGGTCTGCAGGAGAATACAAGAACAAGACTTTTATCCCACATAGCTTGCCTCCTTCACCATAGCAACCTGATTCTGAACAATGTACTGAAACCTCTCCATATAACAAGATGTCTTTACATGTAAGGGTCTGCTGGCTTCACCATGTCAGTCACAAGCCATTTGGAAGCCAATGGCAGATCCACATGGCCACCCCACAGATGTTTTATCACACACCTGCCCACCATTGCTCTAGGCCCACTACTCAGCAGGATGCAACTTTCTGGCATCTCTGTTTAACATCATTTTAATGAAAACCAGTCAATCAAGGCACTGTCTGGTATAGTCATTGTTGGCAAAAGTATAAACAGCAGCCATAATCCAGAGAAAAATTCCCAACATGGCGCCTACGGACTTCTTCTTCCTACCTTCTTCTTTTCTACAGTGACGCAAAAAGTTCCCGCCCGTGTGAACTCTCCCACCTCCTCCAATTTCAAATCTCGCTGGCGGAGAACCTTAGCCCCAATGAGAATTAATTCCTGGGCTCCGGAGCTGATATCTGAAAGAACTTGCCAATAGATGGGTTGCCTGCCATTTATCTAAGCCCTTCCATCTCCCCCTTAGTTCTATATAAGCACACAGCTTTTTGCAATAAAATTGGAATTCTGGTGAAGTGTCTTTGCGTGGGGAGTTCTTTCATTCTGGTGCCCCGTGAGAGGATACGGGTGAGCTCTTTCCAACAAAAGCCCTGTACCCCGCTCCGCCGAGACACTCTGCCCTAGTCCGCTCTTTTCAGACGCCGGTTTTCTGCACTCACCACTGATCTGATGTAGGTAATCCTCCCCTGACCCCGGCTCGCCAACTCCCTTCGGGCTGCCACTGGTTTTGTGACCCTGATCATCCTGCACAGTCCAGACGCCCGGTAGGAGAGAGGGAATTCCTCTCACTAAGACCTTTACTAGTCGCAGTGGGCCCTCTAGTGTTCCGTTTCCCTTTGGGGCATGAGGCTTCTGAGTTTACACCAGAGGCTCTGTGGTTTTTCCTGCTCCACTGCCGCTGCTGCTGCCGGCTAGAGTTGCTGTTTCCTGTGGGGCTGCTGTGTCTGGCTGAAGCTGCCTCTATGCTCAGGGAAAACTGAAATCCCAGCCTGGAACTGCATTCTGCTGGAACCGGAGTTCTGTTTTCATTACTGACTTCTTCTGCTGCGGTTGAAACCTTTCCTGACGTTAGGTTGCCCTTGGTTCCAATCCCTTTTGGTCTCACAGATCGCACTTCACTGGTGACGACCAGGTAGTGCCCTCTGTATTTCCTGGTGATGGCTGGTCATTTTGGGGATGCCCACCTGACCCCTGTTTGCCCTGAGATTCCTGGAAGCTGTTCAAGCCTGGGTTTTCTCTTTGTCTCTCTCGCTTACTCTTATTCTCTCTCTCTCTCTCTCTCTCTCTCTCTCTCTCTCTCTCTCTCTCTCTCTCTCTATCTCTCTCTCTCTCTCTCTCCCTGTGACTATGGGCACCTCTTCGTCCATACCTGAAGCCTCACCTCTCAAATGTTTAATAAATAATCTGGCTACACTCTCCCTCACACCAGACATCAACCCAAACTTCTAATCAAATGCTGTACCCAAGATTGGCCTACATATCCACTGGATAATGGCAATCATTGGCCACCAGAAGGCTCCTTAGATCCAAACCTCCTCTGGGACCCTTTTAACTACTGCCAGCATCTGAAAAAGTGGAGGGAGATTCCCTGCATTGAAGGTTTTAGCCTTCACACACAGCACCCTGCTCTCTGCTCCTTTTGCCCTCCCTCTCAGGTTCTCTTTGCTTGCAAACCCCTCTCTTCCACTACTTCTATTCCTGACTTCACAGATTCTTCCTCATTCGACCTAGCAGATAAACCCCCACCTTATCCCCCAGTCCCATCTACCCCTTCTCTCCCACTATACTTTCCTCTTCCTCTGCCTGATTCCATGGATCCTCAGCCTTCCGTATCATCCCCCTCCCCTCCGCCATCTTCTGCCTGCTCCACCTCCTTCTCCTCCACAAAGACACTCCCTTCCTCTCCCTCTCCTTCCTGTCCGCCGCCTGCCTCTTTCAGTCCTCCTGTTACCAGGTCTAAGGGACTCCTTCCCACCCCCAAGACAATCGCACCCCTTCGTGAGGTAGCTGGTCCCGAGGGTGTCATCAGAGTCCAGGTGCCCTTCTCAATGTCGGACATTACTCAGCTAGAGGGGAAGTAAGGCTCTTTCACCACTGACCCCACCACTTACATTCGGGAGTTTCAATGGGTCCTGCAAGCATATAGCCTCACTCATCATGACATCTACATCCTCTTGGCCAATACACTTGTCCCTGAGGAAAGGAAATGGGTCTGGAAGCTAGCCCAAGCCCATGCTGATGAAAATCAAAGGACCAATCCTAACCACCTCACAGGCCCTCATGCTGTCCCAGAGCAGGATCCCCTATGGGATTACAACACCCCTGAAGGCTTACAGTTTCGTGACCTTTTTACATCCTGCCTCTTGGCGGGCCTGAAAAAGGCCACCCCCAAGGCTGTTAACTTTCAAAACGTGCAGGAGGTCATTCAAAGGAAGGAGGAAACACCTTCAGAATTCCTGGATAGACTAACAAAGGCCCTTCAACAGTACACAATCCTCGACTCAGAAACCCCTGATGGCCGTCATGTCTTAATGACATATGTTCTGGCCCAAAGCTACCCTGACATTAAAACCAAGCTTAAAAAGCTTGAACAGGGCCCTGCTACTCCTCAGACGGAAATCCTCGCTGTTGCTTTCAAGGTTTTTCATGGTAGAGAGGATGAAAGTGAACGCCGTAGGCAGAGGGCTGAAAATGCCAAATTCCAAATGTTGGCCCAGGTCATTCAGAGAAGGCCCATCAACACGCTGTCCAAATAAGACACACCCAGGAGCTTGCTTCAAGTGTGGTAAGGAGGGACATTGGGCCAGGGATTGTTCTACGCCGAGGACACCCTCCAACCCTTGCCCAAAATGCCATCAAAGGGGACACTGGGGGGCAGACTGCCCAACAACCTGGAAGGGAGGTTGGTCAGGTGCCCAGCAACCCCAGCCTCTCCTTGGCTTGGCAGAGGAGGATTGATAGAGCCCTGGGCCTCCTCTCCCGACTATTACCATCAAAAAGCAAGAGCCTAGGGTCACCTTCCTGGTGGATGGAAGCTTCATTTTCTTCCTCTTGGATACTGGTGAATCATACCACACCCTCAAAAACTCCTATTGTCGGGGTAGGAGGTAAACAGATTTTCCCTCAAAAAGCTTCCCCCCTTATCATGTTATATGCAGGGATCCCTTTTGTCCTTCACACACTCCTTTCTTGTTATGAGCCATTGCCCCATTTCCCTTCTGGGAAGGGACATACTCTCACTATTAAAAGTCACCATTTACATATCAACCCACACCTCTCCTACCTCTCATTTCCTCATGATGTTCCTAGGGGCAGATAAACCTCCTTAATGCACTCTCCCACGACTATCTAAACCAGTTAACCCTGAGGTTTGGGACACAACTACAACCTTTATGGCTAAATGCAGTCCTATTCATATTGTCTTATGGGACCCTTCAAGATATATTAGTCAACCACAATATCCACTCAAAACCACAGCCCTCCTCAGATTCGAACCCATCATCCAGGATTTATTATGAAAGGGGTATCTCAGGCCTACACACTCTCCTTTCAACACGCCCATTCTGGCAGTTAAGAAACCTAACGGGTCCTACAGGCTGGTTCAAGACCTTCGCCTTGTCAACTCCTCTGTGGTCCCCATCCACCCACTAGAGCCCAACCCTTACACCTGCCTCTCTCAAATCCCTGCCACTACTACCCACTTCTCGGTCCTAGATTTAAAAGATGCAATCTTTTCTATTCCCTTGTCATCAGAATCTCACGATATTTTTGCTTTTATGTGGACTTACCCTCACACCCGCCATTCTCGTCTGCTTACCTGGACTGTCCTCCCACAGGGATTCAGGGATAGGCCCCATCTCTTTGGCCAAGTTCTTGCCCAGGACCTCACATCCTTTCACCCGACCTGTCCTGACTCTACTCTCCTTCAATATGTCAATGATCTTCTTCTATGTAGTCCCTCTTGGGAACACTCTCAATTCCACACTGCTCAGCTTCTTAATTTCCTAGCATACAAGGGATATAGGGTGTCTCCCCACAAGGCCCATGTTTCCCAGTTGTCTTTCACCTATCTTGTTTTTTGCCTTACACCCAGGAAAAAGGAAATAACACTGGATAGGATGAAACTCCTCCTTGATCTTCCAGTGCCCCATACGGAAGCCAAAATACTATCATTCCTAGGACTAGCAGGTTATTTTAGGGCCTGGATCCCAAATTATTCTCTTCTAGCCAAACCCCTGTATGACCTAGCAAAGGGACCCCCTAGTGAATCTCTTGCCTCCTCCCCCAACTACTACTTCTGTAGGCTTCAGCAACTCCTCTTAAAGGCACCTGCCTTTCACCTTCCTGATCTTTCAAGACCATTTCATCTATATGCCCATGAAAAAGGAGAGCAAGCACTTGGGGTCTTAGGTCAAAACTATGGGCCTACATTTGCACCTGTGGCATATATGTCCAATAAAGTAGACCCTACCATCCGTGGGTGGGCCCCTTGCTTAAGAGCTCTGGCTGCTGGACAAATTTTACACAAAGAAGCCTCTAAATTGACTTTTGGGGCCCCTTGAACTATCCACTCCCAATATCACTTGAAGGATCTTTTAGCTTATAAGGGCCTTCAAACCCTTCCTCCATCCAGAGTTCTGTCACTCCTCACTTCCTTTCTGGAAAACCCTAATATTACTTTCCTCCCCTGCTCTGCACTGAACCCTGCCTCACTGCTCCCAATGACTCCCACGTCTAACACACCAATTCATAATTGCTTGGAAAACTTAGATGATTTCCTCCCCTGTCATTCTTCCATTTCTGAAGGACAACTCACCAAGCCTGACCTTATCTGGTTCACTAACGGCAGTTTCTTTAGGCAGAATGGCACTCATTACTCTGGATACACTGTAGTTTCAGCCACTGAGATTATAGAGGCCAAAGCTCTGCCTTCAGGAACTACCAACCAGCAGACTGAACTTATAGCAGCCACTCGTGCCTGCCTTCTAGCACAAGGCAAATCCTTCACCCTTTATAATGACTCAAAATATGTCTTCCATATCTTATTATCCCATGCTGCAATATGAAAGGAGCGAGGACTACTTACCACCAAAGGTAATGCAATCACTAATTGGGCTCTTATAGCCAATCTGATAGAGGCTTCCCACTTACCCACGCAGTTGGGAGTTGCCCATTGTAGGTCCCATCAGAAGGACGGCTCCCTCATCACTGAGGGCAATGCCAAAGCTGACCAGGCAGCACGAATGTCTGCCACCAATTCCAATTATGGCCCCCCCTGGGGGACATATAATGGCCACTTTAGACATCTCATCTAAAGCCACTACTTCTTCCAGTAAGAACAAGGATCTTTTCAAGTTCCTTCATACTCTATTCCATTCCAATTCTCAGTCTTTGACCCTCTTTTTACAGAGCTTCTTCTCCCTCACCCCCTCTGACAAAGCCATGCTACAGAATATAGCTTCTAATTGTCAGATCTGTCAGCGGACCAACCCTCATACTCCTTTAAGGCCCAAACCTTTCCCTTCCCACCAAGCCCGGGGACACATTCCCGCTGCTGACTGGCAGGTAGACTTCACCGACATGCCCACAGTACGGCACACTAAATACCTCCTTGTCTTTTTGGACACTTTCTCTGGTTGGGTTGAGGCATTTCCCACTTCCAATAAAAAGGCTTACACTGTAGCTTCAATCTTTCTGACAGACATCATCCCCAGGTTTGGTATGCCCACTTCCCTACAATCTGACAATGGCCCTGAGTTTATTTCTAGGATCACACAAAACGTCTCTCAAGCCCTCTCCTTCAAGTGGCATTTCCACTGTTCATATCACCCCCAGGCTTCAGGGAAAGTGGAAAGGGTAAATCGTACTCTAAAGGAAGTCCTTACCAAATTGACAATGGAATTAAACTTAGGCTGGGTCAAACTCTTTCCCTTGGCTTTGCTTCGAATCAGAGCTCTACCTAAGAAACCATCTTTACTGTCTCACTTTGAGATAAGGTGAGAAAGACCTCTTATACTCCCTGGGTTGGTCATTTCACAAGGACCTCTCACCTGAGATTTGTCTTTGCCTCTCTTGTTTTATCTTCGCTCGGAACTCTGGAAATATCAGGACTGGGTTCTTCCGGACCCAGTCTCCACTCCAAACACTCCTCCCTTAACAGCTGGGAGTCTAATCTATTATAATACCCCAGAGGAGAAAGGGACTCTTGCCCCCAAATGGGAAGGGCCCTATCCTGTCATTCTCTGTACCCCCACCGCCACCAAGCTCTCCTTACCAGACAACCTTCTCACCCCTTGGATTCACATATCTAGGTTGAAACCATATGACCAGGAGGCCCCACCTGCTGACGACAGGACCACCCCAGAGGAACTCAAGAATCACCTCCTGAACCTCCCCTTTACTCCTGCTGTCCACACCCATCTCACCCATTTAAGTTGCGGCTAACACAGTGTTCCCCGCAGAACAATTCCTCTTAAAGAAGGCACAATGAGATTTCTCAACACCCTAGTCTTCTCTAACTGCTTGTTTTTTGTTCTCTGCTTATTTTCTGTGCTCTGTCGGGACTGGTCTTTACCCTCCTCTCCTACCATGTATTTTTTCACTCTTCGGGAATAATACTCAGAACATGGCATGCAGAATGTCCGCGCAGTGGATGCAACTACTTGCTTCATCCACAACTGCACCTCAATTTCCCTAAAATTGTCACCTTCAAGGACCTTCGTCCCTGGTAGCTGGAACTGGCCTTTCATTTGCTTCCTTTTTGATCAAACAAAAGACTATTGTCATTGGTGGCTTGAGATATATAATGGGTGCCCCTATAGGTAATGCAGGTTCCATGGTGAATGTGGTAGCTCTTCTTACCACTCACTTGGTTACCCTGAAGGGTGGACTTCTAGTTACATAAAGTGGCATAAAGGCTCTTCATCCGATAACAATGGATGGTATACTTTAGATATACCTGACCCCAAGGCGAAACGTTGGGACTATGTTGAGTTTGCTGCCTATGCTCGGACAACCTCAGCCAGACCCACAATGTGGATGATTGTTGGCCGCACCCTGAGTACACCACCTAAGGCAACCATCTAGGTAGTCGAACACAATAAGGAGTCAGAATCAAAACTTCGAGATCTTATCCATAGCTCATCCAAAGAGGATTCAGAGCCTTCACCCCCACAGGTCCCCCTCCCACATGGCTCAATTTGCTACACCAAACTCTTTGATTATTAAACTCCACCCCTCTTTCTGTGCCTACTTCTCAGTTCTTTCTCTGTGCTTCACTTAGTCGTCCACTTCTAGCAGCGGTCCCATTAGAGGCAGGAAATATTTCAGCAAAAAATTACAATTTCTCTAAGAAAGGACAACTCCTACATGTGACACGTATCCCACTATGGGAAAGTTATTTCACCAGTACTTTATTTCCTTTCATCTGTTTCCACCTGACAATAATGAATCCTTTAACTATTTGTTCCTTGAGCTATAGCACCCCATCAAGCCCTGCGTTTATGAAACCTGGACATTTTCTCTGGTGTAATGGATCTTTAAGTACCTCAACGACCAATGTCTCTGGCACCTGTTTCTTGGTTACTGTAGTTCCTCAGCTGTCTTTGTATACTCCCACCAAATTCCGACAGTTGGCCCTACCTTCCCACACCCGTAGGGCAGTGTTTCTGCCGGTTCTGGTAGGCCTCACATTAACAACCTCAGTGGCGAGTCTTGGACTCTCTGGTGAAGCTATAGGTCATGCTCTATGGGCATCCAATAACCTGCAACAAAAACTGCAGGAAGCACTCGATACCACTGCTGAGTCTCTGGGCTCCTTGCAGTGGTGGTTACTTCATTGGCACAAGTGGCTTTACAGAACCGAAGGGCAATTGATCTTCTTACTGCAGGAAAAAGGGCCTACATGCCTGTTCCTCAGAGAGGAATGTTGCTATTATGTTAATGAATCTGGGCTAATAGAAAAAAATGTTGTTAAATTTTAGGAATTATCGACCCAATTGCTAAAACCTACCTCCTCCAATTCCATAACGGGGTTCTTCCAATCCTCTCTTGCCATGTACTTACTACCTATCTTGGGGCCCCTTATTGGGATGCTCCTTTTTTGTGCTCTCTTGCCCTGCATAATGAAGTTCCTTCAAAGCCAACTGCAAAAAAATTTCTAATCAAACATTCAACCAGCTTTTGCTTAGGCACGCCAGCCTCTGATGACCAATGAACCCCCAACATCTCTAAAAGAACAGTTCACTCAGTGCTGAAGCTCACTACCAGGCACGATGGAATGCAACGGACATCACATGGCAAGACACAACGAGCTTGGAGAACCTCTTAATCTGCCATCCTGGATTAATGAGTCTTTATGTCCTTCTAAGCTTCTTCATGGCCCTTGGCCTCTTCTCTGTCAGTCCCCCAACATGGTACTTCTGCCAAAAATTGACTTTTGCTTTAAATTTTATATCCATTCTGTTTTTATTCGCTCTGATCTTCTTCAGGTGCTCATGATGCCATGTCCAGGCAACACTTCCAGTATTTCCTAGAGTCTCTGTTACAGGACCAGTGGCTGATACCAAAAAACTCCTCCATCCAGGACTGGTTCCATGCCATCGACAACTTGTGGCTTCAGGGAACTTTCATAGACTTCAACCCTACGGAAGTAGCTGTCTATAGCCACTGGGTTTTCATTCTGGCTACCATGATATACCCAGACCTGCCCCCCGAGCATTCTTCCACTTCCCTTTCTAGGCCCCTCAGCACCTTCAAACAGCAGGAAGGAGCTGGATCTGACCAACAGTGCCACACTTCCTAAGAAAACAAAAAGGGAGGAATGTCGGAAAAAGTATAAATGGCAGCCATTCCCCAGAGTAAAAACCCCAACATGGTGCCTAAGGACTTCTTCTTCCTACCTTCTTCTTTTCTGCAGTGACACAAAAATTTCCCACCTGTGTGAACTCTCCCACTGGCACCAATTTTAAATCTCGCTGGCGGGGAACCTTAGCCCCAATTAGAACTAATTCCTGGGCTCCGGAGCTGATATCTGAAAGAACTTGCCAATAAATGTGTTGCCTGCCATTTATCTAAGCCCTACCATCTCCCCCTGAGTTCTATATAAGCACACAGCTAATTGCAATAAAATTGGAATTCTCCCCGCGAAGTGTCTTTGCATGGGGAATTCTTTCACTCCTGATCAGCAACAGGACATCCAAAGGTTCTCCAGTGCCACCTGGTCATGGGAATTTCAGAAATTTGATCATATTTCTTTAGTCATTTTTGAAGGATGAAGTTGGAGGCACTGTGGGTTTTAATTCATACAGGAATCATTATAGGGTGAGGAAGCTCATTTCAATGAAATCTTTGGAGAACTCTCACAGACAAGGCTTCCCAAAGAGTGGCCAAAGGTCACAAGAAGCCAGGATCATTCAGGTCTGCAATATGAGGTCGATGTGTGTTTAGACTCTCAACTATGGCTGACAAGTCTTTCAGAATAAAATCATGTGATATCCTGGCTGAGATTCCCAGTGCTCTGTGGAAAGCCACCATGGCCCTCGATCTCAGTTTCTAAGTGCGATTCTCATGCATGGCCTTCTAAAATCCCAACACATTTCATGGCAATTCTTCTCTGAGGTCAGTTCCAAAACTCAGTCTTTAATTGGAATCACATCAGAATTCAAGCCCAGGTGGACCCAGTCATCTCTTCAAACAGCCACACAAATGACCACAATTAAAACCAAAACACTCACACATGGTCGTCATCTTCTTCCATATAGACAGTCATCATAACTTCTGGCTGGAGTTTTCCATGAGGGGTGCAGCCCAAGACAGTGTAACAAATAAGCTCCATTGCCGCTCATTTGCCTAAAGTCAGAGTGGCCTGGACACTAGACACTCATCATAACTTCTGGCTGGAGTTTTCCATGAGGGGTGCAGCCCAAGACAGTGTAACAAATAAGCTCCATTGCAGCTAATTTGCCTAAAGTCAGAGTGGCCTGGACACCCTCCTGTGAACAAGGAGTGATCAAATAGGCCTGCTGTTAATACTGCTCTGCATCTCCAAATTGGGGCCTACAGCATGTCAGGTATAGATTCTTAATATGATTGGGAGTCATGAAAAAACCCAAAAACCTATGGGCTAGGCTCTGCAGGGCTTCGAAGAAATCATTTGACCCAAAGGATCCCTATTCTCACTTGATGGGGGTCAGGAACATTACAAATGAAGGCAAAAGACTTCATTCACAATAACTGCTCTTTTGGCCATTTTGGTTTAGGATGCACACATGGGATCTTTCTTTGGATCCATCAGGTGCTGAGAATCTAAGCCACAGCCTCACACAGGGCTAAGAGGCTGATTCACACACATCCCTTTCCAAAGCAATTAAGCAAAAAGCCACAGGTGATGCCCATTCATTTCCATTTGAAAACTCTTTTCTTCAGGCTTCACAAAGGGGTGGCCTGAGGCAAAGATCTTCCTGACATTCAGGGCAACAGAACAATTGGTAAGCAAAAGGCCCAAAGCAGGGTTTCTCCACTGAGACTTTCCTGGTCACACTGATATCTGTGTTATCTGAGATGCTTGCAATTCCCTTCAGCTATCCTGTACATGGCCATATCACAGAGCTTGGAGGTGGCACATATTTTGGACACAAAATCATGAGCCAATTCTGGAGGGTGGTGAAAATTCAGGAAGAAATCAGGAACCTTGTAAGATAGCAGGTGTTGCCCATGAATAAGGCAAGACGCAGTACATTCATAAAATGGGGAGGGTGAATGCTGGGAAGCTTTCTACTAGACAGGACACATCAATTGTTGCATTCTTTTTTCTAATGTCTACATCCACGGGTACAGTGAGATACACAGACATAGAAACACTTGCTTTGTCAAACGACTTACTAGCAGCAGTCCACTCCATATCAAACAAACCATCTTTTCTACGTATTATCAGATCATGAGACAAAACCACAAAATCACACCCACACCCACAAAGGCACCTCCTTCCCCCATGAAACTCTGTGACTATCTGGAGTG
The DNA here is from genome assembly GCF_048772815.1 of Callospermophilus lateralis. Classification (NCBI taxonomy): domain Eukaryota; kingdom Metazoa; phylum Chordata; class Mammalia; order Rodentia; family Sciuridae; genus Callospermophilus; species Callospermophilus lateralis. The sequence continues at coordinate 129,301,909 of NC_135313.1, read as the reverse complement.
TCCTCTTATTGTTGGTCCATACTATGTTCCCCCGAAATGGCCTGTCTTTTCTCAGATTTGTTCTCCTTTCCAAACTGTGTGAAGGTGTCAGGAGCCAGTGGTTAACCACTACCTGCTTTCTCAGGAAAGGTCACTATTCAGAGCTCTCCTGGTATTTGGCCATCCTCATATCCATAGGTACCAAGAAAGACTGACACTCTCCTTTGTAAATCCAAACAAGTTAGCCCACTGGGACTGCGACTGGAATGTCTCCGCATGCCTAACTTCCTGGATCCCAAGTTCAGAGAGTTCCATCACCAAGGAAGTGAGGTAGGTTCCTTCTTCTGGAACTGAATGAGGTCACTGCCTTGGCAACAACTTTGTCCTAATAGATGCTTTCAAGGGTCCCATGATATGGAGGCTGCCCCTACTTCCTGTGACAATTTTACAAGTTAGAATTGTATATAAACCATGGGCACCCGGGAACAGCTCTCCATCTAGGACTGGTTTGGTCCATCTTCTCTACATTAAGAAGAGAGAGGCTGATTCATACACATCTCTTCATGCTGACCAGGCTGTTTTCCAGAGAAGATGACTTTTCTCTTTCAGGTCTTTCATAGCTGCCTTCATCTTCTCAAGGGATCATTTCTGCATGGACCTGTGACGTTCTCAAGAGGTGGAAGATCCCCTACATTTCTGTATTGTAAGACCAACTCTGTCCCTGCTCTTCTGTAAAGTTAGATTGAGGGAACAGTGTATGGTTAGGGTTAATAATATGTTCAATTTGGGTTAGGAATCTTTCTGAATGACAAATAAAGGTATTGGGAAACTATGATATTTACAAGAATATATAGGTGAAATATAAGTATAAAAACAGAAATCTAAGGAAGATATGAAGCCCAGAAAGGCATTGGGCCCTTAATTGATATACTTATCTTTGAATTATTTTCTGCATAAATGTCTCAGATAAATCGATATACAATGGCATAGGACCTTGTACCTTGGATGATTGAATTTCGAAAAGAACATCCATTCAAAAATGGGATTGTCGGTAGGATTAGGAAGATAGTCAGTAGGTTTAGAAAGAAGAGTGAGTATAGGATTTAGACCAAAAGTTCTTAAGCAATAGGGTTTCAGGTAGACAGTGAATGTAAATGTCAGCACAAGTGAAGAGTCAGTGACAATCATGAATGGGGGAAAACATGTAGGAAAGCAGATATAAATCGAGACATTACTAAATCAGGCAAAGTATAAAGTGAGGGATAGGATTAGACATTTTCAGGAGGCTTGAGGTTGAATATATAATCTTAGGAAGAAACAAATATGTAGTCACCAATAGGATTGACATTTGAAAGCATTAGGCAACCTGGACAAGGAAGTTTTTAGTAATCCATGCTCACTTCCCATTTAGGCTTTGGTACAATCTTAAGGGTGACCTTTGCTTTTTTTGTCCAGAATATTATTGTGATAAAATGTATATGTAGATCAGGTGACATGAGTATTTCTTCCACCATTTTTTTGAGGAATACTTTGAAGACGTATAAATTAGTATTGAGGGTAGAAAGAGGTGTACACTTTGTGAATGAATATAGAGATAATGCATGAATAGACCATACAGTTAATAAATAATATAACTGGTTCCACTTTAAATAACGGATTGAATTGATAACTGAAAAAATATAAGAGATCATATATTGATATAGAATCATTCATAACAACTAGTTATACGTCTAATTGTAATATTAAAGTTATGGTTTATCATGAAGAGTGTATGAGTTTTGCTTCAAAAGCGATTATGGAAATCAAAAATAATGTGATTGGAAAGAAGTCTCATGAAAAGACCAGTCAAAAAACATGGAGGAATACATGTTTTCTGAAGCAGAAAGTGATTAAAAGTGAAATAAATTCCTATAAATTTGTGAATTGTTGATGAAATATACATCCTACAATGTGCATAAACTGAAGAAATAGTAATGTACCAGTGTTGTATAAAAATGAACTTCAATATACATATCATGTCTCATAGGAATATACTTGCATTGATGGTAAACTGGGTCAGTTACTGTAGAAATATTAGGACTTATATGTACCCTTCAATGAAGTTAGTTTGCAGTACTAGGAAACAAATATGTATTTCAGGTGAATGAATATTTTTGAGAATCATCTTGTGAATAGTTGATTATAAATCCACATACATGAACATGAATAAATTTATGGAGTGTATAATAAGTCACAAAATTTAATTTTTTTAAATATCTGGAGAATATATATATATATATATATATATATATATATATATATATATACACAATACCCACACAAAGAATATAAAAAGTAGCAATATATATGCCAATCGAATTACACTGTGAAATATTTATCATCCACAGATCCCAAAATATTCATTTTACTGAATATGGATTGATGTATTACTTTTTTCAACTAAGAAGCTCACCCATAGTTTGAATTTTTAGTTCCAACAGCGTTTAGGAAGAGTGATCTCTTCTCACACTTTGTATCTGCCAAGTCATGTAACTCACAAGAATGTACGTGTGATACCAGGTAAGATTCTATATGTGCATATAAAAATACATGTGCTTAATAGACTAGAGAGAAAGGGAGACAGGAATTCACATATTTGTTAACTTTAAAAACACATGTAGATCTATTTCAACAAAAAAATTGACTAGATTTATAACTCCTACACTATATAATGCAAAAGGCAAGTCCAAGTATACAACATGCCTCCCCTGAACTGCTTGTATTTCTATTCTGTTTGGGTTTTTTTTCTCCATCATATTAGGAGTAGTATTCAGAATCTAGAATGGTATGTGTTAGTGTCAGGGATTCAGTATTTCAAATGTAATATAGCAAAATGTGTCCAATGTGTATGCAAATATGTGCTAAAACAAAATCTTCCCACTCTCATCCAGAACAATTCCTTGGCATTACCTTTTCCCCAAGTAAGACACAATTAGAGGAGAACAGTTAGAAAATCTGTGAATACATATCTGGAATGGAATATGCTCAGGAGTTCATAATCTTGGAAGTGGTTGAGGAGTTTCCAAAAGTATGGGACAAATATGGAGCTCTGCTGGCCTAAAGACTTTTTGAGAAACTGCCTCTGAGGTTGGGCACTTGAAATATATGTTGTTGTCAGGAGCTTTAGCTTTTTTTCTAGTGAGACCATCAAAGCTTTGTCTGCATCTATGTGACCTGGAGGACATGGTTTCTTCTTTTCCAATGAACATGAGGCAGCAGTGCTAAATTCTCTTTTTGTAGGTAAAATGTGGCCACTGGGGGCTAAATGTCTTCCCATGTGGACTGTGAAGCCTTTGGGTTATCCTCCACTTTTCGTGGTGTTCCTCGCTGCTGCACTGGGACTTTGGCATTTGCTTCATGAAATACAAGGAGTTCAACTGAGACACAGTGCTGGAGGCAATTCTGTGGCATGTGGTGGGTCAGGGTCTGCAGGAGAATGCACCAAACAGGCTTCTATCCCACATTGCTTGCCTCCTTGTCCATAGCAACATGATTCTGAACATTGCCCAGAAACATCTGATATAACAAGATGATTTACATGGAAGGGTCTGCTGGCTGCACCATGTCAGTCACAAGCTATTTGGAAGCCAATGGCAGATCCACATGGGCCCACCACAGATGTTTTATCACACACCTGCCACCACTGCTCTACGCCCACTACTAAGAAGGTGCCAACTTCCTGGCATCTCTGTTCTACACCATTTTCATGAAACCAAGTCAATCAAGGCACTGTCTGGTACACTCATGATCAGCAACAGGAAATCCAAATGTTATCCAGTGCCACCTGGTCACGGGAATTTCAAAAATTTCATGGTATTTATCTAGGTATTTTTCAAGGATGAAATTGGAGGCACTGTGTGATTCAACTCATTCAGGAACCATTAAATGGTGAGGAAGCTCATTTCAATGAAAGCTCTGGAGAACTCTCACAGGAAAGGCCTCCCAGAGAGTGGCCAAAAGGTCACATGAAGCCAGGCCCATTGAGGTGTACAATGTGACGTCCATGGGTGTTGGGACTCTCAACTATGGATGCCACGTCTTTCAGAATAAAATCATGTGATATCCTGGCTGAGAATCCCAGGGCTCTGTGGAAAGCAACCCTGGGCCTAGATCTCACTTTCCAAGGGTGATTCTCATGGGTGGACTCCTAAAATCCCAACAAAATTTATGGCAAAACTTCTCTGAAGTCAGTTCCAGAACTCATTCTCTAAGGGAAATCACACCAGAGTTCAAGCCCAGGAGGACCCAGTCATCTCTTCCAACCGCCACAAAAATGAACACAATTTAAACCAAAACACTCCCAAATGGCCCTCATCTTCTTTCGTATAGACACTAATCATAACCTCTGGCTGGAGTTTTCCATGAGGGGAGGAGTCCATGAGAGTGTCCAAAATAACTCCTTTGACCCTTATTGGCCTAAAGTCAGGGTGGTCTGGACACCCTTCATGTGAACCAGGAGTGATCAAATATGCTAGACGTTAATACTGTTATGCTTCTCCAATTTGAGTAAACCTGACTGTCAGGTACATATTTTTTTTGCGATTTGGAGTCATAAGGCAACACAAGAACCTCTTCAGGTCTTTGAAGAACCCTTTTGACCCAAGGAATCCCTATTCTCACTTGATGGAGTTCAAGAACCTTACAGAGGAAGGCGAGAGACTTCATCCACAGTGACTGCTCTTTAGGCCATTTTGGTTTTGGATGCACACATGGGATCTCTCTTTACATCCATCAGGTGCTGAGAATCTAAGCCACAGCCTCACACAGGGCCAAGAAGCTGATTCAGACACATCCATTTCCAAAGCAATTAAGCAAAGAGCCACAGGTAATGCCCACTCATTTCCATTTCAAAATTGTTTTCTTCAGGCTTCATAAAGGGGTAGCCTGAGGCAAAGACCTTCCTCACATTCAGGGCAACAGAACAATAGGTACGAAAAATGCCAAAAGCAGGGTTTCTCCACTGAGACTTTTCTGTTCCCACTGATATCTGAGTTTTCTGAGATGCTCGCCATTCCTATCAGCTATCCAGTACATTGCCATGTCATAGAACTTGGAGGTGGTACATATCTTGGACACAAAACCATGAGCCTATTCTGGAGAGTGGCAAGAATTCCGGAAGAAAAAAGGAACTTAGGAAGATAGCAGGTGTTGCCCATCGATAAGGCAAGCCCTAGTCCATTCATAAATTGGGCAGGATGAATGCTGCGAAGCTTTCTACAAGACAGGACACATCCATTGATGCATTCTCTTTTCTCATGTGTACAACCACGGACACAGTGAGATACACAGACATAGAAACACTAGCCTTGTCAAACGACTTACTAGAAACATTTCACTCCAAACAAAAAAACACCGCCTTTCCTTCCTATTCTCAGAACATGAGACAAAACCACAAACCCACACCCACAACCACAAAGTAACCTCCTTCACCCAAGAATGTCTGTGACTATCCAGAGTGACCTCTGACTGGTGGGCCATACACAGTTCCCCCAAAATTGCCTGTCCTGTCTCAGATTTGGTCTCCTTGGCCACCTCAATGAAGTGGTCAGGAAACACTGCTGAGCCACTACCTGCTTTCTCAGGAACAGCCGCCATTCAGAGCTTTTCTGGCATTTGGCCATCCTCACATCATTAGACACCAAGAAAGACTGAATTTGTCCTTGGTAAATCCAAACAACTGAGACCACTGGGACTGGGACTGGGACTGGCTCTGGTTGCCTGGCTTCCTGTATCCCAAGTTCAGAGAGTTCCATCACCAAGGAAGTGAGGTGAGGTCACTCCCTTCAGGAACTGAATGAAGTCACTGCCTTAGCAACCACTTTGTCCTAACACTTGCTTCCAATGATCCCATGAGTTGGAGGCTGCCCCTTCTTCCTGTGACACTTTTACAAGTTAGAATGGTATACCAACCATAGGCACCCGGGAACAGCTCTCCACTCAGGCCTGGTTTGGTCCATCTTCTCTACATTAAGAAGAGAGAGGCTGATTCATACAAAACCCTTCATCCTGACGAGGATGTTTCTAATGGAAGATGACTTTTGCTCTCTCAGATCCTTCATAGCTGCCTACATCTTCTCCAGGGATCATTTCTGCATGGACCTTTGAAGTTCTCAGCAGGTGGAAGATCCCCTACATTCCTCTATTTTAAGAACAACTCAGTCCCTGCTGTTCTGTAAAGTTAGATTGAGGGAACAATATATGGTAATGGTTAAAAACCCTTTTGATTTGGTTTAGGAATCATTCTGCTGGATGAATTATGGTATTGGGAAAATGCAAATATTTATAAGAATATAGAGGTGAAATATATGTATGAAATCAGAAATCTAGGTAAGATTTGAAGCCCAGAAGGGCATTGGGCCCTTGTTTGGGATACTTAGGTTTGAATTACGTTCTGCACAAATGTCTCAGATAAATTGATATACAATGACATAAAACCTTGTACCTTGGATGATTGAATGTAGAAGAGAACATCCACTCAAACAGGGATAGTCGGTAAAATCTGGAAGATAGTCAGTAGGTTTCCGGAGAAGAGTCAGTGTAGGATTTCGACCAAATGTTCTTTAGCAATAGGGTTTCGGTCAAAGAGTGAATGTAAATATCTGTACATGTGAATAGTCAGTCACAATGATGAACTGGGAAAAATATGTAGGAAAGCAAATATCAATACTGTAATCAGGGAATCAGGCAAAGTATAAAGTGAGTGATAGGATTAGACATTTTCAACAGGGTTGAGTTTGAATATATAATGTTAGGAAGAAATAAATATGTAGTCACCAATAGGATTGACATTTGAGAGCATTAGGCAACCTGGACATGGATGTTTTCAGTAATCCTTGTTCACTTTCCATTTAGGCTTTTGTGCAATCATAAGGATGAACTTTGCCTTTTGTGTCCAGAATATTACTCTAATAAAATGTTTATATAGCTCAGATAACATGAGTATTTCTTTTACCATTTCTGGGAGCAAAATTTTTGAAGACATATAAATTAGTATTGGGGGTAAAAGAGGTGTACCCTGTGTCTATGAATATAGAGATAATGCATGAATAGACCATGCTGTGAATAAATAATATACCTGTTTCCACTTTAAATAACGGATTGAATTGATATATGAAAATATATAAGAAATCTTATATTGATATACAATCATTCATTCCAACCAGTTATATATCTAATGGTAATTATAGGGTTATGGTTTATCATGAATTCTGTGTGAATTTTGCTTCAAAAGTGATCATGGAAATCGAAAATAATGTGTTTGGAAAATAGTATCATGAAAAGACAAGTCAAGAAACATGGAGGAATACATGTGTTCTGAAGCAGGTTGTGATTGAAAGTGAAACAAATGTGTATAAATTTGCTAACTTGTGGATGAAATATGTTTCCTATGATGTGCATAAACTGAAGAAATAGTGATGTACTAGTGTTGAAAAAAATGAACGTCAAAATACACATCAGGTCCCATAGGGATCTACTTGCATTGCTATTAAACTGGGTCAGTTACTGTAGAAATTTTAGGATTTGTATGCATTATTCACTGATTTTAGTTGTCAGTACTAGGAAACAAATATGTATTTCAGGTGTATGAATATTTCTGAGAATAATCTTTTGAAAATTTCATTATTAATCCACACATGAATATGAATGAATTTGGGGAGTGTATAATAAGACACATATTTCATAATGTGAAAAATCTGGAGAGTGTATATATATATATATATATATATATATATATATATATATATATATATATATATACACACACACACACACAGACATTAAAATAGCAATATATATGCCAATCGAAATTCACCATGAAATATATACTATCCACACATACATAAAAATATATATGAATGAATATGGATTGATGTATAATGTTGTTCAACTAGGGATCTCACCGATAGGTTTAATTTTCAGTTCCAACAGCGTTTAGGAGTAGTGATCTCTTACAATTTGTAACTGCCAAGTCAGCCACCCCACAAGAATGCACGTGTGGTACCAGCTAGTACTCTATATGAGCATTTAAAAATTGATGTGCCGAATAGGTACAGAGAAAGGGAGACAGGAATTCACATCTTTGTTAACTTTAAAAACACATGGAGAGCAATTTCAACAAAAAATTGAATAGATTTATAACTCCTACTGTATATAATGCAAAAGGCAAGTCCAACTCTACACCATGACTCCTCTGAACTGCTAGTATTTCTATTCTGTTTGGGTTATTTTTATCAATCTTATTAGGATTAGTAGTCAGAGTCTTGTAGGGTCGGGGTTAGTGTCAGTAATTCAGTATTTAGATTGGAAAATTGGAAAATGAATTCAATGTGTATGTAAATATGTGCTACACAAAAATCTTATCACTCTTATCCAGGACATTGCCTTGACATTACTTTCGTCCCAAGAAAGACCCAATTAAAATAGAAGAGTTAGAAAATCTGTGAATACATATATGGAATGGAAAATGCTCAGGAGTTCACAACCTTGGAGTTGGTAGAGGAGTTTCCAAAAGTAAGGAAAGGGTAAACACTCCACAAACATGGAGCTCTGCTGGCCTATATAGTTCTTGAGAAACTGCCTCTGAGTTTGGGCACTTGAAACATATGTTCTTGTCAGGAGCTTTAGCTTCTTTGTAGTGAGACCATCAAAGCTAGGTATGCATCTATGTGACCTGGAGAAAATGGTTTCTTATTTTCCAATGAACATGAGGCAGCAGTGCTGAATTCTCTCATTGTAGGTAAACTGCGGGCTAAGTGTCTCCCCATATGGACTGTGAAGCCATTTGGTCATCCTCCAGTATTCCTGGTGTTTCTTGTTGCTGCTCTGGGAGTTTGGTATTTGCTTCACGAATTACAAGGAGATCAACAGGGACACAGAGATGGAGGGAGTTCTGTCACATTTGGTGATTCATGGTCTGCAGGAGAATGCACCAACCAGGCTTCTATCCCACATAGCTTGCCCCCTTGACCGTAGCAAACTGATTCTGAACATTGCCCTGAAAACTCTCCATATAACAAGATGCCTTTACATAGAATTGTCTGCTGGCTTCACCATGTCAGTCACAAGCCATTGGGAAGCCAATGGCAGATCAACATTGCCCCACCACAGATGTTTTGTCACACACCTGCACACCACTGCTCTAGGCCCACTATTCATTAGGCTCCAACATACTGGCATCTCTGTTCTACACCATTTTCATGAAACCCAGTCAATCAAGGCACTGTCTGGTACACTCCTGATCAGCAATAGGTCATCCAATGGTTCTCCAGTGCCACTTGGTCATGAAAACTTCAAAAATATCATGGTATTTATCTAGCCATTTTTCATGAATGAAGTTGAAGGCACTGTGGGTTTCAATTCATTCAGGAACCATGAAATGGTGAGGAAGTTCATTTCAATGAAAGCTCTGGAGAACTCTCACAGGAAAAGCTTCCCAAAGAGTGACCAAATGGTCACATGAAGCCAGGCTAATTGAGGTCTACAATGTGAGGTCCATGTGTGTTTTGACACAAAAAAGAGTTCAAGCCCAAGTGGACAAACTCATCTCTTCCAACTGCAACACAATTGACCACATTTGAAAGAAAACACTCCCACATGGCCCTCATCTTCTTCCATATAGACACTCATCATAACTTCTGGTTCGAGGTTTCCATGAGGGGTCACCCCAAGACAGTGTCCAAAATAATCTCCCTTGACCTTCATTTACCTAAAGTCAGGGAGGCCTGGATACCCTTCCTTTGAACCAGGAGTGATCAAATAGGCCTGCCCTTAATACTGCTCTGCTCTCCAACTTGAGGCTTACTGACTGTCCTGTATAGACTCTGTGTGTGAATTGGAGTCATGAGAAAACCCAAGCACCATGGTCTAGCCTCTGCAGAGCTTTGAAAAACTCGTTTGATTCAAAGGATTCCAATTCTCACTTGATGGAGGTCAGGAACCAAAGAGCGGAAGGCAAGAGTCTTCATGCACAATTACTGATCTTTTTGCCATTTTGGTTTTAGATGCACACATGAGATCTTCCTTTAGATCCATCAAGTGCTGAGAATCTAAGCCAGAGCCTCACACAGGGCCAAGAGGCTGATTCAGACTCATCCCTTTCCAAAGCAATTAAGCAAAGAGCCATAGGTGATGCCCATTCATTTCCATTTGAAAACTATTTTTTTCAGGCTTCAAAAAGGGGTGGCATGAGGCAACAACCTTCCTGACATTCAGGGCAATAGAACAATAGGTAAGCAAAAGGCCCAAAGCAGGGTTTCTCCACTGAGACTTTCTTGGTCACACTGATATCTGAGTTTTCTGAGATGTTCGCCATTCCCTTCAGCTACCCAGTACATGGTCATGTCACAGTGTTTGGATTTGGTACATATCATGGACAGAAATCCATGAGCCTATTGTGGAGATTGGCCAGAATTCAGAAAGAAAACAGGATCTTAGGAAGATAGCAGGTGTTGCCCATTCTTAAGGCAAGTCACAGTCCATTCATAAATTGGGCAGGATGAATTATGGGAAGCTTTCTACAAGACAGGACACATCCATTGATGCATTTTCTACAACCACGGACAAAGTGGTCTACAACCACGGACAAAGTTGGATACACAGACATAGAAACATTCGCTTTGTCAAAAGACTTACTAGAAACAGTTCACTCCAAACCAAACAAACCGCCTTTCCTACCTATTCTCATTACATAAGACAAAACCACAAACTCACACCCACACCCAAAAAGGCATCTCCTTAACTCAAATAGGTCTGTGACTATCACGAGTGTCTTCTGATTGGTGGGCCATACTATGTTCCCGCAAAATGGCCTGTCCTGTCTCAAATCGGGTCTCCATGGCCAACTCTGTGAAGTTGTATAGAGCCATGAGTGAGCCACTACCTGCTTTCTCAGGAAAGGCACCTCTTCTGAGATCTCTTGGTATTTGGCCATCCTCACATCAGTAGGTTCCAAGAAAGACTGACACTATACTTTGTATAAAAACAAACAAGGAGGCCACTGGGACTGGGACTGGGATTGGCTCTGCGTACCTAGCTTCCTGGATCCCAAGTTCAGAGAGTTCCATCACCAAGGAAGTGATGTAGGTCACTTCCTTCAGGAACTGAATGAAGTCACTGCCTTGGCAACCACATTGTCTTAACAGTTGCTTTCAAGTGTCCCATGAGATGGAGACTGCCCCTACTTCCTTGACACTTTCCCAAGTTAAAAAGGTATATCAACCATAGGCACCCGGGTACACCTCTCCACACAGACCAGGTTTCGTCCATCTTCTCTACATTAAGAAGTGAGAGGATGATTCAGACACATCCCTTCATCCTGACCAGGTTGTTTGCCATGGAAGATAAATTTTGCTCTCTCAGGTCCTTCATTGCTGCCTACATCTTCTTCAGTGATTTTTTTCTGCATGGACCTTTGAGGTTCTTAGCAGGTGGAAGATCCCCTACATTCCTGTATTGTAAGAGCAACTCTGTCCCTGCTCTTCTGTAAAGTTAGATTGAGGTAACAGTGTATGGTTAATGTTAATAATAGGTTCGATTTGGGTTAGGGATCATTCTGCAAGATGAATAATGGTATTAGGAACCTGTAATATTTATAAGAATATAGACATGAAATATAAGTATGAAAACAGAAATCTAGGTAAGATTTGAAGCCCAGAAGAGCATTGGGGCCTTGATTGGGATACTTAGCGTTGAATCAATTTCTGCACAGATGTCTCAGTTAAATCCATATACAATGGCATAAGACTTTGTACCTTGGATGATTGAATGTGGAAGAGAACATCCAGTCCAAAAGGGATAGTCATTTGGATTAGGAAGATAGTCGGTAGGTTTAGAAAGAAGCGAGAGGATAGGATTTGGACCAAAAGTTCTTTACCAATAGGGTTTTGGTTAGAGAGTGAATGTAAATGTCAGCTCATGTGAAGAGTCATTCACAATGTTGAACTGGGGAAATTTTGTAGGAAAGCAGATATCAATAGAGACATTAGGAAATCAGGCAAAGTATAAAGTGAGTGATAGGATTAGACATTTTCAACAGGGTTGAGTTTGAATATATAATCTTAGGAAGAAACAAATATGTAGTCACCAATACGATTGACAGTTGCAAATATTTGGCAACCTTAAAATGGATGTTTTTAGTAATCCATGCTCACTTTTTATTTAGGCTTTGATACAATCTTAAGTGTGACCTTTGCTTTTTGTGTCCAGAATATTAATGTGATAAAACGTATATGTAGATCAGGTGACATGAGTATTTCTTCCACCATTTCTGGGAGCAATATTTTGAAGATATATAAATTTGTATTGAGGGTACAAATAGGTGTATACTGTGTCTATGAATATAGAGATAATGGATGAATAGTCCATACTGTGAATAAATAATATAACTGGTTCCAATTTTAAATATGGTTTGACAAAATTAGAGGAGAAGAGTTAGACAATCTTTGAATACATATCTGGAATGAAAAATGCTCAGGAGTTCACAACCTGGGAGGTGGTAGAAAAGTTTCCAAAAGTAAGGAACAGGGTTAAAAACTCCACCAACAATAAGCTCTGCGAGCCTAAATACTTCTGTAGAAACTCTATGTGAAGTTGGGCATTTGAAATATATGTTTTCATGAGCTTTAGCTTCCTTTATACTGAGACCATCAAAGTTGGGTCTGCATCTATGTGACCAGAAGGACATAGTTTCTTATTTTCCAATGAACATAATGCAGCAGTGCTGAATTTTCTCTTTGTAGGTAAACTGTTGTCACTGTGTTCTAAGTGTCTGCCCATGTGGACTGTGTAGCCATTTGGTCATTCTCCACTTTTCGTGGTATTTCTTGCTGCTGCACTGGGAGTTTTGTATTTGCTTCACGAAATACAATGAGTTCAACTGGGACACAGTGCTGGAGGGTGTTCTGTCACGAGTGGTGCGTCAGGGTCTGCAGGAGAATGTACCAACCAGGCTTCTATCCAACATTGCTTGCCCCCTTGACCATAGCAAACTGATTCTGAACATTGCCCTGAAACCTCTACATATAAAATGATGCCTCTACATATAAGGGTCTGCTGCCTGCACCATGTCAGTCACAAGCCATTTGGAAGCCAATGAAAGATCCACATATCTTTACCACAGATGTTTTATTGCACACCTGCACACTACTGCTCTTGGCCCACTACTCAGCAGGCTCCAACTTACAGGCATCTCTGTTCTACATCATTTTCATGAAACCTAGTCAATCAAGGCACTGTTTGGTACACTGCTGATAAGCAACAGGACATCCAAAGGTTCTCCAGTGCCAGCTGGTCATGGGAATCTCAAAAATGTCATGGTATTTATCTAGTCATTTTTCAAGGATGAAGTTGGAGGCACTGTGGGTTCCAATTATTCAGGAACCATTAAGTGGTGAGTAAGCTTATTTCAATGAAAGGTCTGGAGAACTCGCACTAGCAATGCTTCCCAAAGAGTGGCAAAAAGGTCACATGAACCCAGGCCCATTGTGGTCTACAATGTGAGGTCCATTTGTGTTTTAACTCTCAACTATGGCTGCCAAGACTTTCAGAAAAAAATCTTGTGATATCCTGCCTGAGATAACAGTGCTCTGTGGAAAGTCACCCTGGGCCTAGACCTCAGGCTTTAAGGGAGACTGTCATGAGTGGCCTTCTATAATCCCAACACAATTCATGGCAATACTTCTCTGAGGTTTGTTCCAGAACTCAGTTTCTAAGGGAAATCACACTAGATTTCAAACCCAGGTGGACCTAGTCATTCCTTCCAACCGCCAAACAAATGACCACAATTAAACCAAAACACTTTCACATGGCCCTCATCTTCTTCCATATAGACACTCATTATAACCTCTGGCTGGAGGTGTCCATGAGAGGCACAGTCAAAGACAGTGTCAAAACTAAGCTCGTTGCCACTCATTTGTCTAAAGTGGGGCTGACCTGGACACCCTTTCTGTGAACCAGGAGTGATCAAATAGGCCTGCCCTTAATACTGCTCCACTTCTCCAATTTGAGGCCAACTGACTGTCAGGTATTGATTCTTTATGTGAATTGGAGTCATGAGAAAACCCAAGCACCTACGGGCAAGCCTCTGCAGGGCTTGAAGAACTCAGCTGACACAAAGGATCCCTCTTCTCACTTGATGGAGGTCAGAAACCAAACAGAGGATGGGAAGAGACTTCATCCAAAATGACTGATTTTTTGCCATTTTGGTTTTGGATGCACACATGGGATCTTTATTTAGATCCATCAGGTGCTTAGAATATATTCCACAGCCTCACACAGGCCAAGAGGGTGATTCAGACACATCCCTCTCCAAAGCATTTAAGCAAAGAGCCACAGGTGATGCCCATTCATATCCATTTGAAAACTGTTTTCTTCCGGCTTCACAAGCAGGTAGCCTGTGGCAAAGACCTTCCTGACATTCAGGGCAATAGAATGATATTTAAGCAAAAGGCCCAAAGCAGGGATTCTCCACTGAGACTTTCCTGTTCACAACAATATCAGTATATTCTGAGATGCTCTTTTTCTCTTCAGCTATTTAATACAAGGGGTTGTCACAGAACTTGGCGGTGGTACATATTTTGGACAAGAAACCATGAGCCTATTCTGGAGAGTGGCCAGTATTCAGGAAGAAAACAGGAACATAGGAAAATAGTAGGTGTTGCCCATTCATAAGGCAACCGGCAGTCCATTCATAAATTGGGCAGGATGAATGCTTGGAAGCTTTCTACTCGACAGGACACATCAATAGATGCATTCTCTTTTCTAATGTCTACAATCACGGACACAGTGGGATACACACACATAGAATCACTCACCTTGTCAAACAACTGTCTAGAAACAGTCCACTCTAAACCAAAAAAACCACCTTTCCTACCTATTATCAGAACATGAGAAAAAACCACAAACTCACACCCACATTCACAAAGGCACCTCCTTTTCCCAAGTAGGTCTATGACTATCCCGAGTGTCCTCTGACTGGTGGGCCATACTATGTTCCCCCGAAATGGCATGTCCTGTGTCAGATCTGGTCACCTTGGACAACTTTGTGAAGTTGTCAAGAGCCAGTGGTGAGCCACTACCTGCTCTCTAAGGAAACGCCCCTCTTATGAGCGCTCCTGGTATTTGGCCATCCTCACATCAGTAAATCTCAAGAAAAACTGAGTCTGTCCTTGGTAAATCAAAATAAGTTCTACCACTGGGAATGGGACTGGGACTGGCTCTGGGTGCCTGGCTTCCTGGATTCCAAGTTCAGAGAGTTCCATCACCAAGGAAGTGAGGTGAGGTCACATCCTTCAGGAACTGGATGAGGTCACTGATTTGGCAACCACTTTGTCCTAACAGTTGCTTCAAAGGTTCTGATGAGATGGAGGCTGCCCCTACTTCCTGTGAAACTTTCACAAGTTAGAATGGTATATCAACCATTGGCACACAGGAGCAGCTCTCAAAACAAGCCTGGTTTGGTCCATCTTCTCTACATTAAGAAGAGAGAGGCTGATACAGACACATCCCTTCATCCTGACCAGGTGTTTGCCATGGAAGATGACTTTTGCTCTCTCAGGTCCTTCATAGCAGCCTACATATTCTCCAGGGATCATTTCTGCATGGACCTTTGAGGTTCTCAGCAGGTGGAAGATCTTCTATATTCCTGTATTTTAAGACCAACTCTGTTCCCGCTCTTCTGTAAAATTAGATTGAGGGAACAGTGTATGGTTATGTTTAATTACAGGTTCGATTTGGGTTAGAAAGAAAACTACACAGTTGAGCAAATAGGGTTCTACATTTAGCAATAATATGAGGATTATTAATGGACCGGCCAGGACGGATAAAAGCATAGTTAACCAGGAGGATGGTGTGAACCAAGACTCAAACCATCCTTTTTGGGCCACTTTCTCTCGTTGATGCTCTTCAAGGCGTTTTCTTAATTTTCTCATAGATTCTTTTACAACTCCAGGATTGTCGTCATAGAAACAACATTCTTCCCTCAGTGCAAGCACAAAGGCCCCCTTCTCTCATGAAGAGGAGTTCCAACACTCGCCTGTTCTGTAAAACAACTTCAGAGAGAGAGAGGTTACAGATTCCTGTAAAGCTGTGATGGATGTTTTTAATATCTTATGTTTTGGTCTATTTCTGCTTCTAATTGTGTCATTTGTTTTGTCCCATGGGCGTGGGCAGTTGTTCCTGTGCCCACCCCTGAAGCAACTATTGTTAATAATAGGATGGCTAAAGTGAGGGATACAGGTTCCAGGTGGAACCGGGTTGTATGCCCCCCTATTTGAACTTTAAATGAACCTGCATCATGATAGAGCACTCTGGAAAACATCTGCATCATTACATAATTAATCACATCTGTTGACCATTTTATGAAAACATAAACAATGTTAAAGTGTATAGAATTATACTGTTGTAGGGACGGACAAGGCAAGGCTCCTAAGATAGCACCAAAGACAGAAAAACAGTCTTATTTGGTTGCATCCGGATTTACAGGGCATTGCCTCTGTTGTAATCAATTAATCCCCTGAACCCCAAGTTTCGGTAGTTTTAGAATTTGTACCCAACATGTAAGGGAAGGGGCTCAGAAGTCCACAGTCTGCAGAAGTTTACAAAAAGCAGTTTTTGTATCTGTTTTTTTCTTTCCTCAGTTCTTGGCAAGTTAACTGTTCAAGGACACCTAGGAAGGAAACAGCTTTTTGTCTCTTTTTTCTCCCTGCCAGCTGTCACCACGGAGCCCAGTTAGTAAATTTTTAATCTTAGAAATGTAGCCATCTCTGTGAAGTCCCAGCTCAAGGCCAGAGGCCTTGTTCACATATTTTGTGAAAAACTAGTAAGGGGGTGTCTAGCTTAGGAGTGGTGATTCTTCCAGCCAGTGGCCAAGTAGAACAGGACAACACGAAAAGAGGAAGTTTATCTACACTGAACTCATTCAGAGGGACTTTTTTGCTGAAAGACCTAAAATAAGCCTTGGTGAAGACTTCTGGAGAAGGTCATTTAAGACTTTTCTCTGGGCCTGGTACAGAGGGGGAAGACGGGGTAGTCGAGGCTGAGAGCAGCTCAGTGGATCTGAGAATGAGGAAGGAGAGATGTAAAAGAATAATGGGAAAAGCGTTTGGGATTTTCCTAGCAACAAAAACTTGAGCAGTAGAATGGGTAGAGCAGAGGGGAAGACGGGAGTGAGTATCCCACAAAGCCGGTGAGAGACTTTAAATTTTTAGTAACCTGTTTTCAGTGATGACAAAGCAACTTTAAAGGCCATTTTCATTAAATCTTGGATAGTGGTCTGAGGGCTCTTCTCACCTGGTTTGATCTTTGGATTAGCTTGTTAGATTACCTGGTGGGACCCAGTGTGGGCACTGTCAAGAGAAGAGAAGAGTGAGTGGGTCGAGGGGTGCCTCAGTACCTGCTACCTCAGCAAGGAGGCAATGGTCTGAGATCTGGCAGAGGTTTGGGTTTCTGTTCTAGTAATTGGAGGGGAGAAATCAGGTTGCTGAGGTGGGAATGACAGCAGAGAGTCTAGAGCAGAAGGCTGAGGGTGAGGAACTATTGGAAAAGCATTGTACAGGATGTGAGAGAAGGAGGGAAAAGGACTCCACATAGGGAAATTTCCTTCCACCCTTTTGAGCACTTGATGAAGTTAAAAAGGTCACACAAAATTTGAGGATCTAGAGACCCCTCTGTGGGCCATAGTTTTTGGTTGTCTAATTGGTAATATGGCCAATGCTGTGTACTGAATTTGATGAGGAGTTTGGTTCCACCAGGCAGCCCCTGTATGCTCACATCCCCATGACTTACAGAAGAAGTTGGCTTTTCCCACACACAGCCCTGGCTGTTTGTGGCTTTGATAGTCGGCCGGGCAAACATAGTAATCTAGGCTAGCCAACCTGAATCTGGCTCGCGTGTCCCTGCATCCATAATGTTTGTTTCCATTATCTATGGTAGGGAAGGGATTTAATTGAATATTATTGGGATCCTTTTCATCAAGCATATCCCAATAGGAACTACCTATAGCCAGCTGAAAACTGTCTGGGTGGAGAGATGGCCACCAGGTCCGTAAGGGAGATGTATGCAAGATTGACCATACTTCTTGTCTAGTAGGATTTGTGATCAGCCATCGCTGCTGAACGGGCTGATGAATGTTAGGACTACTGGTGGCCAAGGGGAGAGTCTATAGACTTATCCACATGGCGAATACCTAATTTGAAATGGTTACCAGTCTTTTCAAGTTTCCAACCAGAATCTGGACACGGCGCAGGCTTGAGATGAGAGGCATGGATCCAGGAAGTGATTCCGTCTTCTTCTACCACTGAAGGAGTTTGAAGTAGCACCTGGTATGTTCCTTTCCAGTGGGGTTCCAGGGATGACACTTGATGTCGTCTTATGTAGATGAAGTCTCTTACTTGATATTGATGTGGAGTCCCCTCGTCCCCAGGTTGGTAGGCAGTGGCCAGCTGTTTCCACAGGTATCGCTGAGTTCTTCCAAGAGCTTTAAGTCTGTCAAGCAAGGGGGTGTGGAAGGGATCTTTAGGCCTTAGAGTTGGGGTTAGATCCCTTACTGGAGGAGCAGCACCATAAAGAATTTCATAGGGAGTGAGTTTACACAAAGAAACAGAGGGAGTATTTATCGCATGAAACAGTGCATCAGGCAGGAGAATAGTCCAATCATTTATGCCGGTCTCTAAGCTTAAATTTGTTAAGGTCTCTTTAATGGTTCTATTTATTTTTCTACCTGTCCTGAGCTCTGGGGTGTATAAGCACAATCTAACTTCCAATTAATCCTCAGGGTCCTGGTTAACCCCTGACTTACCTGGGCCATGAACACTGGTCCATTATCATTCCCTATTACCTTAGGCAGACCGTATCTTGGAAAAATATCTTTCAGGATCTTCTTGAAAACTATTTGCACCATTGTTTGTTTGTTTTTTGTTTTTGTTTTTGTTTTATTTTGTGTGTGTGTGTGGGGGGGGAAGGCTTCAATCCATCCTGAAAATATATCTACAAAGACTAGGATATTTTTAAGTTCATACCTTGCTGCCTTAATTTCAGAAAGTCCACTTCCCAGAATTGTCCTTGTCTGGTTCCTCATAGGTGCTTTCCTGCAGGAAGCTTGGAAGGGTAAGCATTAACCAATTGACAGACCCAACAGGCTTTTGTTACCCGTTCAGATATTTCCTTTCGCTGTGAGTCGATTAGTGGAAAACTCTGTTCTTGATCCTTCAGGAATGCCTGTAGTTTCTTTGAACCAAGGTGAGTGAGTTGATGTACATTTGTAACGTAGTGTAGGGCTTTCTGACATTGAAGGCTGGGCTCAGTGAAGTTGAGGCGTTCAGTGTCAGTGTACTTTGATGTTATCAAAACTTCCTGGTGCTCAGGGGTCCATTGGAAATGGGGATCTCCCTTTAACAGCGGGTATGAAGGAGCAACTAAGGACCCAAACACAGGTATCCATAACCTGCAAAATCCATCAGTCCCATGAAACTCTCTGAGTTGTCTCCTGTTAGATGGGGGTGGTATCTGCAAAACGGTTTGTTTTCTGGGCTCAGTTAGCCATCGTTTACTGCCCCTAAGGGAATAGCCCAGGAAGATGACTTCATGCTAGCAAATTTGGGCCTTTTTGGCAGAAGCTCTATACCTGAGTTTAGCAAGGTCGGATAATAGTGCTTGGGACCCAGACTCACAGTTTTTCTTGGTGTTGGCTGCCAGTAGCTTGTCATCCACGTATTGAAGCAGTGTGACTTTGAGTTGCATAGTTCTGAAGTTGTTGAGATCTCTGCAGAGGGCTTCATCCAAGAGAGTGGGGGAGTTTTTGAAGCCCTGTGGGTGTCTAGTCCAAGTTAGTTGACCAGACGTTCTGATTTCGGGTCTACCCACTCAAAAGCAAACAGCAAATGACTATCTTTATTCAGAGGCTAGCAAAAGAAAGCATCTTTTATGTCCAGGACAGTATACCATTTCCTCTCAGGGTTCAGAGTGCTAAGCAGATTGTCCGGATTAGGTACCATGTGTTGAATGTCCTGCACTCTGTTGTTGATCTCTCTTAGGTCTTTAACGGGGCAATAGTCCCCAGTTCCTGCCTTTTTTTTTTTCTGGTAGCAGGGAAGTGTTCATGGCCGATTGACAGGGCCTTAGGATCCTAAGGCCAGATATTTCTGAATATGGGGCCTTATCCATTTTTAGCTTTTTTTGCTTAGAGAATATTGTTTGACATTGATTGGTGAGTCTGAGGTTTTTAACTCCACTGTTATTGAAGGTTTTTTTCACGGCCAGGCCTAAACCAGCAGTTTTTGTCCAGGTATCTGGGTAATCTGTTATCCATTTCTGGGGTAGCTTGCCTGTTTGATCAGCTTGCGGGGTGTGAAGAGTTGATGTTCATCTTCTACTAACATAGTTAAAGCTGTGACTATAAGAGTTTTTACTGAAGGTTTTAGAAATTTCATTTTGGGGACTTCAGGGTTAAAAGTTATTTTGGCCCAGAGCATGGTGAGGAGATCTCTGCCCATTAATGGGTACAGGCATTCTGGGATTACAAGGAAGGAGTGATGGATGTTTCCTTTCCCCAGGTCAAACGTACTCTTAGTTGTCTAAGCCCGATATTTACTGCCATTAGCCCTTTGAACTACAGAACTTTTATTTGATAGAGGGCCCAATGGGGCCTTAAGGTCTGAGTATACTGCTTCTGTATTCACTTCAAAGTTTACTGGGGTCCCCTATACTTCAAAAGTTACCCTGAGTTAGGGGAAAAGATCTGAGCCCCGACTTTCTTAGTCATCCTCCAGAGTCAGAATGTCTGGCTGGCGTGGCGAAGTAGAAAGATCCTTCTGGGGGCCATCCGACTCCAAAGGTGGATCATTCTGAGACACAGAATCTGCCAGGTCTGGCGTTTTACTGAAAAAGAAAGATTTTGAGCCCTTAAGCAGACTTTGGTCCAATGATCAAGGATCAGGGACAGAGGCATTGAAGTGCTCTGTCCCATTAAGGAAGATACACAGACAGTGAAAGCAAGGATACACGACACAGACAAGACAAGAAAATAAAGACAGGGAATGGACATCCAATACTGAAACCAGGACTGAGTAGCTGGCAAACTCGATGGGCTGCAATACCGAATCTGAAACAAAATGTCACTGAGTCGAGGAGACTATTGTTCCTCGAGTTCCCGAGTCCATTCCCCAGGGACATGGCTTGTGGCTCTATGACATATCTGTCAGCTACCGTCGTAGAGAGCTCACGCTCATCACCGATAGCAATTTTGCCAAGCCCTAACCTGAAAACTGAAACCAGAAAGAGTGGCCTTATTTAACCCAGAGGAGCTTATTGGGGGTCTTTCGTCTGTGGCTGCTGGATCTCGCTGGGGCCACCAGATGTAAAGATCGGGCGAGCGTTGGAGGAGGAGACCACCAAGAGACTGTCTCATGCAACAGCAAAGGGCTAATTGCAGGTCTGGTCTATTCAGAGCTCACTTGAATAGAGCAGAGAGCCCTGAAAACAGCTTAAGAAGTGCTTATATACTTTCCTTGGAGAAGGCAGGGAGGGAAGTTTATTGATGGGTCAGGGTGAGTGGGCAGTTTGCGTGCAAATGGGTGACGGAGTACATTCTGCAGTTTGGCAGTTGGGGACAACACATTCTGGGACCAAGAATAGCAAACAGTTCTCAAGATTTCAACAGTGTTTTCTTAATCATACAGAAAAACAGCAAGTGACAAGTACCTATTTTATTAACCTTTCAATATAAGTATGAAACCAGAAATCTAGGTAAGATCTGAAGCCCAGAAGTTCATTGGGCCCTTGATTGGTATACTTATCATTGAATTACGTTCTGCACAAATGTCCCAGAAATATCGATATACAATGGCATAGGACCTTTAACCTTCTCTGAGGTCAGTTCCAGAACACAGTCTCTAAGTGGAATCAAACCAGAGTTCAAGCCAAGATGGACCCAGTTATCTCTTCCAAAAGCCACACAAATGACCACAATTAAAACCAAAACACCTCACATGGCACTAATCTTCTTCCATATAGACACTCATCATAACCTCTGGCTGGAGGTTTCCATGAGTGGTGCAGCCCAAGACAGTGTCCAAAATGACCTCACTTGCCCCTCATTTGCCTAAAGTTAGGGTGGCCTGGACATCCTTCCTGTGAGCCAGGAGTGATCAAATAGGCCTGTTGTTAATACTTCTCTGCTTCTCCAACTTGAGGTCTATTGACTATGGGGTTTAGATTCTTTAAGTGAATTTGAGTCATGAAAAAACCAAGCACCTATGCCCTAGCCTCTGCAGGGCTTTGAAGAACTCATTTGACCCAAAGGATCCCTATTCTCACTTGATGGAGTTAAGGAACCCTACAGTGGAAGGCGAGAGACTTCATCCACAATGACTGCTCTTTTGGCCATTTTGGTTCTGGATGCACACATGGGATCTTTCTTTAGATCCATCAGGTGGTGAGGATCTAAGCCATCGCCTTACACAGGGCCAAGAGGCTGATTCAGACACATCCCTTTCCAAAGCAATTAAGCAAAGAGCCACAGGTGATACCCTTTTATTTCCGTTTGAAAACTGATTTCTTCAGGCTTCCCAAAGTGTGGGGCAGAGGCAAAGACATTCCTGACGTTCGGGGCAACAGAACAATAGGTAAGCAAAGGCCCAAGGCAAGGTTTCTCCACTGAGACTTTCTTGGTCACACTTATATCTGAGTTTTCTGAAATGCTCCCATTCCCTTCAGCTATCCAGTAAATGGACATGTCACAGAGCTTGGAGGTGGTACATATCTTCGACAAAAATCCATGAGCCTATTCTGGAGAGTGGCCAGAATTCAGGAAGAAAACAGGAACTAAGTAAGATAGTAGGTGTTGCCCATTCACGATTCAAGCGCAGTCCATTCTTAAATTGGGCAAGATGAATTCTGGGAAGCTTTCTTCTAGACAGGACATACCCATTGATGCATTCTCTTTTCTAATGTCTACAACGACGGACACAGTGGGATAAACAGACTTAGAAACACTCGCATTGTCAAACGACTTACTTGAAACAGTCCACTCCAAACCATACAAACCGACTTTCCTACCTATTCTCAGAACATGAGACAAAACCACAAACCCACACCCACACCCACAAAGGCACCTCCTTCCCCCAAGTACATGTGTGACTATCTGAAATGTCCTCTTACTGGTGGGCCATACTATGTTGCCCCAAAATGGCCTGTCGTGTGTCAGATCTGGTCTCCTTGGCCAATTCTGTGAAGTTGGCAGGAGCCAGCAATTAGACACTACATGTTTTTACAGGAAAGGCCCCTCTTCAGAGCTTTTATGACATTTGTCCATCCTCACATCAGTAGATACCAAGAATGACTCTGTCCTTGGTAAATACAAACAAGTGAGACCACTGGGACTGGGAATGGGATTGGCAATGGGTGCCTGGATTCCTGGATCCCAAGAACAGAGAGTTCCATCACCAAGGAAGTGAGTTGAGTTTACTTTCTTCAGGAATTGAATGACGTCACTGCCTTGGCATCCACTTTGTCCTAACAGATGCTTCCAAGGGTCGCAATGAGAAGGAGGCTACCCCTACTTCCTGTGACACTTTCAGAAGTTAGTATGGTATATCAACCATAGGCACCCGGGATCAGCTCTCCACACAAGCCTGGTTTGGTCCAATTTCTCTACATTAAGAAGAGAGCGGCTGATTAAGACACAACCCTTCATCCTGACCAGGTTGTTTGCCATGGAATATGACTTTTGCTCTCTCAGGTCCTTCATAGCTGCCTACACCTTCTCCAGGTATCATTTCTGCATGGACCTTTGAGGTTCTCAGCAGGTGGAAATTCCCCTACATTCCAGTATTGTAAGACCAACTCTTTCCCTGCTCTACTGTAAAGTCATATTGAGGGAACAGTGTATGGATAGGTTTAAAAACATGTTCAATTTGGGTTAGAAATCATTCTGCAGGATGATTAGTGGTACTGGGAACCTGCGATATTTATAAGAATATAGAGGTATAATATAAGTATGAAAACAGAAATCTAGATAAGATTTGAAGGTCAGAAGGGCATTGGGCCCTTGATTGAGATACTTAGCTTTGAATTACATTCTGCACACTTGTCTCAGATAAATCTATATAGAATGGCATAGGACCTTGTACCTTGGATGATTGATTGTAGAAGAGAACATCCACTGAAACAGGGATAGTCCGTAGGATTAGGAAGAGAGTCGGTATGTTTAGGAAGAAGAGTGAGTATATAATTTGGACCAAAAGTTGTTTAGAAATAGGGTCTTGGTTAGAGAGTGAAGGTAAATATCAGCACATGTGAAGAGGTAGTCACAATGATGAACTGAGTAAAATATGTAGGAAAGCAGATATCAATAGGGACATTATGAAATCAGGCAAATATAAAGTGAGTGATAGAATTAGACATTTTCAACAGTGTTGAAATTGAATGTATAATCTTAGGAAAAAACAAATATGTAGTCACCAATAGGAATGACATTTGAAAACATGAGGTAACCCTGACATAGATATTTTTTGTAATCCATGTTCACTTTCCATTTATGCTTTGGTACAATCATAAGTTTGATCTTTGCATTTTGTGTTCAGAATATTACTGTGATAAAAAGTATATGTACATCAGGTAACATGAGTATTTCTTCCACTATTTCTGGGAGCGATATTTCAAGACTTATAAATTAGTATTCGGGTACAAAGAAGTGTACCCTGTGTCTATGTATATAGAGATAATGCATGAATAGACCAACCTGTGAATAAATTATATAACTGGTTCCACTTTAAATAATGGATTGAATTGATATCTGAAAATATATGAGAAATCATATATTTTCATAAAATCATTCATTCCAACCATTTATATATCTAATGGTAATATTAGGGTTATGGTTTAGCATGAAGTGTGTGAGAGTTTTGCTTTAAAATTAATTATGGAAATCGAAAATAATGTGTTTAGAAAGAAATCTCATGAAAAGACCAGACAAGAAACATGGAGGAATACATGTGATCTGAAGTTGGAAGTGATTGAAAGTGAAACAAATGCCTATAATTTTGCAAAATTGTGGATGAAATATATATCCTGTGATGTGCATAAACTGAAGAAATAGTAATATACCAGTGTTGAATAAAAATGAACGTCAAAATACACATCATGTCCCATAAGAATCTACTTGCATTAATGTTAAACAGGGTCAGTTACTGTAGAAATATTAGGATTTGTATTCACCATTCACTGAAATTAGTTGTGAGTACTAGGAAAGAAATATGTATTTCAGGTTCATAAATATTTCTTAGAATAATCTTGGAAAAAGTTGTTTATAAAGCCACATACAAGAATATGGATGAATTTAGGGAGTGTACATTAAGACCCATATGTTTAATATTTTGAAAAATCTGGAGAGTGTATATATATATATACACACACACACACACACACACACACACACACACACAGACATTAAAGTGTAGCTATATATATGCCATTCGTAATTCTGCATAAAATATATATCGTCCACAGATACAAAAATATTCAGTTTACTGAACATGGAAAATCCCAAAGAGTGGCCAAAGTCACAAGAAGCCAGGCCCATTGAGGTCTACAATGTGAGGTCCATGTGTGGTTTGACTCTCATCTATGGCTGCCAATTCTTTCAGAATAAAATCATGTGATATCCTGGCTGAGATTCCCAGTGCTCTGTAGAAAGACAACCTGGGCCAAGATCTCATTTTCCAAGGGCGACTCTCAAGCATGGCCTCCTAAAATTCCAACACAATCCCTAAAACTACTTCTCTGATGTCAGTTCCAGAACTCAATCTCTAAGGGGAATCAAACCAGAGTTGAAGCCCTGGTGGACCCAGTCATCTCTTCCAACCACCACACAAATGACCACAATTAAAACCAAAACACTCCCACATGACCCTCATCTTCTTCCATAAAGACACTCATCATAACTTCTGGCTGGAGGATTCCATGAGAGGCGCAGCACAAGACAGTGTCCAAAATAATCTCCCTTTCCCCTCATTTGCCTAAAGTCACGGTGGCCTGTACACCCTTCCCGTGAACCAGGAGTGATCAAATAGGCCTGCCGTTAATACTGCTCCAATTCTCCAATTTGAGGCCTACTGACTGTGGGGTTTAGATTCTTTATTTGAATTGGATTCATAAGAAAACCCAAGAACCTATGGGCTAGCATCTGCAGGGCTTTGAAGAACTTATTTGACCCAATGGATCACTATTCTCACTTGATGGAAGTCTGGAACCTTACCGAGGAATGCGAGAGACTTCATCCACAATGACTGATTTTTGGCCATTTTGATTTTGGATGCACACATGGGATCTTTCTTTAGATCCATCAGGAGCTGAGAATCTAAGCCACAGGCTCACACAGGGTCAAGAGGCTTATTCAGACACATCCCTTTCCAAAGCAATTAAGCAAAGAGCCACAGGTGATGTCCTTTTTATTTCCGTTTGAAAACTGATTTCTTCAGGCTTCCCAAGGTGTGGGGCAGAGGCAAAGACATTCCTGACGTTCAGGGCAAAAGAAAAATAGGTAAGCAAAAGGCCAAAAGCAGGGTTTCTCAACTGAGACATTCCTGGTCACACTGATATCTGAGTTTTCTGAGATGCTCACAATTCCGTTCAGCTATCCAGTATATGGCGTTGTCACAGAGCTTGGAAGTGGTATATATCTTTTACACAAAACCATGAGCCTATTCAGGAGAGTGGACAGAATTCAGGAAGAAAACAGCAACTTAGGAAGATAGCAGATGTTGCCCATCAATCAGGCAAGCCACCATCCATTAATAAAATGTGCAGGATGAATGCTGGGAAGCTTTCTACTAGACAGGACATATCCATTTATGCATTCTCTTTTCTAATGTCTACAACCAAGGACAAAGTGAGATACACAGACATAGAAACACTCGCCTTTTCAAAAGAATTACTAGAAACTTTCCACTCCAAACTAAACAAACTGACTTTCCTACCTATTTTCAGAACATGAGACAAAACCACAAACTCACATCCACACCCACAAAGGCACCTCCTTCCCCAATTAGGTCTGGGACTATCCGAAGTGTCCTCTGACTGGTGGGCCATACTATGTTCCCCCGAAATGGCCTGTCCTGTCTCAGATCTGGTCTCCTTGTCCAACACTGTGAAGTTGTCAGGACCCAGCGGTGAACCACTACCTGCTTTTTCAGGAAAGCCCCCCTCTTCAGAGTTTTCCAGGCATTTTGCCATCCTCACATCAGTAGTTAGCAAGAAAGAATTACTCTCTCATTGTTAAATCCAAACAAGTAAAACTACTGGGACTGGGACTGGGACTGGCTCTGGGTGCCTGTCTTCCTGGATTCAAAGTTCAGAGGGTTCCATCACTAAGGAAGTGAGGTGAGGTCACTTCCTTCAGGAACTGAATGAGGTCACTGCCTTGCCAACCACTTTATCCTAACAGCTGCTTCCAAGGGTCTAATGAGATGGAGGCTGCCCCTACTTCCTCTGACACTTTCACAAGATAGAAAGGTATATCAACCATAATCACCCGGGAACAGCTCTCCACACATGCCTGGTTTGGTCCATCTTCTCTACATTAAGCAGAGAGAGGCTGATTCAGACACAACCTTTCATCCTTACCAGGTTGTTTGCCATTGGAGATTGCTTTTGCTTTCTCACGACCTTCATAGCTGCCTACATCTTCTCCAGAGATAATTTCTGCATGGATCTTTGAGGTTCTGAGCAGGTGGAAGATCCCCTACCTTACTCTATTTTAAGACCAACTCTGTCCCTGCTCTTCTGTGAAGTTAGATTGAGGGAACAGTGTATGGTTAGGGTTAATAACATGTTCGATTTGGATTAGGAATCATTCTGCTGGATCAATTATGGTATTGGGAACCTGCGATATTTATAAGAATATAGAGGTGAAATATATGTATGAAAACAGAAACCTAAGTAAGATTTGAAGCCCAGAAGGGCATTGGCCCCTTGATTGGAATACTTATCTTTGAATTATATTCTGCACCAATGTCTCAGATAAATCGATATACAATGGCATAGGACCTTGTACCTTGGATGATTGAATGTTGAAGATAACATCAAATCAAACAGGGAGACTCGGTAGAAATACGAAGATAGTCTATAGGTTTAGAAAGAAGAGTGAGTATAGGATTTGGAACAAAAGTTATTTAGCAATAGGGTTTTGGTTAGATAGTGAATGTAACTGTCAGCTCATGTGAAGTGTCAGTCATAATGATGAAAGGGGAAAATATGTAGGAAAGCAGACATCAATAGAGACATTACGAAATCAGGCAAAGTATAAATTGAGATATTGGATTAGATATTTTCAACAGGGTTGAGTTTGAATATATTGTCTTAGGAAGAAACCAATATGTTGTCAAAAATAGGAATGAATTTTTAGAGCATTCGGCAACATGGACATGGATGTTTTTAGTAATCCATGTTCACTTTCCATTTAGGGTTTGGTACAATCAGAAGTATGACCTTTGCACTTTGTGTCCAGAATATTACTGTGATAAAATGTATATGTTGATCAGGTGACATGAGTATTTCGTCCAACATTTCTGGGAGCAATATTTTGAAAACATATAAATTACATTGGGTTTACAAAGAGGTGTACCCTGTGTTTATGAATATAGACATAATGTATGAATAGACCATACTCTGAATAAATAATATTACTGGTTCCACTTTAAATGATGGATTTAATTGATATCTGAAAATATATAAGAAATCTTATATTGATATACAATCATTCATTCCAACCATTCATACATCTAATGGTAATATTAGGGTTATGGTTTATCATGAACAGTGTGTGAGTTTTGCTTCAATGTGATTATGGAAATAGAAAATAATGTGTTGGAAAGGAGTCTCATGAAAAGACCAGTCAAGAAACATGGAGGAATACATGTGTTCTGAAGCAGGAAGTGATTGAAAGTGAAACAAATGCCTATAATTTTGCGAACTTGTGGATGAAATATATATCCAATGATGTGCATAAACTGAAGAAATAGTAACGTACCAGTATTGTGAAAAAATGAACGTCAAAATACATATCATGACCCATAGGAATCTACTTGCATTGATGTTAAACTGGGTCGATTACTGTAGAAAGATTAGGATTTGAATGCACCATTCACTGAAGTTAGTTTTCAATACTAGGAAACAAATATGTATTTCAGGTGGATGATTATTTAAGAGAATAAACTTGTGAAAAGTTGATTATAAAACCACATACATGTATATCAATGAATTTAGGGAGTGTATAATAAGACACATATATTTTATTTTAAAAAATCTGGACACATACACACACACACATACACACACAGACATTAAAAAGTAGCAATATATATGCCAATCAAAATTCATCGTGAAATATATATCATCCACAGATGCAAAAATATTTATTTTACTGAACATGGTTTTATGTATAATGTTGTTCTACTAGGAAGCTCACCCATAGTTTGAATTTTCAGTTCCAACAGCGTTTAATCAGAAAAATCACAAAACTATAGGTGTGATAACATGTAGGATTCTATATGTGCATATAGAAATACATGTGCTGAATAGGCTACAGAGAAAGGGAGACAGGAATTCACATATTTGTTAAGTATAAAAACACATGGAGAACTATTTCAATAAAAAATTGATTAGATTTATTACACCATTCCTTTATCATGCAAAAGGCAAATCCAACTAAACACCATGTATCCTCTGAACTGCTTGTATTTCTATTCTGTTCAGGTTATTTTTCTCCATCATATTAGGATTAGTATTCAGAGTCTAGTAGGGTATGGGTTAGTGTCAGGGATTCAGTATTTCGAATGGAAAATTAGATAATGAATCCAATGTGTATGCAAATATGTGGTACACAAAAATCTTCCCACTCTCATCCAGAACAATGCCTTGACATTACCTTCACTCTAAGTAAGACACAATTAGAGGAGAAGAGTTAGAAAATCAGTGAATACTTATCTGGAATGGAAAATTCTCAGGAGTTCACCACCTTGTAGGTGGTAATGGGGTTTCCAAAAGTAAGGGACAGGGTTGATAGATCCAACCTTATCTTTAATTAAATTTGAGAGCCATCTTGCCACAAAGGCATGAAAAGATAATTTTGGCTTCACTATAAATTACTGTAAAATTTGAACCTGCTTGGAATGGCTGCCTGGGCCTTGAACTCACCCATGCCTGGCTCTGTGACCAGATAGCAGCCTTCTCTGAAACTTTAGTGACACCTCATAAATATTGCACTTCTCTGGCCAGACAACGACCCTCTCTGAGGCTCTAATGGTCCTCATAATTTCTGATGTTGGGGCCAGAAAAAAAAAATGTAAACTATCATTAGTGTGATGCTTGTCAAAGTTCTGGTATCTGTAAAATCCCTTGTGTGTAACTTCCTGGAATATAAAGCTGGGCTCTAAGAAAGGTGGGGTTGCTGTCTTGTTCCCGCCATTTTGGAAGGGAGACAGCCCGGCCAGTTGAAATAATTAGCTTGCATTAATTTGATTTTAATTGGAGTGTGTGGTCTTGTGTCCTGGTCTAATATTTTGCCGTTTCCCAGCGAGATGACCCTGCCCAAGCATATCACAAGACCAGACTGCTGGAAATTCTGAAGCTGGCCTTCCCTCCAGGGCTCCAGGCTGGAGAGCCAAGTTCCAAGACCTTGGAGTGAGCCTTTGGTCCGGGGAGCACTACAGTGAATCACCAAACTAAAACTGTTAGGAAGCACCTGGTTGAGGACGTCTCCATATGTAAGTGGTGCCTTTATAACATGTAATATTCGGTTAAGGGAGATCTATTCTGATGACAGAGAGGTGGCCTCGGGAGGCTCACATATCCTCCTGTCCAGGACAGTAAGGAGAATCGTTCTTTCCTCTGTTCTGTTCTGTAGGGAATTGCTCTGGAAAGATAGAGAGGTGCCGACGGGCACACACGCACTTGTACCCCTGAGCTTTATCAATACATTGCATTGCTCCTCAGATTTTCTGTTTCGGTGCAGGGTTTCTGTTTTGTGTGTGTGTGTGTGTGTGTGTGTGTGTGTGTGTGTGTGTGTGTGTTGTTCTGTGTTCTATATGGTACTTTTTTGTTTGTTTGTTCGTTTTTGTGCATTTTGTTGTGTGATTTCTGTGGTAAAAACTTAAGGATATTGGATGTGGAAATGGGTAATAAAGCAAGTAAGCCTGACACCCATTTGGACTGTGCTTAAAGGAACTGTGATGAACATTACCAACCTTGGTTAAGCAGGATGAGAGAAGCCCCTAGCTGGCTGACTGGAGCACACCGACTGCAGAGGGCAATGCCTGCTGGGGATCTAAGAACTGAGTATCTCCCAGGTTAACAAGTGAAACTACTTTAAAACCCCTTGTCCCTGTAGATCAGGAGAGTCACAAACTTTGGGAAGAGTCCCCTGTGTTTCTCCTTTGTTAGCAAAGCAATAAAACCCCATTTTTCTTTTTCTCCAAACACTGTCCTCATTATTAAATTGGCATTAATTGGCTTCAAGGTCAGGAACCGAACTTTAAGTTACAAATTTTGATATACCACCTCCCCCTCCGCCCTGGACCTTTTTGAGACCTGACTACTGAAATGTTAGGAGATGGATCCTGCTTGGGGTGGAACTGAACCAGAGAAGCTAAACCTGTAAGTAAAAGGAGGGACTGAGGGACTCGCAGCCGCTGAAAAAGCCCTGTTGCTTCAGGGAATTCCCTCCTTCCTTACCTGAACTGTAAGGATTATGCCACCTCTGTCTTATTAAAAAAGAGAAAAAGAAAAAGGGGACACTATATGCAGTAAAGCCACCATGTAGACACTTGATTTTACATTTCAGGTTGCCCCTCTGTGAAAACATCTGGTTCCCTTGTGGGGACATCTATATTGCCACTGGTGTAGGAGATTTTTCTCTTATCTGCTCTGTTTTAAAGGCGTCTGTCTGTCAGCCATAATCTGGAGCTCCTTTCTGTCTGTCTTGTGTCTTTGTTTCTGGCCCTTTAAGATATGTGCAATAATGTGTTGATATTATAAATTGTTTCTTGGGAATGATCTTAGCTGAATGTGTGTCTAAATTATGATGTTCTATTGTAACAATCTGGTATCTGAATGGGTTTTTGAAGCATTGCACAATCTTGCAGTTAAAAGTCGGGATTAGGTAATTGTTTAGTTTATGATTTCAGATAATTCATTCCAGAGGACTTTAATACTTAGGATGGAAAACTAAAGAACTCTACTTCCAAGTTGGCAAGTAACTTCCCAATCATTCAGGCTTTTTTTTCACCAATTTTGAATTGGGTAGCCTGAGAAAATATCACTGTGTGTATCAGTGCATTAATTTGGACAAGGATAGTAAATCATAATATGGTTTCTGTTGATAAAAAAAGATGTAAAGATATAAAATTTTGTGAGTTGTATCTTAAACATGTATCATAATTTTCAACATCCTAACCTGAAAATTATGGTTAAAATGACTTAGGCCTGAGGTGTCTGCTCAGAATAGCAGTTTTTTCCTGCTCCTTCCAGACCTCAGACAGGACTTAGATTGAAATGCAAATGAAAGAAGCCTGCAAGCTCAGTATCAGACTGCTCTGGGGGCTAAGGAAGAAAAAATGTAAATGATATGGTATTTCAAATTACTGGCCAGTCATTTTTTCTAGGACTCTTACTTTTTTTCCTTAGTTTCTGTTTTTTTTTTTTTTTTTTTTTTTTTTTTTTTTTTTTTTTTTTTTTTAGCTCATGATTTTGATCCTGCAGACCTAGGTTAATGTTTTTCTGATCAGATCTATCTTTGACCAACTGTTGAGTTTTTAAAACATTGCAATGGAGTTTTCACCTGCGAAAAGCTACAAGGCCTTTACTATTATTATGTGTGCACACTTTTGTTATGTGTTGTATGTCTATATATACATATGTCCGTATATCATACATGTGATACACAAATTAACATATAAAAGGAGCGCTCATAAAAACAAATTTTAAAAAGTGGATCCAAAGATCTTCAATTCACATCATTTAAATGGTTAAATTGAAATTTGAAAAACAGATAAAAATAAATGTCTTAAATTTAAGCTTAAGAGTTTTCTAGGTGTTCAAAAATCTAATAAAATATTAATGTTTATAAAATGTCTAATATGACTTGGTTCTAGGACGTTTCCTTCAACAAAAAAATGGTTTACACTGTTCAATACATTTGTCTAATATTTTGATAAATTAGTAAAGTAAATATGATATGGGATTACTCATTCATGAGTACTTTTGTTAGATATATGATTGATTAACTAAGGTCTGTATAAGTTTGTACTAAAGTATGTATAAGATTGTAAAAATCAGTCATGTGTTAAAGAGACAAAAATTTTCTTAAAACATAAGTTTACCAATAACATTGTGTTTATTAAGTTTTATTTTTTCTAGATCAAGCAACCATAAAAATTAAACAAATGATTAAATAAGAACTGTTGTTTTAGAGCACTGTACTGCCATTTCTTTAAAAGCTTACCTGGGATAATGTAGAAACATCCATGTAATTGTGATGCTATTAATGTGCTTATATCTTCCAGGTATACAAGTCTGTAAGGTAGAAACTTAAAAGAGCATTATATCAAGCTGCTATTCTGAAGTTGTATGGTAAAAATATATATTGGGCATTCATTTACCTGTTATCAATAAGACATGTAAAGTTTTATGTTACTTTTTACATTGGGAACAATTTAAATATATTTTTAATTTAATAAGAGCCTAATCTATGTAAAGGTTAAGAACATTCAGCCTTTCTTTAATTCATGTTTTAAATGTGATATCATATCATGTTAGCTAATGTTCATGTGACCTCAAACAAATTATGAAAACTTTGTAAAATTATATTTAAAAAAACAAATTTCCGCTTTAGAACTAAAACCCTTGAGATTTATAAAGAGCCCTGCCTTACCTGAGATAAGGCTCTGTGTCCCAACTTATAACATGTTAGAATAACTACAAAAGCAGTAGGTCAGATTTTATTTCATTTAAAGTTATGTTCAAAAGCTGTTTTTTTTCTGTCAAGATTACTAGGATCTCAAACAGGGGATATAATGTATAACTCAGCCAAAAAATTCAGGGTAGGTATTACACGAACTAAATATTTTTACTTTTGTTAATTTTATTTTGAAATTTTCTTATAAGTGATCTAAAGATTCCCTGTTATTGTTTTACAAATGTGTGCTTTAAGAACACAACATGGGTTTATTCAAGATAATAAGTCATCACCTACAATACAGACAGAATAATACAGATCCCAATTTATTAAAAAAAATAAATAATTATAAAGTTATAGACATTAAAGTCCAGAACTCTTAATGTAAGGCTGTTAAAATTTATTTGTTGAATGTTTAAGATTAGGATTTAAAATTAAATTTAAATGAAAGGGCCAAGAAAACCAATATTTGGCTTTTGCCCTCTGAGTCAGTCTAAATTCAGGGAACAGGGTACTTCTCTAAAGAGCTTTGCAACTCTGAGCCACATAACCTCCTGATCAGGGAGATAAAAGAGACCACTGGAGAACAGAAAGCCAATCAGTGCATTTGTTACGAAGAGGAGAGTCATCAGAGAAGGGAGACATCCCTGATGCTTCCGAGGGAAGCCACATGGTCAAGCAAGACCTGAACCCACCTAGCGCAAATGACACTAGCAGAACTGAGAAGCTGCTCTCAAGATTCCCTAGAAATGACTCCCATAAAAGCTCAGCTGACTGTTAACAATAGATAGAAACAAAAGTCAGTTTGACTGCTTCATCTTAAACACTTAGCAAAGACAGTAAATACCAAAATACAGCCATTCCTGTGCATTTTAAATAATAATAATAATAATATTTTAAGGTATACACTTTATGTTAGCCTCCCAAAATAAGTAAGACTGGAGGTTACAAAGAAGGATTCTCAGACAAGAATGCCTGATAACCATAAAAAGAGACTATCAAGAGGAGCTTCCAGAGGCAGAAGTTTTTAGTTTAAGGCCTACAGATATTCCTAACCTACACAAGTAGGCTTGGTGTTTGCTAGTACGATTATCCAGCCCTGAGTAACAGAATTAAAAGTTTCTCTATTAGACACAGAGATAATACTAGTAAATGGATTTTGCAAGATCAGTGACAATAAATTATTAAACTGTAACTTATGGGGAAGGACAACTGTAACACTAAAAGTTAAATATTAAGTTGACAGTCCTGATAACTGGGGATATTAAAGACTGGTGAGGGAACTTCTATACAGTGACATGTTCCAGCTGCTGCAACATTTATTCAGTACTCATGGTTTTTGTTTCTCTCAAAGAAGAATCCATCCTCAGATGCCTTTACAACCTGTTCTTTCCCAACCAGACTTCAAAACAAACTGACTTCTAAAAGGCAACTCATGTCCTTTAACTGAATGCCAAAAGGCAACTCATGTCCCTCATGCCATGCCCCCTCACATCACCCTCTCTCAGCTCAGAAGAAGCCAAAATGTGTGATGCCTCTCTTCTTACAACAATGAAGCCAAAAATAAATAGACTATCAATATAAGTAAATAATTAAGTCAGGTACAATCAGGAATTCAGTTTTGGGTGAGTTCTAAAAATTTGGAGACTGTTACCTGAATGATTAAAATTTCCTCAGTGCTCTTCCCCTACCCTATCAAAGATTTGAAAGGGACACATTAGAAAAGGGGGGAATGATAGACCTAACCTGATCTTTTATTAAAATTGGTAGCCATCTTGCCACAAAGCCATGAAAAGATAGTTTTGGCTTAACTATAAATTACTGAAATTCTGAACCTGCTTGGAATGCCAGCCAGTGCCTTGAACTCACCCATTCCTTGCTCTCTGACCAGATATCAGTCCTCTCTGAAACGTTAGTGACACCTCATAAATATTGGCCTTCCCTGGCCAGAAAACGACCCTCTCTGAGGCTCTAATGGTCCTCATAAATTCTGAAATTGGGGACAGCAAAAAAAAAATCTAAACTACCATTAGTGTGATGCTTGTCAGAGATCTGTTATCTGTAACCCCCGTTTTGTGTAACTTTCTGCGCTATAAAGCTGGGCTGTAGGAAAAGTGGGGTTGCTGTATTGTTACCACCATTTTGGGAGGGAGACGCAGCCCGACCAGTGGAAATAATAAGCTTGCTTTAATTTGATTTTAATTGGAGTCAGTGGTCTTTTCTAGCGTGCTGGTCTAACAGGTAAACACTCCACAAACATGGAGCTCTGCCGGCCTAAAGACTCCTTAAGAAACTGCCTCTGAGGTTAGGCACTTGAAATATATGTTGTTATCAGGAGCTTTAGCTTCCTTTCTATTGAGAGCATCAAAGCTGTGTCTGCATCTATGTGACCTGGAGGACATGGTTTCTTATTTTCCAAAGGACATGAGGCAGCAGTGCTGAATTCACTCTTTGTAGGTAAACTGTGGCCACTTAAGGATAAGTGTCTCCCTGTGTGGACTTTGAAGCCATTTGGTCATCCCCCACTTTTCGTGTTGTTTCTTGCACTGGGAGTTTGGTATTTGCTTCACGAAATACAATGAGTTCAACTGGGACCCAGTGCTGGAGGGAGTTCTGTCACGTGTGGTGGGTCAGGGTCTGCAGGAGAATGTAACAACCAGGATTCAATCCCACATAGATTTCCCCCTTGACCATAACAAGCTGATTCTGAACATTGCCTTGAAAATCTCCATATAAAAAGATGCCTTTATATGGAGAGGTTTCAGACATATAAGATTCTGCTGGATGCACCATGTCAGTCACAAGCCATTTGCAAGCCAATGTCAGATCCACATGGCCACAACACAGATGTTTTATCACACACCTGCACACCACCTCTCTAGTTCCACTTTTCAGTAAGCTCCAACTTACTGGTATTTCTGTTCTACACCATTTTCATGAAACCAAGTCAATCAAGGCACTGTCTGGTAGACTCATGATCAGACACAGGACATCAAAAAGTTCTTCAGTGCCACCTAGTAATGGGAATGTCAATAATTTCATGGTTTTTATCTAGCCAATTTTCAAGGATCAAGTTGGAGGCATTGTGGGTTTCAATTCATTTAGGAACCATTAAATAGTGAGGAAGCTCATTTCAATGAAAGTTCTGGAGAACTCTCTCAGGCAATTCTTTGCAAAGAGTGGCCAAAAGTTCACACGAAGCCAGGCCCATTGAGGTCTACAATGTAAGGTTCATGTGTGTTTTGATTCTCAACAATGACTGCCAAATCTTTCAGAATAAAATCATGTGATATCCTGGCTGAGATTCCCAGTGATCTGTGGAAAGCAACCGTGGGCCTAGATATCAGTTTCCAAGGGCGACTGTCAGGAGTGGCCTCGTAAAATCCCAACACAATTCATGGCAATTCTTTTCTGAAGTCAATTCCAGAACTCAGTCTCTAAGGGGATCACACCAGAGTTCAAACCCAGGTGGACCCAGTCATCTCTTTTCCAACCACCACACAAATGACCACAATTGAAACCAAAAAGATCCCACATGACCCTAATGTTCTGCCATATAGACACTCATAATAACCTCTGGCTGGAGGTTTCCATGAGGGGCGCAGCCCAAGACAGTGTCCAAAATTAGCTTCCTTATGCCTCATTTGCCTAAAGTCAGGGTGGCCTGGAAACCCTTCCTGAGACCAAGAGTGATCAAATAGGCCTGCCCATAATACTGCTCTGCTTCTCCATTTTGAGGCTTACGGACTGTCGGGTATAGATTCTTTGTGTGAATTGGAGTCATAAGAAAATCCAAGCACCTATGCCCTAGCCTCTGCAGGGCTTGGAAGAACTTATTTGACCCAAAGGATATCTATTCTAACTTGATAGAGGTCAAGACCTTAGAGAGGAAGGCAAGAGACTTCATCCACATTGACTCTTCTTTTGGCCATTTTGGTTTTGGATTTACACATGGGATCTTTCTGTAGATCCATCAGGTGCTGAGAATCTAAGCAACAGACTTACACAGGGCCAATGGGCTGATTCAGACACATCCCTTTCCAAGAAATTAAGCAAAGAGCCACAGGTGATGCCCATTCATTTCCATTTGAAAACTGTTTTCTTCAGGCTTCACAAAGGGGTGGCCTGAGTCAAAGACTTTCCTGACATTTAGGGCAACATAACAATAGGTAAGCAAAAGGCCCAAATCAGGGTTTCTCCACTGAGACTTTCCTGGTCACACTGATATCTGAGTTTTCTGGGATGCTCCGATTTCCTTCAGCTATCGAGTACATGGGCATGTCACAGAGATTGGAGGTGGTACATATCTTGGACACAAAACCATGAGCCTATTCTGGAGAGTGGCCAGAATTCAGGAAGAAAACAGGAGCTTAGGAAGATAGTAGGTGTTGCCCATTTATAAGGCAAGCCACAGTCCATTCATCAATTGGGCAGGATGAATGCTGGGAAGCTTTCTTCTAGACAGGATACATCCATTGATGCATTTTATTTTTTAATGCCTACAACCATGGACAGAGTGGGATACTAGACATAGAAACACTCGCCTTGTCAAACGACTTATAAGAAACAATCCATCTTAAACCAAACAAACCACCTTTCCTACCTATTCTCAGAACATGAGACAAAACCACAAACTAACACACACACACACAAAGTCACCTCCTTCTCCAAAGCAGGTCTGTGATTACCCGGAGTGTCTTCTGACAGGTGAGACTTATTATGTTTCCCCAAAATAGCCTGTCTTGTTTCAGATCTGGTCTCCTTGTCCACCCTGTGAAGTCGTCAGGAGCCAGTGATGAACCACTACCTGCTTTCGAAGGAAAGGCCCCTCTTCAGAGCTCTCCTGGCATTTGGCAATACTCACCGCAGTAGGTACCAAGAAAGTCTGACTCTGTCATTGGTAGAACGAAACAAGTGTGACCACTGGGACTGGGACTGGGACTGGCACTGGGTGCCTGGCTTCCTGGATCCCAAGTTCAGAGAGTACCATAACCAAGGAAGTGAGGTAGTTCACTTTCTTCAGGAACTGAATGAGGTCACTGCCTTGGCAACCACTTTGTCCAAACACTTGCTTCCAAGTGTCCCATGAGATGGAGGCTGCCCCTAATTCCTGAGACACTTTCACAAGTTAGAATTTTATATCAACCATAGGCACCTGAACAGAGCTCTACAAACTGGCCTGGTTTGGTCAATCTTCTCTACATTAAGAAGATAGAAGCTGGTTCAGACACATCCCTTCATCCTGTACAGGATGTTTGCCATGGAAGATGACTTTTGCTCTCTCAGGTCCTTCATAGCTGCCAACATCTTCTCCAGGGATCATTCTGCATGGACCTTTGAGGTTCTCAGCAGGTGGAAGATTCCCTACATTTCTTTATTGGAAGACCAACTCTGTCACAGCTATTTTGTAAAGTTAGATTGAGGGAACAGCGTATAGTTAGGGATAATAACATGTTCAATTTGGGGTCGGAAACATTTTGCTGAATAAAAAATGGTATTGGGAACCTGCGATATTTACAAGAATATACAGGTGAAATATAAGTATGAAAACAGAAATCTAGGTAAGATTTGAAGCCCAGAAGGGCATTGGGCCCTTGATTGGGATACTTAGCTTTGAAATACATTCTGCACAGATGTCTCAGATAAATATATATATTGAATGGCATAGGACATTGTACCTTGGATGATTGAATGTCGAAGAGAACATCCATTCAATAAGGGATTGTCTGTAGGATAAAGAAGATATTCGGTAGGTATAGAAAGAAGAGTGAGTATATGATTTGGACCAAAAGTTTTTTAGCAATAGGGTTTCGCATAGAGAGTGAATGTAAATGTCAGCTCATGTGAAGAGTCGGTCACAATTATGAACTGGGGAAAATATGTAGAAAAGCAGATATCAGTAGAGAGTATAGGAAATCAAAAAATGTATAAAGTGAGTGATAGGATTAGACATTTTCAACAGGCTTTAGGTTGAATATATAATCTTAGGAAGAAAGAATTTTGTAGTCACCAATAGGATTGACATTTGAGCACATTAGGCAACCTCTACATGGATGTTTGAAGTAATCCATGCTCACTTTCCTTTAAGGCATTGGTCCAATCATAAGAGTGAGCTTTGCTTTTTGTGTCCAGAATATTACTGTGATAAAATGTATATGCAGATCAGGGGACATGAGTATTTCTTCCACCATTGCTGGGATCAATATTTTGAAACCATGTAAAGTAGTTTGGGGGTACAAATAGGTGTACCCTGTGTCTATGTATATAGAGATAATGTCTGAATAGACCATACTGTGAATAAATAATATAACTGTTTCGAACATTAAATAATGGATTGAATTGGTATCTTAAAATATACACAAAATGTTATATTGATTTACGATCATTCATTCCAACCAGTTATATATCTAATAGTAATATTAGGGTTATGGTTTATCATAAGAGTGTATGAGTTTTGCTTCAAACGTGATTATGGAATTCGAAAATAATGCGTTTGGAAAGAAGTCTCATGAAAAGCCAAGTCAAAAAACCTGGAGAAATACATGTGTTCTGAAGCAGGAAATGATTGAAAGTGAACAAATGCCTATTAATTTATGAACTTGTGAATGAAATATATATATCCTATGATGTGCATAAACTGAAGAAATATTCATGTACCAGTTTTGAATGAAAATGAAAGTCAAAACACATATCATGTCTCATAGGGGTCTACTTGCATTGATGTTAAATTAGGTCAGTTACTATAGAAATATTAGGATTTCTTTGCACCATTCACTGAAGATAGTTTTCAGTACGAGGAAACAAATAGGTATTTCAGGTGGATGACTATTTCTGAGACTAATCTTGTGAAAAGTTGATTATATATTCGCATATATGAACATGAATAAATTTAGAAAGTGTAAATAAGATGCATATATTTCTTATTTTGAAAAAAAAATATACACACACACACACACACACACATACACACACACTCACAGACATTAAATCGTAGCAATATATATGCCAATCGAAATACTTCATGAAATATATATCATCCAGAGATCCAAAAATATTCATTTTACTTAATATGGATTAATGTATAATGTTTTTCTACTAGGAAGATCACCCATTGGTTGAATTTTCAGTTGCAACATGGTTTAGGAGAAGTGATCTCTTCTCACAATTTGTATCTGCCAAGTCAACCACCTCACAAGAATGTACATGTGATACCAGGTAGGATTCTATATATGCATATAAAAATACATGTGCTGAATAGGCTACAGAGCAAGGGAGACAGGAATTCACTTATTTGTTAACTTTAAAAGCACATGGAGAATTAATTCAACAAAAAATTGACTTGATTTATAACTCCTACCCTACATAATATAAAATGCAACTACAAGTATAAACCATGCCTCCTCTGAATTGCTTGTATTTCTATTCTGTTTGGGTCAGTTTTCTCCATCATATTAGAATTAGTAGTCAGAGTCTAGTAGGGTAAGGGTTAGTGTCATGGATTCAGTATTCCGAATTGAAAATTGGAAAATGAATCCTATGTGTATGCAAATATGTGCTACACAAAAATCTTCCCACTCTCATCCAGAACAATGCCATGACATTACCTTCGCCCCAAGTAAGACACAATTTGAGGAGAAGAGTTAGAAATTCTGTGAGTACAAATCTGGAATGGAATATGCTCAGGAGTTCACAAACTTGGAGTTGGTAGAGGAGTTTCCAAAAGTAAGGGACAAGGTAAACCCTCCACAAACATGGAGATCTTCTGGCCACTGAGGGCTAAAAGTCTCCCCGTGTGCATTGTGTAGCCATTTGGTCATCCTCCACTTTTCGTGGTGTTTTTTGTTGCTGCACTGGGAGTTTGGTGTTTGCTTCATGAAATACAAGGAGTTCAACTGGGACACAGAGCTAGAGGGAGTTCTGTCACGTGTGGTGTATAAGGGTCGGCAAGATAATGCACCAACCAGGCTTCTATCCCACATAGCTTGCCCCCTTGACCATAGCAACCTGATTCTGAATATTTCCCTGAAACCTATCCATATAAAAAGATAAATTTACATATAAGGGTATGCTGGATGCACCATGTCAGTCACAAGCATTTTGGAAGCCATTGGCAGATCCATATGGCCCCACCACAGATTTTATACCACACACCTTCCTACCACTGCTCTAGGCCCACTTTTCAGCAGGCTCCAACTTATGGGCATCTCTATTCTACACCATTTTCATGAAACTGAGACAATCAAGGCAATGTCTGATATACTCATGATTAGCAACAGGACATCCAAAGGTTCTCCAGTGCCACCTGTTCATGGGAATTTCAAAAATTTCATGGTAATTATCTAGCCACTTTTCAGGATGAAGTTGGAGGCACTGTGGGTTTCAATTCATTCAGGATTCATTAATTTCTGAGGAAGCTCATTTCAATGAAAGCTCTGGAGAATTCTCACAGGCAAGGCTTCCAAAACAGTGAACAAAAGATCACATGAAATCAGGCCCATTGAGTCTATAATGTTAGGTCCATGTGTGTTTTGATTCTCAACTATGGCTGCCAAGTGTTTCAGCATAAAATTATGTGTTATCCAGGCTGAGATTCCCAGTGATCTGTGGAAAGCCACCCTGGGCATAGATCTCATTTTACAAGGGCGACTCTCATGCGTGGCCTCCTAAAATCCCAACACAATTCATTGCAATGCATCTCTGAGGTCAGATCCAGAACTCAGTCTCTAAGAGGAATCACACCAGAGTTCAAGCCCAGGTTGATGCAGTCATCTCTTAAAATCACCACAGTCATGACCACAATTAAAACCAAAAAACTCCCACGTGGCGGTCATCTTTTTCCATAGAGACACTCATCATAACCTCTGGCTGGAGGTTTCCATGAGGGGCGCAGCCCAAGACAGTGTCCAAAATAAGCTCCCTTGCCCCTCATGTGCCTAACGTCAGGGTGGCCTGGACACCCTTCCTGTGAAGCAGGAGTGATCAAATATGCCTGCCCATAATACTGCTCTGCTTCTCCAATTTGAGGCTTACTGACTATTGGGAATAGATTCTTTGTGTGAATTGGAGTCATGAAAAAACCCAATCACCTATGGGCTAGCCTCTGCAGGGCTTTGAAAAACACATCCCAAAGGATCTCTATTCTCACTTGATGGAGGTCAGGAACCTTATAGAAGAATGCGAGAGACTTCATCCACAATGACTGCTGTTTTGGCCATTTTGGTTTTGGATGCACACATGGGATCTTTCTTTATATGCATCAGGTGCTGAGAATCTAAGCCACTGGCTCACACAGGGCCAAGAGGCTGTTTCAGACACATCCCTTTCCAAAGCAATTAAGCAAAGAGCCACAGGTGATGTCCATTTATTTCCATTTGAAAACTGTTTTCTTCAGGCTTCACAAAAAGGTCGCCTGAGTCAATGACCTTCCTGACTTTCAGGGCAACAGAACATTAGGTAATCAAAAGGCCCAAAGCAGGGTTTCTCCACTGAGACTTTCCTGGTCACACTGATATCTGAGTTTTCTGAGATGCTAGCCATTGCCGTCAGCTATCCAGTACATGGCGATGTCACAGAGCTTGGAGGTGGTACATATCTTGGACACAAAACCATGTGCCTATTCTGGAGAGTGGCCAAAATTCAGGAAGAAAACAGAAACTTAGGAAGTTAGTAGGTGTTGCCCATCAATAAAGCAAGCCGCAGTCCATTCATAAATTGGGCAGGATGAATGCTGAGAAGTTTTCTACTAGACAGGACACATCCATTGATGCATTCTCTTTTTTAATGTCTACAACCACGGACACAGTGAGATACACACACATAGAAATATTGCATTGTGAAATGACTTACTTGAAACAGTCCTCTCCAAATCAAACAAACCACATTTCCTACTTATTCTCAGAACATGAGACAAAACCACAAACTCACACCCACAACCACAAAGCACCTCCTTCCCCCAAGTAGGTCTTTGATTATCCGGAGTTTTCTCTGACTGGTCAGCCATACTATGTTCTCCCGAAATGGCCTGTCCTGTCTCAGATCTGGTGTCTTTGCCAACTCTTTGAACTAGTCAGGAGCAAGTGGTTAACACTATCTGCTTTCTCAGGAAACAACCCTCTTCGGAGCTTTCCTGGCATTTGGCCATCCTCACTTCAGTAGGTACCAAGAAAGACTGACTCTGTCCTTGGTAAATCCAAACAAGTGAGACCACTGGGACTGGGACTGGGACTGGCTCTGGGTGCCTGGATTCCTGGATCCAACGTTCAGAGAGTTCCATCACCAAGAAAGTGAGGTGAGGTCACTTCTTCCAGGAACTTAATGAGGTCACTGCCTTGGGAACCACTTTGTTCTAACAGTTGCTTCCAAGTGTCCCATGAGATGGGGGCTGCCCCAATTCCTGTGACATTTTCACAAGTTAGAATGGTATATCACCCATAGGCACGCGGGAACAGTTCTCCACACAGGCCTGGATTGGTCCATCATCTCTACAGAAAGAAGAGAGAGGCTGATTCAGACACAACCCATCATCCTGACCAGCTTTTTTTCCATAGAAGATGACTTTTGCTCTCTCACGTCGTTCACACTTGTCTACATGTTTTACAGGGATAATTTCTGCATGGACCTTTGAGGTTTTCAGTAGGTGGAAGAACCCCTACATTCCTGTGTTGTAAGACCAACTCTGTTCCAGCTCTTCTGTTAAGTTAGATTGAGGGAACTGTGTATGGTTAGGGTTAATAACATGTTTGATTTGGGTTAGGAATCATTCTGTGGGATAAATAATGATATTGGGCACCTATGATATTTATATGAATATATAGGTGAAATATAAGTATGAAAACAGAAATCTAGGTAATATTTGAAGCCCAGAAAGGCATTGGGCCCTTGATTGGGATACTTAGCTTTGAATTTTGTTCTGCACAGATTTCTCAGATAAATCGATATACAATTGCATAGGTCCGTGTACA
Organism: Callospermophilus lateralis; assembly: GCF_048772815.1. NCBI lineage: Eukaryota > Metazoa > Chordata > Mammalia > Rodentia > Sciuridae > Callospermophilus > Callospermophilus lateralis. The sequence goes on along the minus strand of NC_135313.1, from coordinate 129,256,987 downwards.
TTGGTTGATTGAATGTCTAAGAGAACATCCAGTCAAAAAGGGATAGTCATTTGGATTAGGAGGACAGTCTGTAGGTTTCAGAAGAAGAGTGAGTACAGGATTTGGACCGAAAGTTCTTTAGCAATAGGGTCTCGGTTAGAGAGTGAATGTCAATGTCAGCACTTGTGAAGGGGCAGTCACAATGATAAACTCTGGAAAATATGTAGGAAAGCAGATATCCATAGAGATATTGGGAAATCAGGCAAACTATAAAGTGAATGGTAGGATTAGACATTTCAACAGGGTTGAGGTTGAATATATAATCTTAAGAAGAAACAAATATATAGTCACAAATAGGATTGACTTTTGAGAGCATTAGGCAACCTGGACATGGATATTTTTAGTAATCCATGTTTACTTTCCATTTAGGCTTCAGTAGAATCATAAGTGTGACCATTGCATTTTGTGTCCAGAATATTACTGTGATAAAATGTATATATAGATCAGGTGACATGAGTATTTCTTTCATCATTTCTGGGAGCAATATTTTGAAGATGTATGAATTTTTATTGGGGGTACAAAGACCTGTACCTTGTGTCAATGAATATGGAGATAATGCATGAATAGACCATACTGGGAATAAATTATATAACTGGTTCCACTTTAAATAATCAATTAAATTGTTATTTGAAAATATATAAGAAATCATGTTTTGATATACTGTCATTCATTTCAACCAGTTATACATCTAATGTTATTATTATGTTTATCGTTAATCATGAAGGGTGTGTGAGTTTTGCTTCAACAGTGATTATGGAAATTGAAAATAATGTGTTTGGAAAGAAGTTTCATGAAAAGACCAGTCAAGAAACCTGGAGGAATACATGTGTTCTGAAGCAGGATTTGATTGAAAGTGAAACAAATGACTATAAATTTGTGAACTGGTGGATGATGTATATATCCTATGATGTGGATAAACTGAAGAAATAGTAATGTACCAGTGTCGAATAAAAATGAACCTCAAAATACACATCATGTGCGATAGGAATCTAATTGCATTGATGTTAAACTGGGTCAGTTACTGTAGAAATATTAGGATTTGAATGCACCATTCACTGATGTTATTTCTCAGTACTAGGAAACAAATAAGTATTTCAGGTGGATGAATATTTCTGAAAATAATCTTGTGAAAATTTGATTATAAATCCACATACATGAACATAAATGAAGTTTGGGACTGTATATAAGACACATATTTTTCATATTTTGAAAAATCTGGAGACTATGAGCACACACACACACACACACACACACACACACAGAACACCCACACAGACATTAAAATGTAGCAATATATATGCCAATGGAAATTCATCATGAAATATATATCATCTACAGATCCAAAAATATATATTTTACAGAACATGGATTTATGTATAATTTTGCTCTACTAGGAAGCTCACCCATAGATTGAATATTCAGTTCCAACAGAGTTTAGGATGAGTGATCTCTTCTCTCAATTTCTATTTGCCGAGTAAACCACCTCACAAAAATGTACGTGTGATACCTGGTAGCATTCTATATGTGCATACAAAAATATATGTGTTGAATAAGCTTCAGAGAAAGGGAGACAGAAATACACATGTTTTTTTTTAATTTTGAAAACACTTGGAGAACTATTTAATTAAAAATTGACTAAATGTATAACACCTAAAGTTTATCATGCAAAAGGCAAGTCCAAATATACACCATGCCTCCTTTGAACCGCTTGTATTTCTATTCTGTTTGGGTTAAGACACAATTAGAGTAAAAGAGTTAGAAAATTTGTGAATACATATCTGGAATGGAAAATGCTCAGGAGTTCACAAACTTGAAAATGGTTGAGGAGTTTCCAAAAGCAAATGACAGGGTAAACACTCCACAAACACGGATCTCTTCTGGACTAAAAACTTTCTGAGAAATTGCCTCTGAGGTTGGGCACTTGAAATATATGTTGTTGTCAGAAGTTTGAGCTTTCTTTGTAGTGAGACCATCAAAGCTGGATCTGCATCTATGTGACGTGGAGGGCAAGGTTTCATATTTTCCAATGAACATGAGGCAGCAGTGCTGAATTATCTCTCTGTAGGTAAACTGTGGCCACTGTGGGCTAAGTGTCTTCCCGTGTGGACTGTGAAGCCATTTGGTCATCCTCCACTTTTCGTGGTGTTTCTTGCTGCACTTGGAGTTTGGTATTTGCTTCACGACATACAAGGAGTTCAACTGAGAGTTCTGTCGATTGTGGTGGGTCAGGTTCTGCAGGAAAATGCACCATCCAGGCTTCTATCCCTCATAGCTTGCCCCATTGCCCCCTTTTCCATAGCAACCTGATTCTGAACATTTCCCTGAAACCTCTCTATATAACAATATTCCTCTACATAGAAGGGTCTTCTGGCTGCACCATGTCAATCACAAGCTATTTGGAAGCCAATGGCATATCCACATGGCCCTACCACAGATGTTTTGTCACACACCTGCCCACAACAGCTCTAGATGCACTACTCAGCAGGCTCGAAATTACTGGCATCTCTGTTCCACACCAAGAACCTCACCCCCCCGCACTGGTGCATAGGCCTATTCACAAGTATGGCTGTATGCTGGATCGGTAGTCAGTGAAGGGTATGATCCAATTGCAGTGGTATCAACCTAAGAAAGAAGGCTGACGACTAGAGGTCAGTTTTTCCCATGATGGGTAAGAACCATATGTTGAATTGGACAACCTACCAGGCACGGTCCTTAAGCCACATTGCTTGTTGTTTAATTAATCAGAAGGGGGAAGATGCTGAGGGCCATTGCTAAGTAAGAATGACGCATGGCATGACCCAGGTCATTAGCAGTGTCATTGCATGTAAGGTGACCTTGCTCAAGGACCAGGGCGGATTCAGGTTTAGGGTGTATCCTGCTGGGATTAGGGAGAATCCCGCTCCATGGGTTTAGGGCAGTTCCAGGTTTAAGGTGTACCCTGCTGGGAATAGGGCTTATTCTGCTGCCTCAGGGATGCCCGCTCCTTGAGTTCCTCTTGAGTTTTCGTGGGATTCACAGAGGTTTTGGGATTCAGAACATGATTTGGGCCCAGAACGTGAATTCCCCCAGAAGGTGTTTGTAGGTTGCCAGTGTGAGTTTGGGAATAAAGAATTGCTGTTTGAATCTACAAGGCTGTGAGTGGCTCGTGATTTTGTGCCCAGCTAGTCTGCGGCAGTCCATAGATAATGCAAGCCACTGTGCATTCATAAATTGGGCAGGATGAATGCTGGAAAACTTTCTACTAGACTGGACACATCCTTTGATGCATTCTTTTTTCTAATGTCTACAACCACGGACACAGTGGGTACACAGATATAGAAACACTCGCCTTGTCAAATCACTTATTAGAAACAGTTCACTCCAAACCAAACAAACCGCCTTTCCTACCTATTCTCAGAACATGAGACAAATCCACAAACACACACCCACACCCACAAAGGCACCTATATCCCCAAAGTAAGTCTCTGACTATCCTGTGTGTCCTCTGACTGGTGTGCCATACAATGTTCCCCTGAAATAGCCAGTCCTGTCTCACATCTGGTTTTCTTGGCCAACTCTGTGAAGTTTTCAGGAGCCAGGAGTGAGCCACTACCTGCTTTCTCAGGAAAGGCCACTCTTCTAAGCTTTTCTGGCATTTGGCCATCCTCACATTAGTAGGTACCAAAAAAGACTGATTCTGTCCTTGGTAAATCCAAAGAAGTGAGACCACTGGGACTGGGACTGGGACTGGATTTGAGTGCCTGGCTTCCTGGATCCCAAGTTCAAAGAGTTCCATCACCAAGGATGTGAGGTGAGGTCACTTCGTTCAGGAACTGAATGAGATCACTGCCTTGGCAACCACGTTGTCCTAACAGTTGCTTCCAAGGGTCCCATGAAATGGAGGCTGCCCCTTCTTCCTGTGACACTTTCACAAGTTAGAATGGTATATAAACCATTGGTAACCAGGAACAGCTCTCCACACAGGCCTGGTTTGGTCCTTCTTCTCTACATAAAGAAGAGAGAGGCTGATTCAGACACATCCCTTCATGCTGACCAGGTTGTTTGCAATGGAAGATGACTTTTGCTCTCTCAGTTCCTTCATAGCTGCCTACAGCTTCTCCAGGGATCATTTTTGCATGGACCTTTGAGTTTCTCAGCTGTTGGAAGATCCCTCACATTCCTGTATTGTAAGACCAACTCTATCCCTGCTCTTCTATAAAGTTAGATTGAGAGAACAGTGTATGGTTAGGGTTAATAACAGGTTTGATTTGGATTAGGAATCACTCTGCTGGATGAATAATGTTATTGGAAAACTGCGATATTTACAAGAATATATAGGTGAAATATAAGTATGAAAACACAAATATAGGTAAGATTTGAAGCCCAGAAGGGAATTGGGCCCTTGATTGCGATACTTAGCTTTGATTTATTTTCTTCACAGATGTCTCAGATAAATCGATATACAATTGCATAGGACCTTGTACCTTGGATGATTGATTTTCAAAGAGAACTTCCAGTCAAAAAGGGATAGTCAGTAGGATTAGGAAGATAGTTGGTGGTTTATTAAGGAGACTGAGTATAGGATTTGGACCAAAATTTCTTTAGCTATAGGGTTTCGGGTATAGAGTGAATGTAAATGTCAGCACATGTGAAGAGTCAGTCACAATGATGAACTGGCAAAAATATGTAGGAAAGCAGATATCAATAGAGACATTAGGAAATCTGGCAAAGTATAGTCGGTAGTGAAATGTTAATAAAATAGGTACTTGTCACTTCCTGTTATTCTGTATGCTTAATAAAACACTTTTGAAATCTTGAGAACTGTTTGCTAATCTTGTTTCCAGAATGTGCTGTCCCCAACTGCCAAACTGCAGAATGTACTCCCTCACCCATTTTCACGCAAACCGCTCACTCTCCCAGACCCATCAATAAACTTCCCTCCCTGCTCTTTTCAAGGAAAGTATATAAGCTCTGCTTAAGCTGTTCTCAGGGTTCTCTGCTCTATTCAAATGATCTCTGAGCCCCAGCATGCTGGATCCCCAATAAACCCTTTGCTTTTGCATGAGACAGTGTCTTGGTGGTCTCTTCCACCAATGCTCACCCTCCCTTTACATATTTAGGTTCCACCGAGATCTGGCAGTGGCGGATGAGAGACCTCAACGGGCTCCTCTCAGGGTAAGTAGGGCGCCTCTTTCTGGTTTCAGGTTTCAAGTTAGGGCTTTGTAAAATGGCTGTCGATGAAGAGCATGAGTTCTCTCTGATGGTGGCTGACAGACGTGTCACCAGAGCCACAGGCCACGTCCCTGGGGGACGCCACAGAGGACTCGGGAAATCGAAAAACAGTAGTCTCCTCGACTCAGTGATATTTTGTTTCAGATTCAGTATGGCCAGCCCATTGGATTTTGACGGCTACTCAGTCCTGGTCTCAGTGTTGGACGTCCATTGCATGTCTTTATTGTCTTTTCTTGTCTGTGTCGTGTGTCGTTGCTTTTACTGTTTGTGTATCTTTCATTATGGGACAGATCACTTCAATTCCTCTCTCCCTGACCCTTGATCACTGGACCAAAGTCCTCTTAAGGACTCAGAATCTTTCTTTTTTAGTAAAACGCTGGACCTGGCAGACTCTCTGTGCCTCAGAATGGCCCAGCTTTGGATTCGGATGGCCCCTAGAAGGATCTTTCTACTTCCCACTAATTTAAAAAGTCAGAGATATTGTCTTTCAGAGAGAGCCACATAGCCACCCGGGTCAACAGCCATATCACTTAACTTGGCAGGACCTCCGCAAATCTCCTCTTTCATGGGTATAGCCTTTCCATGCCCCTGCTCCTGCTCCTACTCCTTCCCCCACGATCTCTCAAACCCTCTGCTTCTCCTTCTCCTCCACCCTCTGTTCTTCGACTCTACTGGACTCTCGTCCCCCTCCTTATCCTCTGCCCTCGTCCCCCAACCCCCAACATACTCGAAGTGATTCCCCTGCTGCTGACTCAGCCTCTCCGCCATTGGAGGAAGCTAAGCCAGCCCAGCGCCCTCCAGATAACTCCCCTGTGGCACTCACAGCCCCTCCTCCCCTGGAGGAAACTGGCCCAGCTAAAGGAACTCACTGCCGGCAAATGATTGAAAACCCTGGAACTCCCGTGTTGCTCCCCCTCCATCCCTATGGGCCAATGATTGACGACAGCCATGGGGAAAAATACAAGCCTACCAGTATTAGCCTTTCTCCTCTTCAGCCCTGTATAAGTGGAAAAATAACAATCCACCTTTTACCAAGGACCCAACCCGGCTCCCAGTTCTGGTTGAGTCACTGATGTTTTCACACCAGCCTACTTGGGATGACTGCCAACAACACCTAGGGACTCCCTTCATGAGAAAGGAACAAAAGAGAATCCTTCTGGATGCTAGGAAAAATATCCTCAGACCAGATGTGTGACTGACAAAACTTCCCAACATATTCAAAGCCAGTTTTCCCTTGAAACGACCCAACTGGGACCCCAACACCTTTGAAGGTAGAGAGCATTTGTCCACTTATCACCAGGCTCTAATAGTGGGTATCTTAGTGGCCGCTAGGCGACCAACAAATTTGGCCAAGGTAAGAGAGAATATTCAAGGGCCTGATGAAACTCTCTCTATGTTTCTAGAGAGAATAAGGGAGGCATAGAGGAGATATACTACTTTAGATTCTCAGTCAGAGGATCAAAAGGCATCTGTCATGATGGCCTTTATTGGGCAAGCTGCCCTGGATATTAAAAGAAAGTTACAATGCTTAGATGGATTACAAGATATGACTTTGAGAGATTTAGTCAGAGAAGCCAAGAACGTATACTATAAGGGAGAAACTGAGGAAGAGAAGGTAGCAAAGGTAGGATAAAAGAAACAAAAGACAGACTAAGGCATTGACTAAGGTCCTGGTCATAACAACAAATAGGCCAGAAATTAAGAAACATGGAGACAGGAAGGGATAACTGGGCCCACACTAGAGGACACCCCTGGCCTCAGATAAATGGGTCTACTATAACGAAAAAGGACACTGGGCCAAAGAGTGCCCTAGAAAGAGACAGTCATGCCAGCCAGACATTTTGAATCTGGAGGATGACAAACAAAGTCGGGGCTCAGATCCTCTCCCCGACCTCAGGGTAACTTTTGAAGTGAAGGAGACCCAATTAAACTTTGAAGTAGATACAGGGGCAATATACTCAGCCCTTAAGGCCCCATTGTGCCCTCTATCAAATAAAAGGTCTCTTATTCAAGGGGCTAATGGCAGTAAATATCGGAATTTGACAACTAAGAGGACCATGGACCAGGGGAAAGGAAAAATCCTTCACTCCTTTCTAGTAATCCCAGAATGCCTGGCCCCATTGATAGGCAGAGATCTGCTCACCAAACTCTGGGACAAAATAACTTTTAACCCTGAAGGCCCCCAAGTGGAATTTCTAAATCCTTCAGTAAAAACTCCTATAATCATGGCTCTAACTATGTCAGTAGAAAATGTACATCAACTCACTCACCTTGGTTCAAAGAAACTGCATTCATTCCTGAAGGATCAAGAACAGAGTTTTCCACTAAGCAACTCATAATGAAACGAAATAACTGAATGGGTAACAAAAGCCTGTTGGGTCAATCAATTGGTTAATGTTTACCCTTCCAAGCTTCCTTCAGTAAAGCACCTACGAGGAACCAGACCAGGACAATTCTGGGAAGTGGACTTTACTGAAATTAAACCAGCAAGTTATGGACTTAAATATCTCCTAGTCTTTGTAGATACATTTTCAGGATGCATTGAAGACTTCCCCACGAAAAAAAATGAAAGAAAAAAGAAAAAAAAAAGAAACAGTGCAAATGGTTGTCAAGAAGATCCTAGAAGATATTTTTTCCTTGAAAAGGCCTGCCTAAAGTTGTAGGGTCTAATAACGGACCGGTGTTCGTGGCCCAGGTAAGTCAGGAGTGAGCCAGGATCCTGGGGATTAATTGGAAGTTACATTGTGATTATAGACCCCCGAGTTCAGGACAGGTAGAAAGAATGATTATAACCATTAAAAAGACCATAACGAAATTAAGCTTAGAGACCGGCATAAAAGTTTGGGCTATGCTCCTTCCTTATGCACTGTTTCATGCAAGAAATACTCCCTGTTTCATTGTGTAACCTCACCCCCTATGAAATTCTCTATGTTGCCCCTCCTCCAGTAAGGGCCCTACCCCAACTCTAAGACCTAACGATCCCATCCACACCCCCTTGCTTGACAGACTTAAAGCTCTTGAAAGAACTCAGGGATACCTGTGAAAACAGATGGCCACTGCCTACCAACCTGGGGACGAGGGGACTCCACATTAATATCAAGTAAGAGATTTCATCTACAGAAGACAACAACAGGTGTCATCTCTGGAACCACACTGGAAAGGAGCATACTAGGTGCTACTTATAACACCTACAGCAGTTAAGGTGGACGGAATCACATTCTGAATTGATGCCTCTCATCTCAAGCCTGTGCCATGTCCAGACTGTGGCTGAAAACTGGAAAAAACTGGTAACACTTTCAAATTGTGTATTCGCCGTGTGGACAAGGCTATAGACTCTCCCCTTGACCACAAGTAGTCCTAACCCTCATCAGCCCGTTAAGCAGCGATGGCTGATCACAAATCCTACTGAATGAGAAGTATGGTCTATCTCGCATACAGCCCCCTTACGGACGTGGTGGCCACCTCTCCACACAGACATTTGTCAGCTGGCTATTGGTTTTTCCTATTGGGATATCCCTGATATAGAGAATCCCACTAAAATTCCATTAAATCCCTTCCGTACAATAGATAATGGAAACAAACATTATGGATGTAGGGACACGTGAGCCAGATGCAGGTTGGCTAGCCTAGACTACTATGTTTGTGAGGCAGACTATCAAAGCCACAAACAGTCATGGCTGTTTGTGGGGAGAGCCAACTTCTTCTGTAAGTCATGGGGATGTGAGCATACGGGGACTGCCAGATGAAACCCAAACTCCTCATCAAATTCTGTACACAGCATTGGCCATATTACCAATTAGGTAACCAAAACCGATGGCCCACAGAGGGGTCACTAGATCCTCAAATTCTGCATGACATTTTTAACTTCTGCACGTCCTCACAAGAGTGAAAGAAGTTTTCCCTATGTGGAGGCCTTTTCCCTCCTTTGCTCACATCTTGAACTATGCTACTAAAATACATGCTCACCCTCAGCCTTCTGCTCCAGACTCTATGCTGTCACACCCACCTCAGGAATTTGATTTCTCCCCTCCAATTACTAGATCAAAAACCCAAACCTCTGCCGGTTCTCAGACCATTGCCCCCTTCCTGAGGTAAGAGGTACTGAGGTACCACTCCACTCACTCACTCCTCTCTTCTCCTGTCAGTGCCCACAACGGGTCCCACCAGGTCCTCTTACCAGCTAACCCAAAGCTCAAACCAGCTGAGGAAAGCTCTCAGACCCCTTTCCTATATGTAATAAAAATGGCTTTAAAAGTTGCTTTGTCATCACTGTAAACAGGTTACTAAGAATTTAAAGTCCCTCACAGGCTTTTTGTGATACTCATTCCTGTCTTCCCCTCTGCTCTACTTGTTCTACTGCTCAAGTTTTTGTTGCTAGAAAATGTCAAACCCCTTTCCCAATATTCTTTAACATGTCTCCATCCTCATTCTAAGATCCATGGAGCTGCTCTCAGCCCTGCCTTCCCAGACTTCCCCCTCTGTACCAGGCCCACAGAAAAGTCTTAACTGACCTTTTCCAGAAGTCTTCATGATGGCTGACATTAGGACTTTCAGCAAAAGAGTCCCTATAAAAGAGTTCACTGTATATAAACTTCCTCTTTTCCTGTTGCCCTGGTCTACTTGGCAACTGGCTAATAAATTCAGCACTCCTGATCTAGACACACCCTTAGTAGTTTATCACAAAGTATGTGAAAAAAGGCCTCTGGCCTTGAGCTGGAGCTTCACGGATATGGCTACATTTCTAAGATAAAGAAGTTACAAACTGGGCTGCATAGAAACAGCTGGCAGGGGAAAAAAAGAAAGGAAAGCAAAAGCTCTCCCCCACCCAGGTGTCCTTTAAAAGTTGACATGCCCCGAACTGAGAAAAAAACAGAAACAAAAACTGCTTTTTGTGACCTTCTGCAGACTGTGAACTTCTGAGCCCCTTCCCTCACATGTTGGGTACAAAATTCTGAAACTACCTAAACTTCGGTTTCAGGAAATTAATTGATTACAACAGAAGCAATGCCCTCTGAATCTGGTTGCAACCAAATAAGACTGTTTCTGTGTCTTTGGTGCTATATTAGGTGCTTTGCCTTGTCCGTCCCTACAACAGTATAATTCTATATACTTAAACATTGTTTATGTTTTCATGAAATTTTCAACAAATGTGATTAATTGTGTAATGGTGCAGTGGTTTCCAAGAGTGCTCTATCATGATGCAGGTTCATTTGAAGATCAAAGAGGGGGGCATAACACCCTGTTCCACTTGGATCATATATTCCTCACCTTAGCCATTCTATTACGAATAGGAGTTGCTGCAGGGTTGGGCACAGGAACCACTGCCCTGGTCCATGGGACACAACAAATGACACAATTAGAATCAGCAATAGATCAAAACTTAAACATTTTAGAAACCTCCCTCACAGCTTTGCAGGAATATTTAACCTCTCTCTCTGAAGTTGTTTTACAGAACAGTCGAGGGTTGGACCTCCTCTTCATGAGAGAAGAGGGCCTTTGTGCTGCATTGAGGGAAGAATGTTGTTTTTATGACGACAATACTGGAGTTGTAAAAAAAAACTGTGAGTAAATTAAAAAGACACCTTGAAGAGCGTCAACGAAAGAGAGAGGCCCCAAAAGGGTGGTTTGAGTCTTGGATTACGCAGTCCCCCTCTTTAAATACGTTTTTATCAACCCTGGCCGGTCCAATAAAAATCCCCATATTATTGCTAACAATAAAACCCTGTTTCTTCAACTGTGTAATTTCTTTTCTCCAAGCACAAATTGGACAAGTTAAACTTATGGTAATACCCCACCAGCAGACATAGAATGTGACACCCCCCAAAGGTCACTTTTATGATTAAAAGTAGCGAGAATAAGAAGTGGGGAATGAAAGGTTGATAAAATATGTACTTGTCACTTCCTGTTTTCTGTATGTTTAAAAAAACACTGTTGAAATCTTGCAAACTGTTTACTAAACTTGTTCCCAGAATGTGCTGTCCCCAACTGCCAAACTGCAGAATGTACTCCCTCACCTGTTTGAATGCAAACCGCCCACTTGCCCTGACCCATCAATAAATTTCCCTCCCTGCCCTCTCCAAGAAAAGTATATAAGCTCTGCTTAAGCTGTTCTCATGGCTCTCTGCTCTACTCAAGTGAGCTCTGAGCCCCAGCATGCTTGACCCCCAATAAAACCTTTGCTGTTGCATGAGGTAGTCTCTTGGTTGTCTCCTCCTTCAACACTTGCCCGACCTTTACTTGGATGACTGAATGTAGAAGAGAACATCCATTCAAAAAGTGATAGGCAGAAGGGTTAGAAAGATAGTCAGTAAGTTTAGGAAGAAGAGAGAGTATAGGATTTGGAACAAAAGTTCTTTAGCAATAGGGTTTCGATTAGAGAGTCAATGTAAATGTCAACACAAGTGAAGAGTCAGTCATGTAGGAAAGCAGATATCCTTAGAGACATTATGAAATCAGGCTAAGTGTAAAGTCAGTGATAGGATTAGACATTTTCAACAGGGTTGAGTTTGAGTATATAATCTTAGGAAGAAACAAATATGTAGTCACCAATAGGATTGACATTTGAGAGCATTAGCACAGCCCAAGACAGTGTCCAAAATTAGCTCCGTTGCCCCTCATTTCCCTACATTCATGGTGGCCTGTACACCCTTTCTGTGTACCAGGAGTGATCAAATAGGCCTGCCCGTAATACTGCTCCACTCCTCCAATTTGAGGCCTACTGAGTGTCGGGTACAGATTCTTTATGTGAATTGGAGAGATGAGTAAAGCCAAGCACCTATCGGATAGCCTCTTAATGGCTTTTAAGAACTAATTTAACCCAAATGATCTCTATCTCACTTGATGGAATTCAGGAATCTTACAGAGAAAGGCAAGAGACTTCATCCACAATGACAACTTTTTTTGCCATTTTGGATTTGGTTGCACACATTGGATCGTTCTTTAGATCCATCAGGTGCTGAGAATCTAAGCCAAAGAATCACACTTGGCAAAGAGGCTGATTCAGACACATCTCTTTCCTAATTAATTAAGAAAAGAGACACAGATGAAGCCTATTCATTTCCATTTGAAAACTCTTTTCTTCAGGCTTCACAAAGGAGTGGCCTGAGACTAAGACGTTCCTGACTCTCAGAGCAACAAAACAATATGTAAGCAAATGGCCCAAAGCAGGGTTTCTCCACTGAGACTTTACTGGTCACACTGATATCTGAGTTTTCTGACATGCTCGCCATTCCCTTTAGCTATCTAGTACATGGCCATGTCACAGAGCTTGGAGGTGTTACATAACTTGGAAACAAAATCATGAGCCTATTCTGGAGAGTGGCCAGAATTCATTAAGAAAACATCAAGTTAGGAAGGTAGCAGGTATTGCCCATCGATATGGCAAGCCACAGTCCATTCATAAATTGGGCTGGATGAATGCTGGGAAGCTTTCTACTAGACAGGACACATCCACTGATGCATTCTCTTTTCTAATGTCTACAACCACGGACACAGTGTGATACACAGAAAAAGAAACACTTCCCTTGTCAAACGACTTACTAGAATTAGTTCGCTCCAAACCAAACAGACCACCTTTCCTACCTAATCTCAGAACATGAGACAAAACCACAAACCCACACCCACACCCACAATGGCACCTCCTCCCCCCAAATAGGTCTGTGACTATCCGGAGTATCCTCAGAATGATGGGCCATACTATGATCCCCGAAATGTCCTGTCCTGTCTCACATCTGGTCTCTGGCCAACTCTGTGAAGTTGTCAAGAGCCAGGAGTGAGCCACTACCGGATTTCTCAGAAAAAAACCCTCTTCCGAGCTTTCCTGACAATTGGCCTCCTTACATTAGTAGGTACCAAGAAAGACTGACTATGTCCTTGGTAAATCCAAAAAAGTGAGACACTGGGACTGGGACTTGGACTGGCTCTGGGTGCCTGGCTTCCTGGATCGCAAGTTCAGAGAGTTCCATCACCAAAGAAGTGAGGTGAGGTTACTTTCTTCAGGAATGAATGAGATCACTGCCTTTGCAACCACTTTGTCCTATCAGTTGCTTCCATCGGTCCCTTGAGATGGAGGCTGCCCCTACTTCCTGTGACACTTTCACAAGTTAGAATGGTATAACAACCATAGGCACCCAGGAACAGCTACCAACACAGGCCTGGTTTGGTCCATCTTCTCTACATTACGAAGAGATAAGTTGACTCTGACACAACCCTTCATCCTGACCACGTTGTTTCCCATGGAAGATTACTTTTGCTCTTTCAGGTCTTTCATAGCTGTCTACATCTTCTCCAGGGATCATTTCTGCATGGAGCTTTGAGGTTCTCAGCAGATGGAAGATCTACTACATTCCTGTATTGGAAGACCAACACTGTCCCTGCTCTTCTGTAAACTTATATTGAAGGAACAGTGTATGGTTAGGGTTAATAACAAGTTTCATTTGGGTTAGGAATCATTCTGCTGGATCATTAATGTAATTGGGAACTTGCGAAATTTATAAGAATATAGAGGAGAAATATATGTATGAAAAAAGAAATCAAAGTAATATTTGAAGCCTGGAATGTCATTGGGCCCTTGATTGGTATAGTTAACGTTGAATTACGTTCTGCACATGTTTCTCAGATAAATCGATACACAATGGCATAAGACATTGTACCTTGGATGATTGAATGTAGAAAGGAACATCCAGTCAAAAAGGGATAGTCAGTAGGATTAGGAAGATAGTCAGTAGGTTTAGGAAGAAGAGTGAGTATTGGATTTGGAACAACAGTTATTCAGCAATAAGTTATCGATTAGAGTGTGAATGTAAATATCAGCACATGTGAAGAGTCAGTCACAATGATGAATTGTGAAAATATGTAGGAAAGCTGATAGCAATAGAGACATTATGAAATCAGGCAATGTATAAAGTGAGGGATAGAATTAGACATTTTCAATAGGGTTGAGTTTGAATATATAATCTTAAGAACAAACAAATATGTAGTCACCAATAGGATTGACATTTGAGAGGATTAGGCAACCTGGACCTGGATGTTTTTAGTAATCCATGTTTACTTTCCATTTAGGCTTTGGTACAATCGTAAGTGTGACCTTTGCATTTTTTTGTCCAGAATATTTCTGTGATTAAATGTATATGCAGATCAGGTGACATGAGTATTCCTTCCACTGTTTCTGGGAGCAATATTTTGAATACGTATAAATTAGTATTGGGGGTACAAAGAGGTGTACACTGTGTCTATGAATATAGAGATAATGAATAAATAGAACATACAGTAAATTAAAAAATAACGGGTTTTACCTTAAATAATGGAATGAATTGATATCTGAAAGTATATAAGAAATCTTATATTGGTATACAATCATTCATTCCAACCAGTTATACATCTAATGGTAATATCAGAGTTATAATTTATCATAAAGGGGATGTGAGTTTTGCTTCAAAAGTGATTATGGAAATCGAAAATAATGTGTTTGGAAAGAAGTCTCATGAAAAGACCAGTCAGGAGAGAAGGAAGAATACATGTGTCCTGAAGCAGGAGGTGATTGAAAGTGAAACAAATTCCTATAAATTTGCGAACTTGTGGATGAAATATATATCCTAATGTGTGCATAAACTGAAGAAATAGTAATGTACCACTGTTGAATAAAAATGAACATCGAAATACAAATAATGTCCCATAGGAATCTACATGCATTGATGTTAAACTGGGTCAGTAACTGTATAAATATTAAGATAATTATGCACCATTCATTGATGTTACTTTCAGTACTAGGGTTATTATTATTTTTAAATTTTAATTTTCATTTTTTTATCATTATTATTTTTTAAAAAAATATTTCTTTCTTTATTTTCTAATTTTTCTTTTGTCTTTTCATTTCGTTTCAATTTCCTTATTCTCCCTTCCTTGAATTCTACCTGCCTACTCTCATTCTCTTTAGTGACTTCTTTCTTTTCCTTCTAATATCTTTCCTTCCAAGCATGAAATAAATTTATTAGAGTAAACAGTAACTCCGCAGTCAAACAAAACAAGAAGTAACAAGAGAAGGATAAACAAGCAAGAAAGACAAGGAGTACAAACAATGAAGAACAGCCTAAATATTCAGAAGGAACTAGAGTCTTCAGAAAAATGGTCATATAAAGAACTGTAGGAATACCTTAGACAGATGGAATGGAACCTTAAAGATGATATGAGACAGCAAATCCACACAGTGAAAGAACACTTTGAAAATGAATTACATAAACAGATAAAAAAGAAGATAAGCATCTTTATCAGGAGATAGAGATTATAAAAAAAATCAAACAATCATTCTAGAAATGAAGGAAACGATAAACCAAATTAAAAACTCAACTGAGAGTGTCATTAAAAGAGTGGAGCAAGTAGAAGCCAGAACGTCAGATAATGAAGACATAATATATCATCTTGAAAAGAGTCTAGCCAACTCAGAAAGGCTGATAAAAAATCACGAGAATAACATCCAAGAGATATGGGATAACATAAAAAAAAAAAAAAACCTTACGAGTGATCAGGATAGAGGAAGGTACAGAGATTCAAACCAAGGGAATGAGTAACCTGCTGAATGAAATAATTACAAATAACTTACCAGAAATAAAAAAGGAAATAGATATACAAATTGTAGATGCATAGAGGACACCGAGCACACAAAATCACAGTAGACCAACGCCAAGACACATTGTTATGAAAATATCCAATATACATAACAAAGAGAAAATATTAAAAGCTACAAGAAAAAGAAGGCAAATTACATTCAGAGGTAAACCAATAAGGTTAACAAGAGATATTTCATCACAGACGATGAAAGTGAGAAGATCCTGGAACAACGTATTTCTAACACTGAAAGCCAATGGATGCCAACCAAGAATTCTGTATCCAGCAAAATTAAGCTTCAGGTACACAACAAAATAAAAATATTTCATGATAAATAAAAGCTAAAAGAATTTGCAGTCAGAAAACCAGCATTGCAAAGCCTCTTGAGCAAAACACTACAAAAGGAAGAAATAAAAAACAACAACCAAAATCATCAGTTGGATGTGCCTCGGTAATGACAGAGGTGGGGGGAAATCTAATTATGGAGAAACAATCTAAATTTAAAAAAAGATAAATAATCAAACATGGCTGGCAGTACAAACCATACATCAGTAGAAACTCTAAACGTTAATGGCTTAAACTCTCCAATAAAGCAAAATAGGCTGCTAACTTGGATTAAAAAAACAAATCCAACAATATGCTGCCTCCAGGAGACACATCTGACGGGAAAAGACATACACAGGCTGAAGGTGAAAGGTTGGGAAAAAATATACCACACACAGTCCTCGCAAACAAGCAGGGGTGGCCATCCTCATATCGAATAAAATCGACTTCAAGACTAAGTTAATCCAAAGGGATAAGGAAGGACATTATATACTCTTAAAAGGAACCATTCACCAACAACATATAACAATTATCAATATTTATGAACGAAATAATGGTGCTGCAATATTCATAAAACAAATTCTCCTCAAGTTCAAGAATCAAATAGACCACAACACAATAATCATGGGTGACTTCAACACACCTCTCTCACCATTGGACAGATCCTCCAAACAAATGTTGAATAAAGAAATTATAGATCTCAATATCACAATCAATAACCTCAACTTAACTGACATATATAGAATATATCAACCATTATCAAGTGGATATACTTTTTTCTTAGCAGCACATGGATCCTTTTCAAAAATAGACCATATATTTTGCCATAGGGCAACCCTCAGTAAAGATAAAGGGGTGGAGTGAATACCATGCATTGTATCTGATCATAATGGAATGAAACTGGAAATCAATGATAAAAGAAGGAAGAAAAAATCCTACATCACATGGAAAATGAACAATATGTTACTGAATGATTAAAGGGATACAGACATAAAGTTCTTCTGACATCAAGGAGGAAATAAAAAAATTCTTATAGATAAATGAAAATACAGACACAATTTATCAGAATCTATGGGCACAATGAAAGCAGTTTTAAGAGGGAAATTCATCGCCTGGAGGTCATTCTTCAAAAAAAAAAAAAAAAAGAAAAACCAACAAATAATGAGCTCACACTTTATCTCAAAGCCCTAGAAAAGGAAGAACAAAACAACAGAACAACAGCAAATGCAGCAGAAGGCAAGAAATAATTAAAATCAGAGCGGAAATCAATGAAATTGAAACAAAAGAAACTATTTAAAAAATTAACAAAACTAAAAGTTGGTCCTTCGAAATAATAAACAAGATTGACAGACCCTTAGCCATGCTAACAAAGAGAAGAAGAGAGAGAACTCAGATTACTCACATACGGGATGAAAAAGGCAATATCACAACAGATGCTACAGAAATACAGAAGACATTTAGAAATTATTTTTAAAACCTATATACCAATGAAATAGAAGATAGTGAAGACATTGATAAATTTCTTAGTACATATGATTTGCCCAGATTGAGTCAGGCGGATACACACAATTCGAACAGACCAATATCAGTGGATGAAATTGAAGAAGCAATCAAAAGACTACCAACCAAGAAAAGCCCTGGACCGGATGGCTATACAGCGGACTTTTACAAAACCTTTAAAGAAGAATTAATACCAATTCTTTTCAAGTTATTTCAGGGAATAGAAAAAGAGGGAGCTCTTTCAAATTCATTCTATGAGGCCAATATCATCTTGATTCCGAAACCAGACAAGACAACTCAAAGAAAGAAAACTACAGACCAACATCCCTGATGAAACTAGATGAAAAAATCCTCAATTAAATTCTAGGGAATCGGATACAAAGGCACATCAAAAAAATTGTGCACCATGATCAAGTAGGATTCATCCCTGGGATGCAAGGATGGTTCAATATATGGACATCAATAAATATTATTCACCACATCAATAGACTTAAAGATAAGAACCATATGATCATCTCAATAGACACAGAAAAAGCATTCAACAAAGTATAGCATTCCTTTATGTTCAAAACATTAGAAAAACTAGGGACAACAGGAAATTACCGTGACATTGTAAAAGCTATCTACGCTAAACCTCAGGCTAGCATCATTCTGAATGGAGAAAAATTGAAGGCATTCCCTCTAAAATCTAGAACAAGACAGGGATGTCCTCTCTCACCACTTCTATTAAATATAGTTCTTGAAACACTGGCCAGAGCAATTAGACAGACGAAAGAAATAAAAGGCATAAAAATTGGAAAAGAAGAACTTAAATTATCACTATTTGCGGATGACATGATTTTATACCTAGAAGACCCAAAAGGGTCTACAAAAAAACTACTAGAACTAATAAATTAATTCAGCAAAGTGACAGGATATAAAATCAACAAGCATAAATCAAAGGCATTCCTGTATATCAGGGGGGTCGGGCTCCAAATTCCTCAATAAGACACCCATAGCACAAGAGTTAATAACAAGAATCAACAAATGGGACTTACTTAAACTAAAAAGTTTTTTCACAGCAAGAGAAACAATAAGAAGGGTAAATTGGGAGCCTACATCATGGGAACTAATCTTTACTCCTCACACTTCAGATAGAGCCCTAATATCCAGAATATACAAAGAAATCAAAAAATTAGACAATAAGATAACCAATAACCCAATCAACAAATGGGCCAAGGACCTGAACAGAAACTTCTCAGAGGAGGACATACAATCAATCAACAAGTACATGAAAAAATGCTAATCAACTCTAGCAGTCAGAGAAATGCAAATCAAAACCACCCTAAGATACCATCTCACTCCAGTAAGATTGGCACCCATTATGAAGTCAAACAACAACAAGTGCTGGCGAGGATGTGGGGAAAAGGGTTCTCTTGTACATTGCTGGTGGGACTGCAAATTTTTGCGGCCAATTTGGAAAGCAGTATGGAGAATCCTGGGAAAGCTGGGAATGGAAGCACCATTTGATCCAGCTATTGCTCTTCTCGGACTATTCCCTGAAGACATTAAAAGAGCATATTACAGGGATACTGCCACATCAATGTTCATAGCAGCGAAATTCACAATAGCTAGACTGTGGAACCAACCCAGACGCCCTTCAATGGATGAATGGATTACAAAAATGTGGCAACTATACACCATGGGGTATTACGCAGCACTAAAAAATGACAAAATCATGGAATTTCCAGGGAAATGGACGGCACTTGAGCAGATTATGCTTAGTGAAGCTAGCCAATCCCTAAAAAACAAATACCAAATGTCTTCTTTGATATAATGAGAGCAACTAAGAATAGAGCAGGGAGGAAGAGCATGAATAAAAGATTCACATTAAACAGAGACATGAGGTGGGAGGAAAAGGGAGAGAAAAAGGGAATTCCATGGAAACTGAGGGAGACCCTTATTGTTATACTAAATTACATATAAGAGGTTGTGAGTGGAATGGAAAAATTAACAAGCTGAGAAATGAATTACAGTAGATGGGGTAGAGAGAGAAGATGGGAGGGGATGGGAGGGGGGATAGTAGAGGATAGGAAAGGGAGCAGAATACAACAGTAACTAATAGGGCATTATGTAAAAATGTGGATGTGTAACCCATGTGATTATGCAATCTGTACTTGGGGTTAAAAAGGGAGTTCATAACTCACTTGAAGCTAATGTATGCTAATGTATAAAATATGATATGTCAAGCAAGAGCTTTGTAAGGTTTTGAACAACCAATAAAAAAAATTAAAAAAAAATAAAAAATTAACAAAACTAAAAGTTGGTTCTTCGAAAAAATAAATAAGATCAACAGACCCTTGGCCATGCTAACAAAGAGAAAAAGAGACAGAACACAGATTACTAACATACGGGATGAAAAAGCCAATATCACAACAGATGCTGGCGAAATACAGAAGACAATTAGAAATTATTTTTAAAACCTATATTCCAATAAAATAGAAAATAGTGAAGACATCGATAAATTTCTTAAGACATATGTTTTGCCAGACTGAGTCAGGAGGATACACACAATTTAAACAGACCAATATTAATGGATGAAATAGAAGAAGCAATCAAAAGACAACCAACCAAGAAAAGCCCAGGACCGGATGAGTATACAGCGGAGTTTTACAAAACTTTAAAGAAGAATTAATACCAATACTTTTCAAGTTATTTCAGGAAATAGAAAAAGAGGGAGCTCTTCCAAATTCATTCTATAAGGCCAACATCATCCTTATTCCAAAACCAGACAAAGACACCTCATCGAAAGAAAACTTCAGACCAATATCTCTGATGAACCTAGATGCAAAAATCCTCAATAAAATTCTGGCGAATTGAATACAAAGGCACATCAAAAAAATTGTGCACTATGATCAAGTAGGCTTCATCCCTCGGATGCAAGGATGTTTCAATATATGGAAATCAATAAATGTTATTCACCACATCAATAGACTTAAAGATAAGACCCATATGATCATCTCAATAGACACAGAAAAAGCATTCGACAAAGTACAGCATCCCTTTATGTTCAAAACATTAGAAAAATTAGGGATAACAGAAACTTACCTCAACATTGTAAAAGCTATCTATGTTAAGCCTCAGGCTAATTTTCTGAATCGAGAAAAATTCAATGCATCCCCTCTAAAATCTGGAACAAGACAGGGATGCACTCTATCACCACTTCTATTCAATATAGTTCTCGAAACACTGGCCAGAGCAATTTAGACAGACGAAAGAAATCAAAAGCATAAAAATAGGAAAAGAAGAACTTAAATTATAACTATTTGCTGGGGACATGATTCTATACATAGAAAACCCAAAAGGGTCTACAAAAAATTACTAGAACTAATAAATGAATTCAGCAAAGTAGCAGGATATAAAATCAACACGCATAAATCAAAGGCATTTCTGTATATCAGTGACAAATCTTCTGAAATCGAAATAACCCTTCTGAGAAACAGTCCATTCAAAACATCTCAAAAATCTCAGATATCCGTGTGACCAGTAAAGAATTATATATCAGCGACAAATCCTCTGAAAGGGAAATGAGGACAACCACTCCATTCACAATATCTTCAAAAAAATAAAATACTTGGGAATCATCCTAACAAAAGAGGTGAAAGACTTATACAATGAAAAGAACAGAACCCTAAAGAGAGAAATAGAAGATCTTAGAAGATGGAAAAATATACTCTGTTCATGGATAGGCCGAACTATCATCATCAAAATGGCGATATTACCATAAGTTCTCTATAGTTTTAATGCAATGCCAATCAAAATCCCAACGGCATTTCTTGTAGAAATAGATAAACCAATCATGAAATTCATATGGAAAAATAAAAGACCCAAAAATACCAAAGCAATTCTAAGCAGGACGTGTTAATCAGGCGGTATAGTGATACCAGATTTCAAACTATATTACAGAGCAAAAGTAACAAAAACAGCATGGTACTGGTACCAAAAGAGGCGGGTAGACCAATGGTACAGAATACAGGACACAAGAGACTAATCCACAAAGCTACAACTATGTTATATTTGATAAAGGAGCTAAAAGTATGCAATGGAGGATGGATAGCATCTTCAACAAATGGTGTTGGGTAAACTGGAAATCCATCTGCAACAAAATGAAACTGAATTCCCTCCTCTCGCCATGCACAAGTGTTTACTCAAAGTGGACCAAGGAGCTAGATATCAAATCAGAGACTCTGCATCTGTTAGAAGAAAAACTGGCTTCGATTTACATATTGTTGGGTCGGGCTCCAAATTCCTTAATAGGACACCCATAGCACAAGAGTTAATAACAAGAATCAACAAATGGGACTTACTTAAACTGAATTTTTTTTCTTATCAAGAGAAACAATAAGAGAGGTAAATAGGGAGCCTACATCATGGGAACAAATTTTTACTCCTCACACTTCAGATAGAGACCTAATATCCAGAGTATACAAAGAACTCAAAAAATTAGACAATAAGATAACAAATAACCCAATCAACAAATGGCCAAGGACCTAAACTGACACTTCTCAGAGGAGGACATACAATCAATCAATAAGTACATGAAAAAATGCTCACCATCTCTAGCAGTCAGAGAAATGCAAATCAAAACCACCCTAAGGTACCATCTCACTCCAGTAAGATTTGCAGCCATTATGAAGCCAAACAACAACAAGTTCTGGTGAGGATGTGGGGAAAAGGTTACTCTTGTGCATTGCTGGTGGGACTGCAAACTGGTGCACCCAATTTGGAAAGCAATATGGAGAATCCTGGGAGAGCTGGGAATGGAAACACCATTTGATCCAGCTATTGTCCTTCTCAGACTATTCCCTGAAGACCTTAAAAGAGCATATTACAGGGATACTGCGACATCGATGTTCATTGCAGCAGAATTCACAATTGCTGGACTGAGGAACCAACCCAGATGCTGTACAATAGATGAATGGATAAAAAAAAAATGTGGCATTTTTACACCATGGAGTATTACTCAGCACTAAAAAATGACAAAATCATGAAATTTGCAGGGAAATGGATTGCACTATAGCAGATTATTCTTAGTGAAGCTAGCCAATCACTGAAAAACAAATACCAAATGCCTTATTTGATATAATGAGAGCAACTGAGAACAGAGCAGGGAGGAAGAGCATGAAGAAAAGATTAACATTAAACAGAGACTTGAGTTGGGGGGGAAGGGAGAGAAAAGGGAAAATGCATGGTAATCGAGGGAGACCCTCATTGTTACACAAAATTACATATAAGAGATTGTGAGGGGAATGGGAAAATAAACAAGGAGAGAAATGAATTACAGTAGATAGGGGAGAGAGAGAATATGGGAGGGGATGGGACGGGGGATAGTAGATGATAGGAAAGGTAGC
This sequence comes from Callospermophilus lateralis, assembly GCF_048772815.1. NCBI lineage: Eukaryota > Metazoa > Chordata > Mammalia > Rodentia > Sciuridae > Callospermophilus > Callospermophilus lateralis. Next base: position 129,233,921 of record NC_135313.1, on the reverse strand, counting down.
AGAATACAAAAGTTACTAATAGGGCAATATACAAAATGTGGATGTGTAACCGATGTGATTCTACAATCCGTATTTGGGGTAAAAATGGGAGTTCATAACCCACTTGAATCTAATGTATGAAATATGATATGTCAAGAGCTTTGTAAGGTTTGAAAAACCAACTAAAAAAATAAAATAAAATAAACTGAAATAAAATAATTGAAAAAAAAACACATGGAGAACTATTTCAACACAAAGTTGTCTAGATTAATAACTGCTACCTTATATAATGCAAAATGCAAGTGCAACTATACACCATGCCTCCTCTGAAATGCTTGTAATTGTATTCTGTTTAGGTTGTTTTTCTCGATCATATGAGGATTAGTAGTCAGAGTCTCGTAGGGTATTGGTTAGTGTCAGGGATTTCGTATTTCGAATGGAAAATTGGAAAATGAACCCAATGTGTGTGCAAATATGTGCTACACAAAAATTTTCCCACTCTCATCCAGAACAATGCCTTGATATTACCCTCGCCCCAAGTAATATATCTTTAGAGGTGAAGAGTTAGAAAATCTAGGAATAAATATCTGGAATAGAATATGCTCAAAAGTTAAAGACCTTGGAGGTGGTAGAGTACTTTCCAAAAGTAAGGGAAAGGGTAAACACTCCACAAACATGGAGCTTTGTTGACCTAAATACTACTTGAGAAACTGCCTCTGAGTTTGGGCACTTGAAATATTTGTTGTCAGGAGCTTTAGCTTCCTATGTAATGAGACCATCAAACCTGGGTCAGCATCTATGTGACCTGGAGGACATGGTTTAATATTTTCCAATGAACATGAGGTAGCAGTGTTGAATTCAATCTTTGTAGGTAAACTGGGGCCACTGGCGGCTATGTGTATCCCCGTGGGAATTCTGAAGACATTTGGTCATCCTCCACATTTTATGGGGTTTCTTCCTGCTGCACAGGTAGTTTGGTATTTGCTTCTCGAAATACAAGGAAGTCAACTGAAACACAGTGCTGGAGGGAGTTCTGTCACATGTGGTGGGTCAGGGTCTGCAGGAGAATGCACCAACCAAGGTTCTATCCCTCATAGCTTGCCCTTTGACCATAGCAACCTGATTCTGAACATTGCCCTGAAACCTCTCCATATAACAAGATGCCATTAAATATAAGGGTCTGCTGGCTGCACCTTGTCAGCGAAAAGCCATTTGGAAGACAATGGCTGATGTACATGGCCCCACCACAGATGTTCCATCATACACCAGCCCACCACGGCTATAGGCCCACTACTCACCAGGCTCCAACATACTGGCTTCTCGGTTCTACACCGTTTTCTTGAAACCCTGTCAAACAAGGCAGTGACTGGTATACTCATAATCAGCAACAGGATATTCAAAGGTTCTCCAGTGCCACCTCTTCATGAAAATTTTTAAAAATTTCATGGTATTTATCAAGCCATTTTTCAAGGATGAAGTTGGAGGCAATGTGGGTTTCAGTGCATTCAGGAACAATTAAATGTTGAGGATGCTCACTTCACTGAAAGCTCTGGAGATCTCTCAGAGGGAAGTTTTCCCAAAGAGTAGCCTAAAGGTCACATGAAGCAAGGTGCATTGAGGTCTACGATGTGAGGTACATGTGTGTTTTGACTCTCAACTATGGCTGCCAAGTCCTTCAGAATAAAATCATGTGATATCCTGGCTGAGATTCCCAGTGCTCTGTGAAAAGCCACCCTGGGCCTAGATGTCAGTTTCCAAGTGCGAATCTCATGCTTAGCCTCCTAAAATCTGAACAAAATTCATGGCAATACTTTCCTGAGGTCAGTTCCAGAACTCAGTCTCTAAGGGGAATCACACTAGAGTTCAAGCCCAGGTGGACCCAGTCATCTCTTCCAACCGACACACAAATGACCACTATTAAAATCAAAACACTCCCACATGACCCTCATCTTCTTCCATTTAGACACTCACCATAACTTCTGGCTGGAGGTTTCCATGAGGGGCTCAGCCAAAGACAGTGTCCAAAATAATCTCCCTTGCCCCTCATTTGCCTAAATTCAGGGTGGCCTGGACATCCTTTCTGTGAAGCAGGAGTGATCAAATAGGCCTGCCATTAATTGCTTCTCCAATTTGAGGCCTACTGACTATGGGTTTTAGATTCTTTATGTGACTTGGAGTCATGAGAAAACCCAAGCACCGATGGGCTAGCCTCTGCAGGACATTGAGGAACTCATTTGACCCAAAGGATCCCTATTCTCACTTGATGGAGGTCAGGAAACTTACAGATGAATGCGAGATACTTCATCCACAAGGACTGCTCTTATGGCCAATTTCGTTTTGGATGTACACATGGATTCTTTCTTTAGATCCATCAGGTGCTGAGACTCTAAGCCAAAGCCTCACGCAGGGCCAAGATTCTGAATAAGACACATCCTTTTCAAAGCAATTAAGCAAAGAGCCACAGATGATGCCCATTCAATTCCATTTGAAAACTCTTTTCTTCAGGCTTAACAAAGGGGTGGCCTGAGGCAAAGACCTTCCTGAAATTCAGGGCAACAGAAAAATAGGTAAGCAGAAGGCACAAATCAGGGTTTCACCAATGAGACTTTCCTGGTCCAAGTGACTTCTGAGGTTTCTCAGATGCTTGCCATTTCCTTCAGCTATTCAGTACATGGCCATTTCACAGAGCTTGGATATGGTACATAACTTGGACACAAAACCATGAGCCTATTCTGGAGAGTGGCCAGAATTCAGGAAGAAAACTGGAACTTAGGGAGATAGCAGGTGTAGCCCATCGATAAGGGAAGTCGCAGTCCATTCATAATTTGGGCAGGATGAATGCTGGGAAGCTTTCTACTAGACAGGATACATCCATTGATGAATTCTCTTTTCTAATGTCTACAACCACGGACACAGTGGGATATACAGACATAGAAACACTCGCCTTGTCAAAGGACTTACTAGAATAGGTTCACTAAATCCAAACAAACCGCCTTTCCTACCTATTCTCAGAACAAGGGAAAATCACAAAACTACACCCACACCCACAAAGGCACCTCCTTACCCCTAGTAATTCTGAGACTATCTGGAGTGTCCTCTGACTTGTGGGCCATAGTATGTTCCATCAAAATGACATGCCCTGTCTCAGATCTGTTCTCCTTAGCCAACTCTGTGAAGTTATCAGGAGCCAGCAGTGAGCAACTACCTTGTTTCCCAGGAAAGGCCCCCCTTAAGAACTCTCTTGGCATTTTGCCATCCTCACATCAGTAGGTACCAAAAAAGACTGATTCTGTCTTTGGTAAATACAAACAAGTGAGAACACTGGGACTGAGACTGGGACTGGCTCTGGGTGCCTGCCTTCCTGGATCCCAAGTTCAAGAGTTCCATCAACAAGGAAGTGAGGTGAGGTCACTTCCTTCAGGAAATGAATGAGGTCACTGCCTGGGCAACCACTTTGTCCTAACAGTTGCTTCCAAGGGTCCCATGAGATGCAGGCTGCCCCTACTAGCTGTTACAGTTTCACAAGTTAGAATGGTATATCAACCATAGGCACCCGGGAACAACTCTTGACAAAGGCCTGGTTCGTTCCATCTTCTCTACATTAAGAAGAGAGAGGCTGATTCAGACACATCCCTTCATCCTGACCAGGTTGTTTGCCGTGGAAGATGACTTTTGCTCTCTCAGGTCCTTCATAGCTGCCTACATATTCTCCAGGGATCATATCTGCATGGACCTTTGAGGTTCTCAGCAGGTGAAAGATCCCCTACATTCCTGTATTGTAAGACCAAGTCTGTGCCTGCTCTTCTGTAAAGTTAGATTGAGGGAAGATGATATGGTTAGGATTAATAACTTGTTTGATTTTTGTTAGGAATCATTCTGCTGGATGAATAATGGTATTGGTAACCTGCAATATTTATAAGAATATAGCGGTGAAATATTGTAATGATCCGGTCAGCATAGGAGGAAGAGACCACCAAGAGACTGTCTCATACAACAACAAAGGTTTTATTGTGGGTCCAGCATGCTGGGGCGCAGAGCTCACTTCAATAGAGCAGAGAGCCCTGAGAACAGCTCAAGCAGAGCTTATGTACTTTCCTAGGAGAAGGCAGCGATGGAAGTTTATTGATGGGTCAGTGCGAGTGGGTGGTTTGCTTTTCAACCGGGTGACTGAGAACATTCTGCAGTTTGGCAGTTGCGGACAGTTCTCAAAATTTCAACAGTGTTTTGTTAAGCATACAGAAAAACAGGAAGTGACAAGTACCTATTTTATTAACCTTTCATTCCCCACTTATTCTTCTGCTAGTGGGGTATATTGTTGTCTGATTACCATAAGTTTAACTTGTCCAATTTGAGCTTGGAGAAAGGAAACTACATGGTTGAGCCAACAGGGTCCCAAGTTTGCAATAATATGAGGATTATTAATGGACTGGCCAGGGCTGATGAAAGCATTGTTAACAAGAGGGACTGTGTGAACCAAGACTCAAACCACACTTTTTTGGCCTCTGTCTCTCGTTGACGCTCTTCAAGGCATTTTCTTAATTTACTCATAGATTCTTTTACAACTCCAGTATGGTCAGCATAAAAGCAACATTCTTCCCTCAATGCAGCACATAGTCCCCCTTCTCTCATGAAGAGGATGTTTTAACCCTCGCCTGTTCTTTAAACAACTTCAGAGAGAGAGGTTAAAGATTCCTATAAAGCTGTGATGGAGGTTTTATTGTCTTTAAGTTTTGGTCTATTGCTGCTTCTAATTGCAGCATTTGTTGCATCCCATGGACTAGGGCAGTGGTTCCTTTGCCCACTCCTGCAGCAACTCCTCTTCCTAATAGGATGGCTAAAGTGAGAGATACAGGTTCCCTGTGGAACTGGGTTGTATGCCCTCCTATTTGATCCTATTAAATCCTTAAATGGACCTGCATCATCATTGAGCACTCTGGGAAACATCTGCACCATTACATAATTAATCACATCTCTTGACCATTTCATGAAAACATAAAAAATGTTTAAGTATATAGAATCTTTCTGTTGTAGGGACGGACAAGGCAAGGCACCTAAGTTAGCACCAAAGACAAAGAAACAGTCCTATTTGGTTGTAAACGGATTTAGAGCGCATTGCTTCTGTTGTAATCAATTAATCCCCTGAACCTCAAGTTTAGGTAGTTTCAGAATTTCTACCCAACATTTAAGGGAAGGGGCTCAGAAGTTCACAGTCTGCAGAAGTTCACAAAAATCAGTTTTTGTTTCTGTTATTTTTTCCTCTGTTCTGGGCAAGTTAAATTTTCAAGGACACCTGAAAGGGGGAGAGCTTTTTTTTTTTTTTTTTCTCCGTGACAGTTGTTACCATGGAGCCTAGTTGGTAACTTCTTTATCTTAGAATTGTAGCCATCTCTGTGAAGTCCAACTCAAGGTCAGAGGCCTTGTTCACATATTTTGTGAAAAACTAGTAAGGGTGTGTCTAGCTTAGTAGTGTTGATTTTTTAGCCAGTTGCCAAGTAGACCAGGGCAACACGAAAAGAGGAAGTTTATCTACAGTGAACTCTTTTGCTGAAAATCCTAAAGTCAGCCATGATGAAGACTTCTGGAGAAGGTCATTTAAGACTTTTCTGTGGGCCTGGTACATAGAGGAAGACGTGGAAAGCAAGACTGAGAGCAGCTCCGTGGATCTGAGAATGAGGAAGGAGAGATGTAAAAGAATATTGGGAAAGGGGTTTGAGATTTTCCTAGCAACAAAAACTTAAGCACAAGAACAGGTAGAGCAGAGGGGACGACGGGAATGAGTATCCCAAAAAGCCTGTGTGAGAAAGGAGAGATATAAAAGAATAATGGGAAAGGGGTTTTGGATTTTCCTAGCAACAAAAACTTGAGCAGTATAACCGGTAGAGCAGAGGGGAAGACGGGAGTGAGTATCCCACAAAGCCTGTGAGGGACTTTAAATACTTAGTTACCTGTTTCAGTGATGACAAAGCAACTTTAAAGGCCATTTTCATTACATCTTGGATCGGGGTCTGAGGGTTCTCCTCAGCTGGTTTGAGCTTTGGGTTAGCTGCTAAGAGGACCTGGTGGATACCGTTGCGGGCACTGACAGGAGAAGAGAGGAGTGTCTTGGTGGAGGGGTACCTCTGTACCTGCTACCTCAGCAAGGGGGTTTCCATTGTCTAATTGGTAATATGGCCAATGCTGTGTACTGAATTTGATGAGGAGTTTGGAATCCACCAGGCAGTCCCTGTATGCTAACATCCCCATGACTTAGAGAAGAAGTCAGTTTTCCCCCACACAGCCGAGGCTGTTTGTGGCTTTGATAGTATGCTGGGCAGACATAGTAATCTAGGCTAGCCAACATGCATTTGGCTCGCGTGTCCCTACATCCATAATGTTTGTTTCCATTAACTATGATACGGAAGGGATTTAATGGAATTTTATTGGGATCCGCATTATCAGGGATATCCCAATAGGAAAAACCTATAGCCAGCTGACAAATGTCTGGGTGTTGAGATGGCCACCAGGTCCCTAAGGGGGCTGTATGTGCGATAGACCATTCTTCTTGTCAAAGAGGATTTGTTATCAGCCATCACTGCTGAATGGGCTGATGAGGGTTAGGACTACTGGTGGCCAAGGGGAGAGTCTATAGCCTTATCCACACGCTGAATATGCAATTTGAAAGGGTTACCAGTCATTTCCAATATCCAGCAAGAGTCTGGACAGGGCGCAGGCTTGAGATGAGAGGCATGGATTCAGCAAGTGATTCCGTCTACCTTTACCACTGTAGGTGTTATAAGTAGCACCTGGTATGATCCTTTCCAGTGAGGTTCCAGGGATGACACCTGATGTCGTCTTATGTAGATGAAGTCTCTTACTTGATATCAATGTGGAGTCCCCTCATCCCCAGGTTGGTAGGGCATGGCCAGCTGTTTTAACAGGTATCACTGAGTTCTTTCAAGAGCTTTAAGTCTGTCAAGCAAGGGGGTGTGTAAGGGATCGTTAGGTCTTAGAGTTGGTGTTAGGTTCCTTACTGGAGGAGGTGCACCACAGAGAATTTCACAGGGGGAGCGGTTACACAAAGAAACAGAGGGAGTATTTCTTGCATGAAACAGTGCATAAGGCAGGAGCATAGTCCAATCTTTTATGCAGGTCTCTAAGCTTAACTTAATTATGGTCTCTTTAATGGTTCTATTTATTTTTTCTACCTGTACTGAGCTCTGAGGTCTATAAACATAATGTAACTACCAATTAATCACCAGGGTAATGGTTAACCCATGACCTATCTTGCCCATGAACGCCGGTCCATTATCAGACCCTATTACTGTAGGCAGGCCATATCTTGGAAAAATATCTTTCAGAATCATCTTGACCACCATTTGCGCCATGTTTTTTTTTTCTTTTCTTTTTTTGGTTGGGAAGGCTTCAATCCATCCTGAAAATGTATCTACAAAGACTAGGAGATATTTAAGTCCATAACTTGCTGCCTAATTTCAGTAAAGTCCACTTCCGAGAATTTTCCTGGTCTGGTGCCTCGAAGGTGCTTTCCTACAGGAAGCTTGAAAGGGTAAGCATTAATCCATTGATGGACCCGACAGGCTTTTGTTACCCTTTCAGATATTTCCTTTTGCTGTGAGTCGGTTAGTCAAAAACTATGTTCTTGATTCTTCAGGAATGCCTGCAGTTTCTTTGAACCAAGGTGAGTGAGTTGATGTACATTTTCTACTGATATTGTTAGAGCCGTGACTATAGGAGTATTTACTGAAGGATTTAGAAATTCCACTTGGGGGCCTTCAGGGTTAAAAGTTATTTTGGCCCAGAGCTTGGTGAGCAGATCTCTACCCATCAATGGGGCTGGGCATTCTGGGATTACTAGGAAAGAGTGATGGATTTTTCCTTTCCTCAGGTGCATAATCCTCTTAGTTGTCACAGCTCAATATTTACTGCTCTTAGCCCATTGAACTAGAGACCTTTTATTTGATAGAGGGCCCAATGTGGCCTTAAGGGCTGAATCTATTGCCCCTGTATCCACTTCAAAGTTTACTGGGGTCTCCTCCACTTCAAAAGTTATTTACTTTCACTGTGAGTTGGTTAGTGAGTTGGTTTGACTTCATCCACAATGAGTTCTCTTTTGGCCATTTTTGTTTTTGATTCACACGAGGGATCTGTCTTTAGATCCATAGGGTGCTGAGAATCTAAGCCACAGCCTCACACAGGGCCAAAATGCTGATTCAGACACATCCCTTTCCAAAGCAATTAAGTAGGGAGCCACAGGTGATGTCCACTCATTTCCACTTGAAAACTGTTTTCTTCAGGCTTAACAAAGGTGTGGCCTGAGGCAAAGACCTTCCTCACATTCAGGGCAACAGAACAATAGGTAAGAATAAGGCCCAAAGCATGGTTTTTCCACTGAGACTTTACTGATCACACTGATATCTGAGTTTTCTGAGATGCTCCCATTCCCTTCAGCTGTCCAGTACATGGCCATGTCACAGAGCTTGGAGGTGGTACATATCTTTGACAAAAAACCATGAGCCTATTTTGGAGAGTGGCCAGAAGTCAGGAAGAAAACAAGAACTTAGGAAGATAGCAGGTGTTGCCCATTGATAAGGCAAACAGCAGTCCATTTATAAATTGGGCAGGATGAATGCTGGGAAGCTTTCTACTAGACAGGAAGTATCCATTGATGCATTCATTTTTCTAATGTCTACAATCACGGACAGAGTGGGATACACAGATATAGAAGCACTCGCCTTGTCAAACGACTTACTAGAAACAGTCAACGCCAATCCAAAGAAACTGCCTTTCCTACCTATTCTCAGAACTTGAGACAAAACCACACACACACCCACAAAAGCACCTCCTTCCCCCAAGTAGGTCTGTGACTCTCAAGAGTGTCCTCTGACTGGTGGGCCATACTATGTTCACCGGAAATGGCCTGTCCTATCTCAGATCTGGTCTCTTTGGCCAACTCTGTGAAGTTGTCAGAAGCGAGCAGTGAGACACTACCTGCTTTCTCAGGAAAGGCTCCTCTTAAGAGCTTTCCTGGGATTTGGCCATCTTCACATCAGTAGGTAGCAAGAAAGACTGACTCTGTCCTTGGTAAATTCAAACAAGTGAGACTACTGGGACTGGGACTGAGACTGGCTCTGGGTACCTGGCTTCCCAGATGCCAAGTTCAGAGAGTTCCATCACCAAGGATGTGAGGTGAGGTCACTTCCTTCCTGAACTAAATGAGGTCACTGCCTTGGCAACCACTTTTTCCTAACAATTGCTTCCAAGGGTTCCATGAGATGGAGGCTGCCCCTACGTCCTGTGACACTTTCTCAAGTTAGAATGGTATATCAAACATGGGCACCCGGGAACAGCTCTTTACACAGGCCTGGTTTGGTCCATCTTCTCTACATTATGAAGAGAGAGGCTGATTCAGACACAACCCTTCATCCTGACCAGGTTGCTTTCCATGGAAGATGACATTTGCTCTCTCAGGTCCTTCATAGCTGCCTGCATCTTCTCCAGGGATCATTTCTGCATGGACCTTCAAAGTTCTTAGCATGAGTAAGATCCCCTACATTCCTGTGTTTAACACCAACTCTGTCCCTGCTATTCTGTTATGTAAGATTGAGGGAACAGTGTATGGTTAGAGTTAATAACAGATTCGATTTCGGTTAGGAATAATTCTGCAGGGTGAATAAAGGTATTGGACACCTGCAATATTTACAACAATATATATAAGTAAAATATAATTAAGAAAAGAGAAATCTATGTAAAATTTGAAGCCCAGAATGTCATTGGGCCCTGGATTAGGATACGTAGCGTTGAATTAGGTTCTGCACAGATGTCTCAGATAAATCGATACACAATGGCATACGACCTTGTACCTTGGATGATTGAATGTAGAAGAGAACATCCAGTCAAAAAGTGATAGAAGTTAGGATTAGGAAGATAGTCGGTAGGTTTAGGAAGAAGAGTGGATATAGGATTTGGAATAAATGTTCTTTAGCAATAGGGTTTTAGAGAGTAAATGTATGTGTCACCACATGTGAAGATTCAGTCACAATGATGAACTGTGCAAAATATGAAGGAAAGAAGATATCAATAGAGACATTACAAAATCAGGCAAAGTATGAAGTGAATGCCAGGATTAGACTTTTTCAACAGGGTTGAGTTTGAATATATAATCTTTGGAAGAAACAAATATGGAGTCACCAATAAGATTTTCAAATGAGAGCATTAGGCAACCTGGACATGGATGTTTTTAGTAATCCATGTTCACTTTCCATTTAGGTTTGGTACAATCATAAGTGTGACATTTGCTTTTCGTGTCCTGAATATTATTGTGATGAATTGTATATGTAGATCAGGTCACATGGGTATTTCTTCCACCATTTCTGGGAGCAATATTTTGAAGATGTATAAATTAGTATTGGGGGTACAATGAGGTGTACCCTGTGTCTATGAATATAGAGATAATGCATGAATAGACAATACTGTGAATAAATAATATAACTGATTCCACTTTAAATAATGGATTGAAATGATATCTGAAAATATAGAAGAAATCTTATATTGATGTACATTCTTTCATTCCAACCAGTGGTACATCTAATGTTAACATTAGTGTTATGGATTATCATGAAGGGTTTGTGAGTATTGCTTCAAAAGTGATTACGGGAATCGAAAATAATGTGTTTGCAAAGAAGTGAGTATTGCTTCAAAAGTGATTACGGGAATCGAAAATAATGTGTTTGCAAAGAAGTCTCATGAAAAGACCCGTCAAGAAACCTAGAAGAATACATGTGTTCTGAAACAGGCAGTGATTGAAAGTGAAATCAATGCCTATAATTTTGCGAAATTGTGGATGAAATATATATCCTATGATGTGCATAAACTGAAGAAATAGTAAAGTACCAGTGTTGAATAAAAATGAATGTCAAAACACACATCATATTCCATAGGAATCTACTTGCATTGATGTTAAACTGGGTGAGGTATTGTAGAAATATTTGGATTTGAATGCACCATTCACTGAAGTTAGTTGTCAGTACTAGGAAACAATACGTATTTCAGGTGGATGAATATTTCTGAGAAAAATCTTGTGAAATGTTGATTATAAATCCACACACATAAACATGAATAAATTTATAAAATTTATAATAAGACACATATATTTCATATTTTGAAAAATCTGGAGAGTGTGTGTGTGTGTGTGTGTTTGTGTATATATATATATATATCACAGACATTAAAAATTAGCAATATATATGCCAATCGAAATTCATCTTGAAATATATATCATCCACAGATCCAAATATATTTATTTTACTGAACTTGGATTTATGTATAATGTTGTTCAACTAGGAAATTCACCCATAATTTGAATTTTCAGTTCCAACAGCGTTTAGTAGGAGTGATCTCTGCTCACAATTTGTATCTGCCAAATCAGCCTTCTCAAAAGAATGTACATGTAATACCACGTAGGAATCTATATGTGCATATAAAATTACATATGCTGAATAGACTACAGAGAAAGGGAGACAGGAATTCATATATTTGTTAACTTAAAAACACATGGAGACCTATTTCAACAAAAAATTGACTAGATTTATAACAGCTACACTTTATCATGCAAAAGGCAAGTCCAACTGTACACCATGCCTACTCTGAACTGCTTGAATTTCAAATCTCTTTGGGTTATTTCTCTCCATCATATTAAGATTAGTAGTCAGAGTCTCTTAGGGTATGGGGTTGTGTCAGGGATTCAGTATTTGCAAAAAAAAAAATTGAAAATGAATCCAATGGGAAGGCAAATATGTGCTACAAAATAATCCTCCCACACTCAACCAGAACAATGCATTGACATAACCATTACCCAAAGTGAGACACAATTAGAGGAGAAGAGTTTGAAAATCTCTGAATATATATCTGGAATGGAACATGCTCAGGAGTTCACAACCTTAGAGGTGGTAGAGGAGTTTCCAAAAGTAAGTGACAGTGTAAACAGGCCACAAACATGGAGCTCTGCTGGATTAAAGACTTCTTGAGAAACAGCCTCTGAGTTTGGGCACATGAAATATATGTTGTTGTCAGGAGCTTTAGCTTCCTTTGTAGTGAGACCACCAAAGCTGGGTCTGCATCTATGTGACCTGGAAGATATGGTTTCTTATTTTCCAATGAACATGAGGCAGCAGTGCTGTATTCTCTCTTTGAAGGCAAACTGTGGCCATTGGGAATTAAGTGTCTCCCCCCCCGTGGACTGTGAAGCCATTTGGTCATCCTCGAATTTTCCTTTTGTTTATTGCTGCTGCACTGGGAGTTTGGTATTTGCCTCACGAAACACCAGAGTTCAACTGGGACACAGTGCTGGAGGGAGTTCTGTCACGTGTGGTGGGTCAGGGTCAGCAAGAGAATGCGCCAACCAGGCATCTATCCCATATAGCTTGCCCCCTTGACTATAGCAACCTGATTCTAAACATTGCCCTGAAACCTCTGTATATAACAAGATGCCTTTACTTATAAGGGTCTGCTGGTTGCACCATGTCAGTCACAAGCCATTTGGAAGCCAATGGCAGATCCACATGGCCCCACCACAGATGTTTTATCACACTCCTCCCCACCACTGCTCTAACCCACTACTCAGCAGGCTCCAACTTACTGGCATCTCTGTTCTACACCATTTTCATTAAACCCAGTCAATCAAGGCACTGTTTGGTACACTCATGATCAGCAACAGGAGACCCAAAGGTTCTCCAGTGCCACCTGTTCATGGGAATTTCAATAATTTCATGGTATTTATGTAGCCATTTTTCAAGGATGAAGTGGTAGGCACTGTGGGTTTCAATTTATTCAGGAACCATTTAATGTGAGGAAGCTCATTTCAAAGAAAGCTCTGGAAAACTCTCAAAGGCAAGGCTTCCAAAAGAGTTGCCAAAAGGTCACATGAAGCCAGGCCCATTGAGGTCTACAATTTGAGGTCCATGTGTGTTTTGCCTCTCAACTCTTGCTGCCAAGTTTTTCAGAATAAAATCATGTGATATCCTGGCTGAGATTCCCTGTGCTCTGTGGAAAGCAACCCTGGCCCTAGATCAGTTTCCAAGGGCAACTCTCATGAGTGGCCTCCTAAAATCCCTATACAATTCATGGCAATACTTCTCTGAGGTCAGTTTCAGAACTTAGTCTCTAAGGGGAATCACGCCAGAGTTCAAGCCCAGGTGGACCCAGTCATCCCTTGCAACCGCCACACAAATTACCACAATTAAAACCAAAACCCTCCCACATGACCCTCATCTTCTTCCTTATACGCACTCATCATTAACTCCGGCTGGTGATTTTTATGAGGGGCGCAGCTCAAGACAGTGTCAAAGATAATCTCCCTTGCCACTCATTTGCCTAAAGTCAGAGTGGCCTGGACACCCTTCCTGTGAACCAGGAGAGATCAAATAGGCCTACCATTAATACTGCTCTGCTTCTCCAATTTGAGGCCTACTGACAGTCAGGTATAGATTCTTTATGTGATTTGGAGTCAGGAGATACCCCAAGCACCTCTGCAGGGGTTTGTAGAACTCATTTGACCCAAAGGATCCCTATTCTCACTTGATGGAGGTCAGGAACCTAACAGAAGAAGGCAAAAGACTTCATACACAATGACTGATCTTTTTGCCATTTCGGTTTTGGATGCACATATAGGATCTTTATTTAGATCCATCAGGTGCTAAGAATCTAAGCCACAGCCTCACACAGGGTGAAGAGCCTTATTCAGACACATGCTTTTCCAAAGCATTTTAAGCAAAGAGACACAGGTGATGCCCATTCATTACCATTTGAAAACTGTTTTCTTCAGGCTTCACAAAAGGGTGGCATGAGGCAAAGACATTCCTGACATTCAGGGCAACAGAACATTAGGTAAGCAAATGGCGCCAAGCAGGGTTTCTTCAATGAGACTTTCCTGCTCACACTGATATCTGAGTTTTCTAAAATGCTCCCATTCCCTTCAGCTATCCAGTACATGTCCATGTGACAGAGCTTGGAGGTGGTACATATCTTTGACACAAATCCATGAGCCTATTCTGTAGAGTGGACAGAATTCAGAAAGAAAACAGGAACTTAGGAAGATAACAAGTATTGCACATCAATAAGGCTAGTCACACTCTATTTATAAATTGGGCAGGATGAATGCTAGAAAGCTCTCTATTACACAGGAAACATTCATTGATGCATTCTCTTTTCTAATGTCTACATCCACAGACACAGTGGGATACACAGATATAGAAACACTTGCCTTGTCAAATGACATTTTAGAAACAGTCCAGGCAAAACAAAGCAAACCGCCTTTCCTACCTATTCTCAGTACATGAGACATAACCACAAACTCACGCCCACACCCACAAAGGCACCTCCTTCCACCAAGTAGGTCTGTGACTATCTGGAGTGTTCTCTAACTGGTGGGCCATACTCTCTTTCCCAGACATGGCCTGTCCTGTCTCACATCTGGTCCCTTGGCCAACTCTCTGAGATTTTCAGTAGCCAGGGGTGAGCCACTACCTGCTTTTTCAGGACAGGAGCCTCTTCAGAGCTTTCCTGGCATTTTCCCATCCTCACATCAGTAGGTACCAAGAATGACTGACCCTCTCCTTGGTAATTCCATTCAAGTGAGCACACTGAAATTGGAACTGGGTCTGGCTCTGGATGCCTGGCTTCCTGTATCCCAATTTCAGAGAGTTCCATCAACAAGGAAGTGAGGTGAGGTCACTTCCATCAGGAACTGAATGAGGTCACTGCTTTGGTAACCATATGTCCTAACAGTTGCTTCCAAGAGTCCCATAAGATGGAGGTTGCCCCTACTTCCTGTGACACTTTCACAAGTTGGAATGGTATATCAACCATTGCCACCCGGGAACAGCTCTCTACTCAGGCCTGGATTGGTCCACCTTCTCTACATTGAGAAGAGAGTGGCTCATTCAGACCATCCAGATCAAGTTGTTTGCCAGGGATGATGACTCTTGCTCTCTCAGGTCCTTCATAGCTGCATACATCTTCTCCAGGGATCATTTCTGCATGGACCTTTGAGGTTCTCAGAAGGTGAAAGATCCCCTACATTTCTATAGTAAGAATAACTCTGTCTCTCTCTTCTGTAAAGTTAGATTGAGGAAACTGTGTATGGCTAGGATTAATAACATGTTCGATTTGGGTTAGGAATCATTCTGCTGGATGAATAATGGTATAGGGAACCTGTGATATTTTTAAGAAGAGGTGAAAGGTGAAATATAAGTATGAAAACAAAAATCTAGGTAAGATTTGAAGCCCAGAAGGGCATTGGGCCCTTGATGGTGATACTTAGCTTTGAATTACGTTCTGCACAGATGTCTCAGATAAATCGACATACAATGGCATAGGACCATTTACTTTGGATGTATGAATGTAGCAGAGAACATCCAGTCAAAGAGGGATTGTCAGCAGGATTGGGAAGGTAGACGATAGATTTTGGAAGAAGAGTGAGTATAGGATTTGGACCAAAAGTTCTTTAGCAATAGGGTTTCTGGTAGAGAATGAGTGTAAATGTCAGCACATGTGAAGAGTCAGTCACAATGATGAACTGGTGAAAATATGTAGAAAAGCTGATATCAATAGAGACATTAGGAAATCAGGCAAAGTATATAAAGTGAGTGATAGGATTAGACAATTTCAACAGGCTTGATTGAATATATAATCTTAGGAAGAAACAAATATATAGTCACCAATATGATTGACATTTGAGAGCATTATGCAACCCGAAGGTGGATGCTTTAAGTAATCCATGCTCACTTTCCATTTACGTTTTGGTAGAAGCAAAAGTGTGACCTTTGGTTTTTGTGTCCAGAATATTACTGTTATAAAATATATATGTAGATAAGGTGACATGAGTATTTCTTCCACCATTTCTAGGAGCAATATTTGAAGATGCATAAATTAGTATTGGGGGTAAAAATAGGTTTACCCTGTGTCTATGAAAATAGAGATAATGAATGAATAGACCATAATGTGAATAAATAATATAACTGATTCCAACTTTAAATAATGGATTTAATTGATATCTAAAAATATACAGGAAATCTTATATTGGTATACATACATTCATTCCAATGAATTATACATCTAATGGTAATATTAGGGTTACAGTTTATCAGGAAGAGTGTGTGAGTTTTGCTATTATGGGTGAAGGAACACTCGAGCCAGAAGCAAGTTGGCTAGCCTAGATTACTATGTTTACCCTGCAGTTATCAAAGCCACAAAAGCCACGGCTGTATGAGGGAAAAGCCGACTTCTTCTGTATGTCTTGGGCATGCGAGCAAATAGGGGCTGCCTAGTGGAACCCAAACTCACCATCAAATTCAGTAAACAGCATTGGCCATATTACCAATTAGACAAACAAAACTGATGGCCCCCAGAGGGGTCTCTAGATCCTCAAATTCTGCGTGACCTTTTTAACTTCGGCAAGTGCTCAAAAAGGTGGAAGGAAATTCCCCTATGTGGAGGCCTTTTTCCTCCTTCGCTCAAATCCTGAACTATGCTTCCCCAATAGATCCTCACCCTCTGCCTTCTGCTCCAGACGCTCTGCTGTCAAAACCAACTCAGCAACCTGATTTCTCCCCTCCATTACTAGATCAAATACCCAAACCTCCGCCGATTTTCAGACCATTGCCCCCCTGCTGAGGTAGCAGGTACTGAGGTACTCCTCTACCCACTCACTCCTCTCTTCTCTTGTCAGTGTTCGCACTGGGTCCCAACAGGTCCTCTTACCAGCTAACCAAAAGCCCATACAGGCTGAGGGAATCCTCAGACCCCTATCCAAGATGTAATAAAAATGGCCTTTGAAGTTGCTTTGTCAACAGTGAAAACAGGTTACTAAGAATTTAAAGTCCCTCACAGGCTTTTTGGGATACTCATTCCTGTCTTCCCCTCTGCTCTACCTGTTCTACTGCTCAAGTTTTTCTTGCTAGCAAAATTCCAAACCCCTTTCCCATTATTCTTTTACATCTGTCCTTCCTCATTCTGAAATCCACAGAGCTGCTCTCACCCACTGCCTTCCACGTCTTCCCCCTCTGCACCAGGACCACAGAAAAGTCTTAACTGACCTTCTCCAGAAGTCTTCACCATGGCTGACTTTAGGACTTTCAGCAAAAGAGTCCCGATGAAAGAGTTCAATGTAGATAAACTTCCTCATTTCTTGTTGCCCTGTTCTTCTTACCACTGGCTGGAAAAATCAGCACTCCGAAGCTAGACACCCCCTTACTAGTTTTTCACAAAATATGTGAACAAGGTCTCTGGCCTTGAGTTGGGGCTTCACAGAGATGGCTACATTTCTAAGATAAAGAAGTTACCAACTGGGCTCCATTTTCACAGCTGGCAGGGAGAAAAAAAAAAGAGAAGACAAAAGCTCTCCCCCTCTCAGGTGTTCTTAAAAAGTTAACTTGCCCAGAACAGAGGAAATAAAACAGAAACAAAAACTGACTTTTGTGAACTTCTGCAGACTGTGAACTTCTGAGTCCCTTTACTTACATGTTGGGTAAAAAATTCGAAACTACCTAAACTTGGGGTCCAGGGGATTAATTGATTACAACAGAAGCAATGCCTTCTAAATCCATTTGCAACCAAATAGGACTATTTCCCTAGCTTCGGTGCTATCTTAGGTGCCTTGCCGTTTCTGTCCCTACAACAGTATAATTCGATATACTTAAACATTGTTTATGTGTCCATAAAATTGTCAACAGATGTGCTTAATTGTGTAATGGTGCAGATGTTTCCCAGAGTGCTCTATCATGACGCAGGTTCATTTAAATTTCAAATAGGGGGGCATAAAACCCGGTTCCGCCGAAAACCTGTACCCTCACTTTAGCCATCCTATTAGGAATAGAAGTTGCTGCAGAGTTGGGCACAGGAACCACTGCCCTAGTCAATGGGACACAACAAATGACTCAATGAGAAGCACCAATAGACCAAAACTTAAAGGTATTTAAAACCTCCATCACAGCTTTACAGAAATCTTTAACCTCTTACTCTGAAGTACTTTTACAGAACAGGCGACGTTTGGACCTCCTCTTCATGAGAGAAGGGCCTTTGTGCTGCATTGAGGGAAGAATGTTGTTTTTTTTCCGACAATACTGGAGTTGTAAAACAATCTATGAGTAAATTAAGAAAACGACTTGAAGAGCGTCAACCAGAGACAGAGGCCCAAAAAGGGTGGTTTGAGTCTTGGTTCACACAGTCCCCTTGGTTAACTACGCTTTTATCAGCCTTGGCCAGTCCATTAATAATCCTCATATTATTGCTAACTGTAGGGCGCTGTTTGCTCAACCGTGTAGTTTCCTTTCTCCAAGCTCAAATTGGACATGTTAAACTTATGGTAATCAGACAACAATATACCCCACTAGCAGACATAAAATGTGACACCCCCCAATGATCACTTTTATGATTAAAAGTAACCCGAAGAAGAAGTGGAGAATGAAAAGTTAATAAAATAGGTAATTGCCACTTCCTGTTTTTCTGTATGCTTAGCAAAACACTGTTGAAATCTTGAGAACTCTTTGCTAATCTTCTTCCCAGAGTGTGATGTCCCCAACTGGCAAACTGCAGAATGTACTCCTTCATACATTTGCACACACACTGCACACTTGCCATGACCCATCAATAAACTTCACTCCCTGCCATCACCAAGGAAAGTATATAAGCTCTGCTTAAGCTGTTCTGAGGGCTCTCTGCTAAATTCAAGTGAACTCTGAGCTGCAGCATGCTGGACCCCCAATAAACAGTTTGTTGTTGCATGAGACAGTTTCTTGGTGGTCTCTTTCTCCAATGCTTGCCTGAACTTTCCATTGGTACAATTATAACTGTGACATTTGCTTTTTTGTGTCCAGAATATTGCTGTGATAAAATGTATATGTAGGTCAGGTGACATGAGTAATTCTTCCCCCATTTCTGGGAGGAATATTTTGAAGATGAATAAATTAGTATTGGGGGTATAAACAGGTGTACCGTGTGTCTATGAATATAGAGATAATGCATGAATAGACAATACTGTGTATAAATAATATAACTGGTTAAACTATAAATAATGGATTGAATTGATATCTGAAAATATATAAGAAATAATATATTGATATACAATCATTCATTCCAACCAGTTATACATCTAATGGTAATATTAGGGTTATGGTTCATCATTTAGGGTGTGTGAGATTTTCTTCAAAAGTAATTATGGAAATCAAAAATAATGTGTTGGAAAGAAGTCTCATGAAACGATCAGTCAAAAAACATGGAGGAATATAGGTGTTCTGAAGTAGAAAGTGATTGAAAGTGAAACAAATGAGTATAAATTTGTGAACTTGTGGATGAAATATATATCCAATGATGTGCATAAACTAAAGAAATATTAATGTACCAGTGTTGAAAAAATGAACTTCAAAATACACATCATGTCCCATAGGAGTCTACTTGCATTGATGTTAAATTGGGTCAGTTAGTGTAGAAATATTAGGATTTGTATACACCATTCACTGAAGTTAGTTTTCAGTAGAAGGAAACAAATAGGTATTCCAGGTGGCTGAATATTTCTGAGAATAATCTTGTGAAAACATGATTATAAATCCACGTACTTGAATATGAATGAATTTAGGAAATTTATAAAGAATCACATATATTTCAAATTTTGAAAAATCTGGAGTGTGTATATTAATATATATATATATATATATATATATATATATATATACACACACACACACACACACACACACACACACACAAACACACACAAATATTAAGAGTAGCACTATATGCCAATTGAAATTCACCATGAAAAATATATCATTCACAGATCGAAGATATTCATTTTACTGAACGTGGACTTATGTATAATGTTGTTCAGCTAGGAAGCTCACCCATAGGTTGAATTTTCAGTTCCAACAGCGTTTAGGAGGAGTGATCTCTTCTCACAATTTGTATCTGCCAATTCAGCCACCACACAATAGTGTACGTGTGGTACCTGGTTGGATTCTACATGTGCTTATAAAAATACATGTGATGAATAGGCTACAGTGAAAGGGAGACAGGAATTATATATTTGTTAACTTTAAAAACACATGGAGAACTATTTCAAAAAAAAATTGACTAGATTTATAACTCCTACCCTATATAATGCAAAAGGCAAATCCAACTATACACCATGCCTCTTCTGAACTGCTTCTATTTCAATTCTGTTTGGGTTATTTTTCTCCATCATATTAGGATTAGGTGACAGAGTCTAGTAGGGTATAGGGAAGTGTTAGGGATTCTGTATTTCAAATAGAAAAGTGGAAAATAAATCCAATGTGTATGCAAATATATGCTACACAAAAATCCTTCCACTCTCATCCAGAACAATTACTTGACATTACCTTCGCCCCAATTAAGACACAATTAGAGGAGAAGAGTAATAAAATCTGTGAATACATATCTCGATTGGATATTGCACAGGAGTTCATAACTTTGGAGGTGGTAGAGGAGTTTCCAAAAGTAATGGACAGGGTAAAACTCCACAGTCATGGAGCACTGTTGGCCTACAGACTTCTTGAGAAACTGCCTCTGAGGTTGGGTACTTGAAATATATGTTGTCAGGAGCTTTAGATTCTTTTGTAGTGAGACCATCAAAGCTGGGTCTGCATCTATGTGACCTGGAGAACATGGTCTCTTAAATTCCAATGAACATTAAGCAGCAGTGCTGAATTCTCTCTTTGTAGATAACTGTGGTCACTGGGGCTAAGTGATTCCCCGTGTGGACTGTGAAGCTTTTTGGTCATGCTCCACTTTTTGTTGTGTTTCTTTCTGCTGCACTGGGAGTTTGGTATATGCTTCATGAAATACAAAAAGTTCAACTGGGACACAGTGCTGGAGGGAGTTCTGTCACGTGTCGTGTGTCAGGGTCTGCGGGAGAATGCAACAAACAGTCTTCTATCCCAAATTGGTTGCCCCCTTGACCATAACAACCTGATTCTGAACATTGCCCTGAAATTTTTCCATATAACAAGATGCTTTCTTCATATAACAAGATGTTCTGCTGGCTGCACCATGTCAGTCACAACCCATTTGGAAGTCAATGGCAGAACCACATGGCCCCAACACAGATGTTTTATCACACACCTGCAAAACACTGCTCTATGAACAGTAATCAGCAGGCTCCAACTTACTGACATCTCTTTTCTACACAATTATCATGAAACCCAGTCAATCAAGGCACTGTCTGGTACACTCAAATAAGCAACAGGACATCCAAAGATTCTCAAATGCCACCTGGTCATAGGAATTTCAAAAATGTCATTGTATTTATGTAGCCATTTTTCAAGGAAGAAGTTGGAGGCACTGTGGGTTTCAATTCATTCAGGAACCATAAAATGATGAGGAAGATCATTTCAATGAAAGCTCTGGAGAACTCTCAAAGGCAAGGCTTACCAACTATTTCTGCCAAGTCTTTCAAAATAAAATCATATGATATCATGGCTGAGATTCCCTGTGATCTGTGGAAAGCCACCCTTGGTATAGATCTCAGTTTCCAAGGGCGAGTCTCAAGGGTGGCCTCCAAAAATCCCAACACATTTCATGGCCTCTGTGCTTCACTGATAGAAGAATGTTGTTTTTATGCCGACCATACTGGAGTTGCAAAATAATCCATGAGTAAATTGAGAAAAAGACTTGAAGAGCACCAGCGAGAAAGGGAGACTCAACAAGGGTGTTTTGAGTCATGGTTTACCCAGTCCCCCGGGTTAACTACACTTCTATCAGGCTTAGCGGGACCCCTGATCATCCTTATGGTGTTGCTAACTGTGGGAACTTGTTTGCTTAACCGCATAGTTTCCTTTCTCCAGGCTCAAATTGGACAGGTAAAACTCATGGTAATCAGAGAGAAATAAGCTCCACTGGCAGAAATAGAATGTGAGACCCCGCAATAATTATGATTCATTATTTTTAAGATTAAAAGTAGTCAGAAAAAGGAGTGGGAAATGAAAGAAAAAAAGAAATTGAAATTGAAACGTAAAGAACCAGGTTTTGTAAAGCTTCCAAGTTGCACTAAGAACCTGAAATTCCTGTGGCATTTAAGACAATTCCCAGAACTGCCCATTAGATGTGTGCTGAAATCTTCCCTGACCACCTAGTTAAATAACAACTCCTTCCCAGAAACCATGCAGATCTGCACGTATATATCTCAGGGCTTCAACCAATTAGTTTAAATGTATAGCCCTTCTCAGGGCTGACCAATCATCCCCTGCCCGGCATGCTCCCGCCAATAAATTTGCTTATCATGTTTTAGAGTTGTTATTTGATTTTCCCTTGGTATATGATGATTTGCTAAAAGAAGATATGATGTATGTAAAGTCGCTGCCCTCTCTAAAGAATGTATATAAACTTTGCCCAAGTTATTCTCGTGGCTCTTTGTTCTTTGCTCCTCAGAAGTGAGCTCTGAGCCCCAGCATGCTGGACCCCCAATAAACCCTTTGCTGTTGCATGAGACATTCTCTTGTTGTTCTTTTCTTCTGAGGTTCGCCCGACCTTTACCGTTCCTGATTTCCATCAAGTGAGAATAGGGATTCTTCCAGGCCCTGCAGAGGCTAGCCCATAGGTGCTTGGGTTTTCTCATGACTCCAAATCACATAAAGAATTTATACCTGACAGTAAGTAGGCCTCAAATTGGAGAAGCAGAGCAGTATTAATGGCAGGGCTATTTGATCATTCCTGGTTCAAAGGAAGGGTGTCCAAGCCACCCTGACTTTAGGCAAATGAGGGGCAAGGGAGCCTTTTTTGGACACTGTCTTGGGCTGCGCCCCTCATGGCAAATTCCAGCCAGAGGTTATGATGAGTGTCTATATGGAAGAAGATGAGGCCCATATGGGAGTGTTTTGGTTTTAATTGTGGTCATTTGTGTGGTGGTTGGAAGAGATGACTGGGTCCACCTGGGCCTGAACTCTGGTGTGATTCCCCTTAGAGATTGAGTTCTGGAATTTATCTCAGAGAATTATTGCCATGAATTGTGTTGAGATTTTAGTAGGCCACGCATGAGTGTTGCCCTTGGAAAATGTGATCAGGGTCACTTTCCACAGAGCACTGGGAATCTCAGCCAGGATATCACATGATTTTATTCTGAATGACTTGGCAACCATAGTTGAGAGTCAAAACACACATGGACCTCATATGTAGACCTCAATGGTCCTGGCTTCATGTGACCTTTTGGCCACTCTTTGGGAAGCTTTGCCTGTGAGAGTTCTCCAGAGATATCATTGAAATGAGCTTCCTCAACATTTACTGGCTCCACAATGAATTGAAACTCACAGTGCCTCCAACTTCATATTTGAAAAATGGCTAGATAAATACCATGAAATTTTTGAAATTTCCATGACCAGGTGGCACTGGAGAACCTTTGAATGTCCTGTTGCAGTTCAAGAGTATACCACACAGTGACTTGATTGACTGGGTTTCATGAAAATGGTGTAGAACAGAGATGCCTGTAGTTGGAGCCTGCTGAGTAGTGGGACTAGAGCAGTGGTGGGCAGGTGTGTGAAAAAAAAATAAAACATCTGTTGTGGGGCCATTTGGATCGGCCATTGGATTCCAAATGGCATGTAACTGACATAGTGCAGATACCAGACCATTATATGTAAAGACATGTTGTTATATGGAGAGGTTTCAGGGCAATGTTCAGAATCTGGTTGATATGGACAAGGGGGCAATGGGGCAAGCTATGAGAGATAGAACACTGCTTGGTGCATTCTCCTGCAGACCCTGACACACCACACGTTACAGAACTTTCTCCAGCACTGTGTCCCAGTTGAACTCCTTGTATTTCATGAAGCAACTACCAAACTCCCAGTGCAGCAGCAAGAAACACCACGAAAAGTGGAGGATGACCACATGGCTTCACAGTCCACACGGGGAGACACTTAGCCCCCAGTGTCCACAGTTTACATACAAAGAGAGAATTCAGCACTGCTGCCTCATTTTCATTGGAAAATAAGAAACCATGTCTTGCAGGTCACATAGTTGCAGACCCATCATTGATGGTCTCACCACAAAGGAAGCTAAAGCTCCTGACAACAACATATATTTCAAGTGCCCAACCTCAGAGGCAGTTTCTGAAGAAGTCTTAATACCTGCAGAGCTCCATGTTTGTGGAGTGTTTACACTGTCCCTTACTTTTGGAAACTCCTTTACCACCTCCAAGGTTGTGAACTCCTGAGCATTTTCCATTTCAGATATGTATTCACAGATTTTCTAACTCTTCTTCTTAATTGTGTCTTACTTTGTACGAAGGTAATGTCAAGGCATTGTTCTGGATGAGAGTGGGAAGATTTTTGTGCAGCACATATTTGTATACACATCAGATAATTTTTCCAATTTTCCATTCGAAATACTGAATCCCTGTCATTAACTCATAAACTACTAGACTCTGACTACTAATCTTAATACGATGGAGAAAAATAACCCAAACAGAATAGAAATACAAGCAGTTCAGAGGAGGCATGGTGTATAGTTGGACTTGCCTTTTGCATGTTATAAATCTATTCAACTGTTTGTTGAAATAGTTCTCCTTGTTTTTTTAAAGTTAACAAATATGGGAATTCCTGTCTCCCTTTCGCTGTAGCCTATTGAGCACATGTATTTTTATATGCACACATGGAATCCTACCTGGTACCACACATACATTCTTGTGAGGTGCTTGACTTGGCAGATACAAATTGTGAGAAGAGATCACTCCTGTTAAACACTTTTGGAACTGAAAATTCAACCTATGAGTGAGTATCCTAGATGAACAACATAATACATAAATCCATGTTCAGTGAAATGAATATTTTTGGATCTGTGGATGATACATATTTCATGGTGAATTTTGTTTGGTTCATATATTGCTACTTTTTAATTTCTGTGTGTGTATTTTAATGTCCCTGTGTGTGTGTGTGTGTGTATATATATATATATATATATATATATATATATATATATATATATATTCCAGATTTTTCAAATACGAAATATATGTGTCTTATTATACACTCCCTAAATAAATTCATATTTATGTGTGTATGTATAATCAACTTTTCACAAGATTATTCTCATAAATATTCATCCTCCAGAAATACATATTTGTTTCCTAGTACTGAAAACGAACTTCAGTGAAAGATACATCCAAATCGTAATATTTCTACAGTATCTGACCCAGGTTAACATCAATGCAAGTAGATTCCTATGGGACATGATGTGTATTTTAGGTTTATTTTTATTCACCAGTGGTACATTACTATTTCTTTAGTTATACACATCATAGGATATATATTTAATCCACATGTTCACAAATTTATAAGCATTTGTTTCACTTTCAATCACTTTCTGCTTCAGAACACATGTATTCCTCCAGTATTCTTGACTGGTCTTTTCATGAGACTTCATTCCAAATACATTATTTTTGATTTCCAAAATCACTTTTGATGCAAAACTCACACACTCTTTATGATAAACCATAACCCTAATATTACCGTTAGATGTATAACTGGTTGGAATGAATGTATGAATATCAATATAAGATATCCTGTATATTCTCAGATATCAATCCAATCCATTATTCAATGTTGGAACCCGTAATATTATTCATTCACAGTATGGTCTATTCATGCATTATCTCTATATTCATAGACACAGAGAACACCTAATTGTACCTCCAATACTAATTTATATGTCTTCAAAATATTGCTCCAATAAATGGTGGAAGAAATACTCATGTCACCTGATCTACATATATATTTTACCGCAGTAAAATTCTGGACATAAAATGCAAAGTTCACACTTATGATTTTACCAAAACCTAAATGGAAATTGAGCATGGATTACGAAAAACATCCATGTCCAGTTTGCCTAATGCTCTCAAATGTCAAGCCTATTGGTGACTACATATTTGTTTCTTCCTGTAATAATATATTCAAACCCAATCCTGTTGAAAATGTCTAATCCTATCACTCATATTATACTTTGGCTGATTTCCTAATATCTCTATAGTTATCCACTTACATACATATTTTCCCCAGTTCATCATTGTTACTGACTCTTCACATGTGCTGACATTTACATTCACTCTCTAACCGAAAACCTTTTGCTAAAGAACTTTTGGTCCAAATCCTATACTCACTCTTCTTCCTAAACATACCGACTATCTTCCTAATCCTACCGACTATCCATGTTTGAGTGAATGTTCTCTTCTACAATCGATCATCCAAGGTACAAGGTCCTATGCCCATGATTACTAATTTATCTGAGACATCGGTGTGGAACGTAATTCAAAGCTAAGTACCCCAATCAAGGCCCCAATGCCCTTCTGAGCTTCAAATTTTACCTAGATTTAAGTTTTCATACTTATATTTCACCTCTATATTCTTATAAATATTGCAGGTTGCCAAAACCACAAATCATCCTGCAGCATGATTCCTAACCCAAATCGAACATATTATTAACCCCAACCATACACTGTTCCCTCAATCTAACTTTACAGTAGAGCAAGGACAGAGTTGGTCTTAAAATATAGGAATGTAGAGGAACTTCCACCTGCTGAGAACCACAAAGGTCAATGCAGAAATGATACCTGGAGAAGATGTAGGCAGCTATGAAGGACATGAGAGAGCAAAAGTCAGCTTCCATGCAAACAACCTGGTAAGGATGAAGGGTTGTGTCTGAATCAGCCTCTCTCTACTTAATGTAGAGAAGATGGATCAAACAAGGCCTGTGTGGAGAGCTGTTCCCGGTTGCCTATGGTTGGTATACCCTTCTAACTTGTGAAAGTGTCTCAGGAATTAGGGGCAGCCTCCATCTCATGGCACCCTTGGAAGCAACTGTTAGCACCAAGTGGTTGCCAAGGCAGTGACCTCATTCAGTTCCTGAAGGAAGTATCCTCACCTCACTTTCTGGGTGATTGAACTCTCTTAACTGGGATCCAGGAAGTCAGGCACCAAGAGCCAGTCCCAGTCCCAGTGCCAGTGGTCTAACTTGTTTGGATTTACCAAGAACAAAGTCAGTCTTTGTACCTACTGATGTGAGGATGGAAAAATGTCACAAAAGCTATGAAGAGGGGCCTATCCTAAGAAAGCAGGTAGTGACTCACCGCTGGCTCCTGACAACTTCACAGAATTGGACAATGAGACCAAATCTGACACAGGACAGGCTATTTCAGGGAAACATAGTATGGCCCAACAGTCAGAGGACATTCTGGATATTCCCAGACCTACATGGGGGAAGGAAGTGCCTTTGTGGCTGTGGGTGTGGGTTTCTGTTTTTTTCTCATGTTCTGAGAATAGGTAGGAAAGGCAGTTTGTTTGGTTTGGAGTGGACTGATTCTAGTAAGTAGTTTGACAAGGCGAGTGTTTCTAAGTCTGTGTATCCCACTGTGTCCGTGGTTGTAGACATTAGAAAAGAGAATGCATCAATTAATATGTCCTGTCTAGGAGAAAGCTTCCCAGAATTTATCTTGCCCAATTTATGAATGGACTGACGCTTGACTTATGGATGGACAACACCTACTATCTTCCTAAGTTACTGTTTTCTTCCTGAATTCCGGCCACTCTCCAGAATAGGCTCATGGAATTTTGTCCAAGATATGTACCACCTCAAAGCTCTGTGACATGTCCATGTACTGGATAGCTGAAGGGAATGGGAGCATTTCAGAAAACTCAGATATAAATGTGACCAAGAAAGTCTCAGTGGAGAAACCCAGCTTTGGGCCTTTTGTTACATATTGTTCTTTTGCCCTGAATGCCATTAAGGTCTTTGCCTCTGCCCCCCCCCCCTTTTTGAAGCCTGAAGAAAGCAGTTTTCAAACTGAAATAAAAGGGCATCCCTTGTGGCTCTTTGCTTAAATGCTTTTGAAAGTGATGTTTCTGAATCAGCCTCTTGGCCCTCTGTGAGGCGGTGGCTTAGATTCTCACCACCTGATGGATCTAAAGAAAGATCCCATGGGTGCATCCCAAAACAAAATGGCCAAAAGAGCAGTCATTGTGGATGAAGTTTCTCGCCTTCCTCTGTAAGGTTCCTTACCTCCATCAAGTGAGAATAGGGATCCTTTGGGTCCAATGAGTTTTTCAAAGCCCTACAGAGGCTAGCCCATACGTGGTTGGTTTTTCTCATGACGTCAATTAACTTAAAGACTCTAAACCCCACAGTAATTAGGCCTCAAATTTGAGAAGCAGAGCAGTATTAATGGCAGGTCTATTTTATCACTCCTGGTTCAAAGGAAGGATGTCCAGGCCACCATGACTTTAGGCAAAAGAGGGGCAAGTGAGGTTATTTTGGACACTGTCGTGGGCTGCACCTCTCATGGAAACCTCCAGCCAGAAGAAGGTGAGTGCCATGTGGGAGTGTTTTGGTTTTAATTGTGTTCATTTGTTTGGTGGTTGGAAGAGATAACTGGGTCCACCTTGGCTTGAACTCTGGTGTGATTCCCCTTAAAGACTGTGTTTTGGAACTGACCTCATAGAAGGTACAAAGTCCTATGCCATTGTATATCGATATTTCTGGGACATTTCTGCAGAATGTTATTCAACTCTAAGTATACCAATCAAGGGCCCAATGAACTTCTGGGCTTCAAATCTTACCTAGATTTCTGTTTTCATACTTATTTTGAAAGGTTAATAAAATAGGTACTTGACACTTCCTGTTTTTCTGTATGCTTAATAAAATACTGTTGAAATCTTGAGAACTCTTTGCTATGCATGTTCCCAGAATGTGCTGTCCCCAACTGCCAAACTGCAGAATGTACTCCATCACACAGTTGCACGAAACCACCCACTCGCCCTTGCCCATCAATAAACTTTCCTCGCTGCCCTCTCCAAGGAAAATATATAAGCACTTCTTAAGCTGTTCTCAGGGCTCTCTGCTCTATTCAAGTGAGCTCTAAGCCCTTACATGCCGGACCCGCAATAAACCCTTTGCTGTTGCATGAAACAGTCTCTTGGTGGTCTCTTTCACCGATCCTCGCCCGACCTTTACATTTGGTGGCCCCAGCGAGATCCGGCCACCGCAGACGAAAGACACTCAACGGGCTCCTCTGGGGGTAAATAAGGCCCCTCTTTCTGGTTTCAGGTTTCAGGTTAGGGTTTGGCAAAATGGCTATTGGTGAAGAGAGTGTGCTCTCTCCGAGTGTGGCTGACAGACATGTCACAGAGCCACAGGTGAATGGAGTCAGGAAATCGAGGAACAATAGTCTCCTCGACTCAGTGCTATTTTGTTTTGGATTCGGTATTGCCAGGCAATCGGGTTTTGCAGGCTACTCAGTTTTGGTCTCAGTATTGGACGTCCATTGACTGTCTTTATTGTCTTGTCTTGTCTGTGTCATGTGTCGTTGCTTTCAATGTCTGTGTATCTTTCATTATGGGACAGAGCACTTCAATGCCTCTGTCCCTGACCCTTGATCACTGGACCAAAGTTTGCTTAAGGGCTCAGAATCTTTCTTTTTCAGTAAAATGCTAAACCTGGCAGATTCTGTGCCTCAGAATGACCTGCCTTTGGAGTCAGAGGGCCCCCAGAAGGATCTTTCTACTTCGCACTAATTCGAAAAGTCAGAGATATTGTCTTTCAGCCGGGGCCACAAAGCCATCCAGATCAACAGTCATATATCTTAACTTGACAAGACCTCTGCAAATCTCCTCCTCCATGGGTGAAGCCTTTCCTTGTTCCTGCCCCGACTCCTACTCCTTCCCCCATGATTGTATCTCTCAAACTCTCTGCTCCTTTTCCTCCACCCTCTGTTCCCCCTGTGTCTCAAGACTCTACTGGACTCTCCTCCCCATCCTTATCTTCTGCCCTTGTCCCCCAACACCCAAAACCCTTTAAGTGATTCCCCTGCTGCTGACTCAGCCTCTCCATCATTCGAGGCAGCTAGGCTGGCCCACTGCCATCCCGATGACTCTCCCATGGAAGACACAGCCCCTCCTTCCCAGGAGAAAGCTGGCCCGGCTAAAAGAACTCAAAAAACTCGCCGGCGTTTTCACACCTGCCTACTTGGAATGACTGCCAACAACTCCTAGAGACTCTCTTCATGACAAAGGAATGAGAGAAAAACCTCCTGGAAGCTAGAAGAAAATATCCTCGTACCAGATGGGTGATCGACACAACTTTCCAACATACTCAAAGCCGGCTTCCCCTTGAACCGACCCAACTTGGATGCCAACACCTGTGAACTTAGGGAGCATCTTTCCACTTATTGCCAGGCTCTAATAGCAGGTCTCCAAGCAGCCGCTAGGTGAGTAACTAATTTGGCCAAGGTAAGAGTGGTGATTCAAAGGCCTGATGAATCTCCCTCTATGTTTCTAGAGAGAATTATGGAGGCATATATGAGATATACTCCTTTCGATCCTCAGGCAGAGGATCAAAAGGCATCTCTCATGATGGCCTTAATTGGGAAAGCTGCCATGGTTATTAAAAAAAAGTTAAAAGAGAGATTTAGTCAGAGAAGCCAAGAAAGTATACTATAAGAGAGCAACAGGGAGAAAGAAAGGGAGCAAATGGAGGATTAGAGAAGCAAAAGACAGACTAAGGCATTGACTAAGGTCCTGGTTACAACAGCAAATAGGCCAGAAATTAAGAAACAGGGTGACAGGAAGGGATACCTGGGCCCACGCCAGAGGCCACCCCTGGCCTCAGATCAATGTGCCTACTGTAAAGAAAAAGGACACTGGGCCAAAGAGTGCCTTAGAAAGAGACAGCCATGCCAGGCAGCCATTCTGAGTCTGGAGGATGACTAAGAAGGTCGGGGCTCAGATCCCTTCCCCTACCTCAGGGTGACTTTTGAAGTGGAGGGAACCCAAGTAAACTTTGAAGTGAATACAGGAGCAGTATACTCAGCCCTCAAGGCCCCATTGGGCCCTCTATCAACTAAAAGGTCTGTAGTTCAAAGGGCTAATGGAAGAAAATATCGGGCTTAGACAAATAAGAGAAACATGGACCTGGGGAAAGGAGAAATCCATCACTCCTTCCTAGTAATCCCAGGATGCCCGGACTCATTGATGGGCAGAAATCTGCTCAGCAAGCTCCGGGCCTAAATAACTTTTAACCCTGAAGGGTCCCAAATGAAATTTCTAAATCCTTCAGTAAAAACTCCTATAGTCACGGCTTTAACTATATTAGTAGGAGATGAACATCCACTCTTCACAGCCCCCAAGACTGATCAAACAGGTAAACTACCCCAGAAATGGATAACAGATTACCCAGATGCGTGGGCAAAGACTGCTGGGTTAGGCCTGGCCTTTAAACAACCTCCAATAACAGTGGAGTTAAAAACCTTAGCTTCCATAATAAATGTCAAAAAATATACTCTAAGCAAAAAAAGCTAAAGATGGGATAAGGCCCCATATTCAGAAATATCTGGCCATAGGGGTCCTAAGGCCCTGTTAATTGGCCTGGAACAATCCTGTGCTACCAGTAAAAGAAGCCAGGAACTGCGGACTATCACCCGTTCAAGACCTAAGAGAGATTAACCACAGAGTGCAGGACATTCACCCCACGGTACCTAATCCGTACAATCTACTTAGCACTCTGAAACTTGAGCGGAAATGGTATACTGTTATGGACTTAAAAGATGCTTTCTTTTGCTTGCCTCTGCATAAAGATAGTCAGTTGCTGTTTGCTTTCAAGTGGGTAGTCCCAGAAACCGGAACGTCTGGTCAATTAATTTGGACTAGACTCCCACAGGGGTTCAAAACTCCCTTACTCACTTTGATGAAGCCCTCCACAGAGATCTCAACAACTTCAGAACTACGCACCCTGAAGTCACCTGATTCAATATGTGGATGACTGGCAGCCAACACCAAGGAAAACTGTGAGTCTGGGACCCAAGCACTATTATGCGAGCTTGCTTAACTAACTATAGAGCTTCTGCCAAAAAGGCCCAAATTTGCTAGCATAAAGTAATATTCCTGGGCTATTCCCTTAGGGGCAGTAAAGGATGGCTCACTGAGCCCAGAAAACAAACCGTTGTGCAGATACCACCGGCATCAAACAGGAGAAAACTCAGAGAGATTCTTGGGACTGCTGGCTTTTGCAGGTTATGGATACCTGGGTTTGCGTCCTTAGCTGCTCCTTTATACTCAGTGTCAAAGGAAGATGCCCAATTCCAATGGACCCCTGAGCACCAGCAAGCTTTTGATAACATGTAAGGATACTGACACTGAACGCCTCAACTTCATCGAGCTCAGCCTGCAATTACAGAAGGCCCTACACTACGTTAAAAATATACATCAACTCACTCACCTTGGTTCAAAGACATTGCCGGCATTTCTGAAGGATCAAGAACAGAGTTTTCCACTAACCGACTCACAGCGAAAGGAAATAACTCAACGGGTAACAAAAGCCTGTCGGGTCCATCAATTGGTTAATGCTTACCCTTTCAAGTTTCCTAGACGAAAGCACCTACGAGGAATCAGACCCGGACAATTCTGGGAAGTAGACTTTACTAAAATTAAGCCAACAAGGTATGGAATTAAATACCTCCTAGTCTTTGTAGATGCATTTTCAGGATGGATTAAAGCCTTCCACACACACACACACACAAAAAAAAAATAAAATAAAATAAAAAAAAATAACAACAACAACAAAAAAAAAAAAAAAAAAAAAAAAAACCAAAAACGGCCCAAATGGTTTTCAAGAAGATCCTGAAAGATATTTTTCCAAGATATGGTCTGCCTAGGGTAATAGGGTCTGATAATGGACCCAGGTAACTCAGGTGTTAACCAGGATCCTGTGGATTAGTTAGAAGTTACATTATGCTTATATATCCCAGAGCTCAGGACAGGTTGAAAAAATAAATAGAACCATTAAAGAGACCTTAATAAAATAAAGCTTAGAGACCCGCATAAAAGATTGGACTATGCTCCTGCCTTGTGCACTGTTTCATGCGAGAAACGCTACCTCTGTTTCTTTGTTTAACCTCACCCCCTATGAAATTCTCTATGGTGCCCCTCCTCCAGTAAGGGACCTAACCCTAACTCTAAGGCCTAAAGATCCCTTACACACCTCCTTGCTAGATAGACTTAAAGCCATTGAAAGAACTCAGCGATACCAGTGGAAACAGCTGGCCACTGCCTACCAACCTGGGGACGAGGTGACTCCACATCAATATCAAGTAAGAGACTTCATCTACATAAGACGACATCAAGTGTCATCCCTGGAACCTTGATGGAAAGGAACATACCAGGTGCTACTTAAATCACCTACAGCGGTAAAAGTAGAGGGAATCACTTCCTGGATCCATGCCTCTCATCTCAAACCTTCGCCGTGTCCAGACTCTGGCTGGAAACTGGAAAAGAGTGGTAACCATTTCAAATTGCGTATTCGCCATGTGGATAAGGCTATAGACTCTCCCGTTGGCCACCAGTAGTTCTAACCCTCATCAGCCCGTTCAGCAGCGATGGCTGATCACAAATCCTACTAGACAAGAAGTATGGTCAATCTCGCATACAGCCCCCTTAGGGACCTGGTGGCCATCTCTCCACCCAGACATTTTTCAGCTGGCTATAGGTCTTTCCTATTGGGATATCCCCGATGAAGAGGATCCCACTAAAATTTCATTAAATCCCTTCTGTACCATAAAAAATGGAAACAAACATTATGGATGCAGGGACACACGAGCCAGATTCAGGTTGGCTAGCCTACATTACTATATTTGCCCAGGGGACTATCAAAGCCACAAACAGTCATGGCTGTGTGGGGGAAAAGCCGACTACTTCTTTAAGTCATGGTGATGTGAGCATACAGGGGCTGCCTGGTGGAACCCAAAATCCTCATCAAATTCAGTAGACAGCATTGGCCATATTAGACAACCAAAAACTATGTCCCCCAGAGGGGTCTCTAATTCTCAAATTCTGTGTGACATTTTTAACTTCGGCAAGTGCTCAAAAAGGGGAAATTCCTCTATGTGGAGTCCTATTCCCTCCTTCGCTCACATCCTGTACTATGCTTCTTCCAAAGTTCCTCACTCCCAGCCTTCTGCTCTGGACTCTCTGCTGTCACTCCCACCTCAGCAACCTGATTTCTCCCCTCCAATTACTAGATCAAAAACCCAAACCTCCACCAGTTCTCAGACCATTGCCCCCTTGCTGAGGTAGCAGATACTGAGGTACCCTTCCACTCACTCACTCCTCTCTTCTCCTGTCAGTGCCTGCACTGGATCCCACCAGGTCCTCTAACAAGCTGACCCAAAGCTCAAACCAGCTGAGAAGGGCCCTCAGACCCCTATCCTAGATGTAATGAAAATGGCCTTTAAAGTTGCTTTGTCATCACTGAAAACAGGTTACTAAGAATTTAAAGTCCCTCACAGACTTTGTGGGGTACTCACTCCCGTCTTCCCCTCTGCTCTACCTGTACTACTGCTCAAGTTTTTGTTGCCAGGAAAATCCCGAACCCCTTTCCCATTATTTTTTTACATCTCTCCTTCCTCATTCTCAGATCCACGGAACTTCTCTCAGCCTCGCCTTCCCCGTCTTCCCCCTCTGTACCAGGTCCACAGAAATGTCTTAAATGACCTTCTCCACAAGTCTTCACCAAGGCTTACTTTAGGTCTTTCAGAAAAAGAGTCCTTCTGAAAGAGTTCATTGGAGATAAACTTCCACTTTTCATGTTGCCACGTTCTACTTGACCACTGGTTGGAAAAATCACCACTCCTAAGCTAGACACCGACTTACTAGTTTTTCACAAAATATGTGAACGATGCCTCAGGCCTTGAGCTGGTTCTTCACAGAGATGGCTACATTTGTAAGATAAAAAACTTACCAACTGGGCTCCATGGTGACAGCTGGCAGGGAGAAAATAAAGAGACAAAAAAAGCTGTCCCGTTCCAAGGTGTCCTTGAAAAGTTAACTTACCCAGAACAGAGGGAAAAAAAAAACAAAAACAAAAACTGCTTTTTGTGAACTTCTGCAGACTGTGGACTTCTGAGCCCCTTCCCTTACATGTTGGGTACAAATTCTAAAACTACCGAAACTTCGGGTTCAGGGGCTTAATTGATTAAAACAGAAGCAATGCCCTCTAAATCCAGATGCAACCAAATAAGACTGTTTTCCTGTCTTTGGTGCTATCTTAGTTGCCTCACCTTGTCCATCCCTACAACAGTATTATTCTATACACTTAAAAATTATTTATGTTTTCATAAAATGGTCAACAGATGTGATTAATTATGTAATGATGCAGATGTTTTCCAGAGTGCTCTATCATGAAGCAGGTTCATTTAAAGATCAAATAGGGGGGCATACAACCCGGTTCTACCGGGAACCTGTATCCCTCACTTTAGCCATTCTATTAGGAATAATAGTTGCTGAATGGGTGGGCACCAGAACAACTGCCCTAGTTCATGGGACACAACAAAGACACAATTAGAAGCAGAAATAGACCAAAGCTTAAAGACATTAAAAACCTCCATCACAGTTTTACAGGAATCTTTAACCTCTCTCTCTCTCTGAAGTTGTTTTACAGAACAGGCGAGTGTTGAACCTCCTCTTCATGAGCGAAGGGAACCTTTGTGCTTGCATTGAAAAAGAATGTTGTGTTTATGCTGGCAATACTGGAGTTGTAAAAGAATCTATGAGTAAATTAAGAAAACGACTTGAAGAGCATCAAAGAGGGACAGAGGCCCAAAAAGGGTGGTTTGAGTCTTGGTTCACACAGTCCCCCTGGTTAATTATGCTTTTATCTGCCCTGGCCGGTCCATTAATAATCCTCATATTATTGCTAACTGTAGGACCCTGTTTGCTCAACCGTTTAGTTTCCTTTCCAACCCAAATCGAACCTGTAATTAACCCTAACCATACAATGTTCTCTCAATCTAATTTTACAGAAGAGCAGAGACAGAGTTGGTCTTACAATGCAGGAATGTAGGGGATCTTCCAACTGCTGAGAAACTAAAAGGTCCATGCAAAAATGATCCCTGGAGAAGTTGTAAGCAGCTATGAAGGAACTGAGAGAGCAAAAGTCATCTCCCATTACAAACTACCTGGTCAGCATGAAGGGATGTGTCTGAATCAGCCTCTCTCTTCTTAATGTAGACCTGAAGGACCAAACCAGGCCTGTGTGGAGAGCTGTTGCCAGTTACCAATGGTTTGTATACCATTCTAACTTGTGAAACTGTCACAGGAATTAGGAGCAGCCTCCATCTCATGGGACCCTTGGAAGCAATTGTTAGGACAACGTGGTTGCCAAGGCAGTGACCTCATTCAGTTCCAGAAGGAAGTGACCTCACGTCACTTTCTTGGTGATGAAATTCTCTGAACTTGAAATCCAGGAAGCCATTCACCCACAGCCAGTCCCAGTCCCAGTCCCAGTGGTTGAACTTATTTTGATTTACCAAGGACAGCCTCAGTCTTTCTTAGGACCTACTGATGTGAGGATGGCCAAATGCAAGGAAAGCTATGAAGAGGGGCCTTTCCTGAGAAAGCAGGTAGTGACTCACCACTGGCTCCTGACAACTTCACAGAGTTGGCCAAGGAGACCAGATCTGAGAAAGAACAGGCCATTTCTGGGGAACATAGTATGGCCTACCAGTCAGAGGACACTCTGGATAGTCACAGACCTACATGGGAGAAGGAGGTGCCTTTGTGGTGTGGGTGTGGGTTTGTGGTTTTGTCTCATGTTCTGAGAATAGGTATGAATGGAGGTTTGTTTGGTTTGGAGTGAACTATTTTTAGTAAGTCGTTTGACAAGGCGAGTGTTTCTGTGTCTGTGTATCCAACTGTGTCCGTGGTTGGAGACATTAGAAAAGAGAATGCATCAATGGAAGTGTCCTGTCTAGCAGAAACTTTCCCAGCATTCATTCTGCACAATTTAGAATGGACTTCAGCTTGTCTTATTGATAGACAGCACCTGCTATCTTACTAAGTTACTGTTTTCTTCCTGAATTCTGGCCACTCTCCAAAATAGGGCCATGGTTTTGTGTTTAAGATATATACAACCTCAAAGCTCTGTGACATGAGCATGTACTGGGTAGCTGAAGGGATTGGCAAGCACCTCAGAGAACTCAGATATCACTGTGACCAGGAAAGTCTCAATGGAGAAACCCTGCTTGAGGCCTTTTGTTTACCTATTCTTCTGTTGCCCTGAATGTCAGGAAGGTCTTTTCTTCAGGCCACCCCTTTGTGAAGCTTGAAGAAAACAGTTGTCAAATGGAAATGAATGGGCATTACCTGTGGCTCTTTGCTTAATTGCTTTGAAAAGGATGTGTCTGAATCAGCCTCTTGGCCCTTTGTGATGCTGCGGCTTAGATTCTCATCTCCTGATGGATCCAAATACCGATCCCATGTGTACATCCAAAACCAAAATGGCCAAAAGAGCAGTCTTTGTGGATGAAGTCTCTCGCCTTCCTTTGTAACTTTCCTGACCTCCATCAAGTGAGAATAGGGATCCTTTGGGTCAAATGAGTTCTTCAAAGCCCTGCAGAGGCTAGCCCATAGGTTCTTGGGTTTTCTCATTAGTCCAATTCACATAAAGAATCTGAACCCCACAGTCAGTTGGCCTCAAATTGAAGAAGTGGAGCAGTACTAATGGGAAGTCTATTTGATCTCTCCTGGTTCACAAGAAGGCCA
Organism: Callospermophilus lateralis; assembly: GCF_048772815.1. Taxonomy (NCBI): domain Eukaryota; kingdom Metazoa; phylum Chordata; class Mammalia; order Rodentia; family Sciuridae; genus Callospermophilus; species Callospermophilus lateralis. The sequence continues at coordinate 129,196,368 of NC_135313.1, read as the reverse complement.
CCCCGACTTTAGGCAAATTAGGTGCAAGAGAGCTTATTTTGGACACGATCGTGGGCTGTGCCCCTCATGGAAAACTACAGCCAGAGGTTATTATGAGTGTCTATATGGAAGAAGATGAGAGCTATGTTGGAGTGTTTTGGTTTAAATTGTGGTCTTTTGTTTGGCTGTTGGAAGAGATGAATTGGTCCACCTGTTCTTGAACTCTGGTGTGATTCCCTTAGAGACTGAGTTCTGGAACTGACCTCAGAGAAGTACTGCCATGAATAGTGTTGGGATTTTAGGAAACCTGGCATGAGTGCTGCCCTTGGAAACTGAGATCTAGGCCCAGGGTGGCTTTCCACGGAGCACTGGGCCTCTCAGCCAGGATATCACATGATTTGATTCTGAAAGACTTGGCACCTATAGTTGAGAGTCAAAAATCATATGGACCTCACATTCTAGACCTCAATGGGCCTTACTTTATGTAACTTTTTGGTCACTCTTTGGGAAGCCTTGTCTGTTAGTGTTCTCCAGAGCTTTCATTGAAATGAACTTCCTCACAAGTTAATCATTCCTGAATGAATTGAAACCCTAAGTGCCTCCAACTTCATTTTTGAAAAATGGCTAGATAAATACCATGATTTTTTTAAAAATCCCATGGCCAGGTTGCACTGGAGATTTTTGGATGTCCTGTTGCCGATCATGAGTGTACCAGACAGTGCCTTGATTGACTGGGTTTATGAAAATGGGTGTAGAACAGAGATTCCAGAAAGTTGGAGCTTGCTGAGTAGTGGGCCTAGAGCAGTGGTTTGCAGGTTTGTGATAAAACATCTGTGTTGTGGACATGTGGATGTGCTATTGGCTTCCAAATGTCTTGTGACTGATATGGTGTTGCAAGCAGTCACTTATATGTAACGGCATCCTATTATATGAAGCGGTTTCAGGGATATGTGGGATAGAAGCCTTGTTGGTGCATTCTCCTGCAGACCTTGACCCAGCACACGTGACAGAACTCCATTCAGCACTGTGTCCCATTTGAAATCCATGTATTTTGTGATGCAAATACCAAACACCCAGTGCAGCAGCAAGAAACACCACGAAAAGTGGAGGATAAATAAATGGCTTCACAGTCCACAAGGGGAGACACTTAGTCCCCAGTGGTCACAGTTTATCTACAATGAGAGAAATCTGCTGTGCTACCTCATCTTCATTGGAAAATAAGAAACCATGTCCTCCAGGTCTTTAACCAAAACAAGTCAGAGGACACTCTGGATAGTCACAGAACTACTTGTGGGAAGGAGGTGACTTTGTGGGTGTGGGTGAGGGTTTGTGGTTTTGTCTCATGTTCTGAGAATAGGTAGGAATGGCGGTTTGTTTGGTTTGGAGTGAACGGTTTCTAGTAAGTCCTTTGTCAAGGCGAGTGTTTCTATGTCTGTGTATCCCACTGTGTCAGTGATTGTAGACATTAGAAAAGAGAATGCATTAATGGATGTGTTCTGTCTAGTAGAAAGGTTCCCAGCATTCATCCTGCCCAATTTATGAATGGACTGCAGCTTGCCTTATCGATTGGCAACACCTGCTAACTTCCTAAGTTCCTGTTTTCTTCCTGAATTCTGGCCACTCTCAAGAATAGGCTCATGGTTTTGTGTCCAAGATATGTACCACCTCCAAGCTCTGTGCCATAGCCATGTACTGGATACCTGAAAGGAATGGTGAGCATCTCAGAAAACTCAGATATCAGTGTGACCAGTAAACTCTCAGTGGAAAAACCGTGCTTTAGGCCTTTTGCTTACCTATTGTACTGTTGCCCTGAATGTCAGGAACGTCTTTGCCTCAGGCCACCCCTTGTGAAGCCTGAAGAAAACAGTTTTCAAGTGAAAATGAATGGGCATCACCTGTGGCTCTTTGCTTAATTGCTTTGGAAAGGAATGTGCCTCAATTAGCATCTTGGCCCTGTGTGACGCTGTGGCTTAGATTCTCAGCACCTAATGTACCTAAAGAAAGATATCATGTGTGCATCCAAAAACAAAATGTCCAAAAGAGCAGTCATTGTAGATGGAGTCTCTCACATTGCTCTGAAAGTTTCCTGATCTCCATCAAGTGAGAATCTGGATCCTTTGTGTCAAATGAGTTCTTCAAAGCCCTGCAGAGACTAGAACATAGATGCTTGGGTTTTCTCATGACTCCAATTCACATAAAGAATCTAAACCCCACAATCAGTGGCCTCAAATTTGAGAAGCAGAGCAGTTTTAATGGTAGGCCTATTTGATCACTTCTGGTTCACAGGAAAGGTGTCCAGGACACCCTGACGTTCGGCAAATGAGGGGCAAGGGTGCTTATTTTGGACACTCTCTTGGCCTGCGCCCCTCATGGAAAGCTCCAGCAAGAGGTTATGATGAGTGTCTATGTGGAAAAAGATGAGGGCCATGTGGGAGTGTTTTGGTTTTAATTGTGGTCATTTGTGTGGTGGTTGTAAGGGATTCCTGGGTCCACCTGGGCTTGAACTCTGGTGTGATTCCCCTTAGAGACTGAGTTCTGAAACTGATCTCAGAGAAGTATTGCCATGAATTGTGTTGGGATTTTAGGAGAACACGCATGAGAGTCGCCCTTGGAAACTGAGATCTAGGCCCAGAGTGTCTTTCCACAGAGCACTTGGAATCTCAGGATATCACATGATTTTATTCTTAAAGACATGGCAGCCATATTTGAGAGTCAAAAAAATCATGTTCCTCACATTGTAGACCACAATGGGCCAGGCTTCATGTAACCTTTTGGCCACTCTTTGGGAAGCCTTGACTGTAAGAGTTCTCCAGAGGCTTCATTTAAATGAGCTTCCTCACCATTTATTGTTTTCAGAATGATTTGAAACCCCCAGTGACTGCAACTTCATGCTTGAAAAATGCCTAGATGAATACCATGAAATTTGAATTTCCCATGACCAGGTCGTACTGAGGAAACTTTGAATGTCCTATGTCTGATCATGAGTGTACCAGACAGTGCCTTGATTGACTGGGATTCATGAAAATGGTGTAGAAGAGAGAAACCAGTAAGTTGGAGCCTGCTGAGTGGTGGGCCTAGATCAGAGGTGGGCAGGTGTATGATAAAACATCTGTGTGGGGCCATGTGGATCTGCCATTGGCTTCCAAATGGCTTGTGACTGACATGGTGCATCCAGCAGACAGTTCTATGTAAAGGCATATTGTTATATGGAGAGGTTTCAGGGCAATGTTCAGAACCAGGTTGCTATGGACAAGCGGGCAAGCTATGTGGGATAGCTGACTGGTTGGTTCATTCTCCTGAAAACCCTGACCCACCACACATAACAGAACTTCCACCAGCACTGTGTCCCAGTTGAATTCCTTGTATTTCATGAAGCAAATACCAAGAAAGAAAGCAGCAAGAAAAACCATGAAAATAGGAGGATGACCAAATGGCTTCACAGTTCACATGGGAAGACACTTAGCCCCCAGTTGCCACAATTTACGTAGAAAGGGATAATTCAGCACTGCTGCCTCATGTTCATTGGAAAAAAATAAACCATGTCCTCCAGGTCACATAGATGCAGACCCAGCTTTGATGTTCTCACTAGGAAGGAAGCAAAAACTCCTGACAACAACATATATTTCAAGTGCCCAACCTAATAGGCAGTTTATCAAGAAGTCTTTAGGGCAGCAGAGCTCCCTGTTTGTGAAATGTGAACTCTCGCCCTTAGTTTGGGAAACTCCTCTACCACTTCCAAGTTTGTGAACTCCTGAGCATATTCCATTCCAGTATGTATTCACAGAGTTTCTAACACTTCTCCTCTAATTGTGTATTACTTGGCGCGGAGGTAATGTAAATTCATTGTTCTTGATGAGAGTGGAAAGATTTTTGTGTAGCACATATTTGCATACACATTGTATTCATTTTCCAATTTTCCATTTGAAATACTGAATCCCTGACACTAACCCATATCCTACTATACTCTCACTACTAATCCTAATATGATGGAGAAAAATAACCCAAACAGAATAGAAACACAAATAGTTCAGAGGAGGCATGGTGTATAGCTGGGCTTGCCTTTTGCAATATATATAGGGTAGGAGTTATAAATCTAGTCAATTTTCAATTGAGGTAGTTTTTCATGTGTTTTTAAAGTTAACAAATATGTGAATTTCTGTGTCCCTTTCTCTGTATCCTATTCAGCACATGTATTTGTATATGCACATATAGAATCCTTCCTGGTATCACACGTACATACTTGTGAGGTGGCTGACTTGGCAGATACAAATTGTGAGAACAAATCACTCCTCCTAAACGGTGTTGTAACTGAAAATTCAACCTATGGGGAGCTTCCTAGTTGAACAACATTGTATATAAATCCATGTTCAGTAAAAGAAATATTTTTTGATATGTGGACGATATATATTTCACGATAAATTTTGATTGGCATATATATTGCTACTTTTTAATGTCTCTGTGTGAGTTTTGTAAATATATATATATATATATTCTCCAGATTATTCAAAAAATGAAATATATGTGTCTTATATACACTCCCTAAATTCATTCACTTTCATGTACATTGTCTTATAATCTACTTTTCACAAGTTTATTTTCAGAAATATTCATTCCCCTGAAATACATATTTGTTTCCTAGTACTGAAAACTAACTTCACTGAATGGTGCACACAAATCCTAATATTTCTACAGTAACTGACCCAGTTTAACATCAATGCAAGTAGATTCCTATGGGACATGATGTATATTTTGATGTTAATTTTTATTCAAAACTGGTACGTTACTATTTCTTCAATTTAATCACATCATTGTGTATATATTTCATCCACAATTTAGCAAATTTATAGGCATTTGTTTCACTTTCAATCACTTCCTGAATCAGAACACATGTATTCCTCCATATTTCTTGACTAGTCTTTTCATTAGACTTCTTTCCAAACACATTATTTTCAATTTCCATAATCACTTTTGAAGCAAAACTCACATTCTTCATGATAAACCAAAACCCTAATATTACCATTAGATGTATTACTCATTGAAATGAATGTATGTATATCAATATAAGGTTTTCTGTATTTTTTCAGATATCAATTCAATCCATTATTTAAAGTTGGAACTAGTTATATTATTTATTCACAGTATGGTCTATTCATGCATTATCTCTATATTCATAGACACGGGTTACACCTATTTGTACTCCCAATACTAATTTATATATCTTCAAAATATTGCTCCCAGGAATTGTGGAAGAAATACTGATGTCACCTGATCTACATATACATTTTATCACAGTAATTTTCTGGACACAAAAAGCAAAGGTCACACTTATGATTGTACCAATGTAAAGGTCGTTCGAGCATCAGAGGAAGAGACCACCAAGAGACTATCTCATGCAACAGCAAAGGGTTTATTGAGGGTCCAGCATGCTGAGGCTTAGAGCTCACTTGAATAGAGCAGAGAGTCCTGAGAACAGCTTAAGCAGAGCTTATATACTTTCCTTGGAGAGGGCAGGGAGTGAAGTTTATTGATGGGTCAGGGCGAGTGGGTGGTTTGCTTGCAACCGGGTGAGGGATTGCAATCTGAAGTTTGGCAGTTGGGGACAGCATATTCTGGGAACAAGATTAGCAAACAATTCTCAAGATTTCAACAGTGTTTTGTTAAGCATACAGAAAAACAGGAAGTGACAAATACCTATTTTATTAACCTTTCATTCCCCTCTTCTTCTGGTTACTTTTAATCATAAAAGTGATCTTTGGGTGGTGTCACATTTTATGTCTCCTAGTGGGGTATATTGTTGTCTGATTACCAAAAGTTTAACTTGTCCCATTTGAGAAATGAAACTACACGATGGAGCAAACAGGTTCCTACATTTAGCAAAAAATTAGGATTATTAATGGACCGGCCAGGGCTGATAAAATCGTAGTTAACCAGGGGGACTGTGTGAACGAAGACTCAAACCACCCTTTTTGGACCTCTCTCTCTCATTGACACTCTTCAAGTTGTCTTCCTAATTTACTCATTGATTCTTTTACAACCAGTATGTTCGGCATAAAAACAACATTCTTCCCTCAATGCAGCACGAAGGCCCACTTTTCTCATGAAGAGGAAGTCCAACCCTCGCCTATTGTGCAAAACAACTTCAGAGAGAGAGGTAAAAGATTCGAGTAAACCTGTGATGGAGGTTTTTAATATCTTTAAGCTTTGGTCTACTGCTGCTTCTAATTGGGTCATTTGTTGTGTCCCATGGACTACGCCAGTGGTTCCTGTACCCACCCCTGCAGCAATTCCTATTCCTTATTGCATGGCTAAAGTGAGGGATACATGTTCCCAGCAGAACCGTGTTGTATGCCCCCCTATTTGATATGTAAATGATCCTGCATCATGATAGAGCATTCTGGGAAACATCTGCACCATTACATAATTAATCACATCTGTTGACCTTTTTATGAAAACATAAACAATGTTTAAGTATATAGAATTATACTGTTGTAGGTATGGACAAGGCAAGGCACCTAAGATAGAACGGAAGACAGGGAAACAGTCCTATTTAGATGCAACCTGATTTAGAAGGCATAGCTTCTGTTGTAATCAATTAATCCCCTGAACCCCAAGTTTAGGTAGTTTCAGAATTTTGTACCCAACATGTAATGGAAGGGGATCAGAAGTTCACAGTCTGCAGAAGTTTAGAAAAAAGCTGTTTTTGTTTGTGTTTTTTTTCCTCTGTTCTGGACAAGTTACATTTTTAATGACACCTGGGATGGGAAGAGCTTTTTTCTTCTTTTTTTTCTCCCTGCCAGCTGTTACCATGGAGCCCAGTTGGTACCTTCTTTATCTTAGAAATGTAGCCATCTCTGTGAAGCCCCAGCTCAAGGTCAGCAGCCTTGTTCACATATTTTGTGAAAAACTAGTAAGGGGGTGTCTAGCTTAGGAGTGCTGATTTTTCCAGTGAGCAGTAGAACAGATAGAGCTGAGGGGAAGACTGGAGTGTGTTCCCAAAAAACCGGTGAGGGAGTTTAAATAATAAGTAACCTGTTTTCAGTGATGACAAACAACTTTAAAGACCATTTTCATTACATCCTGGATTTGTGACTGAGGGTTCTCCTCACCTGGTTTGACCTTTGGGTTAGCTGGAAAGAGACTTGGTGGGACCCGGTGCGAGCTCTGACAGGAGAAGAGAGGAGTGAGTCGTGGAGGGGTGCCTCAGTACTTGCTACCTCAGCAAGGAGGCAATGGTCTGAGAACTGGCGGAGGTTTGGGTTTTTGATCTAGTAATTGGAGGGGAGAAATCAGGTTTCTGAGGTGGGAGTGACAGCAGAGAGTCTGGAGCAGAAAGCTGAGGGTGAGGATCTATTGGAGAAGCATAGTTCAGGATGTGAGCGAAGGAGGGAAAAGGCCTCCACATACGGGAATCTCCGTTCACCCTTTTGAGCACTTGCACAATTTAAAAAGGTCACACAGAATTTGAGGATCTAGAGACCCCTCTAGGGCCCATCGGATTTGGTTTTCTAATTTGTAATATTGCCAATGCTGTGTACTGAATTTAATGAGGAGTTTGTGTTCCACCAGGCACCCCCTGTATGCTCACATCCCCATGACTTACAGAAGAAGTCGGCTTTTCCCCCACATCGCCATGGCTGTTTGTGGCTTTGATATTCCCCCGGGCAAACATAGTAATCTAGGCTAGCCAACCTGCATCTGGCTCGCGTGTCCCTACATCTATAATGTTTGTTTCCATTATCTATCGTACAAAAGGTATTTAATCGAATATTAGTGGGATCCTCTTCATCTGGGATATCCCAATAGGAAAGACCTATAGCCAGCTGACAAATATCTGGGTGGAGAGATGGCCACCAGGTCCCTAAGGGGGCTGTATGCGAGAAAGAGCATACTTCTTGTGTAGTAGGATTTGTGATCAGCCATCACTGCTGAACGGGCTGATGAGGGTTAGGACTACTGGTGGACAAGGGCAGAGTCTATAGCCTTATCCACATGGCGAATACGCAATTTGAAAGGGTTACCACTCTTTTCCAGTTTCCAGCCAGAGTCTGGACAGGGCTCAGGCTTGAGATGAGAAGCATGGATCCAGGAAGTGATTCTGTCTACTTTTAGTGCTGTAGGTGTTATAATTAGCACCTGGTATGGTTCTTTCCAGCGGGGTTCCAGGGATGACTCCAGATGTTCTCTTATGTAGATAAAGTCTCTTACTTGATATCCATGTGGAGTCCCCTCCTCCCAAGTTGGTAGGGAGTGGCCAGCTGTTTACACATGAATACCTGAGTTCTTTCAAGAGTTTTAAGTCTGACAAGCAAGGGGGTGTTGAAGGTATCTTTAGATCTTAGGGTTGGGGTTAGATCCCTTACTGGAGGAGGGGCCCCACTGAGAATTTCAGAGGGGGTGAGTTTGCAGAAAGATACAGAGGGAGTATTTCTTGCATGAAACAGTGTCTAAGGCAGGAGCATAGTCTAATCCTTTATGCCAGTCTCTAAGCTTAATTTTTTTAAGGTCTCTTTAATGGTTCTAATTATTTTTTTTACCTGTCCTGAGTTCTGGGTTCTATAAGCACAATGTAACTTCCAATTAATCCCCAGGGTCCTGGCTAACCCCTGACTTACCTGGGACATGAACGCCTTTCCATTATTAGACCCTATTACCTTAGGCAGGCCGTATCTTCAAAAAATATCTTTCAGAATATTCTTGACCACCATTTGGGCCGTTGTTTTTTATTTTGTGGGAAAGGCTTCAATCCATCCTGAAAATGTATCTATAAAGACTAGGAGATATTTAAGTCCATACCTAGCTGGCTTAATTTCAGTAAAGTCCACATGCCAGAATTGTCCTGGTCTGGTTCCTCATAGGTGCTTTCCTACAGGAAGCTTGGAACTGTAAGCATTAACCAATTGACAGACCTGAAAGGCTTTTTTTTACCCATTCAGATATTTCCTTTCACTGTGAGTCGGTTAGTCGAAAACTCTGTTCTTGATCCTTCAGGAATGCCTGCAGTTTCTTTGAACCAATGTGAATTAGTTGATGTACATTTTTAACGTAGTGCAGGGCTTTCTGTAATTGCAGGCTGGGCTCAGTGAAGTTTAGGTGTTCAGTGTCAGTGTCCTTAGATATTATCAAAAGCTTGCTGGTGCTCACAGGTCCATTGGAATTGGGTATCCTCATTTAACAGCGGGTGTAAAGGAGCAGCTAAGAACACAAACCCAGGTATCCATAACCTGCAAAAGCCAGCAAAAGTCCCAAGAACTCTCTGAGTTGTCTCCTGTTAGATGGGGGTCGTATCTGCACAACGGTTGGTTTTCTGGGCTCAGTGAGCCATCATTTACCACCCCTAAGGGAATAGCCCAGGAAGATTACTTCTTGCTGACAAATTTGAGCCTTTTTGCAGAAGCTCTATACCACCATTTAGCAAGCTCGCATAATCGTGCTTGGGTCACAGACTCACAGTGTTCCTTGGTGTTGGCTGCCAGTAGCAGGGCATCCACATATTGAAGCAGGGTGACTTCGGGGTGCATAGTTCTGAAGCTGTTGATATCTCTGTGGAGGACTTCATCAAAGAGAGTGGGGGAGTTTTTGAACCCCTGTGGGAGTCTAATCCAAGTTAGTTGACCAGAAGTTTCGGTTTCTGGGTCTACCCACTGGAAAGCAAACAACAACTGACTATCTTTATGCAGAGGCAAGCAAAAGAAAGCATCTTTTAAGTCCAGAACAGTATACCATTTTCACTCAGCAATAGCAAAGGGTTTATTGGGGGTCCAGCATGCTGGGGCTCAGAGCTGACTTGAATAGAGAAGAGAGCCCTGAGAACAGCTTAAGCTGACCTTATATACTTTCCTTGGAGAGGGCAGGGAGGGAAATTTATTGACGGGTCAGACCTAGTGGGCAGTTTGCATACAAGCGGGTGAGGGAGTACATTCTGCCGTTTGGCAGTTGGGGACAGCACATTCTGAGAACAAAATTAGCAAACAGTTCTCAAGATTTCAACATGTTTTGTTAAACATACAGAAAAAATGGAAGTGACAAGTACCTATTTTATTAACCTTTCATCAAAGTGAAATGGAAAGTGAGCATGGATTACTAAAAACAACCATGTCAGGGCCTTGATTGACTGGATTTCATAAAAATGGTGTAGAACAGAGATGCCAGTAAGTTGGAGCCTACTGTGAAGTGGGCCTAGAGCAGTGGTGTGCAGGTGTGTGATAAAACATCTGTGGTGTGGCCCATGTTGATCTGCCATTGGCTTCCAAATGGCTTGTGACTGACATGGTACAGCGAGCAGAACCTTAGATGTAAAGGCATCTTGTTGTATGGAGACGTTTTGGGGCAATGTTCAAAATCAGGTTGATATCTTCAAGGGGGCAAGCTATGTGGGATAGAATCCTGGTTGGTGCATTCTCCTGCAGACCCTGACACACCACACGTGACAGAAATCCCTCCAGCACTGTGTCCAAGTTGAACTCCTTGCATTTTGTGAAGCAAATACCAAACTCCCAGGGTAGCAGCAAGAAACACCATGAAAAGTGGAGGGTGACTAAATGGCTTCACACTCCACACGGGGAGACACTTAGCACCCAGTGTCCACAGTTTACATACAAAGAGAGAATTCAGCACCACTGCCTCATGTTCATTGGAAAATAAGAAACCATTGTCTTTCAGGTCACATAGATGCAGACCCAGCATTGATGGTCTCACTACAAAGGAAGCTAAAGCTCCTGACAACAACATATATTTCAAGTGCCCAACCTCAGAGGCAGTTTCTGAAGTAGTCTTAATACCAGCAGAGTATGTTTGTGGAGAGTTTACCCTGTTTACCCTGTCACTTACTTTTGAATACTCCTCTACCACCTCCAAGGTTTTGAACTCCTGAGCATTTTCCATTCCAAATTTGCATTCACAGATTTTCTAACTCTTCTACTCTAATTGTGTCTTACTTGGTACGAAGGTGATGTCAAGGCATTGTTCTGGATGAGAGTGGGAAGATTTTTGTGCAGCACATATTTGTATACACATCAGAAACATTTTCCAAATATCTATTTGAAATACTGAATTCCTGACACTAACTCATAAACTACTAGACTCTGACTACTATTCCTAATATGATGGAGAAAAATAACAAACGGAATTGAAATACAAGCAGTTCAGAGGAGGCATGGTGTATTGTTGGACTTGTCTTTTGCATTATATAGGGTAGGAGTAATAAATCTAGTCAACTGTTTGTTGAAAAAGTTCTCCTTGTGTTTTTAAAGTTAACAAATATGTGAATTTCTGTCTCCCTTTGTCTGTAGCCTATTCATCTCATGTATTTTTATATGCACATATAGAATCCTACCTGGTATCACACGTACATTCTTGTGAGGTGGCTGACTTGGCAGACACAAAGTGTCAGAGGAGTTCACTCCTCCTAAACGCTGTTGGAACTGAAAACTCAACCTATGAGTGAGCTTCCTATTTTAACAACATTATACATAAATCCATGTTTTGTAAAATGAAAATTTTTAATCTGTGGATGATATACATTTCATGGTGAATTTCGATTGGGATATATTTTGGTACTTTTTTAATATCTGTATGTGTGTGTGTTATATATATATATATATATATATATATATATATATATATATATATATATATATACTCTCAAGATTTTTCAAAATATGAAATATATGTGTCTTATATCCACTCCCTAAATTTATTCATATTCATGTATGTGGATTTATAATCAACTTTTCACAAGATTACTCTCAGAAATATTTATCCACCTGAAATACATATTTGTTTCCTAGTAATGAAAACTAACTTCAGTGAATTGTGCATACAAATCTTAATGTTTCTGCAGTAACTGACCCAGTTTAACATCATTGCAAGTAGATTTCTATGGAACATGATGTGTATTTTGACATTCATTTTTATTCAAATTGGTACATCAATATTTCTTCACGTTATGCACATCATAGGATATATATTTCATCCACAAGTTCGCAAATATATAGGCATTTGTTTCACTTTCAATCACTTCCTCTTCTGAACACATGTATTCTTCTATGTTGCCTGACCAGTCTTTCCATGAGACTTCATTCCAAACACATAATTTTTGATTTCCATAATCACTTTTGAAGCAAAACTCACAAACTCTTCATGATAAACCAAAAACCTAACATTACCATTAGATGTATAACTCGTTGGAATAAATGTATCTATAACAATACAATGTTTCCTGTATATTTTCAGATATCTATTCAATCCATTATTTAAAGTTGGAAGCAGTTATATTATTTATTCACAGTATGGTCTATTCATGCATTATCTCTCTATTCATAGACACAGGATACACCTCTTTGTACCCACATACTAATTTATACGTCTTCAAAATATTGCTACCAGAAATGGTGGAAGAAATACTCATGTCAACTGATCTAAATCTACATTTTATCACATTAATAATCTGGACACAAAAAGCAAATGATACACTTCTGATTTTACCAAAGCCTAAATGGAAATTGAGCATAGATTACTAAAAACATCCATGTCCAGGTTACCTAATGCTCTCAAATGTCAATCCTATTGGTGTCTATATATTTGTTTCTTCCTAAGATTGTATATTCAACCTCAGGCCTGTTGAAAATGTCTAATCCTATCACTCACTTTATACTTTGCCTGATTTCCTAATGTCTCTGTTGATATCTGCTTTCCTACATATTTTACCCAGTTAATTATTGTGAATGACTCTTCACATTTGCTGACATTCACATTCACTCACTACCCCAAACCCTAATGCTAAAGAACTTTTGTACCAAATCCTATACTCACTCTTCTTTCTAATCCTACCGACTATCTTCCTAATTCTACCAACTATTCCTTTTTGACTGGATATTCTCTTCAACATTCAATCATACAAGGTACAAGGTCCTATGCCATTGTATATCGATTTATCTGAGACATCTGTACAGAACACAATTCAAAGCTAAGTATCCCAAAAAAGGGCCCAATGCTCTTCAGGGGTTCAAATCTTACCAAGATTTCTGGTTTCATACTTATATTTCACCTATATATTCTTGTTAACATTGCAGGTTCCCAATACTATTTTTCATCCCGCAGAATAATTCCTAACCTAAATAGAATATGTTTTTAACCCTAACCATTCACTGCTCCCTCAATCTAACTTTACAGAAGAGCAAGGACAGAGTTGGTCTTACAATACAGGAATGTAGGTGATCTTCCACCTGCTGAGAACTTCAAAGGTCGATGCAGAAATGATCCCTGGAGAAGAGGTAGGCAGCTATGTAGGACCTGAGACAGCAAAAGTCATCTCCCATAGCAAACAACCTGGTCAGAATGAAGGGATGTGTCTGAGTCAGCCACTCTCTTCTTAATATAAAGAAGATGGACCAAACCAGCCCTGTGTTGAGAGCTCTTCCTGGGCTCCTATGGTTTATATAACTTTCAATCTTGTGAAAGTGTTACAGGAAGTAGGTGGAGCCTCCATCTCATGGAACCCTTGGAAGCAACTGTTAAGACAAAGTGGTTGCCAAGGCCGTGACCTCATTCAGATCCTGAATGAATTAACCTACCTCAATTCTTTGGTGATGTAACTCCCTGAACTTGGGATCCAGGAAGCGAGGCACACAGAGCCAGTTCCAGTCCCAGTCCCAGTGAGTTCACTTGTTTGGATTTAGCAAGGATAGAGTCTGTCTTTCTTGGTAGCTACTGATGTGAGGATGTCCAAATGCGAGGAAGGCTCTGAATACAGGCCTTCCCTGAGAAAGCAGGTATTGGTAAGCACAGGCTCCTGAAAACTTCACAGAGTTGGACAAGGAAACCAGATCTGAGACAGGACAGGCCTTTTCGGGGGAACATAGTATGGCCCACCAGTCAGAGGACACTCTGGATAGTCAGACTTACTAGGGGGAAGAAGGTGCCTTTGTGAATGTGGGTGTGAGTTTGTGGTTTTGTCTCATGTTCTGAGAATAGGTAGGAAAGTCGGTTTGTTTGGTTTGGAGTGGACAGTTTTTAGAAAGTCATTTGAGAAGGCAAGTGTTTCTATGTCTGTGTATCCCACTGTGTCTGTGGTTGTAGACATTAGAAAGGAGAATGCATCAGTGGATGTGTCCTGTCTAGTAGAAAGCTTCCCAGCATTCATCCTGCCCATTTTAGGAATGGACTGCAGGTTGCCTTATCGATGGGCAACACCTACTACCTTCCTAAGTTCCCGTTTTCTTCCTGAATTCTGGCCCCTCTCGAGATTAGGCTAATGGTTTTGTGTCCAAGATATGTACCACCTCCAAGCTCTGTGACATGGTCATTTACTGGATAGCTGAAGGGAATGGCGAGCATCACAGAGAACTCATATATCAGTGTGACCAGGAAAGTCTCAGTGGAGAAACCCTGCTTTGGGCCTTTTGCTAACCTATCGTTCTGTTGCCCTGACTCCAAGTCACATAGGAATCTATTCTTGACAGTCATTAGGCCTCAAATTGGTTAAGCAGAGCAGTATTAATGGCAGACCTATGTGATCAATCCTGGTTCACAGGAAGGGTGTCCAGGCCACCCTGGGGTTAGGCAAATGAGGGGCAGGGAGCTCATTTTGGACACTCTCTTGGGCTGCGCCATTCATGGAAACCTCCAGCCAGAGGTTATGATGAGTGGGTATATGGAAGAAGATTAGGGCCATGTGGGAGTGTTTTCGGTTTAATTTTGGTCATTTGTGTGGTGTTTGGAAGAGATGACTGGGTGCACCTGGGTTTGAACACTGGTGTGATTCCCCTCAGAGACTGAGTTCTGTAACTGACCTCAGAGTAGTAATTGCTTTGGAAAGGGATGTGTCTTAATCAGCCTCTTGGCCCTGTGTGAGGCTGTGGCTTAGATTATCAGCACCCTATGGATCTAAAGAAAGATCCCATGTGTGCATCCAAAACCAAAATTGCAAAAAGAGCAGTCAATGTGGATTAAGATTCTTGCCTTCCTTTGTTAGGTTCCTGACCTTCATCAACTGAAAATAGGGATCCTTTGGGTCAAATAAATTCTCCAATGCTCTGCAGATGTTCCTGAGTTTTCTCATGACTTCATATCACATAAAAAATCTATACCTGACATTGAGTAGGCCTCAAATTAGAGAAACAGAGTGGTATTAACAGCAGGCCTTTTTGATCACTCCTGGTTCACAGGAAGGGTGTCCAGGCCACCCTGACTTTTGGCAAATGAGAGGCAAGGGAGCTTATTTTGCCATGAATTGTGTTGGTATTTTAGGAGGCCATGCATGAGAGTTGCCCTTTGAAACTGAGATCTAGGCCCAAGGTGGCTTTCTACAGAGCAATGGGAATCTCAACCAGGATATCACATGATTTAATTCTGAAAGACTTGGCAGCCATAGTTGGCCCTAGGAAGCAAGCAGGAGTGACCATACTCATTTCGAATAAAATCAACTTCAAACCTAAGTTAATCAAAAGTGATAAAGAAGGACAGTATATACTGTTAAAAGGAACAATTCACCAACAAGACATAACAATTATCAATTTGTATGCACCAAACAATGGTGCTGCAAAGTTCATAATACAAACTCTCCTCAAGTTCAAGAGTCAAATAGGCTTTAACACAATAATTATGTGTGAGTTCAACACACAGCTCTTGCCATTACACAGATCCTCTAGACAAAAGCTGAATAAAGAAACTATAGAACTCAATACCACAATCAATAACCTAGACTTTACCAACATATATAGAATATATCAACCATCATCAAGTGGATACACGTTCTTCTCAGCAGCACATTGATCCTACTCAAATATAGACCATATATTATGCCATAGGGAAACTCTTAGTAAATATGAAGGTATGGAGATAATACCATGCACCATATCTGATCATAATGGAATGAAACTTGAAATCAATGATAAAAGAAGGAAGGAAAAATTCTACATCACATGGAAAATGAACAATATGTTACTGAATGATCAATGGGTTACAGAAGACATAAAGGAGGAAATAAAAAAATTCTTAGAGACAAATGACAATACAGACACAACATAGCGGATTCTATGAGAAACAATGAAAGCAGTTTTAAGAGGGAAATTCATTTCTTGGAATTCTTACTTCAAAAAAAGAAAAAAAAAATCAAATCAATGAACTAACACTTCATCTCAAAATCCTAGAAAATGAAGAGAAAAACAACAGCAAATGTAGTAGAAGACAAGAAATATTTAAATTAGAGGAGAAATCAATGAAATTGAAACAAAAAAAAATTGAAAAAATTGAAAAAAATTAAAAGTTGGTTCTTTGAAAAATAAATAAGATCGACAGGCCCTTAGCCATGCTAACAAAGAGAAGTAGAGAGAAAACTCAAATTAATAACATATGGGATAAAAAGGCAATATCACAACAGACACTACAGAAATACAGAAGATAATTAGAAAGTGTTTGGAAACCCTATATTCCGATAAAATAGAAGATAATGAATATATTGATAAATTTCTTAAGTCATATGATCTGCCCAGATTGAGTCAGGAACACACACACAATTTAAATAGACCAATGACAAAGGAAGAAATAGAAGAAACCGTTAAAAGACCACCAACCAAAAAAAGCCCTGGACGGGATGGGTATACAGTGGAGTTCTACAAAACCTTCAAAGAAGAATTAATATCAATAATTTTCAACCTATTTCAATAAATAGAAAAAGAAGGAGTTCTTCCAAGTTCATTCAATGAGGCCAACATCACTCTGATCCCCAAACCAGACAAAGAACCTTCAAAGAAAGAAAACTACAGATCAATATCTCTAATAAACTTGGAAGCAAAAATTCTCAATAAAATCCTAGTGAATCGAATACAAAAGCATATCAAAAAAGTTGTGCGTCATGATCAAGTAGGATTCATCCCTGGGATGCAAGGCTGTTTCAATATACGGAAATCAATAAATGTAATCCACCACATCAATAGACTTAAAGACAAGAACCACGTGATCATCTCGATAGATGCAGAAAAAGCATTCGACAAAGTACAGCATTCCTTTATGTTTAAAACACTATAAAAACTAGGAATAACAAAACTTACCTCAACATGGTAAAAGCTATATATGCTAAACATCAGGTTAGCATCATCCTAAATGGAGAAAAAATGAAGGCATTCCCTTTAAAATCTGGAGCAAGACAGGGATGCCCTCTATCACCACTTCTATTCAATTTAGTTCTTGAAATACTAACCAGGGCAATTAGCAGACAAAAGAAATTAAAGGCATTAAAATGGGAAAAGAAGAACTTAAATTATCGCTATTTGTGGATGACATGATAATATATTTTTCAGACCCAAAACGGTCTACAAAGAAACTGCTAGAGTTAATTATTGAATTCAGCAATGTGGCAGGATATAAAATAATCACGCATAAATCAAAGGCGTTCCTGTATTTCAGCAACAAAACTTCTGAAATGGAAATGAGGAAAACCACTCCATTATCAATATCCTCAAAGAAAATAAGATACTTGGGAATCGGCCTAACAAAAGAGTTGAAAGATTTATACAATGAAAACTACAGAATCCTAAAGAGAGAGATTGAATAAGATGTTAGAGGATTTAAAAATGTACCCTGTTCATGGATAGGCAGAACTAACATCATCAAAATGGCGATATTACGCAAAGTTCTCTACAGGTTAAACGCGATGCCAGTCAAAATCCCAATGGCATTTCTTTTAGAAATAGATAAAGCAATCATGAATTTCATATAGAAAACCAAAAGAACCAGAATAGTGAAAGCAATTCTAAGCAGGAAGTGTGAATCTGGAGGTATAGCGATACCAGAGTTCAAACTGTACTACAAAGCCATAGTAACAAAAACAGTGTGGTACTGTTACCAAAAGAGGCAGGTGCATCAATGGTACAGAATAGAGAACACAGAAACCAATCCACAAAATTACAACTTTCTTATATTTGATAAAGGGGCTAAAAACATGAAATGGAGGAAGGATAGCATCTTCAACAAATGGTGCTGGGAAAATTCGAAATCCATATGCAACAAAATGAAAATGAATCCCTTTCTCTCGCCATGCACAAAAGTTAACTCAAAATGGATCAAAGAGCTAGGTATAAAATCAGAGAAACTGCGTCTGATAAAAGAAAAAGTTGGCTACGATGTACATTCTGTGGGGTCGGGCTCCAAATTCCTTAATAGGACACCCATAGCCCAGGAGTTAAAAACATGAATAAACAAATGGGACTTACTCAAACTAAAAAGATTTTTTTTTTTTCTCAGCAAGAGAAACAATAAGAGAGGTAAATAGAGAGCCTACATCCTGGGAACAATTTTTTACCCCTAACACTTCAGATAGAGCCCTAATATCCTGAATATACAAAGAACCCAAAATAATTAACAATAATATAACAAATAACCCAATCAACAAATGGGCCAAGGACCTGAACAGACACTTCACAGAGGAGGACATACAATCAATCAAGAAGTACATGAAAAAATGCTCACCATCTCTAGCAGTCAGAGTAATGCAAGTCAAAACCACCCTAAGATACCATCCCACTTCAGTAAGATTGGCAGCCATTATGAAGTCAAACAACAATAAGTGTTGGCGAGGATGTGGGGAAAAGGGTACACTTGTACACTGCTGGTGGGACTGCAAATTGGTGAGGCCACTTTTTAAAGCAGCATGGAGATTCCTGGGAAAGCTGTCAATGGATCCACCATTTGACCAAGCTATCGCCCTTCTCAGACTATTTCCTGAGGATCTTAAAAGAGTGCACTATAGCAATACTGCCACATCAATGATCATAGCGGCACAATTCATAATAGCTAGACTGTGGAACCAACCTAGATGCACTTCAATAGACGAATGAATAAAAAAAATGTGGCATCTATACACAATAGAGTATTACGCAGCACTAAAAAATGAAAAACCATAGAATTTGCAGGGAAATTGATGGGATTAGAAAAGATTATGCTAAGCGAAGCTAGCCAATCCTTAAAAAAACAAATGCCAAATGTTTCGTTTTATATTAAGAGAGCAAATAAGAACAGAACAGGGAGGAAGAGCATGAGAAAAAATATTAACACTAAACAGAGATGAGTGGGGGGGAGAGAAAGGGAGAGAGAAGAGAAAGCATATGGAAATGGTAGGAGACACTCAATGTTACACAAAATAACATATAAGAGGTTGTGAGGGGAAAGGGGGGAAAAAGGGAGAGAATTGAACAACAGCAGATGAGGTAGAGAAGAAAGATGGGAGGGGAGGGCGGGGGGATTGTAGGGGATAAGAAAGGTAGCAGAATACAACAATCACTAATATGCTATTATGTAAAAACGTGAGTGTGTAACTGATGTGATTCTGCGATTTGTATTTGGAGTAAAAATGGGAGTTCATAACCCAATTGAGTCAAATGTATGAAAGATAATATATCATGAGCTTTATAATATTTTGAACAATCAAAAAAAAAAGAAAAAAAAGGAATTGAATTTCGTATATTTGAGTCATTTTACAACTTTATTTTTTAATAAAATTGTCTTTTATTTGTTATCTTACTTGCTGTTATCTGCCTTTCAGTTGTAAAAAACTATGTGCTGTACCATTCATCCATGTAGTTTGTAACAGAAAATATTGAGTGTCTCCATATAACCAGAATGGCAAGGCATCAAGGTTTCCTTCACAAACAAGATGAAGTCTTTTCCATAAGAAATTTAATATTCTGCAATACATTTTTTAACTTTCCAATTAAATTTCCAAAAATTAAAAAAAAAATGAAGAATTTAAACCCCATTGTAAGAAGGCCTCAAAGTGGAGAAATGTAGCAGTATTAATGGCAGGCCTATTTGATCACTCCTGGTTCACAGGAAGGGTGTCCAGGCCACCCTGACTTTAGGCAAATGAAGAGCAAGGGAGCTTATTTTGGGCACTGTCTTGGGCTGCGACCCTCATGGAAACCTCCAGCAAGAGGTTATGATGACTGTCTATTTGGAAGAGGATGAGAGCCATGTGGGAGTGTTTGGGTTTTAATTGTCGTCATTTGTGTGGCGGATGGAAGAGATGACTGAGTCAACCTGGGCTTGAACTCTGGTGTGATTCCCCTTAGAGACTGAGTTCTGAAACTGACCTCAGAGAAGTATTGCCATGAATTGTGTTGGGATTTCAGGAGGCCAGACATGAGAGTCGCCCTTGGAAACAGATCTAGGCCCAGGGAAGCTTTCCACAGGGCACTGGGAATCTCAGCCAGGATATCACATGATTTTATTCTGAAAGAGTTGGCAGCCATAGTTGAGAGTCAAAACACACATATACCTCACATTGTAGACCTCAGTGGGCCTGGCATCATGTGACCATTTGGCCACTCTTTGGGAAGCTTGCTGTGAGAAATCTCCAGAACTTTCATTGAAATGAGCTTCCTCAACATTTAATAGTTCCTGAATAAATTGAAACCCACAGTGCCAACAACTTCATCAGTGAAAAATGGCTAGATAAATACCATGAATTTTTAGAAATTCCCATGACCAGGTGGCACTGGAGATCCTTTGGAGGTCATGTTAGTGATCATGAGTATACCAGACAGTGCCTTGATTGGGTTTCATGAAAATGGTGTAGAACTGAGATGCCAGTAAGTTGGAGAATGCTGAGTAATGGGCCTAGAGCAGTGGTGGACAGGTGTGTCATAAAACATCTATGGTGGGGCCATGTGGATATGCCATTGACTTTCAAATGACTTTAGACAGACATGGTGCAGCCAGCAGACCCTTCTATATAAAGGCATCTTGTTATATGGAGAGGTTTCAGGGCAGTGTTTCGAATAAGGTTGCTACGGTCAAGGGGGCAAGCTATGTGGGTTAGAAGCCTGGTTGGTGCATTTTCCTGCAGAACCTTACCCACCACACGTGACAGAACTTAGTCCAGCACTGTGTCCCAGTTGAACTTTTTGTATTTCGTGAAGCAAATACCAAACTCCCAGTGCAGCAGCAAGAAACACCACGAAAAATGGAGGATGACTAAATGGCTTCACAGTCCACACGGGGAGACACTTAGCCCCCACTGGCCACAGTTAACCTACAAAGAGAGAATTCAGAACTGCTGCCTCCGGTTCATTGGAAAATAAGGTACCATGTCCTCCAGGTCACATAGATGCAGACCCAGCTTTGACGGTCTCACTACAAAGGAAGCTAAAGCTTCTGACAACAACATATATTTCAAGGGCCCAACCTCAGAGGCAGTTTCTCTGGAAGTCTTTAGGCCAGCAGAACTCTATGTTTGTGGAGTGTACACCCTGTCCCTTACTTTTGGAAACTCCTCTACCACCTCCAAGGTTGTGAACTCCTGAGCATTTTCCATTCCATATATGTATTCACAGATTTTCTAACTCTTCTCCTCTAATTGTGACTTACTTGGGGCTACGGTAATGTCAAGTCATTGTTCTGGATGAGAGGGGGAAGATATTTTTGTAGCACATATTTGCATACACATTGGATTCATTTTCAAATTTTCCATTCATTATAGTGAATCCCTGACACTAACCCATACCCTACTAGACCCTGACTACTAATACTAATATGATGAGAAAAATAACCCAAACATAATAGAAATACAAGCAGTTCAGAAGAGTCATGGTGTATAGTTGGACTTGCCTTTTGCATGACATGAAGTAGGAGTTATAAATCTAGTCAAGTATTTGTTGAAATAATTCTCCATGTGTTTTTAAAGTTAACAAATACGTGAATTCCTCCTCCCTTTCTGTGTAGCCTGTTAAGCACATGTATTTTTATATGCACAAATAGAATCCTTCCTGGTTTCACACGTACATTCTTCTGAGGTGGCTGACTTGGCAGATATGAATTGTGAAAAGAGATCACTCCTCCTAAATGCTGATGGAACTGAAAATTAAACCCATGGGTGAGCTTCCTTGATGAACAACATTATACATACATCCATGTTCAGTACAATGAATATTTTTGGATATGCGTATGAGTTAGTTTTCATGATGAATTTCAATTGGCATATATATTGCTACATTATAATGCGTGTGTGTTTGTGTGTCTATATGTATATATATATATATATATATATATATATATATATATATATATATATATATATATATATTCTCCAGATTTTCCAAAATATAAAACTTATTATACACTGCCTAAATTCATTCATGTTCCTGTATGTGGATTTATAATCAATTTTCCACAAGATTATTCTCAGAAATATACATCCACTGAAATACATATTTGATTCCTAGTTCTGAAAACTAACTTCAGGGAATGGTGCTTATAAATCCCAATATTTTTACAGTAACTGACCCAGTTTAACATCAATGCAAGTAGATTCCTATGGGATATGTTGTGTTTGTTAAAGTTCATTTTTATTCAATCCTGGTACATTATTATTTCTTCAGTTTGTGAACATTTAAGATATATTCTTTCATTCACAAGTTCACAAATTTGTAAACAATTGGTTCACTTTCAATCACTTCCTCCTTCGGAACACATATATTCCTCCATGTTTCTTTACTGGTCTTTTCACTAGACTTCTTTCTAAACACATTATTTTCGATTCCATAATTATTTTTGAAGCAAAATTCACACACTATTCATGATAAACGGTAACCCTAATATTACCATTAGATATATAATTGGTTGGAATGAATGTATGTATATCAATATATGATTTCCCATATATTTTCAGAAATCAACACAATCCATTATTTAAATTTGGAACCAGTTATATAATTTATTCACAGTGTGGTCTATTAATGCATCATCTCTATATTCATCAACACAGGGTAAACCTATTAGTATCCCCAGTACTAATTTATAAGTTTTCAAAATATTGCTCCCAGAAATGGTGGAAGAAATACTCAGGTCACCTGATCTACATATACATTTTATCACAGTAATATTCTGGACACAAATTGCAAAGATCACACTTATGGTTTTACCAAAGCCTAACTGGAACGTGAGCATGGAATACTAACAATATAATGTCCAGATTGCCTAATGCTCTCAAATGTGAATCCTAATGGTGATTACGTATTTGTTTCTTCCTAAGATTATATATTCAACCTCAACCCTGTTGAAAATGTCTAATCTAATCACTCACTATATACTTTGCCTGATTTCGTAATGTCTCTATTGATATCTGCTTTCCTAAATATTTTCCCCAGTTAATCATTTTGACTGACTCTTCACATGTGCTGACATTTACATTCATTCTCTAACAGAAACCCTAGAGCTAAAGAACTTTTGGTCCAACTACTAGACTTCCTCTTCTTCCTAAATCTACTGATTATCTTCATAATCCTACGGACTATCCACTTTTGACTGGATGTTCTCTTCTACATTCAATCATCCGAGGTATAGGGTCCTATGCCATTGTATATCAATTTATCTGAGATATTGTTGCAGGACATAATTCAAGCTAAGTATCCCAATTGAGGTCCCAATGCCCTTCTGGGCTTCAAATCTTTCCTAGATTTCTGTTTTCATACTTATATTTCATGTCTATATTCTTATAAATATCGCAGGTTCCCAATCCCATTATTCATCCAGCAGAACGATTCCTAACCCAAATCGAACATGCTATTAACCCTAACTATACACTGTTCCCTCAATCTCACTTTACAGAACAGCAGGGACAGAGTTGGTCTTACAATACAGGAAGGTAGGGGATCTTCCACCTACTGAGAACCTCAAAAGTCCATGCAGAAATGATCTCTGGAGAAGATGAAGGCAGCTATGAAGGACCTGAGAGAGCAAAAGTCATATTCCATGAAAAACAACACGATCAGGATGAAAGGATGTGTCTGAGTCAGCCTCTCTCTTCCTGATGTAGGGAAGATGGACAAAACCAGGCCTGTGTGGAGAGCTGTTCCCAGGTGACTCTCGTTTCTATACTATTGTAACATGTGAAATTATCACATGAAGTAGGGGCAGCCTCCATATCAGGAGATGCTAGGAAGCAACTGTTAGGACAAAGTGGTTTCCAAGGAAGTGACCTCATTCATTTCCTGAAGGAAGTGACCTGACCTATTTCATTTGTAATGGAACTCTCTTAATTTGGGATCCAGGAAGCCAGGTACCCAGAGCCAGTCCTAGTCCCAGACCCAGTGGGCTCACTTTTGTGGATTTACCCAGGACAGAGTCAGTCTTTCTTGGTACCTGCTGATGTAAGGGTGTCCAAATACCAAGAAAGCTCTGAAGAGGGGTCTTTCCTGAGAGGACAAAAATTGGCTCATCACTGCCTCCTGACAACTTCACAGAGTTGACCAAGGAGACCAGATCTAATACAGAAAAGGCCATTTCTGGGGAAATTTTATGGCCTACCAGTCAGAGGACAGTCCAGATAGTCACAGACCTACTTGGGGGAAGGAGGTGCATTTGTGGGTATGGGTGTTTGTGGTTTTTACTCATGTTTTGAGAATAGGTAAAAAAGGAGGTTTGTTTGGTTTGGTGTGAATTGTTTCTTGTAAGTTGTTTGACAAGGCGAATGTTTTTATGTCTCTCTATTCCACTGTGTCCGTGGTTGTAGACATTAGAAAAGAGAATAAATCAATAGATGTGTCCTGTATAGTTGAAAGCTTCCCAGCATTCACCCTGCCCAATTTATGAATGGACTGCGGCTTGTCTTTTCCATGGGCAACACCTACTAACTTCCTAAGTTCCTGTATTCTTCCTGAATTCTGGCCCCTCTCCAGAATAGGCTCATGGTTTTGTGTCCATGATATGTACCACCTCCAAGCTCTGTGACATGGATATGTACTAGATAGCTGAAGGGAATGGTGAGCATCTCAGAAAACTCAGATTTCAGTGTGACCAGTAAAGTCTCAGTGGAGAAACGCTGCTTTGAACCATTTGATTGTCTATTTTTATGATACCATGAATGTCAGGAAAGTCTTTGCCTCAGGGCACCCCTTTGTGAAGCCTGATGAAAACAGTCTTCAAAGGGAAACGAATGGGCATCACCTGTGGCTCTTTGCTTAATTGCTTTGGAACGGGATGTGTCTGAACCATCCTCTTGGCCCTGTTTGAGGCTGTGGCTTATATTATCAGAACCTGATGTATCTAAAGGAATATCCCATGTGTGCATCCAAAACCAAAATGGAAATAAGATCATTCATTGTGGATGCAGTCTCTCGCCTTCCTCTGTAAGATTCCTGACCTCCATCAAGTGAGAATAGGGATCCTTTGTGTCAAATGAGTTCTTCAAAGCCCTGCAGAGGCTAGACAATAGGTGCTTGGGTATTCTCATGACTCCAATTCACACAAAGAATCTGTACCCTATAGTCAGTAGGCCTCAAAATTGAGAAGTGCAGAAGTATTAATGGCAGGCCTATTTGTTCATTTCTGGTTCACAGGAAGGTTGTGCAGGCCACCCTGACTTTAGGCAAATGAGGGGCAAGGGAGATTATTTTTCACACTGTCTTGGGCTGCGCCCCTCATGGAAACCTCCAGCTAGAGCTTTTGATTAGTGTCTATATAAATGAGGATGAGGGCCGTGTGGGAGTGTTTTGGTTTCAATTGTCGTCATTTGTGTGGCAGTTGGAAGAGAAGCCTGTGTTTACCTGGGCTTGATCTCTTTTTTGATTCCCCTTAGAGACTGAGTTCTGGAACTGATCTCAGAGAAGTATTGCCATGAATTGTGTTGGGATTTAAGGAGGCCATGCAAGAGATTCGCGATTGGAAACTGAGATCTAGGACCAGGGTGGCTTTCCATAGAGCACTGGGAATCTCAGCCAGGATATATATGATTTTATTCTGAAAGATTGGCAGCCATAGTTGAGAGTCAAAACACACATGGAAGTCACATTGTAGACCTAAATGGGCCTGGCTTCATGTGACCTTTTGGCCACTCTTTGGGAAGCCTTGCCTGTAAGAGTTCTCCAGCGCTTTCATTGAAATGATCTTCCTCACCATTTAATGGTTCCTGTATAAATTGAATCACACAGTGCCTCCAACATCATCATTAAAAAATATCTAGATAAATACCATGAATTTTTTAGAATTCCTATGACCAGATGACAAGGGAGAACCTTTGGATTTCCTGTTGCTGATCATGATTGTACCAGACAGTGCTTTGATTGACTGGGTTTCATGAAAATTGTGTAGAACAGAGATGCCAGAAAGTTGGAGCCTGCAGACTAGTGGGCCTACACAGTGAAGTGTAGGTGTGTGAAAAAACATCTGTGGTGGGGCCACGTGGATTTGCCATTGGCTTCCAAATCACTTGTGATTGACATGGTACAGCCAGCAGACCCTTCTATGTAAAGGCATATTGTTATATGGAGAGGATTCCTGCTAATGATCAGAATCAGGTTGCTATTGTCAAGTTGAAAAGCTATGTGGGATTTAAGCCTCATTTGTGCATTTTCCTGCAGACCCCCATCCACCACACGTGAGAGTACTCCCTCCAGCACTGTGTTCAAGTTGAACTCCTTGTATTTCATGAAGCCAATACCAAACTCACAGTGCAGCAGTAAGAAACACCACGAAAGTGGAGGATGACCAAATGGCTTTACAGACCACACGGTTAGATACTTAGACCCCAGTGTCCAATGTTTACCTACAAAGAGAGAATTCAGCACTGCTGCCTCATGTTCACTAGAAAATAAGAAATCATGTCATCCAGGTCACATAGATGGAGACCCAGCGTTGATGGTCTCACTACAAAGAAAGCTAAAGCTCCTGAAAAACATATGTTTCAAGTGCCCAAACTCAGAGGCAGTTTCTCAAAAAGTCATTAGTCCAGCAGAGCTCCATGTTTGTGGAGTGTTTACCCTCTCCCTTACTTTTGGAAACTCTTCTACCTCTTACAAGGTTGTGAACTCCTGAGCATTTTCCTTGTCACATATGTATTCACAAATTTTCTAACTCTTCTCCACTAATTGTGTCTTACTTGGGGCGAATGTAATGTCAAAGCATTGTTCTGGATGAGAGTGGGAAGATTTTTGTGTAGCATATATTTGCATACACATTAGATTCCTTTTTCCTATTTTCCATTTGAAATACTGAATCCCTGTCACTAACCCATACCCTACTAGACTCTGACTACTAACCCTAATATGATGGAGAAAAAGAAACCTAACAGAATAGAAATACAGGCCTCTCATAGGAGACATGGTGAATACTTGGACTTGCCTTCTGCTTTATCAAGGTTATGTGTTATAAATCTTGTCAACTTTTCATTGTAATACTTCTCCATGAGTTTTTAAAGAAAATACATATGTAAATTTCTTTCTCCCTTTCTCTGTAGCCTATTCATCACATGTATTTTTTCATGCATATTTAGAATTCTACCTGGTGTCACATGTACAATCTTGTGAGCTCGCTTATTTTGGAAGATACAAATTGTGAGAAGAGATCACTCCCTCTAAATACTGATGGAACTGGAAATTCAAACTATGGGTGAATTTCCTAGATGAACAATATTATGCATAAATGAATGTTCAGTAAAATGAATATTTTTGGAAATGTGGATGATATGTATTTCATGATGAATTTCGAATGGCATATATATGGCTATATTTTAATGTCTGTGTATGTATGTATCTATCTAATTATCTATCTATATAGATATATATATCTACTCTAAAGATTTTCAAAAATATACAATATATGTGTCTTATTATACACTCCCTAAATCCACTCGTATTCATGTATGTGGATTTATAATCAACTTTTCACAAGAATATTCTCAGAAATATTCATCCACCTGTAATACCTATTTATTTCCTAGTACTGAAAACGAAATTCAGTGAATGGTGCTTACAAATCCTAATATTTCTACAGTAACTCACCCAGTTTAACATCAATGCAAGTAGACACCTATGGGACATTATGTGTATTTTGAAGTTCATTTTTATTCAACACTGGTACATTACTATTTCTTCAGTTTATGGACATTATAGAATATATCCTTTCATCCACAATTTCACAAATTTACAGGCATTTGGTTCACTTTCAATCACTTCCTACTTCATAACACATGTATTACTCCATGTTTATTGACTGTTCTTTTCATGAGTTTCTTTCCAAACACATTATTATTGATTTCCATAGTCACTTTTGAAGCAAAAATTACACACTCTTCATGATATACCGTAATGCTAATATTACCATTAGATGTATAACTGGTTGGAATGAATGTGTGTATATCAACATAAGATTTCCTATATATTTTCAGTTATCAATTCAATCTATTATTTAAAGTTTGTACCAGTTGTATTATTTATTCACAGTATGGTCTATTAAGGCATCATCTCTATATTCATAGACCCAGAGTATACCTATTTGTATCCCCAATACTAATTTAAAAGTCTTTAATATATTGCTTTCAGAAATGGTGGAAGAAATACTCTAGTCACCTGATATACATATACATTTCATCACAGTAACATTCCTGACACAAAATGCAAGGGTCACACTTATGATTGTACCAAAGCCTATATTGAAAGTGAACATGTATTACTAACAACATCCATGTCCTGATTCACTAATGATCTCAAATATCATTCCTTTTTGTGACTACATATTTGTTTCTTCCAAAGATTATATATTTATACTCAACCCTGTTAAAAATGTCTTATCCTATCAATCACTTTGTACTTTGCCTGATTTCCTAATGTCTCTATTGATATATGCTTTCCTACACATTTTTTCCCAGTTCATCACTGTGACTGACTCTTCACATATGCTGATATTTACATTCACTCTCTAACCAAAACCCTATATCTAAAGAACTTTTGGTCCTATCCGTTTTTGACTGGATGTTCTCTTCCTCATTAAGTCATCCAAGGTGCAAGGTCCTATGCCATTGTATATCAATTTATCTGAGACATTTTTGCAGAAATAATTCAAAGCTAAGTATCCCAATCAAGGGTCCAGTGCCCATCTGGGCTTCAAATCTTACCTAGATTTCCGTTTTCATACTTATATTACACATATAGATTCTTGTAAATATCGTAGGTTCCCAATAACATTATTCATCCCACAGAATGATTACTAACCCAAATCGAACATGGTATTATCCCTAACCATGCAGTGTTCCCTCAATTTAACTTTACAGAAGAGCAGGGACAGAGTTGGTCTTACAAAACAGGAAGGTAGGGGATCCTCAAGTTCCATTCAGAAATAAACCCTGGAGAAGATGTAGGCAGCTATGAACGACCTGAGAGAGAAAAAGTCATCTTCCTTGGCAAAATACCTGGTCAGGATGCAGGGATGTGTCTGAATCAGCCTCTCTCTTCTAAATGTAGGGAAGATGGACCAAACCAGGCCTGTGTGGAGAGCTGTTAACATGTGCCTATGGTTGATATACCATTTAACTTGTGAATGTGACACAGGAAGTAGGTGCAGCCTCCATCTCATGGGACCCTTGGAAGCAACTGTTAGGACAAAGTGGTTGCCAAGGCTGTGACCTCATTCAGTTCCTGAAGGAAGTGACCTACCTCACTTTCTTGGTGATGGAACTTTCTGAACTTGGGATTCAGGAAGCCAGGCACCCAGAGCCAGTCACAATCCCAGTCCCAGTGGGTTCACTTGTTTGGATTTACCAAGGACAGAGTAAGTCTTTCTTGTACATACTGATGTGTGGATGGCTAAATGCCAGGAAAGCTCTAAAGAGGGGCCTTTTCTGGGAATGAAGGTAGTGACTCACCAATGGCTCCTGACCCCTTTACAGAGTTGGTAAAGGAGACGAGATCTGAGACAGTACAGGCCATTTCGGGGGAACATAGTATGACCCATGAGTCTGAGGACACTCCGGATAGTCACAGACCTACTTGGGTAAAGGAGGTGCCTTTGTGCGTGTGGGTGTGGGTTTGTGAGGTTTTTTTTAATTTTTTTTTTAATTTTTTCTTCTTGTTTATTTTTTATATTGTTGGTTGTTCAAAACATTACATAGTTCTTGATATATCATATTTCACACTTTGATTCAAGTGGGTTATGAACTCCCATTTTTACCCCATATACAGATTGTAGACTCACATCAGTTATACTTGCAATGATATATATATATATATATATATATATATATATATATATATATATATATATATATATATATATATATATATTGCCATTTTGGTGTCTGTTATATTCTGCTGCCTTTCCAATCTATACTATTCCCCCTCCCCTCCCCTCCCCTCTTCTTCTCTACCCCCTCTACTGCAGTTCATATCTCCCAATTGTATAATTTTTTCCTTTCCCCTCACTTCTCTTGTATGTAATTTTGTATGTCCTATGGGTCTCCTTCCATTTCCATGCAATATCCCTTCTCCCTCCCTTTCCCTCCCAAATCTCATCCCTGTTTAATGTTAAACTTTTTCTCATGCTCTTCGTCCCTACTCTGTTCTTAGTTACTCTTTTTATATAAAAGAAGACATTTGGCATTTGTTTTTCAGGGATTGTCTGGCTTCACTTAGCATAATATGCTCTAATGCCATCCTTTTCCCTCCAAATTCTATGATTTTGTCATTTTTTAATGCAGAGTAATTCTCCATTGTGTATAAATGACACATTTTTTTATTTTTATTTTTTTTCATCTTTCATACATTTGATTCAAGTGAGTTATGCGTTTCCATTTTTACCCCAAATACATATTGCAGAGTCACATCAGTTACACATTCACAATGTTTACATAATACCATATTAGTGACTCTTGTATTCTGCTGTATAAATGCCACATTTTTTATCCATTCGTCTATTGAAGGGCATCTAGGTTGGTTCCACAGTCTTGCTATTGTGAATTGTGCTGCTATGAACATCGATGTAGCAGTGTCCTTGTAGCATGCTCTTTTTAGGTCTTTAGGGAATAGACCAAGAAGGGGAATAGCTGGGTCAAATGGTGGTTCCATTCCCAGCTTTGCAAGAAATCTACATACTGCTTTCCAGATTGGCTGCACCAATTTTCAGTCCCAAAAACAATGAACAAGTGTACCCTTTTCCCCACATCCTCACCAGCACTTGTTGTTTGACTTCATAATGGCTGCCAATCTTACTGGAGTGAGATGGTATCTTAGGGTGGTTTTGATTTGCATTTCTCTGACTGCTAGAGATGGTGAGCATTTTTTCATGTACTTGTTGATTGATTGTATGTCCTCCTCTGAGAAGTGTCTGTTCAGGTCCTTGGCCCATTTGTTGATTGGGTTATTTGTTATCTTGTAGTCTAATTTTTTGAGTTCTTTGTATACTCTGGATATTAGGGCTCTATCTGAAGTGTGAGGAGTAAAGACATGTTCCCAGGATGTAGGCTCCCTATTTACCTCTCTTATTGTTTCTTTTGCTGAGAAAAAATTTTTAGTTTGAGTAAGTCCCATTTGTTGATTTTAGTTATTAACTCTTGTGCTAGGGGTGTCCTATTGAGGAATTTGGAGCCCGACCCCACAGTATGTAGATCGTAGCCAACTTCTTCTTCTATCAGACGTCATGTCTCTGATTTGATATCAGGCTCCTTGATCCATTTTGAGTTAACTTTTGTGCATGGCGAGAAAAAGGGAATCAGTTTCATTTTGTTGCATATGTATCTCCAGTTTTCCCACCACCATTTGTTGAAGATGCTTTCCTTCCTCCATTGCATGCTTTTAACGTCTATATCAAATATAAGATAGTTGTAGTTTTGTGGATTGGTTTCTGTGTCCTCTATTCTGTACCATTGGTCCACCCGCCTGTTTGGGTACCCGTACCATGCTGTTGTTGTTACTATTGCTCTGTACTATAGTCTGAAGTCTGGTATCGCTATACCACCTGATTCACGCTTCCTGTTTAGCATTGTTTTTGCTATTCTGGGTCTTTTATTTTTCCATATGAATTTCATAATTGCTTTTTCTATTTCTATAAGAAATGCCTTTGGGATTTTCATAGGCATTGCATTACACCTATAGAGAACTTTTGGTAATATCGCCATTTTGATGATGTTAGTTCTGCCTATCCAATAACAGGGTATATTTTTCCATTTTCTAAGATCTTCTTCTATTTCTCTCTTTAGGGTTCTTTAGTTTTTATTGTATAAGTCTTTCACCTCTTTTGTTAGGTTGATTCCGAAGTATTTTATTTTATTTTATTTTTTTTGAGGATATTGTGAATGGAGTGGTTGTCCTCATTTTTATTTCAGAGGACTTGTCGCTGATATGCAGGAATGCCTTTGATTTATGCGTGTTGATTTTATATCCTGCCACTTTGCTGAATTCATTTATTAGCTCTAACATTTTTTTGTAGACACTTTTGGTTCTGCTAGGTATAGAATCATGTCATCTGCAAATAGTGATAATTTGAGTTCTTCTTTTCCTGTTTTTATGCCTTTAATTTCTTTCGTCTGTCTAATTGCTCTGGCCAGTGATTCAAGAACTATGTTGAACAGAAGTGGTGAGAGAGGGCATCCCTGTCTTGTTCCAGATTTTAGAGGGAATGCCTTCAGTTTTTCTCCATTCAGAATGATGCTAGCCTGAGGCTTAGCAAAATTGCCGTTACAATATTGAGGTATGTTCCTGTTATCCCGAGTTTTTCTAGAGTTTTGAACATAAAGGGATGCTGTACTTTGTCGAATGCTTTTTCAGCATCTATCGAGATGATCATATGGTTCTTATTTTTAAGCCTATTGATGTGGTGAATAACATTTATTGATTTCCGTATATTGAACCAACCTTGCATCCCAGGGATAAATCCTACCTGATCATGGTGCACAATTTTTTTGATATGTTTTTGAATCCGATTTGCCAGAATTTTATTGAGGATTTTTGCATCTAGGTTCATTAGAGATATTGGTCTCTAGTTTTCTTTCTTTGAAGTGTCTTTGTCTGGTTTAGGAATCAGGGTGATATTGGCCTCGTAGAATGAGTTTGGAAGTTCTCCCTCTTTTTCTATTTCCTGAAATAGCTTGAAAAGTATTGGTATTACTTCCTCTTTAAAGGTTTTTTAAAACTCTGCTGTATACCCATCCGGTCCTGGGCTTTTTTTAGTTGGTAGTCTTTTGTTGGTTTCTTCAATTTCCTCAATTGATATTGGTCTGTTTAGGTTGTCTATATCCTCCTGACTCAATCTGGGCAGATCATATGACTTAAGAAATTTATCGATGCCTTCACTATCTTCTATTTTATTGGAGTATAAAGATTCAAAATAGTTTCTGATTATCTTCTGTATTTTTGAAGTGTGTGTTGTGATCTTGCCTTTTTCATCCTGTATGCTAGTAATTTGATTTCTCTCTCTTCTTCTCTTTGTTAGCATGGCTAAGGATCTGGCGATTTTATTTATTTTACCAAAGAACCAAGTTTTAGTTTTGTCAATCTTTTCAATTGTTTCTTTTGTTTCGATTTCATTAATTTCAGCTCTGATTTTAATTATTTCTTGCCTTCTACTTCTTTTGCTGTTGTTTTGTTCTTCTTTTTCTAGGATTTTGAGATGAAGTATGAGATCATTTATTTTTGGTTTTTTCTTTTTTTAAGGAATGAACTCCGAGCAATGAATTTTCCTCTTTGAACTGCTTTCAATGTGTCCCATAGATTCCAATATGTTGTGTTTGTGTTTACATTGATCTCTAAGATTTTTTTAATTTCCTCTTTGATGTCTTCTATAACCCATTAATCATTCAGTAACCTATTGCTCATTCTCCAACTGATGTATGAATTTTCCTTTTTTCTTTTATCGTTGATTTTCAGTTTCATTCCATTATTATCAGATAAGATGCATGGTATTATCCCTACTCCTTTATATTGTCTAAGAGTTGCCCTGTGACATAATATATGATCTATTTTTGAGAAGGATCCATGTGCTGCTGAGAAAATAGTGTAATTGCTTGATGTTGAGTAGTATATTCTATATAAATCAATTAAGTCTAGGTTGTTATTTGTTTTATTGTGTTCTATAGTTTCCTTATTCAACATTTGTTTGGAACATCTGTCCAGTGGTGAGAGAGTTGTGTTGAAGTCTCCCATGATTATTGTATGGTGGTCTGTTAGACTCTTAATCTTGAGAAGAGTTTGCTTGATCAACATAGCTGCACAATTGTTTGGGGCATATATATTTATGATTGTTATGTCTTGTTGGTGTATGGTTCCCTTGAGCAGTATGTAGTGTCCCTCTTTATCCGTTTTGATTAACTTTTGCTTGAAATCTATTTTATTTGATATGAGTATGGACACTTCTGCTTGTTTCCGAAGTCCATATGAGTGATATAATTTTTCCCAAACGTTCATCTTCAGTCTATATATGTCTTTTTCTATCAAATGCATCTCCTGTAGGCAGCATATTATTCTGTCTTGTCTTGTGATCCATTCTACTAGCCTGTGTCTCTTAATTGGTGAGTTTAAGCCATTAACATTTTGGGTTATTATTGAGAAATGGGTTGTTCTTCCAGCCATATTTGTATATTTATGTTACTAAACATGGTTTGTTTTCCTTTTTGATTATTTTCCCCCCTTAACTGTCCTAACCCCCACTGTTGGTTTTCATTGTTCTTTTCCATTTCCTCTTCCTGTAATGTTTTGCTGAGGATGTTTTGAAGACATTGTTTTCTAGCTGAAAATTCTTTTAACTTTTTTTTTTATCGTAGAATGTTTTAATTCATCTTCCATCCTGAAGCTTAATTTCGCTGGATACACGATTCTTGGTTGAAACCCATTTTCTTTCAGTGTTTGAAATATGTTTTTCCAGGATCTTCTAGCTTTCAGAGTCTGTGTTGAAAGATCAGCTGTTATCCTGATTGGTTTACACATAAATATAATCTGCTTCCTTTCTCTTGTAGCTTTTAAAATTCTCTCCTTATTCTGTATGTTGGGCATCTTCATTATAATGTGTCTAGGTGTGGATCTCTTATGATTTTGCACATTCAGCGTCTGTAGGCTTCTAGGATTTGGGATTCTGTCTCATTCTTCAAGTCTGGGAAGTTTTCTCTTATTATTTCAATGAATAGATTGCTCATTCCTTTGGTTTGGCCCTCTATACCTTTCTGTATCCGAATGACTCTTAAGTTTGGTCTCTTTGTATTATCCCATATTTCTTGGATGTTCTTCTCATGGTTTCTTAACAGTCTTGCTGAGCTGTCTATGTTCTTTTCAAGTTGAAATACTTTGTCTTGATTGTCTGATGTTCTATCTTCTTAGTGTTCTACCTTGCTGGTAGTATTCTCAATTGAGTTTTTTAGTAGGTTTATTGCTTCCTGCATTTCTAGGATTTCTGTTTGTTTGTTTTTTATTACCTTTATCTCCCTGTATTGTTGATCTTTTGCCTCTTGGATTTGTTTATGTAATACATTGTCGAAGTGGTCGAAGTGATCTTTCATTGATTGATTTTGCTGTCTAATGTCTTCCTTGAGACTTCAGAACATCTGCAGCATGTATATCCTGAATTCTTTATCTGACATTCCATCTGCTGCAGCTATTACCTCTTCTAAAGTTGAATTGACCTGCATTGCTTGTGGTCCTTTCTTTCTTTGTCTTTTCATATTGCTCGTGTTTCTTTCTGCTTGGTGAAACTGTTGTGTTTTTAAATTTTTCCCCCTATATAATTATGTTGCTCTTGTATAGTTGAAAAGTCTCCTTTGCAGAGGCGGGCGGCAGCTCTGCTCCTCCTCCAATTGGGGTGATCTGTCTACCACGCTGGCAGGCCGCTGGGACTGTTCTGCCGATCGGTCACAGGTCTGCCAACCTTGGAGGCGCAGGCAGCGGCTCTGCTCTTCCCCTCCTCCAATTGTTATGACGTGTCTACCATGACCGCGAACCCTTGTGCCTGTTCTGACGGTTGGTCACAGGTCTGCCTACCTTGCAGGTGCGGGCGGCGACTCTGCTCTGCCCCTTCTCCAATTGGGGTGACGTGATACCACGCCAGTGGGTCGCTGGGCCTGTCCAGGCGTGGGCAGCAGCTCTGCTCTACCCCTACTCCAATTGGGGTGACGTAACTACCATGCCGGCGGGCCTCTGGGCCTGTTCCAGGTAAAGGTGGCGGCTCTGTTCTGCCCCTACTTCAGTTGGGATGACGTGTCTACCATGCCAGCAGGCCGCTGGGCCTGTTCCTCTGGTCAGTCGCAGGTCTGCCTACCTTTCGGGAACGGGCGGCGGCTCTGCTTTGCCCCTATTCCAAATGTGGCGATGTGTCTGCTGCGCTGGCAGGCCGCTGGGCCTGATCCGCTGGTCGGTCCCAGGCCTGCCTACATTGCGGGTGTGGGTGGCGGCTCTGCTCTGCACCTACTCCAGTTGGGGTGTCGTGACTACCATGTCGGCAGGTCACTGGGCCTGTTCTGGGTGCGGGCCGCAGCTCTGCTCTTCCCCTACTTCAAATGGGGTGACGTGACTGCCACGCCGGTGGGCCACTGGGCCTGTTCTGGGCTCGGGAGGCGGCTCTGCTCTGCCCCTCCTCCAATTGGTTTGATGTGTCTACAATGCCGGCAGGCAGCTGGGCCTGTTCCGCCAGTTGGTCACAGGCCTGCCTACATTGCAGGCATGGGTGGCAGCTCTGCTCTGCCCTTACTCCAATTGGGGTGTTGTGACTACCACGCCGGCAGGTCACTGGACCTGTGCTGGGCGCGGGCGGTGGCTCTGCTCTGCCCCTTCCTCAATTGGGTTGACGTGTCTACCACACCAGCAGGCCACTGGGCCTGATCTACCATTCCGTTGCGGGTCTGCCTACCTTGCGGGCACGGGTGGTGGCTCTGCTCTGCCCCTCCTCCAATTGGTGTGATGTGTCTACCACACCAGTAGACCACTGGGCCTGTTCCGCCGTTCAGTCTCAGGTCTGTCTACCTTGCAGGCTCGGACTGTGGCTCTGCTCTGCCTCTACTCCAAATGGTGTGACTTGACTGCCACGCCGGTGGGTCACTGGGCCTGTTCCGGGCGTGGGCGGCGGCCCTGTTCGGCCCCCACTCCAGTTGGGGTGACGTGATACCACGCCGGCGGGTCGCTGGGCTCGTTCCGGGTGCAGGCGGCGGCACTGCTTCGCCCCTTTGGCCTCCACAGTATTGAGCAGGACCCGGACGGAGATGCAGTTTCCGCGGGTTCTTTATCCCTGCGCCAGAGCAGTTACGGGAGCCAGAATTCGGCCTCTCCAGGCTTGGTGCATGCTCCAACAGGAGCAGACTCCAAGAAGCAGTTTCCGCAGGATCTATAGCCCTGGGCCATAGCAGCTCCGGGAACCAGAACTCGGCCACTCTGGGCTCGGTGCGTGTTCCGATAGGAGCAGGCTCCAAGAAGCAATTTCCGCGGGTTATTTAGCACTATGTCTGAGCAATTTGTCTGCGAGACGCAGACAAATGTCAGCCTGAAATTACCTCTTCTATAGCTGAAAGAGCTGCGATCAGTCGAAAACAGGGGTGGTGATGTCAGCTCTCCATGATGGTGGACGCTGGCTTCTTCTGTGGTCTGACCGCAGTGGAGAACCGAAGTGGACCGTTTCCTTCGCTCCTCTCAAACCCAGAATTCAGCTCTGTGCACAGCAAATGCACAGCTGGCAAGATCCTGCAGAATCAGCAGTGCTGTATCTCTGCGCCACTAGCTCGTTGTTTCCCAGCGCGCGACGCAGACTCGAACCACGGGGCGATTTGCTGAATAAGCAGCGTGACCCTCCATATGGACAGATCGCTCGCGTTTGAGACCCCGAAGCTGATTCTCGTGGGATGAAAATCCATGCACTAGGTTTTGGAGCACCCCAATTTTGCTTGAAATTCCTAACAAGGTAGCTTTTAGCCATTCTAACTCATCATTTTCCCTGACAGTGACGCGGTACACGGAGTTGATGCACTCCCTTTGCCGCCATCTTCTCTTTTCCGGGTTTGTGGTTTTGTCTCATGTTCTGAGAATAGGTAGGAAAGGCAGTTTGTTTGGTTTTGAGTGGACTGTTTTTAATAAGTCATTTGACATGGAGAGTGTTTCTATGTCTGTGTATCCCACTTTTTCTGCCGTTGTAGATATTTGAAAAGTGAATGCATCAATGCATGTGTCCTGTCCAGTAGAAAGCATCCCATCACACATCCTGCCCAATTTATCAATGGACTGTGGCTTGCCTTATCGATTGGCAACACCTACTACTTTCCTTAGTTCCTGTTTTCTTCCTGAATTCTGGTCACTCTCCAGAATTGGCTCATGTTTTTTTGTCCAAGACATGTACCACCTCCGAGCTCTGTGACATAGCCATGTACTGGATAGCTGAAGGGAATGGGGAGCATCTCAGAAAACTCAGATATCAGTGTGACCAGTAAAGTCTCAGTAGAGAAACCCTGCTTTGTTCCTTTTGCTTACCTACTGTTCTGTTGACCTGAATGTCAGGAAGGTCTTTGTTTCAGGCCATCAGTTTGTTAAGCCTGAAGAAAACTGCTTTCTAATTGAAATTAATGGGCATTACCTGTGGCTCTTTGCTTAATTGCTTTAGAAAGAGATGTGTCTGAATCATCCTCTTTGCTCTGTGTGAGGCTGTGGCTTAGATTCTCAGCATCTGATGGATCTAATGAAAGATCCCAAATGTGCATCCAAAACCAAAATGGCAAAAATTTCAGTCATTGTGGATGAAGCCTCATGCTTCCTCTGTTAGATTCCTGACCTCTATCAAGAAAGAATAGGGATCCTTTGGGTCAAATGAGTTCTTTGAAAACCAGCAGAGGTGCTTGGGTTTTCACATGACTGCAAATCACATAAACAATCTATACCTCACAGTCAGTAGGCCTTTGATCAATCCTGGTTCACAGGTAGTGTGTCCAGGAAACCCTGACTATAGGCAAATGAGGGGCAAGGGAACTTATTTAGGACACTGACATCGGCTGGGCCCCTTATGGAAACCTTCAGACAAAGGTTATGATGAGTGTCTATATGGAAGAAGATGAGAGCCATGTGAGAGTGTTTTGGTTTTAATTGATCATGTTATTAACCCTAACCATACAGTGTTCCCTCAATCTAAGTATTCAGAAGAGCAGGGACAGATTTGTTTTTACAATACAGGAATGTAAGGGATCTTCCACCTGCTGAAAACCTCAAAGGTCAATGCAGAAATGATCCCTGGAGAAGTTGTAGGCAGCGATGAAGGACCTGAGAAAGCAAAAGCCATCTTCATGGCAAACAACCTGGTCAGAATGAAGGGTTGTGTCTGAATCAGACTCTCTCTTCTTAATGTAGAGGAGATGGACCAAACCAGGTCTAAGTGGAGAGCTGTTCCCGGGAGCCTATGTTTGGTATACCATTCTAACTTGTGAAAGTGTCTCAGGAAGTAGGGGCAGACTCGATCTCATAGGACCCTTGGAAGCAACTGTTAGGACAAAGTGGTTGCCAAGGCAATGACCTCAATCAGTTCCTGACAGAAGTGAACTGGCCTCACTTTCTTGGTGATGGAACTCTCTGAACTTGGTATCTAGGAAGCAAGGGACGCAGAGCCTGTCCGAGTCCTAGTCTCCGTGGTCTCACTTGTTTGGATTTACCAAGGACAGAGTCATTCTTTCTTCGTACCTGCTTATTTGAGGATGGCCAAATGTCAGAAGTACTCTGAAGAGGGGCATTTCCTAAGAAAGCAGGTAGTGGCTCAAGGCTGGCTTCTGACAACTTCATAGAGTTGGCCAAGCAACCAGATCTGGGGCAGTACAGGCCATTTTGGGGGTACACAGTATGGCTCACCAGTCAGAGGACATTCCGGATAGTCACAGACCTACTTGGGGGAAGGAGTTAAATTTGTTGGTTTGGGTGGGGTTTGTGGTTTTGTTTCATGTTCTGAGAATATGTAGGAAAGGTGGTTTGTTTGGTTTGGAGTGAACTGATTCTAGTAAGTTTTTTGACAATGCGAGTGTTTCTATGTCTGTGTATCACACTATGTTAGTTGTTGTAGACTTTAGAAAAGAGAATGCATCAATGGATGTGTCCTGTCTAGTAGAAAGCTTCCCAGCATTCATCCTGTTCAGTTTATGAATGGACTGCGGCTTGCCTTATCAATGGGCAACACCTTATATCTTCATAAGTTCCTGTATTCTTCTTGAATTCTGTCCACTCTCCAGAATAGGCTCTTGGTTTGTGTCCAAGATATTACCACCTCCAAGGTCTGTGACATGGCCATGTACTGGATAGCTGAAGGGAATGGCGAGCATCTCAGAAAACTCTGTTATCAGCGTGACCAGGAATGTCTCAGTGGAGAAAACCTGCTTTGGGCCTTGTGCTTACATATTGTTCTATTGCCCTGATTGTCAGGAAGGTGTTTGCCTCAGGCCAAAACATTTGGAAGCTTGAATAAAAGAGTTTTCAAATGGAAATGAATGTGCATTCTCTGTGGCTCTTTGCTTAATTTCTTTGGAAAGGGATGTGTCTGAACCAGCCTCTTGGTCCTGTGTGAGGCTGTGGCTTAGATTCTAAGCACATGATGGATCTAAAGAATGATCCCATGTGTGCATCCAAAATCAAAATGGCCAAAACAGCAGTCATTGTGGATGAAGTCTCTTGCCTTCCTCTGTTAGGATACTGACTTCCATCAAGTAAGAATAGGGATCCTTTAGGTCAAATGGGTTCTTCAAAGCCCTTCAGTGGCTTGCCCATAGTGCTTGGGTTTTCTCATGCCTCCAATTAACAAAAAGAATCTAAATCCCACAGTCAGTAGGCATCAAATTGGAGAAGCAGAGCAGTATTAATGGCACGCCTATTTGATCACTCCTGCTTCACAGGAAGGGCGTCCAGGCCAACCTGACTTTAGGCAAATGAGGGCCAAGGCAGCTTATTTTGGAAACTGTCTTTGGCTGCGCCCCTCATAGAAAAGTCCAGCAAGATGTTATGATGAGTGTCTATATGGAAGAAGATGAGGGCCATGTGGGAGTGTTTAGATTTTAATTGTGAGAGATGACTGGTTTCACCTGGGTTAAATTCTGGTGTGATTCCCCTTAGAGACTCAGTTCTTGAACTGACCTCAGAGAAGTATTGCCATGAATTGTGTTAAGATTTAAGGAGGCCACGCATGAGAGCCACCCTTGGTAACTGAGATCTAGGCCCAGGGTGGCTTTATAAAGTTCACTGGGAATCTCAGCCAGATAATTACATGATTTTATTCTGAAAGACTTGGCAGCCACATTTGAGCGTCAAAACACAAATGGACCTCACATTGTAGACCTCAATGGCCCTGGCTTCAAGTGACCTTTTGGCCACTCTTTGGGAATCCTTGCCTGTGTGAGTTCTCCAGAGCTTTCATTGAAATGAGCTTCCTCAACATTTAATGGTTTCTGAATGAATTGAAACCCACAATGCCTCCAACTTAATCCTTGAAAAAATGGTTACATAAATACCTTGAAATTTTTAAAATTCCCATGACCAGGTGGCACTGGAGAACCTTTGGATGTCCTGTTGCTGTTCATGAGTATACCAGACAGTGCCTTGATTGACTGGGTTTCCTGAAAATGGTGTAGAACAGAGATGCCAGTATGTTGGAGTCTGCTGAGTTGTGGGCCTAGAGCAGTGGTGGGCAGGTGTGTTATAAGCATCAGTGGTACAGCCATGAGGATCTACCATTGGATTCCAAAGCATGTGACTGACATGGTGCAGCCAGCAGACCCTTCTTTGTAAAGGCATCTTGTTATATGGAGAGGATTCAGGGCAATGTTCATTATCAGGTTGCTATGGTCAAGGGGGAAAGTTATGTGGATAGAAGCATCTTGGTGCATTCTCCTGCAGATGCTGACCCACTCACGTGACAGAACTTTCTCCAGCACTGTGTCCCAGTTGAACACCTTCTATTTCATGAAGAAAATACCAAACTCCCAGTGCAGCAGCAAGAAACATCTTGAAAAGTGGAGGATGAACAAATTGCTACACAGTCTTTACAGGGAGACAATTAGTCCCCAGTGGCCACAGTTAACCTATAAAGAGAGAAACCAGCACTGCTGCCTCATGTTCTTTGGAAAATAAGATGCCATGTCCTCCAGGTCACATAGATGCAGACCAAGCTTTGATGGTCTCACTAGAAAGAAGCTAAAAGACCTGAAAACAACATATATTTCAAGTGCCCAAACTCAGAGGCAGTTTTTAGGCCAGAAGACCTCCATGTTTGTGGAGTATTTACCATGCCCCTTATTTTTGGAAACTCCTCTACCACCTCCAAGGTTGTGAACTCCTGAGCATTTTCCATTGCATAAATGTATTCACAGATTTTCTAATTCTTCTCCTCTAATTGTGTCTTACTCGGGGCGAAGGTAATCTAAAGTCATTTTTCTGGATGAGAGTGAGAAGATTTTTGTGTAGCACATATTTACATACACATTGGATTCATTTTCAAAATTTCCATTCGAAATACTGAATCCCTGATACTAACCACTACCCTACTAGACTCTGAATACTAATCCTAATAAGAAGGAGTATAAAAACCCAAACAGAATAGAAATATAAGCAGTTCAACTGAGGCATGGTGTATTGTTGGACTTGCCTGTTGCATTATGTAGGCTAGGAGTTATAAATCTAGTCAATTTTCTGTTGAAATAGTTCTCCATGTATTTCTAAAGTTAACAAATATGTGAATTCCTTTCTCCCTTTCTCTGCAGACTATTCACCACCTGAAATTTTATATGCACATATAGAATTTTACCTGGAATCACACGTACATTCTTGTGAGGTGACTTACTTGGCAGATACAAATTGTTAGAATAGTTCACTCTTCATAAACGCTGTTGGAACTGAAAATTCAACCAATGGGTGAACGTCCTATATGAACAACTTTATACATAAATTCATGTTCAGTAAAATAAATATTTCTGATCTTTGGATGATATATATTTCATGGTCAATTTTGATTCGCATATATATTTCTACTTTTTAAAGTCTGTGTGTGTGTGCGCGCGTGTGTGTGTGTGTGTGTATATATATATATATATATATATATATATATATATATATATTCTCCAGATTTTTCAAAATATGAAATATGTGTCTTATTATACACTCCCTAAATTAATTCATATTTATGTATGTGGATTTATAATCAACTTTTCACAAGATTATTCTCAGGAATACTCAAACACCTGAAATACATATTTGTTTTCTAGTACTGAGAACTATCTTCAGTGAATCGTGCATACAAATCCTTATATTTCTACAGTAACTTAGCAAGTCTAACATTAATGCAAATAGATTCCTATGGGACATGATGTGTTTTTTGAAATTCATTTTTATTCAACACTGGTACATTGCGATTTCTTAAGTTTATGAACATCATAGGATATATATTTCCTTCACAACTTCGCAAATTTATAGGCATTTGTTTCATTTTCAATCACTTCCTGCTTCAGAACACATGTATTCCTCCATGTTTCTTGAATGGTCTTTTCACGAGATGTCTTTCCAAACACACTATTTTCGATTTCCCTACTCACTTTTGAAGCAGAGCTCACAACCCTTCATGATGAACCATAACCCTAATATTACCATTAGATGTATATTTGGTTTTAATGAATGTATGTATACCAATATAAGATTCACTGCATATTTTCATATATCAATTCAATTCATTATTTAAAGTTGTAACCAGTTATACTATTTACTCAGTATGGTCTATTCATGAATTATCTCTATACTCATAGACACAGGGTACACCTATTTGTACCCCCAGTACTTATGCATACGTCTTCACATTTTTGCTCCAGGAAATTGTGGAAGAAATACTCGTGTCACCTGATCTACATATACATGTTTTCACAGTAATATTCTGGAAACAAAATGCAAAGGTCACACTTATGATTGTACCAAAGCCTAAATGGAAAGTGAGCATGGATTACTAAAAACATTCCTGTCCAGGTAGCTAATGCTCTCCAATGTCAATCCTATTGGTGAATATGTATTTTTTTCCTCCTAAATTTTATACTCAACCTCAAGCCTGTTGAAAATGTCTAATCTTATCACGCACTTTATACTTTGCCTGATATTGTAATGTCTCTATTGATATCTGCTTTCCTACATATT
The DNA here is from genome assembly GCF_048772815.1 of Callospermophilus lateralis. NCBI lineage: Eukaryota > Metazoa > Chordata > Mammalia > Rodentia > Sciuridae > Callospermophilus > Callospermophilus lateralis. The sequence continues at coordinate 129,152,536 of NC_135313.1, read as the reverse complement.
TTCTCAGTTTATCATTGTGACTGACTCTTCACATGTGCTGACATTTACATTCACTCTAACCGAAACGCTATTGCTAAAAAAATTTCGTCCAAATCCTATAATCACTATTCTTTCTAAACTTACCCACACTCTTCCTATTCCTACCGACTATAGGTTTTTGACTGGATGTTCTCTTCGACATTCAATCATCCAAGGTACAAGGTTCTATGCTGTTGTATATGGATTTAACTGAGACATCTCTGAAGAATGTAATTCAAAGCTAAGTATCCCAATCAAGGTCCCAATGCCCTTCTGGGCTTCAAATCTTACATTGATTTCTGTTTTCATACGTGTATTTTACCTATATATTCTTGTAAATATCGCACTTTCCCAATACCATTATTCATCACGCAGAATGATTCCTAATCCAAATCGAACCTGTTATTAACCCTAACCCAACACTGTTCCCTCAATCTAACTTTACAGAAGAGCAGGGACAGAGTTGGTCTTACAATACAGGAAGATATGGGATCTTCCACCTTCTGAGATCCTCAAAGTTCCAAGCAGAAGTGATCCCTGGAGTAGAGGTAGGCAGCTATGAAGGACCTGAGAGAGCAAAAGACATCTTCCATGGCAAACAACCTGGTCAGAATGAAGGGTTGTGTCTGAATCAGACTCTCTCTTCTTAATGTAGAGAAGATGGACTAAACCAGGCCTGTGTAGAGAGCTGTTCCCAGGTTCCTATGGTTGATATACCATTCTAACTTGTGAAACTGTCATAGAAAGCAGGAGTAGACTCCATCTCAAGGGAACCTTGGAAGCAACTGTTAAGACAAAGTGGTTCACAAGGCAGTAAACTCACTCACTTCATTCAGTTCCTGAATGAAGCCACCTTCCTCACTTCCTTGGTGAGGGAACTCCCTGACCTTGGGATCCAGAAAGACAGGCATAAAAAGCCAGTCACAGTTCCATTCCCAGTGGGCTCTGTAGTTTGGAATAACCAAGGACAGAATAAGTCTTCCTTGGTACCTACTGATATGAGAATTGCCAAATGCCAGGATAGCTCTGAAAAGGGGCATTTCCTGAAAAAGCAGGCAGTTGTTCACCGCTGGCTCCTGACAACTTTACAGAGTTTGGCATGGAGACCAGATCTGAGACAGGACAGGCTTTTCGGGGGAATATAGTATGGCCCACCAGTCAGAGGACACTCCGGATAGTCACAGACCTACTTGAATGAAGGAGGTGCGTTTGTGGGTGTGTGTGTGATTTTGTGGTTTAGTCTCTTGTTCTGAGAATAGGTAGGAAAGGCGGTTTGTTTGGTTTGGAGTGGACTGTTTCTAGTAAGGCTTTTGACAAAACGATTTTTTGCATGTCTGTGTATCCCACTGTGTTAGTGGTTGTAGACTTTAGAAAAGAGAATGCATCAATGGATGTGTCCTGTCTAGTAGAAATCTTCCCAGCATTCACCCTGCCTAATTTATGAGTGGACTGCTGCTAGCCTTACAGATGGGCAACACCTACTATCTTCCTAAGTTCCTGATTTCTTCCTGAATTCTGGTTACTCTCAAGAATTGGCTCATGGTTTTGTGTCCAAGATATGTACCACCTCCAAGCTGAGTGACATGGGCATGTAGAGGATAGCTGAAGGGAATGGCGAGCATCTCAGAAAACTCTGATATCAGTGTGTCCAGGAAAGTCTCAGTGGAGAAACCCTGCTTTGGGCCTTTTGCTTACCTATTGTTCTGTTGCCCTGAATGTCAGGAAGGTCTTTGCCTCAGGCTACACCTTTGTGAAGCCTGAAGAAAACAGTTTTCAAATGGAAATGAATGGGCATCACCTGTGGCTCTTTGCTTAATTGCTTTTCAAATAGATGTGTCGGAATCAGCCTCTTGGCCCTTTGTGAGGCTGTGTTGTAGATTCTCAGCACCTGATGGATCTAAAGAAAGATCCCATGTGTTCAACCAAAACCAAAATGGCAAAAAGATCAGTCATTGTGGATAAAGTCTCTTGCCTTCCTCTGTTAGCTTCCTGACCTCCATCAAGTGACAATAGGGATCCTTTGGTCAAATGAGTTCTTCAAAGCCCTGCAGAGGCTAGCCCATAGGTGCTTTGGTTTTCTCATGACTCCAAATCACATAAAGAATCTATACATGACAGTCAATAGGACTCAAATTGGAGAAGTAGAGCAGTATTAATGGCTGGCTTATTTGACCACTCCTGTTTCACAGAAAGGGTGTCCAGGCCACCCTGACTTTAGGCAAGTGAGGGGCAAGGGAGCTTATTTTGGACAATGTCTTGGGGTGCACCCCTCATGGAAACCTACAGCCAGAGGTTATAATGAGTGTCTCTATGGAAGAAGATGAGGGCCATGTAGGAGTATTTTGGTTTTAATTGTGGTCATTTGTGTGGCTGATGGAAGAGATGCCTGGGTCCACCTGGGCTTGAACTCCGGTGTTATTCCCCTTAGAGACAGAGATCTTGAACTCACCTCAGAAAAGTATTTCCATGAATTGTGTTGGGATTTAAGGAGGCCACACATGAGAGTCGCCCTTGTCAACTGAGATCTAAGTCCAGGGTGGCATTTGACCGAGCACTGTGAATCTCCGCCAGGATATCACATGATTTTATTCTGAAAGATATTCTTCTACTACCTCCAAGGTTGTGAACTCCTGATCATTTTCCATTGCAGATATGTATTCACATATTTACTAACTCTTCTCCTCTTATTTTGTCTTACTTGGGGCGAAGGTAATGTGGAGGCATTGTTCTAGATGTGAGTGGGAAGATTTTTGTGTAGTACATGAAATCGTGTTTGGATTTTAGGAGGCCACGCATGAGCATCACATTTGGAAACTGAGTTATAAGCCCAGGGAGACTTTCCACAGAGCACTGGAAATCTCAACCAAGATATCACATGATTTTTTCTTAAAAGACTTGGCAACCATACTTGAGAGTCAAAACACACATGGTCCTCACATTGTAGACCTCAATGGGCTTGGCTTCATGTGACAATTTGGCCCCCCTTTGGGAAGCCTTGCCTGTGAGAGTTCTCCAAATTTCATTGAAATGACCTTCCTCATCATTTAATGGTTCCTAAATGAATTGAAATCCACAGTGCCCCCAACTTCAACCTTAAAAAATGGCTAGACAAATACCATGAAATTTTTGAAATTCCCATGAACAGGTGGCACTGGAGAACCTTTGCATATACTGTTGCTGATCATGAGTATACTAGACAAGGCCGTGATTGAGTGGGATTCATGAAAATTATGTAGAACAGAGATGCCAATAAGTTGGAGCCTGCTGAATAGTGGGCCTAGAGCAGTGTTGGGCAGGTGTGTGATAAAACATCTGTGGTGGGACCATGTGGATCTGCCATTGACTTCCAAATGGCTTGTGACTAACATGGTGCAGCCTGCCGACCCTTCTATGTAAAGGCATCTTGTTATATGGAGAGTTTTCAGGGCAATGTTCCGAATCAGGTTGCTGTGGTCAAGGGGACAAGCTATGTTGGATAGAAGCCTGGTTCATGCATTCTCCGGCAGACCATGACCCACGACACGTGACAGAACTCCCTCCAGCACTGTGTGTCAGGTGAACTCAATGTATTTCATGAAGCAAATACCAACGTCCCAGTGAAACAGCAAGAAACAAGACAAAAAGTGGAGAATGAACAAATGGCTTCACAGTCCACATGGGGAGACACTTAGCCCCCAGTGGCCACAGTTTACCTACAAAGAGAGAACTCAGAACTGCTGTCTCAGGTTCATTGGAAAATAAAAAACAAATTTCTTCATGTCACATAAATGCAGACCCAGATTTGATGGTCTCACTACAAAGGAAGCTAAAGCTCCTAACAACAACATATATTTCAAGTGCCCAACCTCAAAGGCAGTTTCTCAAGAAGTCTTTATGCCAACAGAGCTCCATGTTTCTGGAGTGTTTACCCTCTCCCTTACTTTTGGAAAATGCTCTACCACCTCCAAAATTGTGAAAACCAGAGTATATTCGACTACAGGTATTCACATATTTTCACATATTTTCTAACCTTTGTCCTCTAATTGTGTTTTACTTGGGGCGAAGGTAATGTCAAGGCATTGTTGTGGATAATAGTTGGAAGATTTTTTTTGTAGCACATATTTGCATACACATTGGATTCTTTTTCTAATTTTCCATTCAAAATACTGAATCCCTGACACTAAATCATACCCTACTAGACTCTGACTACTAATCCTAATATGATGGAGAAAAATAACCCAAGCAGAATAGAAATCCATGCAGTTCAGAGGAGGCATGGTGTACAGTTTGACTTGCCTTTTGCATTATATAGGGTAGGAGTTATAAATATAGTCAATTTTTTGTTGACAGAGTTCTTCATGTGTTTTTAAATTTAACAAATATGTGAATTCCTGTCTCCGTTTGTCTGTAGCCTTTTCATCACATGTATTTTTATATGCACATATAGAATCCTACCTGGTATCACATGTACATTCTTGTGAGGTGGCTGACTTGGCAGACACAAATCATGAGAAGAGATCATTTCTCCTAAACGCTGTTGGAACTGAAAATTCAACCTATGGGGGAGTTTCGTAGTTGAACAACATTATACACAAATCCGTGTTCAGTAAATTAATTATTTTTGGATCTGTGGACGATATATATTTCAACATGAATTTCGCTTGGCATATATATTGCTACTTTTTAATTTCTCTGTGTGTATATTTGTGTGTGTGTGTGTGTGTGCGTGTATGTGTATATATATATATATACACTCTACAGATTTTTCAAATTTGAAATATATGTGTCTTATTTTACACTCCCTAAATTTATTCATATTCATGTATGTGGATTTATAATCAACTTTTCACAAGATGATTCTCAGAAATATTCATCCATCTGAAATACATATTGGATTTCTAGTACTGACAACTAACATCAGTGAGTGGTGCATACAAATCCTAATATTTCTACAGTAACTGACCCAGTTTAACATCAATCCAAGTAGATTTCTATAGGACATGATGTATATTTTGAGAGAGAGAGAGAGAGAGAGAGAGAGAGAGAGAGAGAGAGAGATTTTTTTAGTATTTATTTTTTAGTTATCAGCGGACACAACATGTTTGTTATGTATGTGGTGGTGAGAATCGAACCCGGGCCGCACGCATGCCAGGTGAGCGCGCTACCGCTTGAGCCACATCCCCAGCCCCATGATGTATATTTTGACGTTCATTTTCATTCAACACTGGTACATTACTATTTCTTCAGTTTCTGCACATCATATAATGTGTATTTTATCCACAAGTTAGCAAAATCATGTGCATTTGTTTCACTTTCAATCACTTCCTACTTCAGAACACATGTATTCCTTTATGTTTCTTCACTGGTCTTTTCATGAGACTTCTTTCCAAACACATTATTTTCCATTTCCATACTAATTTTGAAGAAAAACTCACACACACTTCATGATAAATCATATCCCTAATGTTACCATTAGATGTATAACTCATTAGAATGAATGATTCTATATCAATATAAGATTTCTTATGTATTTTCAGATATCAATTCAATGCATTATTTAAATTGGAACCAGTTATATTATTTATTCACAGTACTGTCAATTCATGCATTACTTCTATATTCATAGACACAGGGTACACCTCTTTGTTCCCCCAATACTAATTTATACGTCTTCAAAATATTGCTCCCAGAAATGGTGGAAGAAATACTCATGTCACCTGATGTACATATACATTTTATCACAGTAATATTCTGAACACAAAATGCAAAAGTCACACTTATGATTGTACCAAAGGCTAAATAGAAAGTGAACCTGGATTACTAAAAACATCCATGTCCAGGTTGCCTAATGCTCTCAAATGTCAATCCTATTTGTGACTACATATTTGTTTCTTCTTAAGATTATATATTGAAACTCAACCCTGTTGATAATGTCTAATCCAAACACTCACTTTATACTTGGCCTGATTTTGTAATGTCTCTATTGATATCTGCTTTCCTACATATTTTCCCAAGTTCATCATTGTGACTGACACTTCACATACGCTGACATTTACATTCACTCTCTAACCGAAACCCTATTGCTAAAGAACTTTTGGTCCAAATCGTATACTCACTCTTCTTCCTAAACCTACCTACTGTATTCCTAATCTTTCCGACTATACCTTTTTGACTTGATGTTCTCTTCTATATTCAATCATCCAAATAAAGGTGAGGCGAGCATGGGAAGAAGAGACCACCAAAAGTCTATCTCATACAGTAGCAAAGGGTTTATTGGGGGTCCAGAATGCTGGAGCTCAGAGCTCACTTGAATAGAGCAGAGAGTCCTGAGAACAGCTTAAGGAGAGCTTATATACTTTCCTTTGAGATCGCAGGGAGGGAAGTTTTTGATGTGTCACGGCGAATGGGCAGTTTGCGTGCAACCGGGTGAGGGAGTACATTCTGCAGTTTGGCAATTAAGGACAGCACATTCTGGGAACAAGATTGGCAAACATTTCTCAAGATTTCAACAGTGTTTTGTTTAGCGTACAGAAAAACAGAAAGTGACAAGTACATATTTTATTAAACTTTCATTCACCACGTCTTCTTCTGGCTACTTTTAATCATAAAAGTGATCATTGGGGGGTGTCACATTCTATGTCTGCTAGTGGGGTATTACCATAAGTTTAACTTGTCCAATTTGTGCTTGGAGAAAAGAAATTACATGGTTGAGCAAACAGGGTTTTCTAGTTAGCAATAATATGAGGATTATTATTGGACTGGCCAGGGTTGATAAATGCGTAGTTAACCAGGGGGGACAGTGTGAACCAAGACTCAAACCACCCTTTTTGGGCCTCTGTCTCTCGTTGACGCTATACAATTCATCTTTTTAATTTACTCATTGATTTTTTTTACAACCCCAGTATTGTCGGAATACACACAATATTCTTCCATCAATGCAGAACAAAGGCCCTCTTTTCTCATGAAGTGGAGGTCCAAACCTCGACTGTTTTGTTAAACAAATTCACAGAGAGAGGTTAAAGATTCCTGCAAAGCTGTGATGGAGGTTTATAATATCTTTAAGTTTTGGTCTATTGCTGTTTCTATTTGGGTCATTTGTTTTGTCCCATGGACCAAGGCAGTGTTTCTTGTGCCCACCCCTTTAGCAACTCGTATTCCTAATAGGATGGCTAAAGTGAGGGATATATGTTCCCAATGGAACCAGGTTTTATGGCCCCCTATTTGATCTTCAAATGAACCTGCGTCATGATAGAGCATTCTGGGAAACATCTGCACCATTACACAATAATCACATCTGTTGACCATTTCACGAAAACATAAGCAATGTTTAAGTATATAGAATTATGCTGTTGTAGGGACAGACAAGGCAAGGCACCTAAGATAGTACCAAAGACAGGGAAACAGTCCTATTTGGTTGCAACCAGATTTAGGGGGCATTACTTTTGTTGTAATCAATTAATCCCCTGATACCCAAGTTTAGGTAGTTTCAGAATTTTGTATCCAACATGTAAGCAAAGGGGCTCAGAAGTTCACAGCCTGCAGAAGTTTACAAAAAGCAGGGTTTTTTTCTGTTTCTTTCCTCTGTTCTGGGCAAGTTATCTTTTCAAGGACACCTGTGTGAGAAATAGGTTTTTATTCCCTTTATTGATTCCCACTGCCATCTGTTACCATGGAGCCCAGTTAGTATCTTCTTTATCTTACAACTGTAGCCATCTCTGTGAAGCCCCAGCTCAAGGCCAGAGGCCTTTTTCACATATTTTGTGAAAAACTAGTAAGGGGGTGTCTAGCTTAGTAGTGCTGATTTTTTTTAGACAGTTGCCTAGTAGAACAGGGGAACACGAAAAGAGGAAGTTTACCTACATTGAACTCATTTATAGGGACTCTTTTGCTGAAAGTCCTAAAGTCAGCCATGGTGAAGATTTCTGGAGAAGGTCAGTTAAGACTTTTCTGTGGGCCTGGTACAGAGGGGGAAGACGGGGAACGCATGGCTGTGAGCAGCTCCGTGTATCTGAGAATGAGGAAGGAGAGATGTAAAACAATAATGGGAAAGGGGTTTGGGATTTTCCTAGCAACAAATCTGAGCAGTAGAATAGGTAGAGCAGAGGGGAAGACGGGAGTTAGTATCCCAAAAAGCCTGTGAGGGACTTTAAATTCTTAGTAACCTGTTTTCAGTGATGACAAAGCAACTTTAAAGGTCATTTTCATTACATCCTGAATAGGGGTCTGAGGGCTCCCCTCAGCTGGTTTGAGCTTTGGGTTAGCTGGTAAGAGGACCTCGTGAGACCTGGTGCAGGCACTGACAGGAGAAGAGAGGAGTGAGGGAATTGTGGGGTAGCTCAGTACCTGCTCCCTCAGCAAGGGGGCAATGGTCTGAGAACCGGCAGATGTTCGGCCTTTGGTCTAGTAATTGGAGGGGAGAAATCAGGTTGCTGATGTGGGAATAACAGCAGAGAGTCTGGAGCAGAAGGCTGCGGGTGAGGATCGATTGGAGAAGCATTGTTCAGGATGTGAGAAAAGGAGGGAAAAGGCCTACACGTTGGGAATCTCCTTTCACACTTTTCAGCACTTGTAGAAGTTAAAAAGGTCAGGCAGAATTTGAGGATCTAGAGACCCCTCTGGGGGCCATCGGTTTTTGTTGTTTAATTGGTAATATGGCTAATTCTGTGTACAGAATTTGATGAGGAGTTTGGGTTCAATCAGGCAGTCCCTGTATGCTCACATCCCCATGACTTACAGAAGAAGTCGGCTTTCCCCCACACAGTCATGACTGTTTGTGGCTTTGATAGTCCGCCGGGCAAACATAGTAATCTAGGCTACCCCACCTGCATCTGGCTCGTGTGTCCCTACATCCATAACATTTGTTTCCATTATTTATGGTATGGAAGGGATTTAATGGAATTTTAGTGGGATCCTCTTCATCAGGGATATCCCAATAGGAAAGACCTATAGCCAGCTGACAAATGTCTGTGTGGAGAGATGGCCTCCAGGTCCCTAAGTGGGCTGTATGCGAGATACACAATACTTCTTGTCCAGTAGTATTTGTGATCAGCCATTGCTGCTGAACGGGATGATGAGGGATAGGACTACTGGTGGTCAAGGGGAGAGTCTATAGCCTTATCCACATGGCGAATACACAATTTGAAAGGGTTACCAGGCTTTTCCAGTTTCCAGCCAGAGTCTGGACAGGGCGCAGGCTTGAGATGACAGGTATGGATCCAGGAAGTGGTTCTGTCTACCTTTACTTCTGTAGGTGTAATAAAGAGCACCTGCTATGGTCCTTTCCAGTGGGGTTCCAGGGATGACACCTGATGTCCACTTACATAGACGAAGTCTCTTCCTTGATATTGATGTTGAGTCCCCTTGTCCCCAGGTTGGTAGGCAGTGGCCATCTGGTTTCACAGGTATCCCTGAGTTCTTTCAAGAGCTTTAAGTCTGTCAAGCAAGGGGGTGTTTAAGGGATCGTTAGGTCTTAGAGTTGGGGTTAGGTCCCTTACTGGAGGAGGGGGCCCCATAGAGAATTTCATAGGGGGTGAGGTTACACAAAGAAACAGAGGGAGTATTTCTTGTATGAAACAGTGCATAAAGCAGGAGCATAGTCCAATCTTGTTTGCCAGTCTGTAAGTTTAATTTCGTTATGGTCTCGATAATGTTTCTATTCATTCTTTCTACCTGTCCTAAACTCTGGTGTCTATAAGCACAATGTAACTTCCAATTAATCCCCAGGGTCCTGGCTAACCCCTGAACTACCTGGGTCACGAATGCCAGTCCATTATCAGACCCTATTATTTTAGGCAGGCCGTACATTGGGAAAATATCTTCCAGGATCTTCTTGACCACCATTTGCGCTGTTTCTTTTCTTTTTTTTTTTCTGTTTTATTTCTTTTCTTTTTTTTTTTTTTTTGATGGGGAAGGCTTCAATCTATCCTGAAAATGTATCTACAACGACTTGGAGATATTTAAGTCCATAACTTGCTGGCTTAATTTCAGTAAAGTCAACTTCCCAGAATTGTCCTTGTCTGTTTCCTGCAGGAAGCTTGGAAGGGTAAGCATTAACTAATTGATGGACCCAACAGGCTTTTGTTACCCATTCAGTTATTACCTTTTGCTATGAGTCAGTTAGTGGAAAACTCTGTTCTTGATACTTCAGGAATGAATGCAGTTTCTTTGAACCAAGGTTAGTGAGTTGATGTATATTTTCTACTGATATACTTAGAGCCATGACTAAAGGAGTTTTACTGAAGGATTTAGAAATTCCACTTGGGAGACTTCAGAACTAAAAGTTATTTTAGCCTGGAGCTTTGTGTGCAGATCTCTGCCCATCAATGTGGCCGGGCATTCATAGATTACTAGGATAGAGTGATGGATTTTTCATTTCCCCTGGTCCAAGGTCCTCTTAGTTGTCCAAGCCTGATGTTTACTGTCATTAGGCCCTTGAATTAGAGACCTTTTACTTGATAGAGGGCCCATTGGGGCCTTAAGGTCTGAGTATATTGCCCCTGTATCCATTTCAAAGTTTATTGGGGTCCCCTGAATTCAAAAATTACCCTGAGCTTGGGGAGAGGATCTGAGCCCCAACTTTCATAGTCATCCTCCAGAGTCAGAATGTCTGGCTGTTGTGGCTGTCTCTTTCTAGGAAATTCTTTAGCCCAGTGTCCTTTTTCTTTTCAGTAGGCCCATTGATCTGAGGCTAGGGGTGGCCTCTAGTGTGGGCCCAGGTATCCCTTCCGGTCTCCATGTTTCTTAATTTTTGGCCGATTTTTTGATGTGACCAGGACCTTAGTCAATGCCTTAGTCTGTCTTTTATTTCTTTTATCCTCCCTTTGCTCCCTTTTCTTCCTCAGTTTCTCTCTTATAGTATACCTTCTCAGCTTCTCTGACTAAATCTCTTAACGTCATATCTTGTAATCCATCTAAGTATTGTAAATTTCTTTTAATATCCAGGGCAGCTTGCCCAATAAAGGCCATCGTGAAAGATGCCTTTTGATCCTCTGCCTGAGGATCGAAAGGAGTATATCACCTATATGCCTTCATAATTCCCTCTAGAAACATAGAGGGAGATTCATCAGGCCTTTGAATAATCTCTCTTACCTTGGCCAAATTAGTTGGTCACCTAGCGGCCACTAAGATACCCGCTATTAGAGCCCGGCGATAAGTTTACAGTTGCTCCCTACCTTGAAAGGTGTTGGGGTCCCAGTTGTGTCGGTTCAAGGAAAAGCCAGCTTTGAATATGTTGGGAAGTTGTTGTCCATCACCCATCTGGTCCAAGGATATTTTTTCTAGCTTGCAGGAGGATTCTCATTTGTTCCTCTGTCATGAAGAGAGTCCCTAGGAGGTGTGGGCAGTCATCCCAAGTAGGCTGGTGTGAAAACATTAATGAGTCAACCAGACCTGAGAGCCGGGTGGGGTCTTCAGTAAAAGGAGGATTGTTATTCTTCAAGTTTTATAGGTCTGAAATGGAGTAAGGCCAGTACTGGTAGGCTTGCATTTGTACACCATTGCCATCGTCAATCATTGGCCCGTAGGGACTGAGGTGGAGCATCATGGGAGTTCCAGGGTTTTCAATCATTTGCCGCTGGCGAGTTCCTTTAGCCCGTCCAGCTTCCTCCAGGGTAGGAGGGGCTGTGTGTGCCGCAGGGGAGTTATCTGGAGGGCGCTGGGCTGGCTTAGCTTCCTCCAATGGCGGAAAGGCTGAGTCAGCAGCAGGGAAATCACTTAGAGGGTGTTGGGGGTTGGGGTACAAGGGGAGGGGATAAAGAGGGGAAGGAGAGTCCAGTAGAGTCAAATCTTGTGACTGAGAAAAACAGAGGGTAGAGGAGGAGGAAGAGCAGAGGGTTTGAGAGATCATGGGGGAAACAGAAAGAGCGGGGGCACGGGTAAGAAAAGGCTTCACCAATGGAGGAGGAGATTTGCAGAGGTCCTGCCAAGTTAAGATACATTGCTGTTGATTTGGATGGCTAAGTGGCCCTGACTGAAAGACTATATCTCTGACTTTTTAAATTAGCGGAATTAGAAAGATCCTTCTAGGGGCCATCTGAATCCAAAGGTGGGCCATTCTGAGGCACAGAGAACCTGCCAGGTCCAGGGTTTTACTGAAAAAGGAAGATTCTGAGCCCTTAAGCAGACTTTGGTGCAGTGATCAAGGGTCAGAGACAGAGGCATTGAAGTGCTCTGTCCCATAATGAAAGATACACAAACAGTAAAAGCAACAACACATGACACAGACAAGACAAGACAATAAAGACAGAAAATGGACGTCCAATACTGAGACCAGGACTGAATAGCCAACAAAACCTGATGGGCTGGCAATACCGAGTCTGAAACAAAATATCAATGAGTCAAAGAGACTATTGTTCCTCAATTTCCCGAGTCCTCTGTGGCGTCCCCCAGGGATGTGGCCTGTGGCTCTGTGACACAACTGTCAGCCACCCTCGGAAAGAGCTCATGCTCTTCATCGACAGCCATTTTACAAAGCCCTAACCTGATACCTGAAACCAGATGGAATCACCTTACTTACCCTGAGAGGAGCCCTTTGGGTTCTCTTGTCTACCGCTGCCAGATCTCGGTGGAACCACCATATGTAAAGGTCGGGCGAGAATCGGGGAAAGAGGCCACCAAGAGACTGTCTCATGCAAAAGCAAAGGGTTTATTGGGGGTCCAGCATGCTGGGCCTCAGAGCTCACTTGAATAGAGCAGAGAGCCCAGAGAACAGCTTAAGCAGAACTTATATACTTTCCTTTGAGAGCGCAGGGAGGGAAGTTTATTGATGGGTCTGGGCGAGTGAGCGGTTTGCGTGCACCCGGGTGAGGGAGTAAATTCTGCAGTTTGGCAGTTGGGGACAGCACATTCTGGAAACAAATTTAGCAAATAGTTCTCAAGATTTCAACAGTGTTTTGTTTAGCATACAGAAAAACAGGAAGTGACAAGTACTTATTTTATTAACCTTTCACTACGGACTATACTTTGCCAGATTTCCTAACATCTTTATTGATATGTGCTTTCCGACATATTTTCCAGAGTTCATCATTGTGACTGACTCTTCACATGTGCTGACATTTACATTCACTCTATACCTGAAACCCTATAGCTAAAGAACTTTTGTTCCAAATCCTATACTCACTCTCCTTTCTAAACCTAACAAATATCTTCCTAATCTTAACGACTATCCCTTTTTGACTGGAAGTTCTGTTTGACAATCAATCATCCAAGGTACAAGGTCCTATGCCAGACCTGCCACTGACTGGCAGAAGCAGCCCAGGTGTCCGCGGGTGTGGTAGATACGTCTCACCAATTGGAGGAGGTGCAGAGCACAGCCGCCACCCGTGCCTGCAAGGTACGCATACCTGCGACCGACAGGCAGAACAGGCCCTGCGGCCGGTCAGCGTGGTAGACAGATCACCCCAATTGGAGGAGTAGCACAGCCGCCGAACGCCTCAGCAATGGAGACTTTTCCACTTTGCAAGAGCAATATAAATATATAGGGGGAAAATTTCAAAAACATAACAGTTTCACCAAGCAGAAAGTAACACGAGCAGTATGAAAAGACAAGGAACGAAAGGACCACAAGCAACGCAGTTTAACTCAACTTTAGAAGAGGTAGTAGCTGCAGCAGATGGAATGTAAGCTAAAGAATTGAGGATATACATGCTTCAGATGGTCTGGAGTCTCAAGGAAGACATTAGACAGCAAAATCATACAATGAAAGATCTCTTTGACAATAAATTACATAAAAAATCAAGTAGCCAAAGATCAACTATACAGGGAGATAGAGGTTATAAAAAACAAACAAACAGAAATCCTAGAAATGCAGGAAGCAATGAACCAAATTAAAAATTCAATTGAGAATACTACCAACGGAGTAGAAAACTTAGAAGATAGAACATCAGACAATGAAGACAAAGTATTTCAACTTGAAAAGAACATAGAGAGAATAGCAAGACTGTTAAGAAACCATGAGCAGAACATCCAAGAAATATGGGAAAACATAAAGAGACCAAAGTTAAGAGTCATTGGGATACAGGAAGGTATAGAGGTTCAAACAAAAGGAATGAGCAATCTATTCATTGAAATAATAAGAGAAAACTTCCCAGACTTGAAGAATGACACAGAATCCCAAATCCTAGAAGCCTACAGGATGCTGAATGTGCAAAATCATAAGAGATCCACACCTATACACATTATAATGAAGATGCCCCACATACAGAATAAGGAGAGAATTTTAAAAACTACAAGAGAAAGGAAGCAGATTACATTTAGGGGTAAACCAATCAGGATAACAGCTGATCATTCAACACAGACTCTTAAAGTTAGACGATCCTGGAAAAACATATTTCAAACACTGAAAGAAAATTCCAATCAAGAATCATGTATCCAGCGAAATTAAGCTTCAGGATGGAAGATAAAATTAAAATCTTCCACGATAAACAAAAGTTAAAAAAATTTGCAGCTAGAAAACCATCTCTCCAAAACATCCTCAGCAAAACATTACAGGCAGAGGAAATGGAAAATAAAAATGAAAACCAACAGTGGGACGTAGGACAGTAAAGGGGGGAAATAATCAAGGAGGAAAACAAACCATGTTTAGTAACATAAATAAACAAATATGGCTGGAAGAACAACACATATCTCAATAATACCCCTAAATGTTAATGGTTTAAGCTCACCAATTAAGAGACACAGGCTACTAGAATGGATCACAAAACAAGAACCAACAATATGCCGGCTAAATGAGACACATTTGTTAGGAAAAGACATACATAGACTGAAGGTGCAAGGTTGGAAAAATCATATCAGTCATATGGACTTTGGAAACAAGCAGGAGTGTCCAAACTCATATCAAATAAAATAAATTTTGAGCCAAAGCTAATCAAAAGGGATAAAGAAGGACACTACATACTGCTCAAGGAAACCATACACCAACAAGACATAACAATCATAAATATATATGCCCCAAACAATGGTGCAGCTATGTTCATCAAACAAACTCTTCTCAATTTCAAGAGTCTAATAGACCACCATACAATAATCATGGGAGACTTCAACACACCTCTCTCACCACTGGACAGATCTTCAAAACAAAAGTTGAAAAAGAAAACTATAGAACTCAATAACACAATTAATAACCTAGACTTAATTGACATATATAGAATATACCACCCAACATCAAGCAGTTACACTTTTTTCTCAGCAGCACATGGATTCTTCTCAAAAATAGATCATATATTATGTCACAGGGCAACACTTAGACAATATAAAGGAGTAGAGATAATACCAAGCATCTTATCTGATCATAATGGAATGAAACTAAAATCAACGATAAAAGAAAAAAAGAAAAATCATTCATCAATTGGAGAATTAAAAATAGGTTACTGAATGATCAATGGGTTATAGAAGATCAAGGAGGAAATTAAAAAATTCTTAGAGATAAATGAAAACACAGACACAACATATCGGAATCAATGGGACACATTGAAAGCAG
This sequence comes from Callospermophilus lateralis, assembly GCF_048772815.1. Lineage (NCBI taxonomy): Eukaryota > Metazoa > Chordata > Mammalia > Rodentia > Sciuridae > Callospermophilus > Callospermophilus lateralis. The sequence goes on along the minus strand of NC_135313.1, from coordinate 129,137,064 downwards.
TTCTAAAAGGAAAATTCAATGCTTGGAGTTAATTCCTTAGAAAAAGAAAAAAACAACAAATAAATGTTCTCATACTTCATCTCAAAATCCTAGAAAAAGAAGAGCAAAACAACAGCAAAAGAAGTAGAAGGCAAGAAATAATCAAAATCAGAGCTGAAATTAATGAAATTGAAACAAAAGAAACAATTGAAAAAATTGACAATACTAAAAGTTTGTTCTTTGAAAAAATAAGTAAATTCGACAGACCCTTAGCCATGATAGCGAAGAGCAGAAGAGAGAGAACTCAAATTACTAGCATACGGGATTAAAAAGGCAATATCACAAGAGACAATTCAGAAATACAGAAGATAATCAGAAATTATTTTGAATTCTTATACTCCAATAAAATAGTAGAAGTGAAGATAAATTTCTTAAGTCATATGATCTGCCCAGATTGAGACAGGAGGATATACACAACCTAAACAGACCAATATCAATTGAGGAAATAGAAAAAACCATCAAAAGACTACCAACTAAGAAAAGCCCAGGACTGTATGGGTATAGAGCAGAGTTTTACAAAACCTTTAAAGAGGAACTAATACCAATACTTTTCAAGCTATTTCAGGAAAAATGCAAAAATCCTTAATAAAATTCTGGCGAATAGGATATGAAAACATATCAAAGTTTGTGCACCATGATCAAGGGATGCAAGGCTTGTTCAATATACGGAAATCAATGTTATTCATCACATCAATTGACTTAAAAATAAGAACCATATGATCATCTCGATAGAGGCAGAAAAAGCATTCAACAAAGTACAGCATCCCTTTATGTTCAAAACTCTAGAAAAACTAGCGATAACAGGAACACACCTCAATATTGTAAAAGCAATCTATACTAAGCCTCAGGCTAGCATCATTCTGAATGGAGAAAAATTGAAGGCATTCCCTCTAAAATCTGGAACAAGACAGGGATACCCTCTCTCACCACTTCTGTTCAACATAGTTCTCGAAACACTGGCCAGAGCAATTAGAAAGACAAAAGAAATTAAAGGCATAAAAATAGGAAAAGAAGAACTTAAATTATCACTATTTGCAGATAACATGATTCTATCCCTAGCAGACCCAAAAGGGTCTACAAAGGAACTAATAGAGCTAATAAATAAATTCAGAAAAGTGGCAGGATAGAAAATCGACATTCATAATTCAAAGGCATTTCTGTATATCAGCAAAAAAATCCTCTGAAATGGAAATGAGGACAACCACCCCATTCACAATATCCTCAAAAAAAAAAAAAAAAAAAAAAAAAAAAAAAAAAAAAACTTGGGAATCAACCTAACAAAAGAGGTGAAATATTATACCATGAAAACTACAGAACCCTAAATAGAGAAATAGAAGAAAATCTTAGAAGTTGGAAAAATATACCCTGTTAATGGATAGGCAGAACTAACATCATCAAAATGGAGATATTACCAAAAGTTCTCTAAAGGTTTAATGCAATGCCAATCAAAATCCCAACGGCATTTCTTGTAGAAATAGAGAAAGCAATCATGAAATTCAAATGGAAAAATTAATGACCCAGAAGAGCACAAACAATGCTAAGCAGGAAGTGTGAATCAGGTGGTATAGCGATACCAGACTTCAAACTATACAACAGAGCAATCGTAACAAAAACAGCATGGTACTGGTACCAAAACAGGCAGGTGTACCAATTGTACAGAATAGAGGACACAGAAACCAATCCACAAAACTACAATTATCTTATATTTGATAAAGAGGCTAAAAGCATGGAATGAAAAAAGGATAGCATCTTCAACAAATGGTACTGGAAAAACTGGAAATCCATATGCAACAAAATGAAACTGAATCATTTTCTCTCGCCATGCACAAAAGTTAACTCAAAATGGATCAAGAAGCTTGATATCAAATCAGAGACACGGCGTCTGATAGAAGAAAAATTTGGCTATGATCTACATACTGTGGGGTCAGGCTCCAAATTCCTCAATAGGACACCCATAGCACAACAGTTAATAACTATAATCAACAAATGGGACTTACTCAAACTAAAAATTTTTTCTCAGCAAAAGAAACAATAACACATGTAAATAGGGAGCCTACATCCTGGGAAATAATCTTTACTCCTCACACTTCAGATAGAGCCATAATATCTAGAGTATACCAAGAATTCAAAAATTAGACAATAAGATAACAAATAACCCATTCAACAAATGGGCCAAGGACCTGAAGAGTCACTTCTCATATGAGGACATACAACCGATCAACAAGTACATGAAAAAATGCTCATTATCTCTAGCAGTCAGAGAAATGCAAATAAAAACCAACCTAAGATACCATCTCACTCCAGTAAGATTGGCAGCAATTATGAAGTCAAACAACAACAAGTGCTGCCGAGGATGTGGGGAAAAGAGTACACTTGTACATTGCTGGTGGGACTGCAAATTGGTGCAGCCAATTTGGAAAGCATTATGTAGATTTCTTGGAAAGCTGGGAATGGAACCACCATTTAACCCAGCTATTCCCCTTCTCGGTCTATTCCCTAAAAACCTAAAAAGAACATGCTACAGGGACACTGCTACATCGATGTTCATAGCAGCACAATTAACAATAGCAAGACTGTGTAACCAACTTATATTTCCTTCAATAGATGAATGGATAAAAATTGTGGCATTTATACACAATGGAGTATTACTCTGGATTTAAAAATGACAAAATAATATAATTTGCAGGGAAATAGATGGCATTAGAGCATATTATGCTAAGTGAAGCTAGCCAATCCCTAAAAACAAATACCAATTGTCTTCTTTGATATAAGGAGAGTAACTAAGAACAGAGTAGAGACTAAGAGCTTGAGAAGATTAACATTAAACAGGGATGAGAGGAGGGAAGGAAAGGGAGAGAGAAGGGAAATTGCATGGAAATAGAAGGAGACCCTAAGGGTTAACAAAATTACATACAAGAGGAAGTGAGGGGAAAGGGAAAAAATAATACAAGGGGGACAAATGAATTACAGTAGAGGGGTAGAGAAAGAAGAGAGGAGGGGAGGGGTGGGGAGGGGAGAGGGTAGAGGTTAGGAAAAGCAGCAGAATACAACAGACACTAGTATGGCAATATGTAAATCAATGGATGTGTAACTGATGTGATTCTGCAATCTGCATACGGGTAAAAATGAGAGTTCATTACCCACTTGAATCAAAGTGTGGAGTATGATATATCAAGAACTATGTAATGTTTTGATCAACCATCAATAAAAATTTAAAAAAAAAAAGAAAACTAACTTTGGTGAATGGTGCACACGAATCCTAATATTTCTACTGTAACTGACCCAGTTTAACATCAATGCAAGTAGATTCCTATGGGACGTGATGTGTATTTTGGTGTTCATTTTTATTCAACACTAATACATTACTATTTCTTCAGTTTATTCATATCATATTATAATATTTCTTCCACAAGTTAGCAAATTTATCGTCGTTTTTTTTCAATTTCAATCACTTCCTGCTTCAGAACTCATGAATTCCTCGGTGTTCCTTGACTGGCCTTTTCATCAGACTTCTTTCCAAACACATTATTTTCGATTTCCATAATCACTTTTGAAGCAAAACTCACACAAACTTCATGATAAACCGTACCCTAATATTAACATTAGGTGTATAACTGGTTGTCATGAATGATTGCATATCAATATAAGATTTCTTATATATTTTCAGATATCAATTCAATCCATTATTTAAAGTGGAACAAGTTATATTATTTATTGAAATTAAGGTCTACTCATGCATTATATGTATATTCATAGAAACAGGGTACACCTCTTTTTAAACCCAATGCTAATTTATACGTCTTCAAAATACTGCTCCTAGAAATGGTGGAAGAAATAATCATGTCATCTGATCTACATAAACATTTTATCACAGTAATATTCTGGAAACAAAATGCAAAGGTCCCACTTAGAATTGTAGCAAAGCCTAAATGGAAAGTGAACATGGATTACTAACAACATCCATGTCCATGTTGCCTAATGCTATCAAATGTCAATCCTATTGGTGACTACATGTTTGTTTCTTCCAAAGATTATATATTCAAACTCAACCCTGTTGAAAATGTCTTATCCTATCACTCACTTTTTACTTTGCCTGATTTCCTAATGTCTCTATTGATATCTGCTTTCCTACAAATTTTCCCCAGTTCATCATTGTGTCTGACTCTTCATATGTGCTGATATTTACATTCACTCTCTACCCGAAAAAATATTGCTAAAGAACTTTTGTTACATATCCTATACTAACTCTACTTGCTAAACCTAACTACTATCTTCCAAATGCTACCGACTATCCCTTTTGACTGGATGTTCTCTTCCGCATTCAATCATCCAAGGTTCAAATTCCTCTGCCATTGTATATCGATTTATTTGAGACCTCTGTGCAGATAGTAATTCAAAGCTAAATATCCCAAACAAGGGCCCAATGCCCTACTGGGATTCAAATCTTTCTTTAATTTCTGTTTTCATACATATATTTAACCTCTATATTCTTATAAATATCGCAGGTTCTCAATACCATTATTCATCCAGCAGAATGATTCCTAACCCAAATTGAACATGATATTAACCCTAACCATACACTGTTCACTCAATCTAACTTTACAGAAGAGCAGGGACAGATTTGTTCTTACAATACAGGAATGTAGGGAATCCTCCACCTGTTGAGAACCTCAAAGTTCCATGCAGAAATGATTCCTTGAGAAGATGTAGGCAGACATTAAGGACCTGAGAGACCAAAAGTCATTTTCCATGGCAAACAACCTTGTCAGGATGAAGGGTTGTGTCTGAATCAGCCTCTCTATTCTTAATGTAGAGAAGATGGACCAAACCAGGTTTGTGTGGAGAGCCGATCCCGGATGCCTAAGGTTGATATACCATTCTAAGTTGTGAAAATGTCAAAGGAAGTAGGGGTAGCCTCCATCTCATGGGATCCTTGGAAGCAACTGTTAGGACAAAGTGGTTGCCAAGGCAGTGACCTCATTCAGTTCTTGAAGAAAGTGACCTACCTCACTTCCTTCTTGATGGAACTTTCTGAACTTTAAATCCAGGAATCCAGGCACCCAGATCCAGTCCCAGTCCCAGTCCCAGTGGTTTCATTTGTTTGGAATCACCAAGGACAGAGTCAGTCTTCTTGGTACCGACTGATGTGAAGATGGCCAAATGACAGGAAAGATCTGATGAGGAGCCTGTCCTGACTAAGCAGGTAATGGCTCACCGCTGCCTCCTGACTGCTTCACAGAGTTAGACAAGGAGACCAGATCTGACACAGGACAGACCATTACCGGGGAACATAGTATGGTCCACCAGTCAGAGGACACTCCGGACCGTAGTAGCCCTACTTGGGGGAAGGTGGTGCCTTTGTGAGTGTGGGTGTGTGGTTTTGTCTCTGTTCTGAGAATAGGTAGGAAAGGAGGTTTGTTTGGTTTGCAGTGAATTGTTTCTAGTAAGTCGTTTTACAAGGTGAGTGTTTCTATGTCTGTGTATCCCACTGTGTCCGTGGTTTTATACATTAGAAAAGAGAATGCATCAATGGATGTGTCCTCTCTAGTAGAAAGCTTCCCAGCATTCATCCTGCCCAATTTATAAATGGAGTGTGGTTTCCATATGGATGGGCAACACCTACTACCTGTCTAAGACCCTGTTTTCTTCCTAAATTCTGGCCACTCTCCAGAATAGGCTCTTGGTTTTGTGTGCAAGATATGTACCACCTCCAATCTCTGTGACAAGGCCATGTACTGGATACCTGAAAGGAATGGCCAGCATTTCAGAAAACTCAGATATCAGTGCGACCAGGAAAGTCTCTGTGGAGAAAACCTGCTTTGGGCCTTTTGCTAACCTATTGTTCTGTTGCCCTGAATATCAGGATGTCTTTGCCTCAGGCCACTTCTTCTGGAAGCCTGAAGAAAACAGTTTTCAAATGGAAATGAAGGGCATCACCTGTGTCTCTTTGCTTAATTGCTTTGGAAAGGGATGTGTCTGAATCAGCCTCTTGGCCCTGTGTGAGACTGTGGCTTAGATTCTCAACACCTGATGGATCTAAAGAAAGATCCCATGTGTGCATCCAAAAGCAAAATGGCAAAAAGTTCACTCATTGTGAATGAATTCTCTTACCTTCCTCTGTTAGGATCCTGAACTCCATCAAGTTAGAATAGGGATCCTTTCGGCCAAATGAGTTCTTCAAATCTCAGCAGAGGTGCTTGGGTTTCCTCATGACTCAAATTCACATAAAGAATCTAAACTGCAGAGTCAGAAGGCCTCAAATTGGAAAAGCCGAGCAGTATTAACGGCAGGCCTATTTGATCACTCCTGGTTTACAGGAAGTGTGTCCAGGCCACCTTGACGTTAGGCAAATGAGGGGAACAGGAGCTTATTTTGGACACTGTTTTGGGCTGTGCCCCTCATGGAAAACTCCACACAGAAGTTATAAGGAGTGTCTATATGGAAGAAGATGAGGAACATGTGGGAGTGTTTTGGTTTTAATTGTGGTCATTTGTGTGGCGCTTCGAAGAGATGACTGGGTCCACCTGGGCTTGAACTCTGGTGTGATTCCCCTTAGAGACTGAGTTCTGAAACTGATCTCAGAGAAGTATTGCCATGAATTGTGTTGTGATTTTAGGAGGCCACGTATGAGAGTCGCCCATGGAACCTGAGATCTAGGCCCAGGTTGGATTTCCAAAGAACACTGGGAATCTCAGCCCGGATATTACATGAAATTATTCTTAAAGATTTGGCAGCCATATTTGAGTTTCAAAACACACATGGACCTCACATTGTATATCTCAATGGGCCTGGCTTCATGTGACGTTTTGGCCACTCTTAGGAAAGCCTTGCCTGTGAGAGTGCTCCAGAGCTTTCATTGAAATTAGCTCTTCACCATTTAATGGTTCCTGAATTAATTGAATCCCTCAGAGCCTCAAACTTCATCCGTGAAAAATGGCTAGAAAATTACCATGAAATTTTTGATATTTCCATGATCAGCTGGCACTGGAAAACCTTTGGATGTCCTGTTTCTGATCCTGGTTATACCAGACACTGCCTTGATTGACTGGGTTTCATGAAAATGGTGTGGAACAGATAAACCAGTAAGTTGGAGCCTGGTGAGTAGTTGGCCTAGAGCAGTGGTATGCAATTGTGTGATAAAACATCTGTGGTGGGGCCATGTGTATCTGCCATTGGCTTCCAAATGGCTTGTGACTGACATGGTGCAGCCAGCAGATTCATATATGTAAAGGCATCTTGTTATATGGAAAGGATTCAGTGCAATGTTCAGAATCATGTTGCTATTCTAACGGGGGCAATCTATGTGGGATAGAACCTTGGTTGGTGCATTCTCCTGCAGACCCTGACTCACCACACCTTAAAGAACTCCCACCACCGCTGTATTTCATTTTAACTCCTTGTATTTCATGAAGCAAATACAAACTCTCAGTGGAGGAGCGAGAAACTCCACGAAAAGTGGAGGATGACCAAGGGGCTTCACAGTCCACACTGAGAGACACTTAGACCCCAGTGGCCATAGTTTACCTACAAAGAGAGTATTCAGCACTGCTTCCTCATGTTCATTGGAAAATAAGAAACATGTCCTCCAGGTCACATAGATGCAGACCCAGCTTTGATGGTCTCTCTACAAAGGAACTAAATCTCCTGACAACATCATATATTTCAGATGCCCACCCTTAGAGGCAGTTTCTAAAAAAGTACTTAGGCCAGCAGAGCTCCATGTTTGTGGAGTGTTTACCCTGTCCCTTACTTTTTGAAACTCCTCTACTACCTCCAAAGTTGTGAACTCCTGAGCATTTTCCATTCCTCATATATATTCACAGATTTTCTAACTCTTCTCCTCTGATTGTGTCTTAATTGAAGAGAAGGTAATGTCAAGGCATTGTTCTGGATGAGAGTGGGAAGATTTTTGTGTAGCACATATTTGCATACACATTGTATTCAATTACCTATTTACCATTAGAAATACTGAATACCTGACATGAACACATACCCTACTAGACTCTGACTACTAATTCTAATATGATGGAGACAAATAACACAAACAGAATAGAAATACAAGCAGTTCAGAGGAGGCATGTTTTATAGTTGGAGTTGCCTTTAGCATGATATAGCGTAGCAGTTATAAATCTAGTCAATTATTTGTTGAAATAGTTCTCCATGTGTTTTTAAAGTTAACAAATAAGTGAATTCCTGTCCTTCTTTCTCTGTAGCCTATTCAGCACACTTATTTTTATATGCACATATTGAATCCTTCCAGGTACCACACGTACATTCTTGTGAGGTGGCTGACTTGGCAGATACAAATTGGAAGAAGAGATCACTCCTCCTAAACACTGCTTGAACTGATTATTCAAATGTGAGTGAGCTTCCTAGTTGAACAACATTATACATAAATCCATGTTCAGTAAAATAAATATTTTTGTATCTGTGGATGATGTATATTTCATGGTGAAATTCGTTTGCATATATATTGCTATTTTTAATGTCCGTGTGTGTGTGTGTGTGTGTGTGTGTATACACTCTCAAGATTTTTCAAAATATGAAATATGTGTCTTATTATACACTCCCTAAACTCTTATAAATTTATTTGATGCTTGGGAGGAAAGATTTTAGAAGGGAAGGGAAGAAGTCACTAAAGAGAATGAGAGTAGGCAGGTAGAATTCAAGGAAGGGGAAATAAGAAAATGGAAAAGAAATGAAAAGACAATAGAAAAAAATAGAAAATAAAGAAAGAAAATGAATTTTTTTAAAAAATAATAATGATCATATAAAATTTAAATTTAAATTTAAAAAAATAAAAACAAAAAAATAAAAAATTAAAAAAAATTAAATACATTTAAAAAAAGTTAAAGAAAAACAACAAAAAATGAAAATGGAAGAAAACAAAAAAAACAAAAACAAAACAAAAAAAACCCAAATTAAAATAATAATAATAATAATAAATGCAGTCATAGATTGCAATAAACTTCTTTTCCAGTAGGTGGAGCTGTGCCCACTGGGCCAAGCTTCTCCTCTCAATAGGTGGGAACCAATCACTGTGCAGCAGCTCTTCCTCCCAGACTGGGTGGGTGTTCAATCCTGAGTGCCTAGGGCCTTCTCTTGAGTTTCCTCAAGCCAGGCCCCGTTCACCTGTGACACTCACCACAATACTGGCTACATGCCAGGTCTGCTGCTCCTGGGAGCCCAGTTTTCATGAACACCTGGGCACAATCTCCCTGTTTGTCTCCCTCAGACCCTAAGTTTGTAGAGCTTGGGCCTGAGAACAACCAGCAAATTTGCTTGCTCTCCGGAAGCCATGCCCCCGGAAGCTGGAGCAAGAGACCTCAATTGTAAGCACTGGTGGGAGCAGTGGCCTGGAGGTCTGCGCCACAAGTCCCATGCCACTCCTAATTCCCTCGGTCTGGCTATCGTGCTTAAGGGAGAGCTGGGAGAGGCCCTTATGATTTCCCCACCAGTTCGCAAATTTATAGGAATTTGTTTCACTTTCAATCACTTCCTGCTTCAGGACACATGTATTCTTCCGTGTTTCCTTACTGGTCTTTTCATGAGACTTCTTTTCAAACACATTATTTTCAATTTCCATAATCACTTTTGAAGCAAAACTCACATAAACTTCATGATAAATTATAACTCTGATATTACCATTAGATGTATAACTGGTTGGAATTAATGATTGCATACCAATATAGGATTTCTTATATATTTTCAGATAAAAATTCAATCCATTATTTAAAGTGGAACGAGTTATATTATTTATTCACAGTATGGTCTATTCATGCATTATCTCTATATTCATAGACGCAGTGTACACTTCTTTGTACTCCCAATACTAATTTTTACGTCTTGAAAATATTGCTCCCTGAAATGATGGAAGAAATACTCATGTCACCTGATCTACTTATACATTTAATCACAGAAATATTCGGAACACAAAATGCAAAGGTCACGCTTATGTTTGTACCAAAGTCTAAATGGAAAGTAAACATGGGTTACTAAAAACATCCATGTCCAGGATGCCTAATGCTCTCAAATGTCAATCCTATTGGTGACTACATATTTGTTTCTTCTTAAGATTATATATTCAAACTAAACCCTACTGAAAATGTCTAATCCTATCCCTCACTTTATACATTGTCTGATTTCATAATGGCTCTATTGCTATCTGTTTCCTACATATTTTTCCCAGTTCATCATTGTGACTGACTCTTCACATGTGCTGACATTTACATTCACACGCTAATCGATAACCTGTTGCAAATAAACTTTTGTTCCTAATCCTATACTCACTCTTCTTTGTAAACCTACCGACTATCTTCCTAATCCTACCGACTATCCTTTTTTTGACTGGATGTTCTCTTCTACGTTCAATCATGCAAGGTACAAGTTCTTATGTCATTGTATATTGATTTATCTGAGACCTCTGTGCAGAATGTAATTCAATCCTAAGCATCACAATCATGGGTCCAATGCCCTTCTGGGCTTCAAATGTTACCTAGATTTATGGTTTCATACTTATATTTCACATATATATTCTTGTAAATATCACAGTTTCAAATACCATTATTCATTCTGCAGAATGATTCCTAAACCAAATCCAACATGTTATTGACCCTAAACATACACTGTTCCCTCAATCTAACTTTATAGAAGAACAGGGAAAGAGTTGGTCTTACAATACAGGAATGTAGGGGATCTTCCACCTGCTGAGAACCTCAAAGGTCCATGAAGACATGATCCCTGGAAAAGACGTAGGCAGCTTGAAAGACCTGAGAGAGCAAAAGTCATCTTCCATGGCAAATAACCTTGTCAGGATGATGGGGTGTGTCTGAATCAGCCACTTTCTTCTCAATGTAGGGAAGATGGACCAAACCAGTCCTGTGTGGAGAGCTGTTCCCGTGTGCTTATGGTTGATATACCATTCTAACTTGTGACAGTGTCACAGGAATTAGGGGCAGCCTCCATCTCATGGGACCCTTGGAAGCAACTGTTAGGACAAAGTGTTTGCCAAGGCATTGACCTCATTCAGTTCCTGAAGGAAGTGACCTACCTTACTTCTTTGGTGATGGAACTCTCTGAACTTGGGATCCAGGAAGCCAGGCACCCAGAGCCAGTCCCAGTCCCAGTCTCAGTGGGCTTACTTGTTTAGGTTTAGTTTTACCAATGACAGATTCTGTCTTTCTTGGTACCTACTGATGTGAGGATGGCCAAATGCCAGGAGAGCTCTGAAGACGGGCCTTTCCTGAGTAAGTAGGTTAGTGGCTCACCGCTGGCTCCTAACAACTTCACACAGTTGGCCAACGAAACCAGATCTGACACAGTACAGGCCATTTCGGGGGAACATAGTATGGCCCACCAGTCAGAGGACAATCTGGATATTCACAGACTTACTTGGGGGAAGGAGATGCCTTTGTGTTTGTGGGTGTGAGTTTGTGGTATTGTCTCATTTTCTGAGAATAGGTAGGAAAGGTGGTATTTCTGGTTTGGAGCGGACTGTTTCTAGATAGTCGTTTGACAAGGCGAGTGTTTCTATGTCTGTGTATCCCACTGTGTCCGTGGTTGTAGACATTAGAAAAGAGAATGCATCAATGTATGTGTCCTGTCTAGTAGAAAGCTTCCCATCATTCATCCTGCCCAATTTATGACTGGACTGCAGGTTGCCTTATCGATGGGCAACACCTACTATCTTCCTAAGTTCCAGATTTCTTCCTGAATTCTGGCCAATCTGCAGAATAGTCTCATGGTTTTGTGTCCAAGATAGGTACCACCTCAAGTTCTTTCACATGGCTATGTACTGAATAGCTGAAGGTAATGGTGAGCATCTTAGAAAACTCAGATATCAGTGTGACCAGGTAAGTCTCAGTGGAGAAACCATGCTTTGTGCCTTTTTCTTACCTATTTTTCTGTTTCACTGAATGACAGGAAGGTCTTTGCCTCAAGCCACCCCTTTGTGAAGCATGAAGAAAACAGTTTTCATATGGAAATGAGTGGGCATCACCTGTGGCTCTTTGCTTAATTGCTTTGAAAGGGATGTGTCTGAATCAGCCTCTTGGCCCTGTGTGAGGCTGTGGCTTAGAATCTCAGCACCGGATGGATCTAAAGAAAGATCCCATGTGTGCGTCCAAAACCAAAATGGCAAAATTCAGTCATTGTGGATGATGTCTCTCTCCTTCCTCTATTAGGTTGCAGCCATCCATCAAGTAATTATAGGGATCCTTTGGGTCAAATAAATTCTTCAAAGCAATGCAGAGGTGCTTGGGTTTTCTCATGATTCCAATTCACATAAAGAATCTAAACCCCACAGTCAGTAGGCCTCAAATTGGAGATGCAGAGCAGTAGTAAAGGCAGGCCTATTTGATCACTCCTGGTTCACGGAAATGGTGTCCAGGCCACCCTGACTTTAGGCAAATGAGCGCCAAGGGAGCTTATTTTGGACACTCTCTTGCACTGCACCCCTCATGGAAATCTCCAGCCAGAGGTTATAATGAGGGTCTATGTAGAAGAAGATGAGGGCCATGTGGGAATGTTTTGAGAGTGAGAGTCCCCCTTGGCAACTGAGATCAAGGCCAAGGCTGGCTTTCGACTGATCAGTGGGAATCTCAGGCAGGATATCACATGATTTTATTCTGAAAGACTTGGCAGCCATAGTTGAGATTCAAAACACACATGGACCTCACATTGTAGACGTCAATGGGCCTTGCTTCATGTGACCTTTTGGCTACTCTTTGGGAAGCCTTGCCTTTGAGAGTTCTCCAGAGCATCATTGAAATGAGGTTCCTCAACATTTAATGGTTCCTGAATGAATTGAAACACACAGTGCCTCCAACTTTATCCTTGAAAAGTGGCTACATAAATACCCTGAAATTTTTGAAACTACCATGACCAGTTGGCACTGCAGAACCTTTGAATCTCCTGTTGCTGATAATGAGTGTACCAGACAGTGCCTTGATTGACTGGGTTTCATGAAAATGGTGAAGAACAGAGATGCCAGTAAGTTGAGACTGCTGAGTGGTGGGCCCAGAGCTGTGGTGTGCAGGTGTGTGATTAAATATAAGAGGTGGGGCCATGTGGATCTCCAGTTGACTTACAAATGCCTTGTGGCTGACATGGTGCAGCCAGGAGACCCTTATATGTAAAGGCATCTTGTTATATGGAGAGGTTTCAAGGCAATGATCAGAATCAGGTTGATATGGTCAAGGGGAAAGCTATGTGGGATAGAAGCCTGGTTAGCGCATTCTCCTGCAGTCCCTGACCCACCACATGTGACAGAACTCCCTCCAGCACTGTGTCCCAGTTGAACTCCTTGTATTTTGTGATGTAAATACCAAACTTCCAGTGCAGCACCAAGAAACACCACCTAAATGGAGGATGACCAAATGGCTTCACAGTCCACACGGGGAGACACTTAGCCCCCAGTGGTCACAGTTTACATACAAAGAGAGAATTAAGCACTGCTGACTCATGTTCATTGGAAAATAAGAAACCATTCCCTCCAGTCACATAGATGCAGACCCAGCTTTAATGGTCTCACTAGAAAAGAAGCTAACGCTCCTGACAACAGCATATATTTCAAGTACCCAACCTCAGAGGCAGTTTCTCAAGAAGTCTTTAGGCCAGCAGAGCTCTATGTTTGTGGAGTGTTTACCTGTTAGAGCAGGATGTAAGAAACAAACACTGACTCGTATTAAAATCAAATTAAAGCAAGCTTATTATTTCCACCAACTGGGCTGCCTCTTCCTCCCAAAATGGCGGGAACAAGAGAGCAACAACATCTTTCCTACAGCCCAGCTTTATAGCCCAGAAAGTTACACAAAAGTGGGGTTACAGATAACAGAACTCTGACAAGCATCACACTAATGGTAGTTTACATTTTTCTTTTTTTGCTAGCCCCAACATCAAAATTTATGAGGACCATTAGAGCCTCAGAGAGGGTCATTGTCTGGCCACGGAAAGCCAATATTTATGAGGTGTGACTAAATTTTCAGAGAGGGCTGCTATTGGGTCAGAGAGCCATGCATGGGTGAGTTCAAGGCATGGGCAGGCATTCCAAGCAGGTTCAGAATTTGCAGTAATTTATAGTAAAGCCAAAATGATCTTTTCATGGCTTTGTTGCAAGATGGCTCTCAATTTTAATAAAAGATAAGCTTGGGTGTATCATTCCCCCCTTTTTTTATGTGTCCCTTTCAAATCTTTGATAGGGTAGGGGAAGAGCACTGAGGAAATTTTAATCCCTCGGGTAACATTCTCCAAATATTTAGAATTCACCGAAAACCGGTCTCCCTGATATTACCTGACTTAATTAATTACTTCTATTGATAGTCTATTTATTTTTGGCTCCATTGGTGTAATAAGAGAGTCGTCTCTCATTTTGGCTTCTTTTGAGCTGAGAGAGGGTGACGTGAGGGTGCATGGTGTGAGGGACATGAGTTGCCTTTTTGAAGTCAGTTGAGGGACATGAGTTGCCTTTTAGAAGTCAATTCGTTTTGAAGTCTGGTTGGGGAAGCACAGGTTTTAAAGTCATCTGGGGATGGGTTCTTCTATGAGAGAAACAAAAAACATGAGTACTGAATAAATGTTGCAGCAGCTGGAACATGTCACTGTATGAAGTTTCCTCACCAATCTTTAATATCCCCAGTTTTCAGGACTGTCAACTTAATATTTAACATTTATTTTACAATTGTCCCTCCCCATAAGATACAGTTTAATAATTTAATGTCATCTGATCTTGCAAAATCCTTTCACAAGTATGACCTCTGAGTCTAATAGAGAAACATTTAATTTTGTTACTCAGGGCTGGATAATCGTACTAGCAAACACCAAGCCTACCTGTGTAGGTTAGGAATATCTGTAGGCCTTAAACTAAAAACTTCTGCCTCTGGTAGCTCCTCTTGATAGTCTCTCTTTATAGTTATCAGGCATTCCTGTCTGAGAATCTTTCTTTGTAGCCTACAGTCTTACTTATTTTGGGAGGCTAACATAAAGTGTATACCTAAAAATATTATTATTATTATTAATATTATTATTATTATTATTATTATTATTATATAAAATACCCAGGAATGGCTGTATTTTGCTTTCAACTATCTTTGCTAAGTGTTTACGATGAAGCAGTCAAACTGAATTTTGTTTCTATGTATTGTTAACAGTCAGCTGAGCTTTTATGGGAGTCATTCCTGGGGAATCTTGAGAGCAGCTTCTCAGTTCTGCTAGTGCCATTTGCTCTAGGTGGGTCCAGGTCTTGCTTGACCATGTGGCTTCTCTCGGAAGAATCAGGGATGTCTCCCTTCTCTGATGACTCTCCTCTTTGTAGCAAATCCACTGATTGGCTTTATGTTCTCCAGTAGTCTCATTAATCTCCCTGATCAGGAGGTTATGTGGCCCAGAGTTACAAAGCTCTTAGAGAAGTCCCCTGTTTCCTGGATTCAGACTGACTCAAGGGGCAAGAGCCAAATATTGGTTTTCTTGGCCCTTTTCACTTAAATTTCATTTTAAATCCTAATCTGAAACAACCAGCAAATAAATTTTAACAGCCTGTTAATGTCTATAACTTTATAATAATTTATATTTTATTAATTGGGATGTTATTATTCTGTCTGTCTTGTAGGTGATGACTTATTATCTTAAATTAACCCATGTTCTGTTCTTAAAGCAACACTCTGTATAACACCAAAAGGAAATTATTAGATCACTTATAAGGAAATTACAAAATAAAATTTTTTAACAAGAGTAAAAATACGTAGTTCATGTAATAGCTACCCTGAAATTTTTGGGTGAGTTATACATTATATCCCCTTTCTGAGATCCTATTAATCTTGACAGAAAAAAAAAAAACCTTTTGAACTTAACTTTAAGTGAAATAAAATCTGACCTACTGCTTTCGTAGTTATTCTCACATGTAGTAAGATGGGACACAGAGCCTTATCTCAGGTAAGGCAGGGCTCTTTATAAATCTTAAGTGTTTTAGTGCTAAAGCTGATCTTTGTTTTATAAATATCATTTTACAAAGTTACATAAATTGTTTGAGGTCACATGAACATTAGCTAACACCATATTATATCACATTTAAAACATGAATTAAAAAACGGCTGGAAGTTTTTAACCTTTACATAGATTAGGGTATCATTAACTTAAAAATATATTTAAATTGTTCCACAATGTAAAAAGTAACATAAAACTTTACATATCTTATTGATAACAGGTAAATAAATCCCCAATATATATTTTATTTACCATACAACTTCAGAACACCAGCTTGATATAATGCGTACATATACAGACCTTAGTATATCAATCAGATATCAAACAAAAGTACTCATGAATGAGTAATCCCATATCAAATTTAATTTACTTATTTATCAAAATATTAGAAAAATGTACTGAACAGTGTAAACCATATTTATTGGTTGAAGGAAAAGTCCTAGAACAAAGGCATATCAGACCATTTGTAGACATTAATATTTTATTAGATTTTTGAACACCTAGAAAAACGTGTAAGCTTAAATTTAAAGACATTTATATTTATCTGTTATCCAATTTAAAATTGAAACATTTAAATCACGCGAATTAAAGACCTTTGGTTCCACTTTTTAAAATTGTTTTTATGAGTGATTTTTTAATATAAGTGTTTATTATATATGTTAATTTGTGTATCATATATATTATATATGGACATATGTATATATATAGACATGCAACACATAACAAAAGTGTGCACACATAATAATAGTGAAGGCCTTGTAGCTTTTAACAGGTGAAATCTCCATTGCAATGTTTTAAAAATGCCACAGTTGGTTAAAGATAGAACTGATCAGAAAAACATTAACCTAGGTCTGTAGGATCAAAATCATGAGCTCAAAAAATAAATAAAGAATCTATGGAAAAAATAATGAGTCCTTGATAAAATGACTGGCCAGTAATTAGTAAATACCACACAATATACCTTTTTTCCCCTTAGGCCTCATATCAGTCTTCTTTTGAGTTTACAGGCTTCTTTCATTGGCATTTGAAAATAAGTCCTGGCTGAGGTCTGGAAGGAGCAGGAAAAAATGGCTATTCTGAGCAGACACCTCAGGCCTAAGGCATTTTAACCATAATTTTCTGGTTAGGATGTTGAAAATTATGATACAAGTTTAAAATACAATTCACAAAATTTTATATAATTACAAGTTGTTTTGTCAACAGATACCATACTTTGATTCAGTATCCTTGTCCAAATTAATGCACTGGCACACACAGTGACATTTTCCCAGGCTACCCAATTCAAAATTCGTGAAAAAAAGACTAAATGATTGGGAAGTTACTTGCCAACTTGGAAGTAGAGTTCTTTAGTTTTCCATCCTAAGTATTTAAGTTCTTTGACATGAATTATCTGAAATCATAAACTAAACAATTACCTAAACCCGATTTTTAACTGCAAGATTGTGCAATGCTTCAAAAACCCATTCAGATACCAGATTGTTACAATGAAACATCATCATTTAGACACACATTTAGCTAAGATCATTCTCAAAAAACAATTTATAATATCAACACATTATTTCACATGTCTTAAAGGGCCAGAAAAAAGCCACAAGACAGAAACAAAGGAACTCCAGACTATGTCTGACAGACAGAAGCCTTTACAACAGAGCAGATAAGAGAAAAATCTCCTACACTAGTGGCACCACAGATGTCCCCACAAGGGGCCCAGATGTTTTCACAGAGGAGCAACCTGAAATGTAAAACCAAGGGTCTCCATGGTGACTTTACTGCATTTAGTGTCCCCTTTTTCTTTTTCTCTTTTTTAAGAGGACAGAGGTGGCATAATCCTTACAGTGCAGGGGACGAAGGAGGGAATTCCCTGAAACAACATTGATTTGGCAGATGCTGGGAGTCCCTCAGTCCCTCCTTTTACTTACAGGATTAGCTCTTCTGTTTCGGTTCCACCCCAAGCATGCTCCATCACCTAACATTTCAGTAGTCAGCTCTTAAAAAGTTCTGGGACGGGGGGGTATCAAAATTTTTAACATAAAGTTCGGTTCCTGAACTTGAACCCAATTAAAACCAATTTAATAATGCGGACAGGGTTTTGAGAAAAATAAAATGGGAGGTTTATTGCTTTGCTAACAAAGGAAAAACAAGGGGACTCTGCCCAAAGGTTGTGACTCTCTTGATCTGGAGGGACCAGGGGTTTCTAAGGAGTTTCACTTGTTAACCTGGGATATACTCAGTTCTTCGTTCCCCAGCAGGCATTGCCATCTGGAGTGGGTGTGCTCCAGGCAGCCAACTAGGGGCTTCTCTCATCTTGCTTAACAAAGGGTGGTAAAGTTCATCGCAGTTCCTTAAAACAAAGTCCAAAGGGGTGTCAGGCTTACTTGCTTTGTTACCCATTTTCACGTCCAATATCCTTAAGATTTTACCACAGAAATCACACAAAAAAACGCACAAAAACAAACAAACAAAAACCATATAGAACACAGAACAAAACACAAAGAAACAGATACCCGGTGAAGCAACAGAAAAACAGAGGAGCAATGCAACGTCTTGCTAAAGCTCCGGGGTAGGAGCAAGTGCGTGCCCCTCGGCACCTCTCTACCCTTCCAGAGGAATTCCCTACAGAACAGAACAGAGGATAGAACAATTGTCATTACTGTCCTGGACAGGAGTGAATGTGAGCCTCCCCAGGCCACCTCTCTGTCATCAGAAAAGATCTCCCTTAACCAGATATCAGATGTTATAAAGGCGTCACTTACCTATGGAGGCCTCCTCTACCAGGTGCTTGCTAATAGTTTTAGTGCGGTGGTTCACTGCAGTGCTCCCCAGACTGAAGGCTCACCCCAAGGCCTTGTAACATCTCAAGTTGTGCACCCCCTAGAGTGGCTCTCCAGCCCGGTGCCCTGGAGGGAAGGCCAGCTTCAGAATTTTCAGTAGTCTTGTCTTGTGATCGGGTTGGGCAGCGTCATCTCACAGGGGAACTCCAAAATGTTAGACCAGGACACAAGAAAAGACCACTGACTCCAATTAAAATCAAATTAAGGCAAGCTTATTATTAAAACTGGCTGGGCTGCCTCTCCATCCCAAAATGGCGGGAACAAGACATCAACACCACCTTTCCTGCAGCCCAGCTATATAGCCCAGAAAGTTATACAAAAGCGGCTTACAGATAACAGAACTTTGAAAACATCACACTATTGGCAGTTTACATTTTTTTTGCTGGCCCCAACATCAGAAATTATGAGGACCATTAGAGCCTCAGAGAGGGTAGTTGTCTGGCCTGGGAAGAAAAATATTTATGAGGTGTCACTAATGTTTCAGAGAGCGCTGTTATCTGGTCAGAGAGCTAGGCATGGAGGAGTTCAAGGCATGGGCAGGCATTCCAAGCAGGTTCAGAATTTGCAGTAATTTATAGTAAAGCAAAAATTATCTTTTCACGGCTTTCTGGCAAGATGGCTCCCAATTTTAATAAAAGATCAGGTTGGGTCTATCAAGCCTGTCCCTTACTTTTGGAAACTCCTCTGCAACCTGCAAGGTTGTGATCTCCTGAGCATTTTACATTCCAGATATGTATTCACAGATTTTCGAACTCTTCTCCTCCAATTGTGTCTTACTTGGGGTGAAGGTAATATCAAGACATTGTCCTGGATGAGAGTGGGAAGATTTTTGTGTAGGACATATTTGCATACACATTTAGAAGATCACTCCTCCTAAACACTGTTGGAACAGTAAATTCAATCTATTTGGGGAGCTTCCTAGCTGAACAACATTATACATAAATCCAAGTTCATTAAATAAATAGTTTTGGATCAGTGGATGATATATATTTCAAGATGAATTTAAATTGGCATATATATTGCTACATTTTAATGTCCGTGTGTGTTTTGTGTTTAAAATGTTTTGTGATTTATGTGGATTTATAATCAAATTTTCACAAGATTATTCTCAGAAATATTCATCCACCTGAAATACATATTTTTTTCCTAGTACTGAAAACTAACTTCAGTGAATGGTGCATAAATATCCTAAATATTCTACAGTAACTGACCCAGATTAACATCAATGCAAGTAGATTTCTATGGGACATGATGTGTATTTCGATGTTCATTTTTATTCAACACTGGTACATTACTATTTCTGCAGTTAATGCACATCATACAATATATATTTCATCCAATATTTCGCAAATTTATATGCATATGTTTCACGTTCAATCACTTCCTGCTTCAGAACACATGTATTCCTCCAGGTTTCTTGACTATTCTTTTCATGAGACTTCTTTCCAAACACATTATTTTTGCTTTGCATAATCACTTTTGAAGCAAAACTCACACACCTTTCAGGATAAACCATAACCCTAATATTACCATTAGATATATAACTGGTTGGTATGAATGATTGTATATCAATATGAGATTTCTTTTATGTTTTCAGATATCAATTCAATGCATTATTTAAAGTGGAACCAGTTATATTATTTTCACAAAGTATGATCTATTCATGCATTATCTGCATATTCATAGACACAGGGTACACCTATTTGTACCCTGAATACTAATTTATACGTCTACAAAATATTGCTACAGAAATGGTGAAAGAAATACTCATGTCACCTTATCTACATACACATTTTTTCACAATAATATTCTGGATACAAAATGCAAAGATCACACTTATGATTTTACCAAAGCCTAAATGGAAAGTGAGCATGGATTAATGAAAACATCCATGTCCTGGTTACCTAATGCTCTCAAAGATCAATGCAATTTGTGACAACATATTTGTTTCTTCCTAAGATTATACATTCAAACTCAACCCGTTTGAAAGTATCAAACAAAGTACACACTTTATACTTTTGCTGATTTCCTAATGTCTCTATTTATATCTGCTTTCCTACATATTTTCCACAATTCATCATTGTGACTGACTCTTCACATGTGCTGACATTTACATTCACTCTCTACCCGAAACCCTATTTGTAAAGAACTTTTGGTAGTCAGAGAGAGAACATTCCAGAGGTCGCCAGGCTCGGCGCTGCTGGTGTGGACGCGGACGTCGCTGGGACAGCCCTTCCCGCTGCTCGGCGGCGGCACCTGCCCGGCCGCCCTCCACTCGCCCGCCCCGCCGCTCTGGACCCAGTATCCAGCGCCTCTTCCTCCCAGTCCCGGGCGAGCCGCGTTGGGTTTATGTCTTTATTTGACGAAAACGAGCTGTTGCACAGCCACTGTACCTGTATTGGGGAAACATAGCGTACAAGCAAGGAGCTTACAGCCTCAGCGGCGAAAATTTTTTCATGTCAGAGACCAAGAACTCTTGCAGTCGTTTATGTCATCCCTTCTTCTCCAGACAGAAGATACCAAAAAGTTGCAATCAAAGATCTCTTCATCTTATTGATAAAGCCACTAATAAGCCAAAATGTCTGTCAACGTCAACCGCAGCGTGTCAGACCAGTTCTATCGCTACAAGTTGCCCCGTCTGATTGCCAAGATTGAGGGCAAAGGAAATGGAATCAAGACAGTTGAAGTTGCAAAGGCGCTTAATCGGCCTCCAACGTATCCCACCAAATATTTTGGTTATGAGCTGGGAGCACAGACCCAGTTTGATGTTAAGAATGACGGTTACATTTTCAATGGATCTCATGAGGTGAATAAGCTGCAAGACATGTTGGATGGATTCATTAAAAAATTTGTTCTCTGTCCTGAGTGTGAGAATCCTGAAACAGAACTGCATGTCAATCCAAAGAAGCAAACAATAGGTAATTCTTGTAAAGCCTGTGGCTACCGAGGCATGCTTGACACATATCATAAACTCTGCAAATTTATTCTCAAAAACCCACCTGAGAATAGTGGCAGTGGTCCAGGAAAGAAAGAAAAGGAAAAGAAAAATAGAAAGGGCAAAGACAAGGAAAATGGTTCTGTATCCAGCAGTGAGACACCACCACCACCACCACCAAATGAAATCAGTCCTCCTCCACATGCTGTGGAAGAAGAGGAGGATGATGATTGGGGAGAGGATTCAACTGAAGAAGCTCAGAGGCGTAGAATGGATAAAATTAGTGACCATGCAAAAGTTCTGACACTCAGTGATGATTTGGAAAGAACTGTAGAAGAGCGTGTCAATATTCTGTTTGATTTTGTTAAGAAAAAAAAGAAGAGGGTATCATTGACTCATCAGACAAAGAAATTGTCGCAGAAGCAGAAAGGCTGGATGTAAAAGCCATGGGCCCTCTTGTTCTAACTGAAGTTCTTTTTAATGAGAAAATTAGAGAACAGATTAAGAAATACAGGTGCCATTTCTTATGATTTTGTCACAATAACAAAAAAGCTCAATGATACCTTCTTCATGGTTTGGAGTGTGTGGTGGCAATGCATCAAGCTCAGCTCCTCTCTAAGATTCCACATATCTTGAAGGAAATGTATGACGCAGACCTTTTAGAAGAGGAGGTCATCATCAGCTGGTCGGAAAAGGCCTCTAAGAAATATGTATCAAAAGAACTTGCCAAAGAAATTCGTGTCAAAGCAGAACCATTTATACAGTGGTGAAGGAAACAGAGGAAGAATCTTCTGGTGGTGAAGAAGAAGATGAAGATGAGAACATTGAGGTGGTGTACTCAAAGACTGCCAGTGTACCAAAAGTTGAAACTGTGAAGTCTGACGACAAGGATGATGACATTGATATTGACGCCATTTAAAAGAATGGATGCAACATAGCTTAACAGTGTAATGCTGCAAATTTTTCTCCATTATCAGCCAGAAATGCAACATGTATGTGTAAAAGCTAAAATGGCTTAACATCATGCTACACTTTAATAGTAAAAATATATTACTGTGAGTGGTCTGTAATTAGCCCAATGAGACATCTAGGAAGTCCATACACACATCAGTGAGCAAATGCAGTTTGCTTATTTATAGCATGTTTCTTTTGGAAAAACTAGTGGTGGACACATTTGGATCACATTTATACAGTTATAAAAATAAAGATTTGATTTTGGTCATTCTTCAGATTTTGGGCTCTGAATGACTTAGCTAAAGTAATTGGCTCCTTTTAAAAAGTGGTGCCATCATTTAACCTGACATGGTCCTTGGAGCCTGGTAGATTTTGTTAGGTGCTGAGACCATTCAGGGGATTTCAGCAGAATGTAAACAAACTTGTTTGTAATGATCTTACTGAGCTGTTAAATCTAGTACTTTTGAATTTTTTTAGTCCCTCAAATTGGCATCTGTAATTTTTTTGTGCTGAGGTAGACTGATAATCAAATAACAGTGCAACATCTTGTTGAGAAATAAAAATAATCTGAGTGTCCTATAAATAATTTTAAGAATTAGTTTTGAAGTTTGGAGTTGTGATTTTTCAGTTCATGCACACTAGCCCCAAATTTTAGTCTTTGGAGTCATGTGCATTGCACGTTGGATGAGCCAGGGAAAAATTATTAAATTAACAATTAAGTATTTTAATGTGTATGTAGTGGTTGCTTTGTAACAAGAGAAAACTCAAACTTTGAGGTGTGATTAAATAATAAATTCTGATTTTATTTGGGGGAAACAGAGAAAGGTGCATTTAATATCTAACAAGAACTCAGCAGTTTTTCAGCTTTTACCCTTAAGGTTTAAATTATAATTTCAAAATGTTGAGAAATTCTATCTTCTGTTAAGTATGTCATGCACCCCCCAAAAAAAAAAAATATTGTGGTTTATTCAATGCCTTTTACATTTGGACATGTAGCTTATGCTGTTTTAGATTTTGGTTATTGCCTTGCCAAAAAAGTGTTGCTATATTTCAAACTGGATTTTTTCCCCAAAAAAAGTCTTATTTAAAAAAGAAACAAGTTAAAGGCATATTTCTACACACCTTTCTCACCACTGGACAGATCATCCAAACAAAAGTTGAATAAGGAAACTATAGAACTCAATAACATAATTAATAACCTAGACTTAATTGACATATATAGAATATACCACCCAAGATCAAGCAGTTACACTTTTTTCTCAGCAGTACATGGATACTTCTCAAAAATAGATCATATATTATGTCACAGGGCAAATCTTAGACAATATAAAGGAGTAGAGATAATACCATGCATCTTATCTGATCGTAATGGAATGAAATTGAAAATCAATGATAAAAGAAGGAAGGAAAAATCATGCATCACTTGGAGAATGAACAATAGGTTACTGAATGATCAATGGGTTATAGAAGACATCAAGGAGGAAATTAAAAAATTCATAGAGATAAATGAAAACACAGACACAACATATCGGAATCTATGGGACACATTGAAGTCAGTTCTAAGAGGAAAATTTATTGCTTGTTGTTCATTCCTTAAAAAAAGAAAAAAAACAACAAATCTAATACTTCAACTCAAAATCCTAGAAAAAGAAGAGCAAAACAACAGCAAAAGAAGTAGAAG
The DNA here is from genome assembly GCF_048772815.1 of Callospermophilus lateralis. Classification (NCBI taxonomy): domain Eukaryota; kingdom Metazoa; phylum Chordata; class Mammalia; order Rodentia; family Sciuridae; genus Callospermophilus; species Callospermophilus lateralis. The sequence goes on along the minus strand of NC_135313.1, from coordinate 129,112,646 downwards.
ACAAGAAATAATTAAAATCAGAGCTGAAATTAATGAAATCAAAACAAAAGAAACAATTGAAAAAATTGACAAAACTAAAAGTTGGTTCTTTGAAAAAAATAAATAAAATCGACAGACCCTTAGCCACGCTAACGAAGAGAAGAAGAGAGAGAACTCAAATTACTAGCACACGGGATGAAAAAGGCAATATCACAACAGACACTTCAGAAATACAGAAGATTATCAGAAATTATTTTGAATCCTTATACTCAAATAAAATAGAAGATAGTGAAGGCATCAATAAATTTCTTAAGTCATATGATTTGCCCAGATTGAGTCAGGAGGATATTGACAACCTAAAAAGACCAATATCAATTGAGGAAATAGAAGAAACCATCAAAAGATTACCAACTAAGAAAAGCCCAGGACCGGATGGGTGTACAGCAGAGTTTTACAAAACCATTAAAGAGGAACTAATAGCAATAGTTTTCAAGCTATTTCAGGAAATAGAAAAAGAGGGAGAACTTCCAAATTCATTCTATGAGGCCAACATTACCCTGATTTCTAAACCAGACAAAGACACTTCAAAGAAAGAAAACTACAGACCAATATCTCTAATGAATCTAGATGCAAAAATCCTCAATAAACTTCTGGCAAACCGGAAACAAAAACATATCAAAAATATTGTGCACCATGATCAGGTAGGATTTATCCCTGGGATGCAAGGTTGGTTCAATATACGGAAATCAACAAATGTTATTCACCACATCAATAGGCTTAAAAATAAGAACCATATGATCATCTCGATAGATGCAGAAAAAGCATTCGACAAAGTACAGCATCCCTCTATGTTCAAAACTCTAGAAAAACTAGGGATAAGAGGAACATACCTCAATATTGTAAAAGCAATCTATGCTAAGCCTCAGGCTATCATCATTCTAAATGGAGAAAAACTGAAGGCATTCCCTATAAAATCTGGAACAAGACAGGGATGCCCTCCCTCACCATTTCTGTTCAACATAGTTCTCGAATCACTGGCCAGAGCAATTAGACAGACGAAAGAAATTAAAGGCATAAAAACAGGAAAAGAAGAACTCAAATTATCACTATTTGCAGATGACATGATTCTATTCCTAGCAGACCCAAAAGGGTATACAAAGAAACTATTAGAGCTAATTAATGAATTCAGCAAAGTGGCAGGATATAAAATCAACACGCATAAATCAAAAGCATTCCTGTATATCAGTGACAAATCCTCTGAAATGGAAATGAGGACAACCACCCCATTCACAATATCCTCAAAAAAAAAATAAAATACTTGGGAATCAACCTAACAAAATAGGTGAAAGACTTATACAATGAAAACTACAGAACCCTAAGGAGAGAAATTGAAGAAGATCTTAGAAGATGGAAAAATATACCGTGTTCATGGATAGGTAGAACTAACATCATCAAAATGGCGATATTACCAAAAGTTCTCTATAAGTTTAATGCAATGACAATCAAAATCCCAATGGCATTTCTTGTAGAAATAGAGAAAGCATTCATGAAATTCATATGGAAAAATAAAAGACCCAGAATAGCAAAAAAATGCTAAGCAGTAAGTGTGAATCAGGCGGTATAGCTATACCAGACTTCAAACTATACTACAGAGCAATAGTAACAAAAACAGCATGGTACTGGTACCAAAACAGGCGGGTGGACCAATGGTACAGAATAGAGGACACAGAAACCAATCCACAAAACTACAACTACCTTATATTCGATAAAGGGGCTAAAGCATGCAATGGAGGAAGGATAGCATCTTCAACAAATGGTGTTGGGAAAACTGGAAATCCATATGCAACAAAATGAAATTGAATCTCTTTCTCTCACCATGCACAAAAGTTAACTCAAAGTGGATCAAGGAACTTGGTATCAAATCAGAGACATGGCGTCTGATAGAAGAAAAAGTTGGCTATGATCTACATACTGTGGGGTCGGGCTCCAAATTCCTCAATAGGACACCCACAGCACAACAGTTAATAACTAGAATCAACAAATGGGACTTACTCAAACTAAAAATTTTTTCTCAGCAAAAGAAACAGTAAGAGAGGTAAATAGGGAGCCTACGTCCTGGGAACAAATCTTTACTCCTCACACTTCAGACAGAGCCCTAATATCCAGAATATACAAAGAACTAAAAAAAATTAGACAATGAGATAACAAATAACCCAATGAACAAATGGGCCAAGACCTGAACAGAAATTTCTCAGAGGAGGACATACAATCAATGAACAAGTATATGAAAAAATGCTCACCATCTCTAGCAGTCAGAGAAATGCAAATCAAAACCACCCTAAAATGGCATCTCACTCCTGTAAGATTGGCAGCCATTAGGAAGTCAAACAACAACAAGTGCTGGCGAGGATTTGGGGAAAAGGGTACTCTTGTACATTGCTGGTGGGACTGCAAATTGTTGCGGCAAATTTGGAAAGCAGTATGGAGATTTCTTGGAAAGCTCGGAATGGAACCACCGTTTGATCCAACTATTCCCCTACTCGGTCTATTCCCTAAAGACCTAAAAAGAGCACACTATAGGGACACTGCTACATCCATGTTCATTGCAGCACAATTCACAATAGCAAGACTGTGGAACCAACCTATATGCCCTTCAATAGACGAATGGATAAAAAAAAATGTGGCATTTATACACAATGGAGTTTTACTCTGCATTAAGAAATGACAAAATCATAGAATTTGGAGGGAAATGGATGGCATTAGAGCAGATTATGCTAAGTGAAGCTAGCCAATCCCTTAAAAACAAATGCCAAATGTCTTCTTTGATATAAGGAGAGTAACTAAGAACAGAGTAGGGATGAAGAGCATGAGAAGAAGATTAACATTAAATAGGGATGAGTGGTGTGAGGGAAAGGGAGAGAGAAGGGAAATTGCATGTAAATGGAAGGAGACCCTCAGGGGTATACAAAATTACATACAAGAGGAAGTGAGGGGAAAGGAGGAAAAAAATAAGGGGGAGAAATGAATTACAGTAGAGATGGGTAGAGAGAGAAGAGGGGAGGAGAGGGGGGAGGGGGGATAGTAGAGGATAGGAAAGGCAGCAGAATACAACAGACACCAGATTGGCAATATGTAAATCAATGGTTGTGCAACTGATGTGATTCTGCAATCTATATATGGGGTAAAAATGGGAGCTCATATCCCACTTGAATCAAAGTGTGAAATATGATATATCAAAAACTTTGTAATGTTTTGAACAACCTACAATAAAAATTAATTTAAAAAAAAAAAGAACTTTTGGTACAAATTCTATACTCATTCTTCTTTCTAAACCTAATGACTATCTTGCTAATCCTACGGACTATCCCTTTTTGACTGGATGTTCTGCTTGTTATTCCATCATCCAAGGTACAAGATCCTATTTCATTGTATATCGATTTATCTGAGACATCTGTGCAGAATATAATTAAAAGCTAAGTATCCCACTCAAGGGCCCAATGCCCTACTTGGCTTCATATCTTCCCTATATTTCTGTTTTCATACTTATATCTCACCTATATATTCTATATATCACAGGTTCCCTATACCATTATTCATCTTGCAGAATGATTCCTAACCCAAATCGATCATGTTATTAACCATTCACTGTTACCTCAATCTAACTTTACAGCAGTGCAGGGACAGACTTGGTCTTACAATACAGGAATGTAGGAGATCTTCCACTTGCTGAGAATCTCAAAGATCCATGCAGAAATAATCCCTGAAGAAGATGTAGACTGCTATGAAGGACCCTAGAGAGCAAAAGTCATTTTCCATGGCAAACAACCTGGTCAGGATGAAGGAATGTGTCTGAATCAGCCTCTCTCTTTTTAATGTAGAGCAAATGGACCAAACCAGGCCTGTGTGGAGATCTTTCCCCTGGTACCTATGGTTGATATACCATTCAAACTTGTGAAAGTGTCAGAGGAATTAGGGGCAGCCTCCATCTCATGGGACCCAAGGAAGTAACTGTTAGGACAAAGTGGTTGCCAAGACTGTGAGCTCATTCAGTTCATGAGGGAAGTGACCTACTTCACTTCTTTGGTGATGGAACTCTCTAAACTTGGGATCCCGGAAACCAGGCACCCAGAGCCAGGCCCAGTAACAGTCACAGAGGTCTCACTTGTTTTGGATTTATCATGGAGAGAGTCAGTCTTTCTTGGTACCTACAGATGTGAGGATGGCCAAACCAGGAAAATTATGAAGAGGGGTCTTTCCTGAGAAAGCAGGTAGTGGCTTACCACTGGCTCCTGATAACTTCACAGAGTCGGCCAAGGAGTCCAGATTTGAGAACAAACAGGCCATTTCGTGGGAACAAACTATGGCCAACCAGGCAGAGGAGACTCCAGATAGTCACAGACCTACTTGAGGGAAGGAGGTGCCTTTATGGGAATAAGTGTGGGTTTGTGGTTTTGTCTCATGTTCTGAGAATAGGTAGGAAAAGCGGTTTCTTTTGTTTGGAATGGTCTGTTTCTAGTAAGTCATTTGACAAGGCGAGTGTTTCTATGTCTGTGTATCCCACTGTGTCCGTGGTTGTAGACATTACAATAGAAAATGCATCAATGGATGTGTCCTGTCTAGGAAAAAGCTTACCAACACTCATCCTGCCCAATTTATGAAAGAACAGAGGCTTGCTTTATTTATGGGCAAGACCTGCTACCTTCCTAAGTTTCTGTTTTCTGACTGAATTCTGGCCACTCTCCAGAATAGGCTCATGGTTTTGTGACCAAGATATGTACCCCCTCCAAGCTCTGTGACATGGCCATGTACTGGATAGCTGAAAGGAATGGCTAGAATCTCAGAAAACTCAGATATCAGTGTGACCAGAAAAGTCGCAGTGGAGAAACCCTGCTTTAGGCTTTTTGCTTACCTGTTGTTCTATAGCACTGAATGTCAGGAAGGTCTTTGCCTAAGGCCACCCCTTTGTGAAGCCAGAATAAAACAGTTCTCTAATGGAAATGAATGGGCATCACCTGTCCCTCTTTGAGTAATTGATTTCAAAAGGGATGTGTCTGAATCAGCCTGTTGGCCCTGTGTGAGGCTGTGGCTTAAATTCTCAGCAGCTGATGGTTCTAAAGAAAGATGCCATGTGGGCATCCAAAACCAAAATGGCCAAAAAAGCATTCATTAAGGATGAAGTCTCTGCCCATCCTCTGTAAGGTTCCTGAACTCCATCAAGTGAGAATAGGAATCCTTTGGGTCAAATTAGTTCTTCAAAGCCCTGCAGAGTCCAGCCCATTGGTGCTTCGGTTTTCTCATGACCCCAATCCACATAAAGAATCTAAACCCCACAGTCAGTAGGCCTCAAATTGGAGAAGCAGAACAGTATTAATGGTAGGCCTATTTGATCACTCCTGGTCACAGGAAGGGTGTCCAGGCCACCCTGACTTCAGGCAAATGACAGGCAAGGGAACTTATTTTGGACACTGTCTTGTCCAGCGTCCCTCATAGAAACCTCCAGCTAGAGGTTATGATGAGTGTCTAAATGGAAGAAGATGAGGGCCATGTGGGAGTGTTTTGGTTTAAATTGTGGTCATTTGTGTGGCGACTGGAAGAGATGACTAGGTCCACCTGGGCTTGAACTCTGGTGTGAATCCCCTTAGAGACTGAGATCTGGAACTGACCTCAGAGAAGTATTGCCATGAGTTGAGTTGGGATTTTAGGAGGCCACACATGAGAGTCGCCCTTATAAACTGAGGTCAAGGCTCAGGTTGGCTTTCCACAGAGCACTTGGAATCTCAGCCAAGATATCCCATGATTTTATTCTTAAAGACTTGGCAGCCATAGTTGAGAGTCAAAACACACATGGAGCTCACATTGTAGACCTCAATTGGCCTGGCTTCATGAGGCCTTTTGTCCACTCTCTGGGAAGCCTTATTTATGAGACTTCTCCAGAGTTTCACTCAAATGAGCTTCCTCAACATTTAATGGTTTTTGAAACCCAGAGTGCCTCCAACTTCATCTTTGAAAAATGGCAAGATAAACACCACGAAATTTTTGAAATTACCATGACCAGGGGGCACAGGAGAATTTTTGGATGTCCTGTTGCTGATTATGAGTATACCAGAGAGTGCCTTGATTGACTGGGTTTTATGAAAATAATGTATAACATAGATGTCAGTAAGTTGGAGCCTGCTGAGTAGTGGGCCTAGAGCAGTGTTGGGCAGGTGTGTGATAAAATATCTGTGGTGGGACCATGTGGTTCGGCCATTGGTTTCTAAATAGCTTGTGACTGACATGGTGCAGCCAGTAGACCCTTATTTATAAAGGCATCTTGTTATATGGAGAGATTTCAGGGCAATGTTCAGAATCAGGTTGATATGGTCAAGGGTGCAAGCTATGTGGGAAAGAAGCCTGGATGGTGCATTCTCCTGCCGACCCTGACCCACTACATGAGGCAGAACTCTCTCCAGCACTGTTTCCCAGTTGAAATTGTTGTATTTTGTGAAGCAAATACCAAAGTTCCAGTGCAGCAGCAAAAACCACCACGAAAAGTGGAGAAGGACCATATGGCTTCACAGTCCACACGGGGAAACACTTAGCCCCCAGTGGCCAGTTTACCTACAAAGAGAGAATTCAGCACTGCTGCCTCATGTTCATTGTAAAACAAGAATCCATGTCCTCCAGGTCCCATAGATGCAGACCCAGCTTTGAGGATCTCACTAGAAAGGAAGCTAAAGCTCCTGACAACAACATATATTTCAAGTGCCCAACCTCAGAGGCAGTTTCTCAAGAAGTCTTTAGGCCAGCAGAGCTCCATGTTTGTGGAGTGGTTACCATGTCCCTTACTTTTGGAAACTGCTCTACCACCTCCAAGATTGTGAACTCCTGAGCGTATTCCATTCCAGATATGCATTCACAGATTTTCTAACTCTTCTCCTCTAATTGTGTCTTACTTGAGGCGAAGGTAATGTCAAGGCATTGTTGTGGATGAGAGTGGGAACATATTTGTGTAGCACATGTTTGCATACACATTGGATTCATTTTCCAAACTTTCATTCGAAATACTGAATCCCTGAAACTAACACATAAACTAATAGACTCTGACTACTAATCCTAATATGATGGAGAAAAATAAACCAAACAGAATAGAAATACAAGTAGATCAGTGGAGGCATGGTGTATAGTTGTAGTTGCTATTTGCATTATGTAGGGTAGGTGTTAAAAATCTAGTTAATTTTTAATTGAAATAGATCTCCATGTGTTTTTAAAGTTAATAAATATGTGAATTCCTGTCTCCCTTTCTCTGTTGCCTATTGAGAACATGTATTTTTATATGCACATTTAGAATCCTACCTGGTATCACATGTACATTCTTGTGAGGTGGCTGACTTGGCAGATACAAATTATAAGAAGATATCACTCCTCATAAACCCTGTTGGATATTAAAATTCAACCTATGGGTGACCTTCGTAGTTGAACAACATTATTCATAAATCCATGTTCAGTAAAATTAAAAATTTTGGACCTGTGGACGATTTATATTTCACCATGAATTTCGATTGGCATATATATTCCTAATTTTTAATGTCTGTGTGTGTTTTTTTTGTATATATATATATATATATATATATATATATATATATATATATATATATCCATATTTTTCAAAATATATGTCTTATTATACACTCCGTAAATACATTCATATTCATATATGTGGACTTATAGTCAACTTTTCACAAGATTATTCTCAGAAATATTCACTCACCTGAAACACATATTTGTATCCTAGAACTGAGAACTACCTTCAGTGAAAGGTGCATACAAATTCTAATATTTCTACAGTCACTTACCCAGTTTAACATCAAGGCTAGTAGATTACTATTGGGCATGATGTGTATTTTGACTTTCATTTTTATTCAACACTGGTATACTACTATTTCTTCAGTTTATGCACATCATTGGATAAATATTTCATCCAAAATTTCAAAATTTAAAACATCTGTTTCACTTTCAATCACTTCCTGCTCCAGAACACATGTATTCCTCCAGGTTTCTTGACTGGGATTTCATGAGACTTCTTTCCAAACACATTATTTTCGATTTCCATAATCACTTTTGAAGCAAACCTCACACACTCTTCATGATAAACCATAAACCTAATATTACGATTAGATGTATAACTGGTTGTAATGAATGTATGTATACCATTATCAATATAAGATATCCTATATATTTTCAGATATCAATTTATTCCAATTCCAATTTCTAAAGTTGGATCCAGTTATATTATTTATTCACAGTATGCTCTATTCATGCATCATCTCTATATTCATCAAAACAGGGTACACCTATTTGTATACCCAATACTAATTTATAGGTTTTAAAACTATTGCTCCCCATAATGGTGGAAGAAATACTCATGTCACCTGATCTAAATGTACATTTTATCACAGTAATATTCTGGACACAAATGCAAAGGTTACACTTATGAATGTACCAAAGCCTAAATTGAAAGTGAGTATATATTACTAATAACATCCATTTCCAGGTTGCCTAATGCTCTCAAATGTCAATACTATTGGTGAGTACATATTTGTTTCTTCCTAAGATTATATATTCAACCTCAAGCCTGTTGAAAATGTCTAATCCTATCACTCAATTTACACTTTGCCTGATTTCCTAATGTCTCTATTGATATCTGCTTTCCTACATAAGTTTCCCAGTTTATCATTGTGACTGACTCTTCATATGTGCTGACATTTACATTCACTCTCTAAAGGAAACCCTATTGCTAAAGAACTATTGGTCCAACTCGAAGACTCACTCTTCTTCCGAAACCTAGGATCTTCCTAAACCTACTGACTATCCCTTTTTGACTGGATGTTCTCTTCGATATTCAGGCTCCTGAGGTACAAGTTTTTATTCCATTGTTTATAGGTTTATCTGATACCACAGTGCAAAATGTAATTCAAAGCTAAATATCCCAATCAAGGGCCTAATGTCCTTCCTGGCTTCAAATCTTACCTAGATTTCTGTTTTCATACTTCATTTCAAATATATATTCTTATAAATATGGCAGGTGCCCAATACCATTATTCATCCAGCAAAATGATTCCTAACACAAATAAAACATGTTATTAACCCTAAGCATACACTGTTCCCTAAATCCAAATTTACAGAGAGGAGGGACAGAGTTGGTCTTACAATACAGGAATGTAGGGGAACTTCCCCCTAATGAGAACCTCAAAGTTCCTTGCAGAAATGATCACTGGAGAATATATACGCAGCTATGAAGGACCTGAGAGAGCAAAAGTCATGTTCAATGGCAAACAACATGGTCAGAATGAAGGGTTATTTCTGAATCAGCCTCTCTCTTCTTAATACAGAGAAGATGGACCAAACCAGGCCTGTGTGGGTAGCAGTTCCTGGGTGCCTATTGTTGATATACCATTCTAACTTGTGAAAGTGACACAGGAAGTAGGGCAGCCTGTTTCTCATCTGACACTTGGAAGCCAAACCTGGCCTGTCTGGAGAGATTTTCCTCGGTGCCTATGGTTGATATACCATTCTAACTTGTGAAATTGTCACAGGTATTAGGGGCAGATGCTGTCCCATGGGACCCTTGGAAGCAACTGTTAGGACAAAGTGGTTTCCAAGGCAGTGACCTCATTCAGTTCCTGAAGGAAGTGACCTCACCTCACTTCTTTGGTGATGGAAATCTCTGAACTTGGGATTCATGAAGCCAGGCACACAGAGGCAGTCTGAGTCCCAGTCCCAGTGGTCTCACTTGTTTGGGTTTACCAATGAAAGAGTCAGTCTTTCCTGGTACCTACTGATGTGAGAATGGCCAGATTCCAGCAAAGCTCTGAAGAGGGGCCTTTTCTGAGAAAGCAGGTAGTGGCTCACCTCTGGGTCCTGACACATTCACAGAGTTGGCCAAGGAGACCAGAACTGAGACAGGTAAGGCCATTTCAGGGGAACATAGTATTGCCCACCAATCAGAGGACAATCAAGATAGTCACAGACCTTCTTGGAGAAGGAGGTGCCTTTGTGGATGTGGGGGTGGGTTTGTGGTTTTGTCTCATGTTCTGAGAATAGGTAGGCAAGGCGCTTTTTTTTGGTGTGGAATGAACTGTTTCTAGTAAGTCATTTGACAAAGCGAGTGTTTCTATTTCTGTTTATCACACTGTGTCCGTGGTGGTAGACATTAGAAAAGAGAATGCATCAATGGATGTGTCCTGTCTAGTAGAGAGCTTCCCAGCATTCACACTGCCCAATTTTTGAATGGACTTCAGATTGCCTTATAGGTGGGTAACAACTGGAATCTTCCTAAGTTCCAGTTTTCTTCCAGAATTCTGGCCCCTCTCCAAAATAGGCTTATGGTTTTGTGTCTAAGGTATGTACCACCTCCAAGCTCTGTGGCATGGCCATGTACTAGAGAGCTCAAGGGAATGGCGAGGATCTCAGAAAAATCAGATATCAGAATGACCATTAAATCTCAGTGGAGAAACCCTGCTTTGCACCTTTTGCTTACCTATTGTTCTCTTGCCCTGAATGTCAGGAAGTTCTTTGCCTCAGGCCACCCATTTGTGAAGCCTGAAGAAAACAGTTTTAAAATGGAAATGAATGGGCATCACCTGGGGCTCTTTGCTTAATTGCTTTGGAAAGGGATGTGTCTGAGTCAGCCTCTTGGCCCTGTGTGAGGCTGTGTCTTAGATTCTCAGCACCTGATGGATCTAAAAAAAGATCCCCTGGGTGCATCCAAAACTAAAATGGCCAAAAGAGCAGTCATTGTTGATGAAGACCGCCACCTTCCTCTCTAGGGTTCCTGACATCCATCAATTGAGAATAGGGATCCTTTGGGTCAAATGAGTTCTTCAAAGCCCTGCAGAGGCTAGCCCATATGCTCTTGGGTTTTCTCATGACTCCAATTCACATAAAGAATCTAAACCCCACAGACAGTAGGCCTCAAATTGGAGAAGACGAGCAGTATTAACTGCAGGCCTATTTGATCACTCCTGATTCACAGTCTGGATTTGAAGACCACACAGACTTTAGGCAAATGAGGGGCAAGGGAGGTTATTTTGGAAACTGTCTTGACCTCGCCCCTCATGGAAACCTCCATCCAGAGTTTATGATGAGTGTCTACAAGGAAGAAGATAAGGACCATGTGGCAGTGTTTTGTTTTGAATTGTGGTAATTTGTGTGGCACTTGGAAGAGGTGAATGGATCCACCTGGGCTTGAACACTGGTGTGATTCCCTTTTGAGACTTTCTTTTTTTTTTTATTTATTCATTTTTTTAATTTTTTTTTAATTTTTTTTTATCTTTCATACATTTGATTCAAGTGAGTTATGCATTTCCATTTTTACCCCAAATACAAATTGCAGAATCACATCAGTTACACATTCACAATGTTTACATAATGCCATACTATTGACTGTTGTATTCTGCTGTCTATCCCTCCTCCCGTCCCCTCCCATCTTCCCTCTCTACCTCATCTGTTGTTGTTCCGTTCTCTCCCTTCCCTCCATTTCCCCTCACAACCTCTTATATGTGATTTCGTACAACGCTGAGGGTTTCCTTCCGTTTTCATGCAATTTCTCTTCTCTCTCCCTTTCCCTCCCATCACTCGTCTCAGTTTAATGTTAATCTTTTCCTCATGCTCTTTCCCCCTGTTCAGTTCTTAGTTGCTCTCCTTAAATCAAAGAAGACATTTGGCATTTGTTTTTGAAGGATTGGCTAGCTTCAGTTAGCATAATCTGCTCTAGAGCCATCCATTTCCCTGCAAATTCCATGAATTTGTCATTTTTTAGTGCTGCATAATACTCCATTGTGTATAGATGCCACATTTTTTTTTATCCATTCATCTATAGAAGGGCATCTAGCTTGGTTCCACAGTCTAGCTATTATGAATTGTGCTGCTATGATCATTGATGTGGCAGTATCCCTATAGTATGCTCCTTTAAGGTCCTCAGGGAATAGTCCGAGGAGGGCGATAGCTGGGTCAAATGGTGGTTCCATTCCCAGCTTTCCCAGGAATCTCCATACTGCTTTCCATATTGGCTGCACCAATTTGCAGTCCCACCAGCAATGTATAAGTGTACCCTTTTCCCCACATCCTCGCCAGCACTTGTTGTTGTTTGACTTCCTAATGGCTGCCAATCTGGAACAACATATTTCAAACACTGAAAAATAATGGACTCCAACCAAGAATTCTGTATCCAGCAAAACTAAGCTTCAAATTTGACAATGAAATTAAAACATTTCATGATAAACAAAAGCTAAAAGAATTCGCAGCCAGAAAACCAGCAATGCAAAGCATGTTGAGCAAAATATTACAAGAAGAGGAATTGAAAAATAGCGCCCAAGTATCTCAGTAAAGGGGGAGAAAAATAACCAAAAAAATAACCAAAGAGGGAAAACTAGCCAATCTAAAATAAATAAATAAATAATCATGACTGGATGTACAAACCATATTTCAATTATAGCCTTAAACGTTAATGGCTTAAATTCACCAATCAAGATACATAGGCTAGTAACCTGGATTAAAAAAAAATCCAAAAATATGCTGCCTTCAGGAGACTCATATGATAGGAAAAGACATACACAGGGTGAAGGTAAAAGGTTGGGAAAAATCATACCACTCACATCGTCCTCGGAAGCAAGCAGGAGTGGCCATTCTCATATCCAATAAAGTCAACTTCAAACCTAAGGTAATCAAAAGGGATAAAGAAGGACACTATATACTGTTAAAAGGAACCATCCACCATCAAGACATAACAATTATTAATTTGTATGCACCAAACAATGGTGCTGCAACGTTCATAAAACAAACTCTCCTCAAGTTCAAGAGTCAAATAGACCACAACACAATAAATATGGGGGACTTCAACACACCACTCTCACCATTGGAGAGATCCTCTAGACAAAAGCTGAACAAAGAAACTATAAAACTCAATAATGCAATCAATAACATAGATTTAACCGACATATATAGAATATATCAACCAACATCAAGTGGATACACATTCTTCTCAGCAGCACATGGATCCTACTCAAAGATAGACCATATATTATGCCATAGAGCAACTCTCAGTAAATATAAAGGTGTGGAGATAATACCATGCACCATATCTGACCATAAGGGAATGAAGCTGGAAATCAATGATAAAAGAAGGAAGGAAAAATCCTGCATCACCTGGAAAATGAACAATATGTTACTGAATGATCAATGGGTTACAGAAGATATAATGGAGGAAATCAAAAAACTTCTAGAGATAAACGACAATACAGACACAACATACCGGAATCTATGGGACACGATGAAAGCAGTATTAAGAGGGAAATTCATTTCCTGGAGTTCATTCCTCAAAAAAAGAAAAAACCAACAAATAAATGAACTCATACTACATCTTAAAACCTTAGAAAAGGCAGAGCAAAACAACAGCAAATATAGCAGAAGACAAGAAATAATTAAAATCAGAGCGGAAATCAATGAAATTGAAACAATAAAAAACACCGAAAAAATTGATAAAACTAAAAGTTGGTTCTTTGAAAAAATACATAAGATCGACAGACCCTTAGCCATGCTAACGAAGAGAAGAAGAGAGAGAACGCAAATTACCAACATATGGGATGAAAAAGGCAATATCCCAACAGACACTACAGAAATACAGAAGATAATTAAAAAGTATTTTGAAACCCTATATTCCAATAAAATAAAGATAGTGAAGATATCGATAAATTTCTTAAGGCATATGATCTGCCCTATTGAGACAGGAAGACACACACAATTTAAACAGACCAATAACAAAAGAAGAAATTGAAGAGGCCATCAAAAGACTACCAACTAAGAAAAGCCCGGGACCAGATGGGTATACAGCAGAGTTCTACAAAACCTTCAAAGAAGAATTAATACCAATACTTTTCAAGCTATTTCAAGAAATAGAAAAAGAAGGTGCTCTTCCAAATTTATTCTATGAGGCCAACATAACCCTGATCCCAAAACCAGACAAAGACACTTCAAAGAAAGAAAACTATAGACCAATATCTCTAATGAACTTAGATGCAAAAATTCTCAATAAAATTCTGGCGAATCGAATACAAAAGCATAACAAAAAAATTGTGCACCATGATCAAGTAGGATTCATCCCTGGGATGCAAGGCTGGTTCAATATACGGAAATCAATAAATGTTATTCACCATATCAATAGACTGAAAGAGAAGAACCATATAATCATCTTGATAGATACAGAAAAAGCATTTGACAAAGTACAGCATCCCTTTATGTTCAAAACACTAGAAAAACTAGCGATAACAGGAACTTACCTTAACATTGTAAAAGCTATATATGCTAAGCCTCAGGCTAACATCATTCTAAATGGAGAAAAACTGAAGGCATTCCCTCTAAAATCTGGAACTAGACAGGGATGCCCTCTCTCACCACTTCTATTCAATTTAGTTCTTGAAATACTAGCCAGAGCAATTAGACAGACAAAAGAAATTAAAGGCATAAAAATAGGAAAAGAAGAACTTAAATTATCGCTATTTGCGGATGACATGATAATATACTTAACAGACCCAAAAGGGTCTACAAAGAAACTGCTAGAGTTAATAAATGAATTCAGCAAAGTGGCAGGTTATAAAATCAACACGCATAAATCAAAGGCATTCCTGTATATCAGCAACAAAACTTCTGAAATGGAAATGAGGAAAACCATTCCATTCACAATATCCTCAAAAAAAAAAAAATACTTGGGAATCAACCTAACAAAAGAGGTGAAAGATTTATACATTGAGACTTTCCAAAACCACTTTTGAAGCAAAACTCACACACTCTTCATGATAAACCATAAACCTAATATTACCTTTAGATGTATAAGTGGTTGGAATGAATGTATGTGTATCAATATAAGATTTCCTGTATATTTTCAGATATGAATTGAATGCATTATTTAAATTTGGAACCCATTATATTATTTATTCACAGTACGGTCTATTCATGCATTATCTCTATATTCATAGTCATAGGGTACACCTATTTGTACACCCAATACTAATTTGTACATCGTCAAAATATTGCTCCCAGAAATTGCGGAAGATATACTCAAGTCACCTTATCTACATATACATTTTATCACAGTAATATTCTGGACACAAAAAGCAAAGGTCACACTTGTTATTTTACCAATGTAAAGGTCAGGCGAGTGTCGGAGGAAGAGACCACAAGAGACTTTCTCATGCAACAGCCAAGGGTTTATGGGCCTCCAGCATGCTGGGGCTTAGAGCTCCCTTGAATAGAGCAGAGAGCCCTGAGGACAGCTTAAGCAGAGCTTATATACTTTCCTTGGAGAGGGCAGGGAGGGAAGATTATTGATGGCTCCGGGCGAATGGGCAGTTTGCATGCAAACGGGTGAGGGAGTACATTCTACAGTTTTGCAGTTGGTACAACACATTCAGGGAACAAGATAAGCAAACTGTTCTCAAGATATCAACAGTGTTTTGTTAAACATACCGAAAAACTGGAAGTGACAAATACCTATTTTATTAACCTTTCATTCCCCACTTCTTCTTTTGGTTACTTTTAATCATTAAAGTGATCATTGGGGGTGTCACATTTTATGTCTGCTAGTATGGTATATTTTCTTATTACCATAAGTTTAACTTGTCCAATTTGAGCTTGGAGAAAGGAAACTACATGGTTGAGCAAACAAGGTCCAACAGTTAGCAATAATATGAGGATTATTAATGGACCGGCCAGGGCTGATAAGAGCGTAGTTAACCAGGGGGACTCTGTGAACCAAGACTCAAACCACCCTTTTTTGGCCTCTCTCTCTTGTTGATGCTCTACAAGGCGTCTTCTTAATTCAATCATAGATTCTTTTGCAACTCCAGTGTGGTCGGCATAATAACAACATTCTTCCCTCAATGGAGGACAAAGGCCGCTTCTCTCATGAAGAGGAGGTCGAACCCTCGACTGTTCTGTAAAACAACTTCAGAGAGAGAGGTTAAAGATTCCTGTAAAGCTGTGATGGAGGTTTTTAATACGTTTAAGTTTTGGTCTATTGCTGCTTCTAATTGGGTCATTTGTTGTGTCCCATAGACTAGGACAGTGGTTCCTGTGCCCACCCCTGCAGCAACTCCTATTCCTAATAGGATGGAGAAAGTGAGGGATATAGGTTTCCGGTGGAACCAGTTTGTATGCCCCCACTATTGAAACTTTAAATGATCCTGCGTCATGATAGAGCACTCTGGGAAACATCTGCACCATTACATACTTAATCCCATCTGTTGATCATTTTATGAAAACATAAACAATGCTTAAGTATATAGAATTATACTGTTGTAGGGACGGACAAGGCAAGGCACCTAAGATAGCACAGAAGACAGAGAAACAGTCCTATTTGTTTGCAACCGAATTTAGAGGGCATTGCTTCTGTTGTAATCAATTAATCCCCTGAACCCCAAGTTTAGGTAGTTTCAGAATTTTGTACCCAACATGTAACGTAAGTGGCTCAGAAATTCACAGTCTGAAGAAGTTCACAAAACACAGTTTTTGTTTCTGTTTTTTTTTTCCTCTGCTCTGGGCAAGTTAACTTTTAAAGGACACCTGGGAGGGGGAGAGCTTTTTTCTTCTCTTTTTTTTTTCTTCCTGCCAGCTGGTACCATGGAGCCCAGTTGTAAACTTCTTTATCTTAGAAATGTAGCCATCTTTGGAAGCCCCAGCTCAAGGCCAGAGGCCTTGTTCACATATTTTGTTAAAAACTAGTAAGGGGGTGTCTAGCTTAGGAGTGCTAATTTTTCCAGCCAGTGTCCAAGTAGAACAGAGCAACACAAAACGAGGAAGTTTATCTACACTGAACTCTTCTATAGGGACTCTGTTGCTGAAAGTACTAAAGTCAGCCATCATGAAGACTTCTGGAGAAGGCCATTTAAGATTTTTCTGTGGGCCTGATAGAGAGGGGGAAGATGGGGAAGGCGGGGGGGGGGGTGAGAGCAGCACCGTGATTCTGAGAATGAGGAAAAGAGATATAAAAGAATAATGGGAAAGGGGTTCGGGATTTTCCTGGCAACAAAACTTGATCAGTAGAACACGTAGAGCAGAGGGGAAGACGGGAGTGAGTATCCCAAAAAGCCTATGAAGGACTTCAAATTCTTCGTAACCTGTTTTCAGTGATGACAAAGCAACTTTAAAGGCCATTTTCATTACATCTTGGATAGGCGTCTGAGGGCACTCCTCAGCTGGTTTGAGCTTTGGGTTAGCTGGTAAGAGGACCTGGTGGGACCTGGTGCGGGCACTGACAGGAGAAGAGTGGAGTGAGTGGGTGGAAGGGTACCTCAGTACCTGCAAGCTCAGCAAGGAGGCAATTGTCTGAGAACCAGGGAAGGTTTGGGTTTTTGATCTAGTAATTGGAACGGAGAAATCAGGTTGCTGATGTGGGAGTGACAGCAGAGAGTCTGGAGCAGAAGGCGGGGGGTGAGGATCTATTGGAGAAGCATAGTTCAGGATGTGAGCAAAGGAGGGAAAAGGCCTACACATAGGGGAATTTCCTTGGAAGGAAATTCCAAAAGGATAGATTCTTTAGAACACTTGCCGAAGTTGAAACGGTCACACAGAATATGAGGATCTAGAGACCCCTCTGGGGGCCATCGGTTTTGGTTGTCTAATTGGTAATATGGCCAATGCTGTGTAATAAATTTGATGAGGAGTTTGGGTTCCACCAGGCAGCCCCGGTATGCTCACATCCCCATTATTTACTGAAGAAGTCGGCTTTTCCCCCACACAGCCATGGCTGTTTGTGGCTTTGATAGTCTGCTGGGCAAACATAGTAGTCTAGGCTAGCCAACCTGCATCTGGCTCGCATGTACCTACATCCATAATGTTTGTTTCCATTATCTATGGTACGGAAGGGATTTAATGGAATTTTAGTGGGATCCTCTTCATCAGAGATATCCCAATAGGAAAGACGTATATTCAGCTGACAAATGTCTGGGTGGAGAGATGGCCTCCAGGTCCCTAAGGGGGCTGTATGCGAGATAGACCATACTTCTTGTCAGGTAGAATTTTTGATCAGCCATCGCTGCTGAACAGGCTGATGAGGGTTAGGACTACTGGTGGAGAAGGGGAGAGTCTATAGCCTTATCCACATGGCGAATAGGCAATTTGAAACGGTTACCAGTCTTTTCCAGTTTCCAGCCAGATTCTGGACAGGCCACAGGCTTGAGATTAGAATTAGGATACAGGAAGTGATTCCGTCTACCTTTACCACTGTAGGTTTTATAAGTAGCACCTGGTATGGTCCTGTCCAGCGGGGTTCCAGGGATGACACCTGATGTTGTCTTATGTAGAGGAAGTCTCTTATTTGATATCCATGTGGAGTCCCCTCTTCACTAGGTTGGTAGGCAGTGGCGAGCTGTTTCCACAGGTATTGCTGAGTTCTTTCAAGAGCTTTAAGTCTGTCAAACAAGTGGGTGTTGAAAGGATCATTAGGTCTTAGAGTTGGGGTTAGATCCCTTAGTGGAGGAGGGGCCCCATAGAGAATTTCATAGTGGGTGAGGTTACACAAAGAAAGAGAGGGAGTATTTCTTGCATGAAACAGTGCATTAGGCAGGAGCATAGTCCAATCTTTTATGCCGCTCTCTAAGCTTAATTTCGTTAAGGTCTCTTTAATGGTTCTATTTATTTTTTTACCTGTCCTGAGCTGGGGGTCTATAAGCACAATGTAACTTCCAATTTATCCCCAGGGTCCTGGCTAACCCCTTACTTACTTGGGCCACGAATGCTGGGCCATAATCAGACACTATTACCTTAGGCAGGCCGTATCTTGGAAAAATATCTTTCAGGATTTCTTGACCACCATTTGTGCATTTTTTTTGTGGGGAAGGCTTCAATACATCCTGAAAATGTATCTACAAAGACTAGGAGATATTTAAGTCCATAAGTTGCTGGCTTAATTTCAGTAAAGTCCACTTCCCTGAATTGTCCTGGTCTGGTTCCTCATAGGTGCTTTCCTGCAGGAAGCTTGGAAGGATAAGCATTAACCTATTGACAGAGACCGGACAGGCTTTTGTTACCCATTCAGTTATTTCCTTTCGCTGTGAGTTGGTTAGTGGAAAACTCTGTTCTTGATCCTTCAGGAATGCCTGCAGTTTCTTTGAACCAAGTTGTGTAACTTGATGTACATTTTTAACGTAGTGTAGGGCTTTCTGAAATTGCAAGCTTGGCTCAGTCAAGTTGAGGAGTTCAGTGCCAGAGTCGTTAGATGTTATCAAAAGCTTGCTGGTTCTCCGGGGTCCATTGGAATTGGGCATCTTCCTTTAACAGCGGGTATAAAGGAGAAGTTAAGGACGCAAACACAGGAATCCATAACCTGCAAAACCCAGTAGTCCCAAGAAACTCTCTTGTGTTGTCTGCTGCTAGATGGGGGTGGTATCTGCACAACCGTTTGATTTCTGGGCTCAGTGAGCCATCATTTACCACCCCTAAGGGAATAGCCCAGGAAGATTACTTCTTGCTGGCAAATTTGGGCCTTTTGGGCAGAAGCTCTATACCCGAGTTGAGGAAGCTCATATAATAGTGCTTTGGTCCCAGACTCACAGTTTTCCTTGGTGTTGGCTGCCAGTAGCAGGTCATCCATGTATTGAAGCTGGGTGACTTCGGGGTGCGTAGTTCTGAAGTTGTTGAGATCTCTGTGAAGGGCTTCATCAAAGAGAGTGGGAGAGTTTTTGAACCCCTGTGGGAGTCTAATCCAAGTTAGTTGACCAGACATTCCGGTTTCTGGGTCTACCCACTAGCAGGCAAAAAGCAACTGACTAACTTTATGCAGAGGCAAGCAAAAGATAGCACCTTTTAAGTCCAGACCAGTATACCATTTCTGCTCAGGGTTCAGAGTGATAAGCAGATTGTACGGATTAGTTACTGTGGGGTGAATATCCTGCACTCTGTTGTTGATCTCTCTTAGGTCTTGAACTGGGGATAGTCCCCGGTTCCTGGCTTTTTTTACTGGTAGCAGGGGAGTGTTCCAGGCCGATTGACAGGGCCTTAGGACCCTGAGGCCAGATATTTCTGAATATGGGGCCTTATCCCATCTTTAGCTTTTTTGCTCAGAGGATATTGTTTGACATTGATTGGGGAGGCTGAGGTTTTTAACTCCACTGTTCTTGGAGGTTATTTCACAGCTAGGCCTAACCCCGCAGTTTTTGCCCAAGAATCTGGGAAATCCGTTATCCATTTCTGGGGTAGCTTGCCTGTTAGATCAGTCTTGGGGGGTGTGAAGAGTTGCTGTTCATCTTCTACTGACATTAATAAAGCCAAGACTATAGGAGTTTTTACTGAAGGATTTAGAAATTTCATTTTGGGGCCTCCGGGGTTAAAAGTTGTTTTGGCCCAGAGCTTACTGAGCAGATCTCTGCCCATCAAAGGGGACAGGAATTCTGGGATTACTAGGAAGGAGTGATGTATTTTTCCTATTTCCATGTCCATGGTCCTCTTAGTTGTCTAAGTCTGATATTTACTGCCATTAGCCCTTTGAACTAGAGACCTTTTATTTGATAGTGGGCCCAGTGGGGCCTTAAGGGCTGAGTATACTGCCCCTGTATCCACTTCAAAGTTTACTGGGATCCTCTCCACTTCAAAAGTTACCCTGAGCTCAGGGAAGGGATCTGAGCCCTGACTTTCTTAGTCATCCTCCAGAGTCAGAATGGCTGGCTGGCGTGGCTGTCTCTTTCTAGGGCACTCTTTGGCTAAGTGTTCTTTTTCTTTACAGTAGGCACATTGATCTGAGGCCAGGGGTGGCCCCTGGCGTGCACCAAGGTATCCCTTCTTGTCTCCCTGTTTCTTAATTTCTGGCCTATTTATTGTTGTGACCAGGACCTTAGTCAATGCCTCAGTCTGTCTCTTGCATCTCTCATCTTCCCTTTGCTCCCTTTCTTTCTCTCTGTTTCTCACTTATACTATACTTTCTCAGCTTCTCAGACTAAATCTCTCAAGGTCATATCTTGTAATCCATCTACGTATTGTAACTTTCTTTTAATATCCAGGGCATCTTGCCCAATGAAGGCCATCATGACAGATGCATTTTGATCCTCTGCCTGAGGAACAAAAGAAGTAAATCTCCTATATGCCTCCATAATTCTCTCTAGAAACAAAGAGGGATATTCATCAGGCCCTTTAATATTCTCTCTTAACCTGGCCAAATTACTTGGTTGCCTACCGACCAGTTGGAAACCATTATTAGGGCCCGGCAATAAGTGGACAGATGCTCCCTACCTTCAAAGGTGTCAGGGTCCCACTTGGGTCAGTTCAAGGGGAAGCCAGCTTTGATTATGTTGGGAAGTTCTGTTGGTCACCCGTCTGGACCGAGGATATTTTTTTCTAACTTCCAGGAGGTTTCTCTCTCATTCCTCTGTCATGAAGAGAGTCCCTAGGATTTGTTGGCAGTCATCCCAAGTAGGCAGGTGTGAAAACGCCAGGGAGTTCTTTGAGTTCTTTTAGCCGGCCAGCTTCCTCCAGGAAAGGAGGGGCTGTGTGTGATGCGGGGGAGTTATCTAAAGGGCGCTGGGCCGGCCTAACTTCCTCCAATGGCGGAGAGGCTGAGTCAGCAGCATTGGAATCACTTAGAGGTTGTTGGGTTTGGGGAACGAGGGCAGGGGATAAGAAGGGGGAGGAGAGTCCAGTAGAGTCTTGAGACTCAGGGAGAACAGAGGGTGGAGGAGGAGGAGCAGAGGGTTTGAGAAATAGAATCATGGTGGAAGGAGTAGGAGTGGGGGCAGGAACAAGAAAAGGCTTCTCCCATGGAGGAGGAGATTTGCAGAGGTCCTGCCAAGTTAAGATATATGGCTGTTGATCTGGATGGCTATGTGGCCCCAGCTGAAAGAGAATATCTCTCATTTTTCAAATTTCTGGGAAGTAGAAACATCCTTCTGGGGGCCATCCAACTCCAAAGGTGTGTCATTCTGAGGCACAGAGAGTCTGCCAGGTCCAGCGTTTTACTGAAAAAGAAAGATTCTGGGCCCTTAAGCGAACTTTGGTAAAGTGATCAAGGGTCAGGGAGAGAGGTATTGAAGTGCTCTGTCCCAAAATGAGAGATACACAAACAGTGAAAACAACGGCACACTACACAGAGAAGACAAGACAATAAAGACAGGCAATGGACATCCAATACTGAGACCAGGACTGAGTACCCGGCAAAACCTGATGGACTGGCAATACCAAATCCGAAACAAAATATCACTGAGTTGAGCAGACTATTGTTCCTTGATTTCCTGAGTCCTCTGGGGCGTGTCCCAGGGACGTGGCCTGTGGATCTGTGACACATCTGTCAGCCACCGTCAGAGAGAGCTCACTCTCATCACCGATAGCGATTTTGGCAAATCCTAACTTGAAACCTGAAACCAGAAAGAGTCGCCTTACTTACCCTGAAAGGAGCCCCTTGGGGGTCTTTCGTCTGCCGCTGCTGGATCTCGCTGGTGCCTCCAGATGTAAAGTTCGGGCGAGCATCAGAGGAAGAGACCACCAAGATAATGTCTCATGCAACAGTAAAGGATTTATTGGAAGTCCACCATTCTGAAGCTCACAGATCACTTGAATAGAGCAGAGAGCAATGAGAACAGCTTAAGCAGAGCTTATATACTTTCCTTGGAGAGGGCAGGGAGAGAAGTTTATTGATGGTGGAGGGCAAGGGGGCAGTTTGCGTCCAAACGGGTGAGGGTGTACATTCTGCAGTTTGGCAGTTGGGGACAGCACATTCTGGAAACAAGATTAGCAAACAGTCCTAAAGATTTAATCAGTGTTTTGTTCAGCATACAGAAAACCAGGAAGTGACAATTACCTATTTTATTAACCTTTCACCAAAGTCTAAATGGAAAGTGAGCATGGATTACTAAAACATCCATATCCAGGTTGCCTAATGCTCTCAAATAAATCCTATTGGTGACTACATATTTGTTTCTTCCTAAGATTATATATTGAACCTCAACCCTGTTGGAAATGTCTAATCCTATCACTCACTTTGTATTTTGCCTGATTTCCTAATGTCTCTATTGATATCTGCTTTCCTACATATTTTCCCAAGTTCATCTTTGTGACTGACTCTTCACATGTGCTGACATTTACATTCACTCTCTATCTGAAACCCTATTGCTAAAGAACTTTTTGTCTAAATTCTATACTCACTCTTTTTTATAAACATACCCACTATCTTCCTAATCCTACCGACTATACCTTTTTGACTGGATGATATCTTCGACAATCAATCATCCAAGGTACAAGGTCCTATGCTATTGTATATTGATTTATCTGAGACATCTGTGCAGAATATAATTCAAAGCTAAATATCCCAATCAAGAGCCCATTGCCCTTCTTGGATTCAAATCTTATCTAAATTTTTGTTTTCATAATTATATTTCACCAATATATTCTTGTAAATATCGCAAGTTACCAATACCATTGTTCATTTCTCAGTATGATTCCTAACCAAATTCGAACCTGTTATTACCCTAACCATACACTGTTCCCTTAAACTAAGTTTACAGATTAGCCAGGACAGAGTTTGTCTTACAATACAATAATGTAGGGTATCTTCCACCTGCTGAGAACATCAAAGGTCCATGCAGAAATGATACCCTGGAGAAGTTGCAGGGAGCTATGAAGGAACTAAGAGAGCAAAAGTCATATTCCATGGCAAACAACCTGGTCAGTATGAAGGGATGTGTCTGAATCAGCCTCTCGTTTCCTAATGTAGAGAAGACTGATCAAACCATGCCTGTGTGGAAAGCTGTTCCCTGGTACCTATGGTTGTTATACCATTCTAACTTGTGAAAGTGTCACAGGAAGTAGGAGCAGCCTCCATCTCATGGGACCCTTGGAAGCAACTGTTAGGACAAAGTGGTGGCCAAGGCAGTGACCTCATTCATTTCCTGAAGTAAGGGACCTCACCTCACTTCCTTGGTGTTGGAAATCTCTGAACGTGAGATCCAGGAAGCCAGGCACCCAGAGCCAGTCCCAGTCCCAGTCCCAGTGGTCTCACTTGTTTGGATTTACCAAGGACAGAGTCAGTCTTTCTTGGTACCTACTGATATGAGGATGGTCAAATGCCGGAAGAGCCCTGAAGAGGGACCTTTCCTGAGAAAGCAGCTATTGGTTCACTGCCGGCTCCTGACAGCTTCACATAGTTTGCCAAGGAGACTAGATGTGGAACCGGACAGGCCATTTCAGGGGAACATAGTATGGCCCACCAGTTAGAGGACACTCTGGATAGTCACAGACCTACTTGGGTTAAGGAGGTTCCTTTTTGGGTTTGGGTGTGAGTTTGTGGTTTTCTCTCAAGTTCT
Source organism: Callospermophilus lateralis (assembly GCF_048772815.1). Taxonomy (NCBI): domain Eukaryota; kingdom Metazoa; phylum Chordata; class Mammalia; order Rodentia; family Sciuridae; genus Callospermophilus; species Callospermophilus lateralis. Next base: position 129,088,350 of record NC_135313.1, on the reverse strand, counting down.
GAGAATAGGAAGGAAAGGCTCTTTATTTGGATTGGAGTGGACTGTTTCTAGTAAGTCGTTTGACAATGCTAGTGTTTCTATGTCTGTGAATCCCACTGTGTCCATGGTTGTAAACATTAGAAAAGAGAATGCATCAATGGATTTGTCCTGTCTAGTAGAAAACTTCCCAGAATTCATCCTGCCTAATTTATGAATGGACTGTGGCGTGCCTTATGGATGGGCAACACCTAGTAAATTCCTAAGTTCCTATTTTCTTCCTTAATTCTGGCCACTCTCCAGAAGAGGCTCATGGTTTTGTGTCCAAGATATGTAACACCTCCAAGCTCTGTGACATGTCCATATACTTGAGAGCTGTAGAGAATGGGAACATCTTAGAAAACTCAGATATCAGTGTTACCAGTAAACTCTCATTGTAGAAACCCTGCTTTGGTTCATTTGCTTACTTATGGTTCTGTTGCCCTGAATGTCAGGAAGGTCTTTGCCTCAGGCCACCCCTTTGTGAAGCCTGAATAAAACAGTTTTCAAATGGAAATAAATGGGCATAATCTGTGGCTCTTCGCTTAATTGCTTTGGAAAGGGATGTGTCTGAATCAGCCTCTTGGCCCTGTATGAGGTTGTGGCTTAGATTCTCAGCACATGATAGATCTAAAGATAGATTCCATGTGTGCAATCAAAAGCAAAATGGCCAAAAATCTTTCATTGTTTAAGAGTCTCTTGCCTTCCCCTTTTAGGTTCCTGACCTCTATCAAGTGAGAATAGGTATCCTTTGGGTCAAATGAGTTCTTCAAAGCCCTGCAGAGGTGCTTGTGTTTTCTTATGACTCCAAATAACATAAAGAATGTATCCCTAAGAGTCAGTAGGCCTCAATTTGGAGAAGCAGAGCAGTGTTAATGGCAGGCCTATTGGATCACTTTAGGTTCACAGGAAAGGTGTCCATGCCACCCTGACTTTAGGCAAATGAGGGGTAAGGGAGAATATTTTGGACACTCTTTTGGGATGCGTCCCGCATTGAAACCTCCAGCCAGAGGTTATGATGAGTGTCTATTTTTAAGAAGATGAGGGCCATGTGGGAGTGTTTTGGTTTTAATTGTGGTCATTTGTGTGGCAGTTGGAAGAGATGACTGGATCCACCTGGGCTTGAACTCTGGTGTCATTCCCCTTAAAGACTGAGTTCTGGATCAGACATCAAAGAAGTATTGCCATGAATTGTGTTGGGATTTTAGGAGGCCACGCATGAGATTCGCCCTTGGAATCGGAGATCTAGGCCCAGGGTGGCTTTTCACAGAGCACTGGGAATCTCAGCCAGGATATCACATAACTTTATTCTGAATGAGTTGGAAGCCATATTTGCTAGTCAAAACACACATGGACCTCACTTGTAGACCTCAATGGGCCTGGATTCATGTGACCTTTTGGCCACTCTTTGGGAGGCCTTGGCTGTGCGAGTTCTCCAAAACTTTAATTGAAATGAGCTTCCTCACCATTGAATGATTCCTGAATGAATTGAAACCCACAGTGACTCCAACTTCATCCTTGAAAATTGGCTAGATAAGTACCATGAAATTTTTGAAATTCCAATGACCAGGTGGCACTGAAGAACCTTTGGATGTCTTGTTGCTGATCATGACTGTACCAGACAGTGCCTTGATTGACTGGGTTTCATAAAAATGGTGGAGAACAGAGATGCCATTAAGTTGGTGCCTGCTAAGTAGTGGGCCTAGAGCAGTGGTGAGCAAGTGTGTGATATAACATCTGTTGGGGGGTCATGTGGATCTGCCATTGGCTTCCAAATGGCTTGTGACTGACATGGTGCAGTCAGCAGACCCTTATATGTAAAGGCATCTTGTTATATGGAGAGGTTTCAGGGCAATGTTCAGAATTAGGTTGCTATGGTCAAGGGGGCAAACTATGTGGTATACAAGCCCTGTTGGTGCATTCTCCTGCAAACCCTGACCCACCACACGTGACAGAACTTCCTTCAGCATGGTGTCCCAGTTGAACTCCTTGTATTTCGTGAAGCAAGCACCAAACTCCGAGTGCAGCAGCAAAAAACACTATGAAAAGTGGAGGATGATAAAATAACTTCACAGTCCACATGGGGAGACACTTAGCCCCCTGTGGCCACAGTTTACCTACAAAGATAGAATTCAGCACTGCTGCCTCATGTTCATCGTAAAATAAGAATCCATGTCCTCCAGGTCACATAGATGCAGACCCAGCTTTGATGCTCTCACAACAAAGAGAATTCAGCACTGCTGCTTCATGTTCATTGGAAAATTATAAACCATGTCCTCCAGATCACAGAGATGCAGACCCAGCTTTGATGGTCTCATTAGAAAGGAAGCTAAAGCTCCTGACAACAATATGTATTTCAAAGCTCCTGACAACAACATGTATTTCAAGTGCCCAACCTACAGGCAGTTTCTCCAGACGTCTTTAGGCAGGCAATTCTCCATGTTTGTGGAGGTTTTACACTGTTCCTTACTTTTGGAAACTCCTCTACCATCTCCAAGTTTGTAAATTCCTGAGAATTTTCCATTTCAGATATGTATTCAAAGATTTTCTAACTCTTCTCCTCTAATTGTGTCTTACTTATGGTGAAGGTAATTCAAGGCATTGTTCTGAATGAGAGTGGGAAAATTTTTTTTGTAGCACACATTTGCATACACATTGATCCATTTTACAATTTTCCATTTGAAATACTTTATCCCTGACACGAACTCATACCTTACTAGACTCTGACTACTAATCCTAATATGATGGAGAAAGATACCCAAACAGAATGAAAATACAAGCATTTCAGAGAAGGCATGGTGTATAGTTGGACTTCCCTTTGCATGATAAAGGGTAGGTTTTATAAATCAACTCAATTTTTAATTGAAATAGTCCTCCATGTGTTTTTAAAGTTAACAAATATGTGAATTCTTGTCTCCCTTTCTCTGTAGCCTCCTCAGCACATGTATTTTTTAAATGCACATATAGAATTCTACCTGGTATCACACGTACATTTTTATGAGTTGGCTGACTTGGCAGAAACAAATTGTGAAAAGAGATGACTTCTAAACGGTGTTGGAACTGAAAATTCAAACTATGCATGAGCTCCCTAGTAGAACAATATTATACATAAATCCATGTTTAGCAAAATAAATATTTTTGCATCTGTGGATGATTTATATTACAGGAAGAATTACGATTGGCATATACATATTGATATTTTTAATGTATTTTTTGTGATATATATATATATATATATATATATATATATATATATATATATACACTCTCCACATTTTATAAAATATGAAATATATGTGTCTTATATACACTCCGTAAATTCATTCATGTTCATGTATGTGGATTTATAATCAACTTTTCACAAGATTATTCTCAGAAATACTCATCCACCTGAAATATATATTTCTTTCCCATACTGAAAACTAACTTCAATAAACGGTGCTTACATATCCTAATATTTCTACAGTAAATGATCCAGTTTAACATAAATGCAAGTAGATTCCTATGGGACATGATTTGTATTTTGACGTTCATTTTAATTCAACACTGGTACATTACTATTTCTTCAGTTTTTGCACATCATAGGATATATATTTCATCTAAAAGTTCAGAAATTCATAGGAATTTGTTTCACTTTCAATCACTTCCTGCTTCAGAACACATATATTCCTCCATGTTACTTGACTCGTCTTTTCATGAGACTTCTTTTCAAACACATTATTTTCGATTTCCATAATCAATTTCGAAACTAAACTCACACACTCTTCAAGGTAAACCATAACATTAATATTACCATTTGATGTATAACTGGTTGGAATGACTGTATGTACATCAAGATAAGATTTCCTGTATATTTTCACATTTCAATTCAATCCATTATTTAAAGTTGGAATCAGTTATGCTATTTATTCACAGTATGGTCTATTAATGCATTATCTCTATTTTCTTAGACACAGTGTACACCTATTTGTCCCCCCAATACTAATTTATACCTCTTCAAAATATTGCTACCAGAAATGGTGAAAGAAATACTCATGTCACCTTATCTATCTATCTATCTATCTATCTATATATCTATATCTATATCTATATATATATATTATCACAGTAATATTCTGCACACAAAAAGCAAAGGCCACACTCATGATTGTATCAAAGCTTAAATGGAAAGTGAGCATGGATTACTAGAACAACAGTGTCCAGGTTGCCTAATGCTCTCAAATGTAAATCCTATTGGTGACTACATATTTGTTTCTTCCTCAGATTATATATTAAACCTCAAGCCTGTTGAAAATGTCTAATCCTATCACGCACTTTATACTTTGCCTGATTTCCTAATATCTCTGTTGATATCTGCTTTTCTACATATTTTCCCCAGTTCATCATTGTGTCTGACACTACATATGCTGACATATACATTCACTGTCTACCCTAGACCCTATTGCTAAAGAAATTTTGGTCCAAATCCTATTTTCACTCTTATTTCCAAACCTACTGACTATCTTCCTAATCCTACTGACTCTCGCTTTTTGACTCGATGTACTCTTTGACAATCAATCATCCAAGGTATAAGGTCCTAAGCCATTGTATTTCAATTTATCTGAGACATGTATGCAGAACATAATTCAAACCTAAGTATCCCACTCAGGGGTCCAATGCCCTTCTGGTTTCAAATCTTACCTATATTTCTGTTTTCATACTTGTATTTCACCTATATATTCTTGTAAATATCACAGGTTCCCAATACCATTATTTATCAGGCAGAGAGATTCCTAACCCAAATCAAACATGATATTAACCCTAAACATACACTGTTCCCTCAATCTAACTTTACAGAAGAGGAGGGACAGAGTTTGTCTTACAATAAAGGAATGTAGGGGATCTTCCACCTGCTGAGAACATCAAAGGTCCATGCACACATGATTCCTGGAGAAGATGTAGGCAGCTATGAAGGACCTGAGAGAGCAAAAGTCAAATTCCATGTCGAACAACCTGGTCAGGATGAAGGGATGTGTCTGAATCAACCAACAACCTCTATCTTCTAAATGTAGAGAAGATGGACCAAACAAGGCCTGTGTGAAGAGCTGTTCCCAGGTGCCTATGGTTGATATATCATTCTAACTTGTGAAAGTGTCACAGGAGGTAGGGAGAGCCTCCATCTCATGGGACCCTAGAAGTAACTGTCAGGACAAAGAGGTTGCAAAGGCAGTGACCTCATTCAGTTCCTGAAGGAAGTGACCTCACCTCACCTCCTTGGCGATGGAACTCTCTGAACTTGTGATCCAGGAATAGAGGCACCCAGAGTCAGTTGCAGTCCCAGTCCCAGTGGTCTCACTTGTTTCAATTTACCAAGGACAGGGTCAGTCTTTCTTAGTGCCTACAGATGTGAGGATGTCCAAATGCCAGGAAAGCTCTGAAGAGGGGCCTTACCTGAGAAAGCTGGTAGTGGCTCACCTATGACTCCTGACAACTTCACAGAGTTGGCCAAGGAGACCAGATTTGAGACAGGAGAGGCCATTTTGGGGGAATATAATGTAGCCCATCATTCAGAAGACACTCTGGATAGTCACAGACCTACTTGGACAAAGAGGGTGCCTTTATGGGTGTGGGTGTGTGTTTTTGGTTTTGTCTCATGTTCTGAGAATAGGTAGGAAAGGCTGTTTCTTTGGATTGGCATTGACTGTTTCTAGTAAGTCGTTTGACAAGGCGAGTGCTTCTATATCTGTGTATCCCACTCTGTCCGTGATTGTAGACATTAGAAAATAGAATGCATCAATGGATGTGTCCTGTTTAGTAGAAAGCTTCCCAGCATTCATCCTGCCCAAATTATAATTGGACTGCGGCTTGCCTTTTTGAAGGGTAACACCTGCTATCTTCCGAAGTTTCTGTTTTCTTCCTGAATTCTGGCCACTCTCCAGAATAGCCTCATGGTTTTGTGTCCAAGATATGTACCACCTACAAGCTCTGTGATATGGCTATGTACTGGATAGCTGACGGGAATGGTGAGCATCTCAGAAAACTCAGATATCAGTGTGACCAGGAAAGTCTCAGTGGAGAAACCCTGCTTTGTGCCATTTGTTTACCTATTGTTTGTTGCCCTGAATTTCAGGAAGGTCCTTGCCTCAGGCCACAACTTTGTGAAGCCTGAAGAAAAGAGTTTCAAATGGAAATGAATGAGCATCACCTGTGGCTTTTTGCTTATTTGCTTTGGAAATGGATGTGTCTGAATTAGCCTCTTGGCCCTGTGTGAGGCTGTAGTTAGATTCTCAGCACCTGATGGATCCAATGTTTTCATCCAAACCCAAAATGGCCATTGTGGATGAAGTCTCTCGCCTTCCTCTGTAAGGTTCCTGACCTCCATCAAGTGAGAATAGGGATCCTTTGGGTCAAATGATTTCTTCAAAGCCCTGAAGAGGGAAGCTCAAAGGTGCTTGGGTTTTCTCATGTTTCCAATTAACATGAAGAATCTAAACCCCACAGTCAGTAGTCCTCAAATTGGAGAAAGAGAGCAGTATTAATGGCAGGCCTACATGATCACTCCTGGTTCACAGGAAGGTGTTCAGGCCACACTGACTTTAAGCAAATGAGGGTACAAGGGAGTGTATTTTGGACACTTTCTTGCGCTGCGCCCCTCATGGAAACTTCCAGCCAGAGGTTATAATGAGTGTCTATATGGAAGAAGATGAGGGCCATGTGGAAGTGTTTTGGTTTTAATTGTGGTTATTAGTTGGATAGTTGAAAATGATGACTAGCTCCACCTGGGCTTGGACTCTGGTGTGATTCTCCTTAGAGACTGAGTTCTGGAACTGATCTCAGAGAAGTATTGCCATGAGTTGTGTTGGGATTTTAGGAGGCCATGCATGAAAGTAACACTTGGAATTGAGATGTATGCCCAGGAAGGCTTTCCACAAGGCACGGTGAATCTCAGCCAGGATATCACATGATTTTATTCTGACAGACTTGGCAGCCATAGTTGAGAATCAAAATACACATGGATCTCACATTGTAGACCTCAATGGGCCTGGCTTCATGTGACCTTTTGGCCACTTTTTTAGAAGACTTGCCTGTGTGTGTTCTCCAGAGCTTTCATTGAAATGAGCTTCCTCAAAATTTAATGGTTCCTGAATGAATTGAAAATCATAGTGCTCCAACTTCATCCTGGAAAAATGGCTTGATAAATACCATGGGATTTTTAAAATTTTCATGACCAGGTGTCACTGGAGAACCTTTTGATGTCCGTTTGCTGATCATGAGTATACCAGACAATGCGTGATTGACTGGGTTTCATGAAAATGATGTAGAACAGAGATGCCAGTAAGTTGGAGCCTGCTTAGTAGCGGGCCTAGAGCAGTGGTGGGCAGGTGTGTGATAAAACGTCTGTGCTGGGGCCACGTGAATCTGCCATTGGCTTCCAAATGGCTTGTGACTGACATGGCTCAGCCAGCAGACCCTTATATGTTAAGGCATCTTGTTATATGGAGAGGTTTCAGGGCAATGTTCAGAATCAGGTTGCTATGGTCAAGGGGGCAAGCTATGTGGGATAGAAGCCTCATTCGTGCATTCTCCTACAGATCCTGACCCACCGCATGTGACAGAACTCCCTCCAGCACTATGTCCCAGTTGAACTCCTTGTATTTCGTGAAGCAAATACCAAACTCCCAGTGCAGCAGCAAGACACACCAGGAAAACTAGAGGATGACCAAATGGCTTCACAGTCAACACGGAGAGACACTTAGACCCCAGTTGCCACAGTTTACCTTCAAAGTGAGAATTCAGCACTGCTGCCTCATGTTCATTGAAAAATAAGATACCATGTCCTCCAGGTAACATAGATGCAGACCCAGTTTGATGCTCTCACTACATAGGAAGCTAAGGCTCCTGACAAAAACATATATTTCAAATGCCCAAATTTAGAGGAAGTTTTTCAAGAAGTCTTTAGGCCTGCAGAGCTCCATGTTTGTAGAGTGTTTACCATGTCCCTTACTTTTGGAAACTCCTCTACCACGTCCAAGCTTGTGAACTCCTGAGCATATTCTATTCCAGATATGTGTTCACAGATTTTCTAACTCTTCTCCTCTAATTGTGCATTACTTCAGGCGAGGGTAATATCAAGGCATTGTTCTGGATGAGAGTGGGAAGATTTTTGTGTAGCACATATTTGAAAACACATTGGGTTTATTTTTCTATTTTCCATTCGAAATACTGAATCGCTGACACTAACCCATTCCCTACTAGACTCTGACTACTAATCCTATTATGATGGAGAATAGTAACCCAAACAGAATAGAAATACAAGCAGTTCAGAGGAGGCATGGTGTATAGTTGGACTTCCCTTTTGCATTATATAGAGTAGAAGTTATAAATATAGTCAATGTTTATTGAAATAGTTCACCATGTGTTTTGAAGTTAAGAAATATGTGAATTCCTGTCTCTCTGTAGCCTATTCAGCACATGTATTTTTATATGCACATATAGAATCCTACCTGGTATCATGCGTACCTTCTTCTGAGGTGGGTTACTTGGCAGATACAAATTGTGAGAAGAGATCACTCCTCCTAAACGCTGTTGGAACTGAATATTCAACCGATGGGTGAGCTTCCTAGGTGAACATTATACATAAATCCATTTTTAGTAAAATGTATTTTTTTTTTGGATATGTGGATGATATATATTTCATGATGAATTTCGATTGGCATATATATTGCTACTTTTTAATGTCTGTGTGTGTGTGTGTTTGTGTGTGTGTGTATATATATATATATATATATATATATATATATATATATATATACAGTCTCCAGATTTTTCAAAATATGAAATGTATGTGTCTTATAATACACTCCCTAAAATCATTCATATTCATGTATGTGGATTTATAATCAACTTTTCACAAGATTATTCACAGAAATATTCATCCACGTGAAATTCATATTTGTTTTCTAATACTGAAAACAAACTTCAGTAAATGGTGCATACAAATCATAATATTTCGTCATTGCAAGATGGCCATGAATAGAGTGCATCACACCCAGTGTACCGCACCACTGCACCCGTGAATAACGAGTTAGAACGACAAAAAACTATCTTGTTAGAAAATTACAGCAAAATGGGGGTGCACCAAAAGCTATAAGAAGGACTTCTAGCACCATGGTTCGGTAATTGAGTCTCAAACACGAGCCAACTGTGCGATCCAAGATCCGATCTGACTGATCCGCACAGCTTGCCCAGTGGCTACAGACGGCGCACCACCACCGAGATGCGACCAATAAGCAGGGGGAAACGTTGATGCAGATTCTGTGGAATCCTGCCGGTAAAGCCCCCACTGAGGCCTTAGCTGAGTTCAGGATTTCAGACGGGGAAGAAACAGTACAGTTATAATTCCCAAAATGGAAACTCCTCCAAGGAAACCAACGGCCACCATCTTGGAGAGCTGAAGTAACCACAACCACTCTCCTACAGATTGCAACAATAAAACAGGTGTGTGTTACTCAGCTCATCTCCCATACATCGTGGATTTCGCATAAAATCTCTTATAGGCTTTCCGGGGGAGAGATGATGAGAGCGAGCCTGCATAAAAATGGGGGAAAACTAGAGGCAACTGACCTTTAACTCCCCCTCCCATCAGTGGTGAAAATGAAACCTGTCTAGCCAGCACTGGGGGAGGGGCAAGAGGAAAAAATCAAAACAATACAATGCCGGAGTTCCTAATAACCAACTGTGGGACCGGAGAACCAGGCTGATTGAATTGTGCAGCCAGGCCCGCTGTTACAGATGGCGGGGCACCACTGAGAAGTGACCTGCAAGTAGGGAGAAATGTTGCTGAGGATTCTGTGGAATCATGCCTGTAGAGCCCCCACTGAGCCCCGGGCTGAGTTCAGGATTTCAGACGGGGAAGGAAGTGGTAAAGTTCTATCCACCACAATGGAAACTCCACCAAGAAAACCAGTGGCCACCATCTTGAAGAGCTGAAGTAACCACTGCCACTCTCCAACAGATTGCAACAATAAAACAGGTGTATTTTACTCAGCTCATCTCTCATACATTGGGGAATTCGCATAAAATCTCTCCTAGGCTTTCTGGGGGAGGGATTATCAGAGCAAGCCTGCATAAAGACGCGTATAAAACTAGAGACACCTAACTTTCAATTCCCCTCACATCAGTGGCAAAATCGAAACTTGTCTAGCCAGTGCTGGGGGAGGGGCAAGCGGAAAAAATCAAAACAATATAGTGTCTGAGTTCCCAATAGACACCCTCCACACCCAACAATCGGCAGGCCCAGAGTATAGTTTGAACTGCTGAGAGGCATCACTCAGGGGAAATCTGGTCTGGCAGGAGAAACCAGGACTAGCAGGAGAAACCAGGGGACTAGGGGCCAGTCCCATGTGACTGGGCGGCTGGAGACTGCAGGCCCACAGGTGACAGTCCACCGGCTGCCCACATGACTCGGCGGCTGGCAAACGCCCCCCGCCGGTGACCGACCATGCCACTGGGTTTCTAGAGATCGCCCGCCCGCCAGTGACAGCCCACCTGCTGCCCGCGTGACTGGGCAGCTGGAGACCGCCTGCCCGCCAGTGACCCAGAGCTGAAACCAACCAGAGACAGTCGAATCACACCCCTGTATTCGCACACCTTGACAAGGAGCCTGGGGCCCGCCAAAACAGAGAGGTGACGTCACTGGAGCTCGGCCTTCGGATTTACTTCAAAGTGGAATCCACTTTAGCAGGCATAGTCTACCAACACAAAAGAGAGACAACAGAGATATACAACACCAAAACAAATCTATAGAATAAAGCAGAAACACAGCAATCAAATAGAGCTGGAAAGTAACGTGAACATCCTGAAAAAACAAGGGAAAAAAGGAGTACAAACAATGCAGGACAACTTAATTCTACAGGAGGACCTAGAAGCATCAGAAACAGGGATAGGAAAAGAACTCAAGGCATACCTAACTCAGATGGAAAGGAATATTAGAGAAGACATGAGGCAGCAAGTCCAAGGAATAAAAGTATATTTTGAAAATGAATTAAACAAACAATTTCAAATGGCAAACAACGAGCTTTACCAAGAGATAGAGATCTTAAAAAAATTCAAACAGTAATTCTAGAAATGCAGGAAACTATAAACCAAATTAAAAACTCAAACGAGAATATTACAAATAGACTAGATCAAGTAAAAGTCAGAACATCAGATAATGAAGACAAAGTTTATCAACTTGAAAAGAATATAGTCAACACAGAAAAGATGCTTAAATCCCTCAAGCAATCTATTCAAGAGATATGGGATGTCATAAAAATAAATAAATAAATAAAAACTTCATCGGCATAGAAGAAGGCATAGAGATTCAAACCAAAGAATGGACATCATATTAAATGAAATAATTCTAGAAAACATCCCAGAGATGAAAGATGGATTGGATTGCCATTCCTGGAAGCCTACAGGATCCCAAACATTCAAAACCATAATAGACCAACTCCAAGACATATAATTATGAAGATAGCCAACATACAGAACAAGGAGAGAATATTAAGTGCTATAAGAGAAAGGAGGCAGATTACATTCAGGGGTAAACCAATTAGGTTAACGACTGATTTTTCATCACAGACATTGAAAGCGAGAAGATCCTAGAACAATGTATTTCAAATGCTGAAAAATAATGGATTCCAACCAAGAATACTGTATCCAGCAAAATTAAGCTTCAGATTTGAAAATGAAATTAATGTCTTTCACAAGAAACAAAAGCTTAAAGAATTTACAGCCAGAAAACCAGCACTGCAAAGCATTTTGAGCAAAATACTTACAAGAAGAAAAATTGAAAAATAGTGCTCAAAAGTAACAGTGGGAGGTACCTCAGGAAAGGGGCAGGAAAATAACCATAAAAGTAAAAACTAGCCAAACTAAAATATAATAAATAAATAAACATGACTGTAAGTACAAATCATATTTCAATTGTAACCTTAAATGTTAATGGCCTAGACTCACCAATCAAGATACATGGGCTAGTAACGTGGATCAAAAAAACAAATCCAACAATATGTTGCCTTCAGGAGACTCATATGATAGGAAAAGACATACACAGGCTGAAGGTAAAAGGTTGGGAAAAATCATACCACTCACATGGCCCTCAGAAGCAAGAAGGATTGGCCATACTCATATGGAATAAAATCAACTTCAAACCTAAGTTAATCATAAGGGATAAAGAAGGACACTATATTCTGTTAAAAGGAACCATCCACCAACAAGACATAACAATTATCAATTTGTGTGCACCAAGCAATGGAGCTGCAACGTTCATAAAACAAACTCTCCTCAAGTTCAAGAGTCAAATAGACTACAACACAATAATTATGGGTGACTTCAACACACCACTCTCAGCATTAGACAGATCCTCTAGACAGAAACTGAATAAAGAACCTATAGAACTCAAAAGCACAATCAATAACCTAGACTTAACCGACATATATAGAATATATCAACCATCATCAAGTGGATACACGTTCTTCTCCGTAGCAGCACATGGATCCTACTCAAAGATATATTATGCCATAGGGCAATTCTTAGTAAATATAAAGGTATGGAAATAATACCATGCACCATATCTGATCATAATGGAATGAAACTGGAAATCAATGATAAAAGAAGGAAAGAAAAATTCTACATCACATGGAAAATGAACAACATGTTACTGAATGATCAATGGGTGACAGAAGACATAAAGGAGGAGTTAAAAAATTATTGGAGACAAATGACAATACAGACACAATGTACCAGAATCTATGGACACAGTGAAAGCAGTTTTAAGAGGAAAATTCATTTCTTGGAGTTCTTTCCTCAAAAAAAGAAAAACCAACAAATAAATGAACTTACACTACACCTCAAAATCCTAGAAAAGGAAGAGCAACACAACAGCAAATGTAGTAGAAGACAAGAAATATTTAAATTTAGAGCAGAAATCAACAAAATTGAAACAAAAAAATTGAAAAAATTGATAAAACTAAAAGTTGGTTCTTTGAAAAAATAAATAAGATCGACAGGCCATTAGCCATGCTAATGAAAAGAAGAAGAGAGGGAACTCAAATTACTAACATACGGGATGAAAAAGGCAATATCACAACAGACACTACAGAAATACAGAAGATAATTAGAAAGTATTTTGAAACACTATATTCCAATAAAATAGAAGATAGCGAAGATATCGATAAATTTCTTGAGTCATACGATCTGCCCAGATTGAGTCAGGAAGAAACACACAATTTAAAGAGACCAATAACAAAGGAAGAAATAGAAGAAGCCATCAAAAGACTACCAATCAAAAAAGCCCTGGACCGGATGCGTATACAGAAGAGTTCTACAAAACCTTCAAAGAAGAATTAATACCAATATTTTTCATGCTATTTCAAGAAATACAAAAAGAAAGAGCTCTTCCAAATTCATTCTATGAGGCCAACATCACCCTGATCCCGAAACCAGACCAAGACACTTTAAAGAAAGAAAACTACAGACCAATATCTCTAATGAACTTCGATGCAAGACTTCTCAATTAAATCCTGGCGAATCGAATACAAAAGCATATCAAAAAATTGTGCAACATGATCAAGTAGGATTCATCCCTGGGATGCAAGGATAGGTTAATATACGGAAACCAATAAATGCCATTCACCACATCAATAGATTTAAAGACAAGAACCATATGATCATCTCGATAGATGCAGAAAAAGCATTTGACAAAGTTCAGCATCCCTTTATGCTCAAAACACTAGAAAAACTAGGGATAACAGAAACTTACCTCAACATTGTAAAAGCTATAAATACTAAAACTCAGGCTACCATCATCCTAAATGGAGAAAAACTGATGGCATTCCCTCTAAAATCTGGAACAAGATAGGGATGCCCTCTATCACCACTTCTATTCAATTTAGTTCTTGAAATACTAGCCAGAGCAATTAGACAGACACAGGAAATTAATGGCATAAAAATAGGAAAAGAAGAATTTAAATTATCGCTATTTGCAGATGACATGATAATATATTTAACAGACTCAAAAGGGTCTACAAAGAAATCGCTAGAGTTAATAAATGAATTCAGCAAAGTGGCAGGATATAAAGTCAACACGCATAAATCAAAGTCATTCCTGTATAGCAGCAACAAAACTTCTCAAATGGAAATGAGGGACCACTCCATTCACAATATACTCAAATAAAATAAGATATTTGGGAATCAACCTAACAAAAGAGGTGAAAGATTTATATAACGAAATCTACAGAACCCTGAAGAGAGAGATAAAAGAAGATCTTAGAAGATGTAAAAATGAACCCTGTTCATGCATAGGCAGAACTAACATCATCAAAATGGCCATATTACCCAAAGTTCTGTATGGGTTTAAAGCGATGCCAATCAAAATCCCAACAGCATTTCTTGTAGAAAAAGATAAAGCAATCATGAAATTCTAATGGAAAAACAAAAGACCCAGAATAGCAAAAGCAACTCTAAGCAGGAAGTGTGAATCTGGAATTATAGAGATACCAGAGTTCAAACTGTACTACAAAGCAATAGTAATAAAAGCAGCGTGGTACTGGTAAGAAAACAGGCAGATGGACCAATGGTACAGAATAGAGGACACAGAAACCAATCAACAAAATTACAACTTTCTTATATTTGATAAAGGGGCTAAAAGCATGCAATGGAGGAAGAATAGCATCTTCAACAAATGGCGCAGGGAAAACTGGAAATCCACATGCAACAAAATGAAACTGAATCCCTTTCTCTCGCCATGCACAAAAGTTAACTCAAAATGGATCAAGGAGCTAGATATAAAATCAGAGACACTGCGTCTGATAGAAGAAAATGTTGGCTACGATGTACATACCGTGGGGTTGGGCTCCAAATTCCTAAATAGGACACCCATCGCACAAGAGTTAATAACAAGAATCAACAAGTGGGACTTACTCAAACTAAAAAGTTTTTTTCTCAGCAAGAGAAACAATAAGAGAGGTAAATAGAGAGCCTACATCCTGGGAACAAATTTTTACCCCTCATTCTTCAGATAGAGCCCTAATATCTAGAATATACAAAGAACTCACAAAATTAAACAATAAGATAACAAATAACCCAATCCACAAATGGGCCAAGGACCTGAAAAGACACTTCACAGAGGAGGACATACAATCCATCAACAAGTACATGAAAAAATGCCCACCACCTCTAGCAGTCAGGGAAATGCAAGTCAAAACTACCCTAAGATATCATCTCACTTCAGTAAGATTGGCAGCCATTTTGAAATCAAACAACAATAAGTTTTGGCGAGGATGTGGGGAAAAGGGTACACTTGTACACTGCTGGTTTTGACTGCAAATTGTTGAGGCCAATTTGGAAAGCAGTATGGAGATTCCTGGGAAAGCTGGGAATGGATCCACCATTTGACCCAGCTATTGCCCTTCTCGGACTATTTCCTGAGGATCTTAAAAGAGCGCACTTTAGGGATAGTGCCACATCAATGATCATAGCGGCAAAATTCACAATAGCTACACTGTGGAACCAACCTAGATGACCTTCAATAGACGAATGGATAAAAAAGGGGCATCTATACACAGTGGAGTATTATGCAGCACTAAAAAATGACAAAATCATAGAATTTGAAGGGAAATGGATGGCATTAGAACACATTATGCTAAGCGAAGCTAGCCAATCCTTCAAAAACAAATGCCAAATGTTTTCTTTGATATAAAGAGAGCAAATAAGAACAGAACAGGGAAGAAGAGAATGAGGAAAACATTAACACTAAACGGAGATGAGAGGGGGGAGAGAAAGGGAGAGAGAAGTGAAAGCATATGGAAATGGTAGGAGACACTAAATGTTACACAAAATTAAATATAAGAGGTTGTGAGGGGAAAGGGGGGAAAACAAGGAAGAGAATTGAACAACAGCAGATGAGGTAGAGAGGGTAGATGGGAGGAGAGGGGAGGGGGATAGTAGGGAATAGGAAAGGTAGCAGAATACAACAATCATTAATATGCCATTATGTAAAAATGAGTGAGTGTGTAACTTATGTGATTCTGCGATTTGTATTGGGGTAAAAAGGGGAGTTCATAACCCAATTGAGTCAAATGTATGAAACATGATATAGCATGAGGTTTATAATGTTTTGAACATCCAAAAAAAAGAAAAAAAAAGGAATTTAATTTCCAATATTTGAGACATTTTACAACTTTGTTTTTAAAAAAAATTGTCTTTTATTTGTTTTCTTACTTGCTGTTATCTGCCTTTCAGTTTGAAAAAACTATGTGCTGTAGCCATTCATCCATGTAGTATGTAACAGAAATTTTTGAGCGTCTCCATATAACCAGATTGGCAAGGCATCAAGGTTTCCTTCACAAACAAGATGAAGGCTTTTCCATAAGAAATTTAATATTCTGCAATACATTTTTTTTAACTTTCCAATTAAATTTCAAATATTTTTAAAAAAGAAGGATCTAAACCCCACAGTAAGAAGGCCTCAAAGTGGAGAAGTGGAGCAGTATTAATGGCAGGCCTATTTAATCACTCCTGGTTCACAGGAAGGGTGTCCAGGCCACCCTGAATTTAGGCAAATGAGGGGCAAGGGAGCTTATTTTGGGCACTGTCTTGGGCTGCGCCCCTCATGGAAAACTCTAGCCAGAGATTATGAGGAGTGTCTATGTGGAAGAAGATGAGGGCAATGTGGGAGTGTTTGGGTTTTAATTGTGGTCATTTGTGTGGCAGTTGGAAGAGATTACTGGGTCCAACTGGGCTTTAACACTGGTGTGATTCCCCTTGGAGAATGCGTTCTGGAACTGACCTCAGAGAAGTATTGCCATGAATTGTGTTGCGATTTCAGGAGGCCACACATGAGAGTTGCCCTTGGAAACTGAGATTTAGGCCCAGGGTGGCTTTCCCAAGAGTACTGGGAATCTCAGCCAGGATATCACATGATTTTATTCTGAAATACTTGGCAGCCATAGTTGAGAGTCAAAACACACATGGACCTCACATTGTATACCTCAATTGGCCTGGCTTCTTGTGACCTTTTGGCCACTCTTTGGGAAGCCTTGCCTGTGAGAATTCTCCAGATCTTTTATTGAAATGAGCTTCCTCAACATTTAATGGTTCCTGAATGAATTGCAACCCACAGTGCCAACAACTTCATCTGTGAAAAATGGCTAGATAAATACCATGGATGTTTAGAAATTCCCATGACCAGATGGCACTTGAGAACCTTTGGATGTCCTTTTGCTGATCATGAGTATACCAGACAGTGCCTTGATTGACCGGGTTTCATGAAAATGTGTAGAACAGAGATGTCAGTAATTTGGAGCCTGCTGAGTAGTGGGCCTAGAGCAGTGGTGGGCAGGTGTGTGATAAAATATCTGTGGCGGTGCCATGTGGATCTGCCATTGTCTTTCAAATGGCTTGAGACAGACATGGTGCAGCCAGCAGACCATTCTATATAAAGGCATCTTGTTATATGGAGAAGTTTCAAGGTAATGTTTAAAATCCGGTTGCTATTGTCAAGGGGGCAAGCTATGTGGGATAGAATCCTGGTTGGTACATTCTACTGCAGACTCTGACCTACCAGACGTGACAGAACTCTCTCCAGCACTGTGTCCCAGTTGAACTCCATGCATTTCGTGAAGCCAATACCAAACTACCAGTGCAGCAGCAAGAAACACCACAAAAATTGGAAAATGACCAAATGGCTTCACAGTCCACACGGGGAGAAACTTATCCCCCAGTGGCAACAGTTTATCTACAAAGAGAAATTCAGCACTGCTGCCTCATGTTCATTGGAAAATCAGAAACCATGTCCTCCAGGTCAAATAGATGCAGACCCAGGTTTGATGGTCTCACTATAAAGGAAGCTAAAGCTCCTGAAAACAACGTATATTTCAAGTGCCCAACCTCAAAGGCAGTTTCTCAAGAAGTGTTTAGGCCACCAGAGCTCCATGTCTGTGGAGTGTTTACCATGTCACTTACTTTTGGAAACTCCTCTACCACCTCCAAGGTTGTGAACTCATGAGCATTTTCCATTCCAGATATGTGTTCACAGATTTTCTAACTCTTCTCCACTAATTGTGACTTTCTTGGGGCAAAGGTAATGTCAAGTCATTGTTCTAGATGAGAGGGGGAAGATTTTTTTGTAGCACATATTTTCATACACATTGGATTCATTTTCCATATTTCATTCGAAATACTGAATCCCTGACACTAACCCATACTCTACTAGACTCTTACTACTAATACTAATATGATGAGAAAAATAACCCAAACAGAATAGAAATACAAGCAGTTCAGAAGAGTCATGGTGTATAGTTGTACTTGCCTTTTGCATGATATAAGGTAGGAGTTATAAATCTAGTCAATTATTTGTTGAAATAATTCTCCATGTGTTTTTAAAGTTAAGAAATATGTGAATTCCTGCCTTTCTTTATGTGTAGTCTTTTAAGCACATGTATTTTTATATGCACAAATAGAATCCTACCTGGTTTCACACGTACATTCTTCTGAGGTGGCTGACTTGGCAGATACAAATTGTGAGAAGAGATCACTCCTCCAAAACGCTGTTGAAACTGAAAATTCAACCCATGAGTGAGCTTCCTAGATGAACAACATTATACATACATCCATGTTCAGTAAAATGAATATTTTTGGATATGCGGATGAATTATTTTTCATGATGAATTTCGACTGGCATATATATTTCTACATTATAATGTGTGTGTGTTTGTGTGTCTATATATATATATATATATATATATATATATATATATATATACTCCAGATTTTCAATATATGAAATATATGTGTCTTTCTATACACTACCTAAATTCATTCATGTTCCTGTATGGGGATTTATAATCAATTTTTCACAACATTATTCTCAGAAATATACATCCACTAAAATATATATTTGTTTCCTAGTACTGAAAACTAACTTTAGGGAATGGTGCTAACAAATCCTAATATTTCTACAGTAACTGACCCAGTTTACCATCAATGCAAGTAGATTCCAATGGGATATGATGTTTTTGTTAAAGTTCATTTTTATTGAAATCTGGTATGTTATTATTTCTTCAGTTTATGGACATCATACGGTATATCTTTTCATTCACAAGTTCACAAATTTATAAATATTTGGTTCACTTTCAATCACTTTCTTCTTCGGAACACATATATTCCTCCATGTTTCTTGACTGGTCTTTTCACTAGACTTCTTTCTAAACATATTTTTTTCGATTCCATAATCATTTTTGACGCAAAATCCACACACTATTCATGATAAACAGTAACCCTAATATTACCATTAGATATATAACTGGTTGAAATGAATGTATGTATATCAATATAAGATTTCCTATATATTTTCAGATATCAATACAATCCATTATTTAAATCTGGAACCAGTCATATAATTTATTCACAGTATGGTCTATTAATGCATCATCTCTATATTCATCAACAGAGGGTAAACCTATTAGTATCCTTAGTACTAATTTATAAATTTTCAAAATATTGCTCCCAGAAAAGGTGAAAGAAATACTCATGTCACCTGATGTACAAATACATTTTATCACATTAATATTCTGGACACAAAATGAAAAGGTCACACTTATGATTGTACCAAAGCATCAATGGAAATTGAGCATGGATTACTAAAAACATCCATGTCCAGGTTGACTAATGCTCTCAAATGTCAACCCTATTGGTGGCTACATATTTGTTTCTTCTTAAGATTATATATTCAAACTGAACCCTGTTGAAAATGTGTAATCCTATCAATCACTATATACTTTGCCTGATTTCGTAATGTCTCTATTGATGTCTGCTTCCCTACATATTTTCCACAGTTCATCATTGTGCCTGACTCTTCACATGTGCTTTCATTTACATTCATTCTGTAACTGAAACCCTATAGCTAAGCAACTTTTGGTCCAACTACTAGACTCACTATTCTTCCTAAACATACTGATTATCTTCATAATCCTATGGACTATCCATTTTTGACTGGATGTTCTCTTCTACATTCAATCATCTGAGGTTTTTGGTCCTATGCCATTGTATATCGTTTTATCTGAGTCCTCGGTGCAGAACATTATTCAAGCTAAGTATCCCAATTGAGGGTGCAATGCCCTTCTGGGATTCAAATCTTTTCTAGATTTCTGTTTTCATACTTATATTTTATGTCTATATTCTTATAAATATCGCAGATTCCCAATACAATTATTCATCCAGCAGAATGATTCCTAAGCCAAATCAAACATGCTTTTAACCCTAACCATACACTGTTCCCTCAATCTCACTTTACAGAAAGCAGGGACAGAGTTGGTCTGACAATAAAGGAAGGTAGGGGATCTTCCACCTGCTGAGAACCTCAAAAGTCCTTGCAGAAATGACCTCTGAAGAAGATGTAGGCAGCTATGAAGGACCTGAGAGAGAAAAAGTCATATTCCATGGCAAACAACACGGTCAGGATGAAAGGATGTGTCTGAGTCAGCCTCTCTCTTCTTAATGTAGGGAAGATGGACCAAACCAGACCTGTGGGGAGAGCTGTTCCCAGGTGACTATGGTTTCTATACCATTCTAACTTGTGAAAGTATCACAGGAAGTAGAGGCAGCCTCCATGTCAGGAGACTGTAGGAAGCAACTGTTAGGACAAAGTGGTGGCCAAGGCAATGACCTCATTCAGTTCCTGAAGGAAGTGACCTGACCTATTTCCTCTGTAATGGAACTCTCTTAATTTGGGATCCAGGAAGCCAGGCGTCCAGAGCCATTCCCAGTCCCAGAGGGCTCACTTCTTTAGATTTACCAAGGAATAGTCAGTCTTTCTTGGTACCTACTGATGTAAGTGTGGCCAAATACCAAGAAAGCTCTGAAGAGGGGTCTTTCCTGAGAGGACAGGAATTGACTCACAACTGCCTCCTGACAACTTCACAGAGTTAACCAAGGAGAGAAGATCTGAGACAGAAAAGGCCATTTCTGGGGAACATTGTATGGCCTACCAGTCAGAGGACACTCCAGATAGTCACAGACCTACTTGGGGAAAGGAGGTGCATTTTTGGGTGTGGGTGTGGGTTTGTGGTAATTTCTCATGTTCTGAGAATAGGTAAAAAAGGTGGTTTGTTTGGTTTGGAGTGGACTGTTTCTAGTAAGTCATTTGACAAGGTGAGTGTTTCTATGTCTGTGTATCCCACTGTCTCAGTGGTTGTAAACTTTAGAAATCAGAATGCCTCAATGGGTGTGTTCTGTCTAGTGGAAAGCTTCCCAGCATTCATCCTGCTCAATTTATGAATGGACTGAGGCTTGCCTTATCCATGGGCAACACCTACTATCTTCCTAAGTTCCTGGATTCTTCCTGAATTCTGGCTATTCTCCAGAATAGACTCATGGTTTTTTGTCCAAGATATGTACCATCTCCAAGCTCTGTGACATGGTCATGTACAGGATAGCTGAAGGGAATGGCGATCATCTCAGAAAACTCAGATATCAGTGTGACCAGTAATATCTCATTGGAAAAACCCTGCTTTGAGCCTTTTGATTACCTATTGTTGTGTCGCCATGAATGTCAGGAAAGTCTTTGCCTCAGGCCACCCATTTGTGAAGCCTGAAGAAAACAGTTTTCAAAGAGAAATGAATGGGCATCACCTGTGGCTCTTTGCTTTATTGTTTTGGAAAAGGATGTGTCTGAATCAGCCTCTTGGTCTTTTGTGAGGCTTGGCTTAGATTTTCAGAACCTGATGGATCTAAAGAATTATCCCATGTGTGCATTCAAAACCAAAATGGAAAAAAGATCAGTCATTGTGGATGAAATCTCTTGCCTTCCTCTGTAAGATTCCTGATCTCCTTTAAGTAAGAATAGGGATCATTTGTGTCAAATGAGTTCTCCAAAGCCATGCAGAGGCTAGACAATAGGTGCTTGGGTTTTCCCATGACTCCAATTCAAACAAAGAATCTATACCCGACCGTCAGTAGGCCTCAAATTTGAGAAGTGGGGCAGTATTAGCAGCAGGCCTTTTTGATCACTTCTGGTTCACAGAAAGGTTGTCCAGGCCACCCTGACTTTAGGCAAATGAGAGTCAAAGGAGATTATTTCTGACACTGTCTTGGGCTGCGCCCCTCATGGAAACCTCCAGCTAGAGGTTATGATTAATGTCTATATAAAACATGAAGAAGGCCCTGTGGGAGTGTTTTGGTTTTAGTTGTCGTCATTTGTGTGGCAGTTGGAAGAGATGCCTGGGTCCACCTGGACTTGAGCACTGTTGTGATTTCCCTTAGAGACTGAGTTGTGGAACTGACCTCAGAAAAGTATTGCCATGAATTGTGTTGGGATTTTAGGAGGTCACACATGAGATTCACCATTGTAAACTGAGATCTAGGCCCAGCGTGGCTTTCCACACAGCACTGGGAATCTCAGCCAGGGTATCACATGATTTTATTCTGAAAGATTGGCAGCCATAGTTGAGAGTCAACACACACATGGACCTCACATTGTAGACCTCATTGCACCTGGCTTCATGTGACCTTTTGGCCACTCTTTGGGAAGCCTTGTCTGTGAGAGTTCTCCCGAGGTTTCATTGAAATGAGATTCCTCACCATTTAATGGTTCCGGTATAAATTGAATCCCACAGTTCCTCCAACTTCATTATGGAAAAATATCTAGATAAATACCATGAATTTTTTGAAATTCCCATGACCAGGTGGCACTGGAGAACCTTTGGATGTCCTGTTGCTGATCATGATTTTACCAGATCGTGCCTTGATTGACTGGGTTTCATGAAAATGGTGTAGAACAGAGATGCCAGAAAGTTGGAGCCTGCGGACTAGTGGGCCTAGAGCAGTGGAGTGTAGGTGTGGGAAAAAACATCTGTGGTGGGGCCATGGGGATCTGCCATTGGCTTCCAAATGACTTGTGACTGACATGGTACAGCCAGCAGACACTTCTATGTAAAAGCATCTTTTTATATTGAGAGGATTCCTGCCAATGTTCAGAATCAGGGTGCTATTGTCAAATTGAAAAGCTATGAAGGATTGAAGCCACATTGGTGCATTTTCCTGCAGACCCTCACCCACCACAGGTGAGAGTACTCCCTCCAGCCCTGTGTCCCAGTTGAACTCTTTGTATTTCATGAAGTCAATAGCAAACTCACAGTGCAGCAGTAAGAAACACCACAAAAGTGGAGGATGACCAAATGGCTTTACAGACCACATGGTTAGATACTTAGACCACAGTGGCCAAAGTTTACATACAAAGAGAGAATTCAGCACTGCTGCCTCATGTTCACTAGAAAATAAAGAACCATGTCACCCAGGTTACATAGGTGGAGACACAGCGTTGATGGTCTCACTACAAAGGAAGCTAAAGCTCCTGACAGCAACATATATTTCAAGTGCCCAACCTCACAGGGAGTTTCTAAAAAACTCATTAGTCCAGCAGAGCTCCATGTTTGTGGAGTGTTTACCCTCTCCCTTACTTTTGGAAACTGTTCTACCTCCTACAAGGTTGTGAACTCCTGAGCATTTTCCTTTCCACATATGTATTCACAGATTTTCTAACTCTTCTCCACTAATTGTGTCTTATTTGGGGCGAAGGTAATGTCAAAGCATTGTTCTGGATGAGAGTGGGAAGATTTTTGAGTAGCACATATTTGCATACACATTAGATTCATTTTCCTATTTTCCATTTGAAATACTGAATCCCTGACACTAACCCATACTGTACTAGAATCTGACTATTAATCCTAATATGATGGAGAAAAAGAATCCTAACAGAACAGAAATACAGGCCTTTCATACGAGGCATGGTGTATACTTGGACTTGCCTTCTGCTTTATCAAGGACATGTGTTATAAATCTAGTCAACTTTTCATTGTAATATTTCTCCATTAGTTTTTAAAGTTAACACATATGTACATTTCTATCTCCCTTTCTCTGTAGCCTATTCATCACATGTATTTTTTTATGCATATTTAGAATTCTCCCTGGTATCACACGTACATTCTTGTGAGCTCCTTTTTTTTTGGAAGATACAAATTGTGAGAAGAGATCACTCCCTCTAAATCCTGATGGAACTAGAAACTCAACCTATGGGTGAATTTCCTAGATGAACAATATTATGCATAAATGAATATTCAGTAAAATGAATATTTTTGGATATGTGGATGATATATATTTCATGATGAATTTCGAATGGCATATATATGGCTACATTTTAATGTCTGTGTATGTGTGTATCTATGTAATTATCTATCCATCTATCTATCTATATAGATATAGACATCTACTCTCAAGATTTTCCAAAATATGAATTATATGTGTCTTATTACACACTCCTTAAATTCACTCATGTGTGTTTATGTGGATTTATAATCAACTTTACACAAGATTATTCTCAGAAATATTCATCCACCTGAAATACATATTTATTTCATAGTACTGAAAACTAAATTCAGTGAGTGGTGCTTACAAATCCTAATATTTCTACAGTAACTGACCCAGTTTAACACCAATGCAAGTAGACACCTATGGGACATGATGTGTCTTTTGAAGTTCATTTTTATTCAACACTGGTACATTACTATTTCTTCAGTTTATGGACATTATAGGATATATCATTTCATCCACAATTTCACAAATTTATAGGCATTTGGTTCACTTTCAATCACTTCCTACTTCAGAACTCATGTATTCCTCCATGTTTCTTGACTGTTTTTTTGTGAGATTCTTTCCAAACACATTATTTTCGATTTCCATAATCACTTTATGAAGCAAAACTCACACACTCTTCATGATAAACAGTAACACTAATATTATCATTAGATGTATAACTGGTTGGAATGAATGTATGTGTATCAATATAAGATTTCTTGTATATTTTCAGATATCAATTCAATCCATTATTTAAAGTTTGAACCAGTTATATTATTTATTCACAGTTTGGTCTATTAAGGAATCATCTCTATATTCATAGACCCAGGGTATTCCTATTTGTATCCCCAATACTAATTTATAAGTCTTTAAAATAAAACATTGCTTTCAAAAATCGTGGAAGAAATACTCTAGTCACCTGATATACATATACATTTCATCACAGTAATATTCCTGACACAAAATGCAAGTGTCACACTTATGATTGTACCAAAGCCGATATTGAAAGTGAGCATGTATTACTAACAACATCCATGTCCTGATTCACTAATGATCTCAAATATCATTCCTATTCGTGACTACATATTTGTTTCTTCCTGAGATTGTATATTCAAACTCAACCCTGTTAAAAATGTCTTATTCTATCACTCACTTTGTACTTTGCCTGATTTCCTAATGTCTCTATTGATATCTGCTTTCCTACACATTTTCCCCAGTTCATCACTGTTGCTGACTCTTATATGCTGACATTTACATTCACTCTCTAACCAAAACCCTATATATAAAGTACTTTTGATCCAACTCCTCGATTCACTCAAATGGGTTCTTCAAAGCCCTTCAGAGGGTAGCCCATAGGTGCTTGGGTTTTCTCATGACCCCACTTCACATAAAGAATCAATAACCTACAGAGACTAGGCCTCAAATTGGAGAAGTAGAGCAGTATTAATGGCAGGCCTATTTGATCACTCCTGGTTCACAGGAAAGGTTTCCAAGCCACCCTGAATTTAGGCAAATGAGGGGCAAGGGAGCTTATTTTTGACACTGTCTTAGGCTGTGCCCCTCATGGAAACCTCCAGCCAGAGGTTATTCTGACTGTATATATGGAAGAAGATGAGGGCCATGTTGGAGTGCTTTGGTTTAATTGTGGTCATCTGTGTTACGGTTGGAAAAGATTCTTGGGTCAACCAGGGCTTGAACTCTTGTGTGATTCTCCTTAGAGATTGAGTTGTGGAACAGATCTCATAGAAGTATTGGCATGAATTGTGTTGGGAATTTAGGAGGCCACACATGAGAGTTGCCCTTGGAGACTGAGATCTAGGCCCAGGATGGCTTTCCAAAGAGCACTGGGAATCTCAGCCAGGATATCACATGACTTTACTCAGAAAAACTTGGAAGCCATAGTTGAGAGTCAAAACACACATGGACCTCAATTGTAGACCTCAATGGGCCTGGCTTCATTTGACCTTTTGGCCACTCTTTGGAAAGCCTTGCCTGTGAGAGTTCTCCCAAGCTTTCATTGAAATGAGCTTCCTCACTATTTCATGGTTCCTGAATAAATTGAAACCCACAGTGCCTCCAACTTTATCCTTAACAATTGGCTGGATAAATACCATGAAATATTTGAAATTCCTATGAACAGGTGGCACTGGAGAACTTTTTTATGTCTGTTGCTGATCACGAGTATACCAGATATTGCCCTGATTGACTGGGATTAATGAAAATGTTGTAGAACACAGATTCCAGAAAGTTGGAGCCTGCTTAGTACTGGGCCTAGAGCAGTGGTTGGCAGGTGTATGATAAAACATCTGTCGTGGGGCCACAAGGATCTTCCATTGGCTTCCAAATGACTTGTGACTGACATGGTGCAGCCAGAAGACCCTTACAAGTAAAGGGATCTTGTTATATGGAGAGGTTTCAGGACAATGTTCAGAATCAGGTTGCTATGGACATGGGTGCAAGCTTTTTTGGATAGAAGCTTGGTTGGTGCATTCTCCTGCAGACCCTCACCCACCACAGGTGAGAGTACTCCCTCTAGCACTGTGCCCAGTTTATCTCCTTGTACTTCGTGAAGCCAATACCAATCTCAGAGTACAGCAGTAAATAACACCAGAAAAATTCGAGTATGACCAAATGGCTTCACAGACCACACGGTTAGACACTTAGACCCCAGTGGCCTCAGTTTACCTACAAAGAAAATTCAGAACTGCTGCCTCATGTTCAATAGAAAATTAGGAACCATGTCCTCCAGGTAACATAGATGCTGACCCAGTTTTGATGGTCTCACTACAAAGGAAGCTAAATCTTCTGACAACAACAAATATTTCAAGGTCCCAATCTAAGAGGCAGTTTCTTAAAAATTCATTAGGCCACCAGAGCTCCATATTTGTGGAATGTTTATCCTGTCCTTTACTTTTGAAAATTCCTCTACCACCTCCAAGGTTGTGAACTTCTTAGCATTTTCCTTTCCAGATATATATTCACAGATTTTCAAACTCTTCTCCACTAATTGTGTCTTACTTGGGGCGAAGGAAATATCAAGACATTGTTCTGGAGGACAGTAGGAAGATTTTTGTCTAGCAAATATTTTTATACACATTAGATTCATTTTCCTATTTTATATTTGAAATACTGAATCTCTGACACTAACCCATACCCTACTAGACTCTGACTGTTCCCAGGTGCCTATGGTTGGTATACCATTCTAACTTGTGAATGTGACACAGGAAGTAGAGGCAGCCTCTCTCATGGAACACTTGGAAGCAAATGTTAAGACAAAGTGGTTGCCAAGGCAGTGACCTCATTCAGTTCCTGAAGGAAGTGACCTACCTCACTTCCTTTGTTTCTCCCTAAGATTATATATTGAAACACAACCCTGTTGATAATGTCTAATCCTATCACTCACTTTATACTTTGCCTGATTTCCTAATGTCTCTATTGATATCTGCTTTCCTACATATTTTCCCCAGTTCATCATTGTGACTCATTCTTCACATGTGCTGACATTTACATTCACTCTCTAACCAAAACCCTATTGCTAAAGAACTTTTGGTCCAAATCCAATTCTCACTCTTCTTCCTAAACCTACAGACTATATTCCTAATCCTACCAACTATCCCTTTTTGACTGGATGTTCTCTTCTACATTCAATCATCTAAGTAACGGTCGGGCGAGCGTTGGAAGAAGAGACCACCAAGAGTCTATCTCATGTAATAGCAAAGGGTTTATTGGGGGTCCAGCAAGCTGGGGCTCAGAGCTCACTTGAATCGAGTAGAGAGCCCTGAGAACAGCTTAAGCAGAGCCTATATACTTTTTTTTGCGAGCACAGGGAGGGAAGTTTATTGATGTGTCAGGGCGAGTGGGCAGTTTGCATGCAACCCGGTGAGGGAGTACAGTTTGGCAGTTGGGGACAGCACATTCTGGGAACAAGATTGGCAAACATTTCTCAAGATTTCAACAGTGTTTGGTTAAGTGTACAGAAAAACAGGAAGTGACAAGTATATATTTTATTAACCTTTCATTCCCCACTTCTTCTTCTGGCTACTTTTAATCATAAAAGTGATCATTGGGGGGTGTCACATTATATGTCTGCTAGTGGGGTATTACCATAAGTTTAACTTGTCCAATTTGAGCTTGGAGAAAATAAATTACATGGTTGAGCAAACAGGGTTTTATAGTTAGCAATAATATGAGGATTATTATTGGACCGGCCAGGGTTGATAAATGTGTAGTTAACCAGGGGGACTCTGTGAACCAAGATTCAAACCACCATTTTTGGGCCTCTTTCACTCGTTGACGCTCTTCAAGTCGTCTTTTTAATTTACTCATAGATTTTTTTTAAAACTCCAGTATGGTAGGCATAAAAACAACATTCTTCCATCAATGCAAAACAAAGGCCCTCTTGTCTCATGAAGAGGAGGTCCAATCCTAGACTGTTCTGTAAAACAACTTCAGAGAGAGAGGATAAAGATTCCTGCAATGCTGTGATGGAGGTTTCTAATATCTTTACGTTTTGGTCTATTGCTGCTTCTATTTGGGTCATTTGTTGTGTACCATGCACCAAGGCAGTGGTTCTTCTGCCCACCGCTGCAGCAACACGTATTCCTAATAGGATGGCTAAAGTGAGGGATATATGATCCAATTGGAACCAGGTTTTATGCCCCCCTATTTGATCTTCAAATGAACCTGCGTCATGATAGAGCACTCTGGGAAACATTTGCAGAATCACACAATTAATCACATCTGTTGACCATTTCATGAAAACATAAACAATGTTTAAGTATATAGAATTATACTGTTGTAGGGACAGACAAGGCAAGGCACCTAAGATAGTACCAAAGACAGGAAAACAGTCCTATTTGTTTGCAACCAGATTCAGAGGGCATTACTTCTGTTTTAATCAATTAAATCCCGGGAACCACAAGTTAAGGTAGTTTCAGAATTTTGTACCCAGCATGTAAGGGAAGGGGCTCAGAAGTTCACAGTTTTCAGAAGTTCACAAAAAGCAGTTTTTCTTCTGTTTTTTTTTCTCTGTTCTGGGCAAGTTAACTTTTCAAGGACACCTGGGTGAGGGAGAATTTTTAATTCCCTTTATTTTTTCCCCCTGCCAACTTTTACCATGGATCCCAGTTGGTAACTTCTTTATCTTACAATTGTAGCCATCTCTGTGAAGCCCCAGCTCAATGCCAGAGGCCTTGTTCACATATTTTGTGAAAAACTAGTAAGGGAGTGTCTAGCTTAGGAGTGCTGATATTTTTAGCCAGTGGCCAAGTAGAACAATGAAACACAAAAAGAGGAAGTTTATCTACTTAGAAATCTTTTATAGAGACTCTTTTGCTTAAAGTCCTAAATTCAGCTATGTTGAAGATTTCTGGAGAAGGTCAGTTAAGACTTTTCTGTGGGCCTTGTACAGAGAAGGAAGACGGGGAATGCGTGGCTGTGAGCAGCTCCGGGGATCTGAGAATGAGGTAAGAGACATGTATAAGAATAATGGGAAGGGGTTCGGGAATTTCCTAGATGTTGAGAGCCACAGCCGAAGGGGCCCCAGCAAACTTTCAGACTGCCAGCTGATGAGCTGAAGGGGCCCCAGCAAACTTTCAGACTGCCAGCTGATGATTGGCTCACAGAGGACCCAGCAACATCTAGCTGATTGGCTCCTGTGCGGTGATGCTCATTGGGCTGTTTCCCTGCCCTTTCAGACCACGGAGCTGCTCATTGGGGGACTTTTTTGGCTCCGCCCATAAAACCCAGCCAATCGGCCTCAAGAGCAGGAGGATTGTGGGAGGAAGAGGTGGTTGGGGTGGGTGGCGTGTGGGAAGCCGGTGGTGGCAGTTGGGCTCTGAGGGTTTTTTCCTGAGGAGCTGTTTGTTTATCGTGTGAGGTTCTAAAAATAAAATTAGTTTCTTTTGACAAGTGGCTCCTGAATTGTGCCCAGCCAGAATGCGGCATTTGGTGGCTCGCACGGGGAGCGACTGAGGATGAGTAAACCGCTCGCCCCTGAGGGTAAGGTGAGAGGATGGGGAGCCATTTTAAGATTCCTCTTTTGTTTGGCTTCATTTTTGTTTTAAGTTGCCTGTCCCTGGACATGAGTGAGACGGAAGAAAAACCGCTCACTTCGGAGGAAAAACTATTTACGTCTGAGGAACAGATAGGGAGAGAAAACGGATGCACATGTCAGGAGGATAGAAAGGCTATAATGAATTTTTGTTGTTCCATTTTTATTTCATTCTGTCTCGGTTTTGTTTGGCGTCATCTTGTTGGGTTGTATTATAGTAGAAATACGGGATCAGAAACTAGTAAAAAACAAACTGAAAGAGTGTTAAGTAAATTGTTAGAGGAAGAAGGCATCTCAGTAAAATCAAGAACAGTCAGGGCATACGTTGATACAATGCAAAAATGTAGCCCATGGCTTTTTAAGGAGGAGTTGTTAAATATATCACAATGGAACCATCATGGTGAAGATTTAAAAAGAATAGAAAAGAATAGCCCAGGAACTCTGCCAGCTGGCACATTGGCATTGTGGGCGTTGGTATCTGGTTTTCTTAGTCCAAAGCCTTCAATTCAGACAAAGGTAGAGGAAGGAGAAGACATATTGTTTCAAGTAAAAAAGAAGGTCTCTCAAGTTAGTCAGAAAGAGGAAAAGATTCAAGTAAAAGAGAAGGTCTTTCGAGCTAATCAGACAGAGAAAGAAAGTTTAGAGCAGAAAAAGCCATCAGGGGGAAAGTTACAAAAGGAGACTGCTACTAAAACCTTTCTATCACCAGAGGGCTTAAGTGTCCAACCAACAGCACCACCTCTACAGGAGACTGCTACTAACACCTTTCTATCACCAGAGGACGTAAGTGTCCAACTGACAAGGACACCTTCATATGCTGAGAGGCCCCCAACCCCCGCAGTGGATAGTTCAGATCCTGAGACAGGATCTCAAGTATTAACATGCCCTGTATTTGAGGTAGGAGGGCAGCAAATTTACCATACTTTAAATTTCAAAACAGTGAAGAAGCTAAAAGAGGCTGTAACAACCTATGGTCCTCAAGCACCCTTCACTGTAAGCTTGGTCGAATCCATTACCAACTTGAACATGACGCCAGCAGATTGGGCTAATATGTGTAAAGCTGTGCTAAATGGAGGACAATACCTGTTATGGAAGGTTGCCAATGAGGAATTTTGCAAGGAGATGGCTAGGCGAAATGCAGCAGCTGGTTATCCTCAGAGAAATATAGATATGTTGTTAGGAAAGGGACCTTATGAGGATCATCAGCAACAAATTGCATATGATCCTGGTGTATATTTACAAATTGCTGTAGATGCAGTTAAGGCATGGAAGACTTTACAAGGACATGGAGGTTTACAAGGTCAATTATCTAAGATAATACAAGGAACTAATGAATCTTATGCTGAATTTGTAGATAGGCTTATTCAAACAGCTACCAGAGTTTTTGGGAATACAGAACAAGCAATGCCATTAATAAAACAACTGGCTTATGACCAAGTGAATCGTTGGTGCAGAGATATCATTAGACCATGGAAACATGAAGATTTAAACACATATATTAAATTATGTAGAGACATTAATGAACAAGAGCAAGTCATGGCAGCTGCAGTAAAACAGGCTTTAGATGCCAGAGACATTAATGAACAAGGGCAAATTGTGGCAGCTGCAGTAAAACAGGCTTTAGATTCTAGGCCAAGAACATGCTACAATTGTGAACAAACAGGACATTTTAAAAGGAATTGCCCCATAAAAGGAGGGTTAAACAAAACTAGGTATCAAAGGAGTAGAATACTGGGTATTTGCCCACGATGCCGTAGAGGGAGACATTGGGCTAATGAATGCCGTTCTCAAACCACCATAGAGGGTACTCCATTATCAAAACATGAACAAGGACCAAGTGTTTATCCACGATATCGTGGAGAAAGACATTGGGCTCCATTGCCAAAAAATGGATAGGGGGGCCCAATGCTCCGGGGCACAAAACCACAAATATACGGAGCACTGGAGGAACACAGCAACCCCATCAGGGTAGTGCCCAGGACACAATGTCCATCAGATCCCTCATCAGACAAACCAGAGGGAGCGCAGGGTTGGGCATCTGCGCCTCTGCCAGATCAGTACTAACTCCACAGATGGGAGTTCAAATCATTCCCACAGGGGTGAAAGGACCTCTTCCCAAAGGAAGAGTAGGCTTATTATTGGGACGCAGCTCTTCTACTCTAAAAGGACTTATGATAAGTCCTGGGGTAATTGATCGCGATTATGAAGGTGAAATAAAAATTATAGCCAGTTCTCCAAATGGTATATCAGTAATTTCACCAGGAGATAGAATAGCACAGTTACTAATAATACCAAGCCTACATGATAAATTTTCCAGTCGTGCTCTAGAAAGAGGTTCCAAGGGATTAGGCTCCACAAGTGTAGATTGGGCTATGCTGTCTTTAAATTTAGATTCTCGCCCCATGCTAAAACTAAATATTCAAGGACATGAATTTAATGGGCTACTGGATACAGGTGCAGAACTTAGCATCATCTCTCTTCAAGAATGGCCGAAACTTTGGCCATTACAACAAGCCACTCAAACGCTTCGAGGCCTTTTTATTTCATTCTGTCTCGGTTTTGTTTGGCGTCATCTTGTTGGGTTGTATTATAGTAGAAATACAGGATCAGAAACTAGTAAAAAACAAACTGAAAGAGTGTTAAGTAAATTGTTAGAGGAAGAAGGCATCTCAGTAAAATCAAGAACAGTCAGGGCATACGTTGATACAATGCAAAAATGTAGCCCATGGCTTTTTAAGGAAGAGTTGTTAAATATATCACAATGGAACCATCATGGTGAAGATTTAAAAAGAATAGAAAAGAATAGCCCAGGAACTCTGCCAGCTGGCACATTGGCATTGTGGGCGTTGGTATCTGGTTTTCTTAGTCCAAAGCCTTCAATTCAGACAAAGGTAGAGGAAGGAGAAGACATATTGATTCAAGTAAAAGAGAAGGTCTCTCAAGTTAGTCAGAAAGAGGAGAAGATTCAAGTAAAAGAGAAGGTCTTTCGAGCTAATCAGAAAGAGAATGAAAGTTTAGAGCAGAAAAAGGCATCAGGAAGAAAGTTACAAAAGGAGACTGCTACTAAAACCTTTCTATCACCAGAGGGCTTATGTGTCCAACCAACAGCACCACCTCTACAGGAGACTGCTACTAACACCTTTCTATCACCAGGGGACGTAAGTGTCCAACTGACAAGGCCACCTTCATATGCTGAGAGGGCTAGGAGTGGCGACTAATCCCCATAGAAGTGCAATGGTATTAGATTGTAAGGATCCTGAAGGATGTGAAGGAACTATACAGCCATATGTATTGGATAATCTTCCTCTAAATTTATGGGGACGAGATGTCCTAGATCAATTAGGTTTGACATTAACAAATAACATCAACCAAAATGCACCCACTATTATGACTAGACAAAGTTTTAGGAAAGGAAAAAGTTTAGGAAAACAAGAACAAGGTATAGCAGCACCAATACAAATAGATCAAGGAACAGACAGACATGGGTTGGATTTTCAGAAAGGGCCACTGAGACAATAAAAATTACTTGGAAATCAGAAAGACCAGTATGGGTTCCTGAGTGGGCCCTGACTAAAGAAAAGATACTAGCAGCCCATGATCTGGTCAAACAACAATTAGCAGAAGGACATATACAACCTTCTGTATCACCCCATAATACTCCCATTTTTGTCATCAAAAAGAAATCTGGTAAATGGAGATTATTGCAATATTTAAGAGCCATTAATAATGAGATGGTTATTATGAGACCTGCTCAACTGGGGATTCCTCAATTGTCTGCTTTGCCAAAAACTTGGTATGTTTTAGTTATAGATATTAAAGATTGTTTTTTTTTCAATTCCAATTCATCCTAAGGATAGTCCATGTTTTGCATTTACTATCCCTGCACTGAATCATGAAGGTCCTGATCAGAGATATGAATGGAAGGTACTCCCTCAAGGGATGGCTAGCAGCCCAACTATCTGTCAAATTTATGTTAACAAAGCAATTCAGCCACTTAGAAATCAAAATCCTGAACTACAAATATTTCACTATATGGATGATGTATTATTAGCACACAAAGCTAAAAACACATTGCTAGACTGTTATGCCACACTTACAAACTTATTAAAAAATTATAATCTAGAGATAGCAATAGATAAAGTACAATTAAATTTTCCAATTAATTATTTAGGAGTTCTATTATCCTCAACCATGGTCCGTCCACCAAAAATTCAAATACGAGTAGATCAACTCAAATCACTTAATGACTTTCAAAAGTTATTAGGAGACATAAATTGGATAAGGCCTTATCTAGGTATACCTACAGGAGAGTTGGGACCTTTATTTGATATCCTAAAAGGTCCATCAGATCCAAATTCACCCCGAATGTTAACGCCTGAAGCAAGTAAGGCATTAAAAATCATTGAAACATATATGGAAAATATGCATTTGGATAGAATTGATATAAGTTTGCCTTTATTATTTATTGTACTACCAACAAAAAATATTCATACAGGAGTATTTTGGCAAGAAGGTCCATTATTATGGATACAGTTATCTTATTCTCCTAACACTATTCTTACTAGGTATCCTGAGGCTGTAGGACAATTAATGCGCAAAGGAATAAAAGCAGCAAAGGGAGTGTTTGGAATTTCTCCCAATGAAATTATTACTCCATATACTATGAATCAAATTGATGAGTTAGCTAATGGGTTAAATACTTGGGCAATAATCATGTGCAAATCTAATGTTTCATTTGATAACCACTTACCATCTAATCCTTTATTGTCTTTCTGGTCATCGCATCCTGTAATTTTTCCAAAAATGACAAGAAAAACACCTATCGGGAATGCTCCAAATATATTCACTGATGGATCAAATAATGGTACAGCAGCAATAGTTACACCTGATCAAACTTTTACATTTTTAGTACCCAAACAATCAGCTCAAAAGGTAGAGCTTAAGGCAGTATTACAGGATTTTGTGATGTTTAAAAATTCTGTATTTAATTTATTTTCCGATAGTCAGTATATAGTTAATGCTATAGTATCCCTTGAAGATGCTGGTAGGATTTCCCCTTCCTCTACCATTTTCTTTTTGCTTTCCACTATACAAAGTCTAATCTGGGACAGAAAAGATCCATTCTTTATAGGACATATCAGGGCACATACAGGATTGCCTGGAGCCCTTAGTTTGGGCAATGATTTAGCAGATAAAACTACACATGACATACATATTTTCTCTACACTAGAAGAAGCTATAAATTTTCATAAAAAGTTCCATGTCAATGCTAATACTTTACAAAAGCGTTTTAAAATAACTAAGGAACAAGCTAGACAAATAATAAAACAATGTCAAAATTGTGTGACCTTTTTACTACAAGTTAATCTTGGAGTCAATCCTAAAGGATTGATACCTAACCATATTTGGCAGATGGACGTCACACACTTGCCAGAATTTGGAAAATTAAAATATTTGCATGTTACAGTTGATACTTCTTCTGGATTTTTGATGGGCTCCCTTCATGCTGGAGAAAAAACTAAAGATGTTATAGCTCATTGCTTACAAAATTTTGCCACTGTGGGCGTTCCAAAAGAGTTAAAAACAGATAATGCCCCTGGTTATACTTCTACCTCTTTTAAACAATTTTGCTCATCATTTGGCATTACTCATATAACAGGAATCCCATACAATCCACAGGGACAAGGCCTAGTTGAAAGAGCTCATCAACTATTAAAATGTACTTTTTAAAGCAAAAAGAAGGAATTGGGAAGGGGTATATATTCCCCAAAGATAAACTTAAAATAACCCTTTTTACTCTAAACTTTTTAAATTTGGATTCATCAGGGCTTAGTGCTGCGGAAAGGCATATGTGTCCAAAAAATGTATATAAGCCCAAGGTACTTTGGAAGGATATTCTAACAGGACAATGGAAAGGTCCTGACCCAGTAATTGTCTGGAGTCGGGGGTCTGTTTGTGTGTTTCCACAGGGAGAACAGCAGCCGATTTGGATTCCAGAGAGATTAACTAAGGTCCTGACCCAGTGATTGCCTGGAATCGGGGGTCTGTTTATGTGTTTCCATGGGGAGAACAGCAGCTGATTTGGATTCCAGACAGATTAACTAAAGCGATTTCTACAGACCAAAAAGAAGATGTGATATCCAGAACTCCAGTTTGGTTATTCTTACATCTGCGACAGAATCAGAATGCTTTTATCAATATCTATTTTATTATTGCCCTTTCCCATATTTTTTTTTTGAGCTCATACAGACATAGGTTAATGTTTTGCTGATCAGTCCTATTTTTTGACTATAGAGTTTTTAAACATTGCAATGGAGATTTCACCTATAAAAAGTTATAAGGCCTTTACTATTATGTTATGTGTCGTATGTATTATGTGTGCACACTTGTGTTTTGTGTTTGAATGTACGTATGTCCATATGTCATATATGATGAGTGCTTATGAAAAAATGGATCCAAATAATTTTTTTTATTCACGTGATTTAAATGGTTCAATTTAAATTGGGTAAACAGCTGTTGAAGATTGTTTTAAAATGTGAACAAAAAAGGAGGTTAACAGATCTGTTTGTTTACTTTCACCTTTCCTTTTCATTATATTTAATAATTCTCTTAAAGATAATGTAAATTGTTAAGAAAATTGTTTTCTTTTAATGCCTTCTGGAACGTTACATAATTTTTTCTTCAGCCATTATTGCCAAAATTCCTATCTTCATCCCAGTGCCGGTGAAGACAATGTAAATTGTTAAGAAAATTGTTTTCTTTTAGTGCCTTCTGGAATGTTACATAATTTATTCTTCAGCCATTATTGCCAGAATTCCTATCTTCAGTGAAGACAATGTAAATTGTTAAGAAAATTGTTTTCTTTTAGTGCCTTCTGGAATGTTATATAATGTTATATAATTTTTCTTTAGCCATTATTGCCAGAATTCCTATCTTCATCCCAGTGCATGAAGACAAAGATAAAACCAATCTACAGCTTCTGCAATAGCCATCACTGAACTGCTTGCAGAACTTGCCTGGACTATGTATCACTTATATGCATTGTGAACTCACTTGTATGCATTGTGAACTATCTGTTGGTGCAGCAACTTCTGGTAGTGTTGGGGTATTTATGCTTATGGTGTCATCGGTGGTACAATTTTTCCAAAAGGAGCCGTCAGCTGGCTTGGTGTATCTTCCTCCCTTCTGTTTGTCATGATCGTTCAGCTAAAATTTGGGGGCCAACAGAGGTGAGGCAAAGAACCTCACCCCCCCGCTGGTACGAAGACCTCTACACAGGTGTGGCTGTATACTGGACTGGTAGTCAATGACGGGTAAGATCCAATTACTATGGTACCAACCTAAGACAGGAGGCTGACGCCTTGAGGTCAGCTCATCCGATAACGGGTAAAGACCATATGTACTATTGGACAACCTAAGGCAGACACGGTCCCTAAGCCACATGCTTGTTGTTTAAACAGAGAGGGGGAGATGTTGAGAGCCACAGCCGAAGGGGACCCAGCAAACTTTCAGATTGCCAGCTGATGATCTGAAGGGGCCCCAGCAAACTTTCAGACTGCCAGCTGATGAGCTGAAGGGGCCCCAGCAAACTTTCAGACTGCCAGCTGATGATTGGCTCACAGCGGCCCCAGCAACATCTGGCTGATTGGCTCCTGTGCGGTGATGCTCATTGGGCTGTTTCCCTGCCCTTTCAGACCACGGAGCTGCTCATTGGGGGACTTTTCTGGCTCCGCCCATGCGACCCAGCCAATCGGCCTCAAGAGCAGGAGGATTGTGGGAGGAAGAGGTGGTTGGGGTGGGTGGCGTGTGGGAAGCCGGTGGTGGCAGTTGGGCTCTGAGGGTTTTTTCCTGAGGAGCTGTTTGTTTATCGTGTGTGGTTATAAAAATAAAGTTAGTTTCTTTTGACAAGTGGCTCCCGAATTGTGCCCAGCCAGAATGCGGCATTTGGTGGCTCGCACGGGGAGCGACTGAGGATGAGTAAACCGCTCGCCCCTGAGGGCAAGGTGAGAGGATGGGGAGCCATTTTAAGATTCCTCTTTTGTTTGGCTTCATTTTTGTTTTAAGTTGCCTGTCCCTGGACATGAGTGAGACGGAAGAAAAACCGCTCACTTCGGAGGAAAAACTATTTACATCTGAGGAACAGATAGGGAGAAAAAACGGATGCACATGTCAGGAGGATAGAAAGGCTATAATGAAATTTTGTTGTTCCATTTTTATTTCATTCTGTCTCGGTTTTGTTTGGCGTCATCTTGTTGGGTTGTATTATAGTAGAAATACGGGATCAGAAACTAGTAAAAAACAAACTGAAAGAGTGTTAAGTAAATT
Source organism: Callospermophilus lateralis (assembly GCF_048772815.1). Taxonomy (NCBI): domain Eukaryota; kingdom Metazoa; phylum Chordata; class Mammalia; order Rodentia; family Sciuridae; genus Callospermophilus; species Callospermophilus lateralis. The sequence goes on along the minus strand of NC_135313.1, from coordinate 129,049,808 downwards.
GTTAGAGGAAGAAGGCATCTCAGTAAAATCAAGAACAGTCAGGGCATACGTTGATACAATGCAAAAATGTAGCCCATGGCTTTTTAAGGAGGAGTTGTTAAATATATCACAATGGAACCATCATGGTGAAGATTTAAAAAGAATAGAAAAGAATAGCCCAGGAACTCTGCCAGCTGGCACATTGGCATTGTGGGCGTTGGTATCTGGTTTTCTTAGTCCAAAGCCTTCAATTCAGACAAAGGTAGAGGAAGGAGAAGACATATTGTTTCAAGTAAAAAAGAAGGTCTCTCAAGTTAGTCAGAAAGAGGAAAAGATTCAAGTAAAAGAGAAGGTCTTTCGAGCTAATCAGACAGAGAAAGAAAGTTTAGAGCAGAAAAAGCCATCAGGGGGAAAGTTACAAAAGGAGACTGCTACTAAAACCTTTCTATCACCAGAGGGCTTAAGTGTCCAACCAACAGCACCACCTCTACAGGAGACTGCTACTAACACCTTTCTATCACCAGAGGATGTAAGTGTCCAACTGACAAGGACACCTTCATATGCTGAGAGGCCCCCAACCCCCGCAGTGGATAGTTCAGATCCTGAGACAGGATCTCAAGTATTAACATGCCCTGTATTTGAGGTAGGAGGGCAGCAAATTTACCATACTTTAAATTTCAAAACAGTGAAGCAGCTAAAAGAGGCTGTAACAACCTATGGTCCTCAAGCACCCTTCACTGTAAGCTTGGTCGAATCCATTACCAACTTGAACATGACGCCAGCAGATTGGGCTAATATGTGTAAAGCTGTGCTAAATGGAGGACAATACCTGTTATGGAAGGTTGCCAATGAGGAATTTTGCAAGGAGATGGCTAGGCGAAATGCAGCAGCTGGTTATCCTCAGAGAAATATAGATATGTTGTTAGGAAAGGGACCTTATGAGGATCATCAGCAACAAATTGCATATGATCCTGGTGTATATTTACAAATTGCTGTAGATGCAGTTAAGGCATGGAAGACTTTACAAGGACATGGAGGTTTACAAGGTCAATTATCTAAGATAATACAAGGAACTAATGAATCTTATGCTGAATTTGTAGATAGGCTTATTCAAACAGCTACCAGAGTTTTTGGGAATACAGAACAAGCAATGCCATTAATAAAACAACTGGCTTATGACCAAGTGAATCGTTGGTGCAGAGATATCATTAGACCATGGAAACATGAAGATTTAAACACATATATTAAATTATGTAGAGACATTAATGAACAAGAGCAAGTCATGGCAGCTGCAGTAAAACAGGCTTTAGATGCCAGAGACACTAATGAACAAGGGCAAATTGTGGCAGCTGCAGTAAAACAGGCTTTAGATTCTAGGCCAAGAACATGCTACAATTGTGAACAAACAGGACATTTTAAAAGGAATTGCCCCATAGGAGGAGGGTTTAACAAAACTAGGTATCAAAGGAGTAGAATACTGGGTATTTGCCCACGATGCCGTAGAGGGAGACATTGGGCTAATGAATGCCGTTCTCAAACCACCATAGAGGGTACTCCATTATCAAAACATGAACAAGGACCAAGTGTTTATCCACGATATCGTGGAGAAAGACATTGGGCTCCATTGCCAAAAAATGGATAGGGGGGCCCAATGCTCTGGGGCCCAAAACCACAAATATACGGAGCACTGGAGGAACCCAGCAACCCCATCAGGGTAGTGCCCAGGACACAATGTCCATCAGATCCCTCATCAGACAAACCAGAGGGAGCGCAGGGTTGGACATCTGCGCCTCTGCCAGATCAGTACTAACTCCAGAGATGGGAGTTCAAATCATTCCCACAGGGGTGAAAGGACCTCTTCCCAAAGGAAGAGTAGGCTTATTATTGGGACGCAGCTCTTCTACTCTAAAAGGACTTATGATAAGTCCTGGGGTAATTGATCGCGATTATGAAGGTGAAATAAAAATTATAGCCAGTTCTCCAAATGGTATATCAGTAATTTCACCAGGAGATAGAATAGCACAGTTACTAATAATACCAAGCCTACATGATAAATTTTCCAGTCGTGCTCTAGAAAGAGGTTCCAAGGGATTAGGCTCCACAAGTGTAGATTGGGCTATGCTGTCTTTAAATTTAGATTCTCGCCCCATGCTAAAACTAAACATTCAAGGACATGAATTTAATGGGCTACTGGATACAGGTGCAGAACTTAGCATCATCTCTCTTCAAGAATGGCCAAAACTTTGGCCATTACAACAAGCCACTCAAACGCTTCGAGGCCTTTTTATTTCATTCTGTCTCGGTTTTGTTTGGCGTCATCTTGTTGGGTTGTATTATAGTAGAAATACAGGATCAGAAACTAGTAAAAAACAAACTGAAAGAGTGTTAAGTAAATTGTTAGAGGAAGAAGGCATCTCAGTAAAATCAAGAACAGTCAGGGCATACGTTGATACAATGCAAAAATGTAGCCCATGGCTTTTTAAGGAAGAGTTGTTAAATATATCACAATGGAACCATCATGGTGAAGATTTAAAAAGAATAGAAAAGAATAGCCCAGGAACTCTGCCAGCTGGCACATTGGCATTGTGGGCGTTGGTATCTGGTTTTCTTAGTCCAAAGCCTTCAATTCAGACAAAGGTAGAGGAAGGAGAAGACATATTGATTCAAGTAAAAGAGAAGGTCTCTCAAGTTAGTCAGAAAGAGGAAAAGATTCAAGTAAAAGAGAAGGTCTTTCGAGCTAATCAGAAAGAGAATGAAAGTTTAGAGCAGAAAAAGGCATCAGGGGGAAAGTTACAAAAGGAGACTGCTACTAAAACCTTTCTATCACCAGAGGGCTTATGTGTCCAACCAACAGCACCACCTCTACAGGAGACTGCTACTAACACCTTTCTATCACCAGAGGACGTAAGTGTCCAACTGACAAGGCCACCTTCATATGCTGAGAGGGCTAGGAGTGGCGACTAATCCCCATAGAAGTGCAATGGTATTAGATTGTAAGGATCCTGAAGGATGTGAAGGAACTATACAGCCATATGTATTGGATAATCTTCCTCTAAATTTATGGGGACGAGATGTCCTAGATCAATTAGGTTTGACATTAACAAATAACATCAACCAAAATGCACCCACTATTATGACTAGACAAGGTTTTAGGAAAGGAAAAAGTTTAGGAAAACAAGAACAAGGTATAGCAGCACCAATACAAATAGATCAAGGAACAGACAGACATGGGTTGGATTTTCAGAAAGGGCCACTGAGACAATAAAAATTACTTGGAAATCAGAAAGACCAGTATGGGTTCCTGAGTGGGCCCTGACTAAAGAAAAGATACTAGCAGCCCATGATCTGGTCAAACAACAATTAGCAGAAGGACATATACAACCTTCTGTATCACCCCATAATACTCCCATTTTTGTCATCAAAAAGAAATCTGGTAAATGGAGATTATTGCAATATTTAAGAGCCATTAATAATGAGATGGTTATTATGAGACCTGCTCAACCGGGGATTCCTCAATTGTCTGCTTTGCCAAAAACTTGGTATGTTTTAGTTATAGATATTAAAGATTGTTTTTTTTTCAATTCCAATTCATCCTAAGGATAGTCCACGTTTTGCATTTACTATCCCTGCACTGAATCATGAAGGTCCTGATCAGAGATATGAATGGAAGGTACTCCCTCAAGGGATGGCTAGCAGCCCAACTATCTGTCAAATTTATGTTAACAAAGCAATTCAGCCACTTAGAAATCAAAATCCTGAACTACAAATATTTCACTATATGGATGATGTATTATTAGCACACAAAGCTAAAAACACATTGCTAGACTGTTATGCCACACTTACAAACTTATTAAAAAATTATAATCTAGAGATAGCAATAGATAAAGTACAATTAAATTTTCCAATTAATTATTTAGGAGTTCTATTATCCTCAACCATGGTCCGTCCACCAAAAATTCAAATACGAGTAGATCAACTCAAATCACTTAATGACTTTCAAAAGTTATTAGGAGACATAAATTGGATAAGGCCTTATCTAGGTATACCTACAGGAGAGTTGGGACCTTTATTTGATATCCTAAAAGGTCCATCAGATCCAAATTCATCCCGAATGTTAACGCCTGAAGCAAGTAAGGCATTAAAAATCATTGAAACATATATGGAAAATATGCATTTGGATAGAATTGATATAAGTTTGCCTTTATTATTTATTGTACTACCAACAAAAAATATTCATACAGGAGTATTTTGGCAAGAAGGTCCATTATTATGGATACAGTTATCTTATTCTCCTAACACTATTCTTACTAGGTATCCTGAGGCTGTAGGACAATTAATGCGCAAAGGAATAAAAGCAGCAAAGGGAGTGTTTGGAATTTCTCCCAATGAAATTATTACTCCATATACTATGAATCAAATTGATGAGTTAGCTAATGGGTTAAATACTTGGGCAATAATCATGTGCAAATCTAATGTTTCATTTGATAACCACTTACCATCTAATCCTTTATTGTCTTTCTGGTCATCGCATCCTGTAATTTTTCCAAAAATGACAAGAAAAACACCTATCGGGAATGCTCCAAATATATTCACTGATGGATCAAATAATGGTACAGCAGCAATAGTTACACCTGATCAAACTTTTACATTTTTAGTACCCAAACAATCAGCTCAAAAGGTAGAGCTTAAGGCAGTATTACAGGATTTTGTGATGTTTAAAAATTCTGTATTTAATTTATTTTCCGATAGTCAGTATATAGTTAATGCTATAGTATCTCTTGAAGATGCTTGTAGGATTTCCCCTTCCTCTACCATTTTCTTTTTGCTTTCCACTATACAAAGTCTAATCTGGGACAGAAAAGATCCATTCTTTATAGGACATATCAGGGCACATACAGGATTGCCTGGAGCCCTTAGTTTGGGCAATGATTTAGCAGATAAAACTACACATGACATACATATTTTCTCTACACTAGAAGAAGCTATAAATTTTCATAAAAAGTTCCATGTCAATGCTAATACTTTACAAAAGCGTTTTAAAATAACTAAGGAACAAGCTAGACAAATAATAAAACAATGTCAAAATTGTGTGACCTTTTTACTACAAGTTAATCTTGGAGTCAATCCTAAAGGATTGATACCTAACCATATTTGGCAGATGGACGTCACACACTTGCCAGAATTTGGAAAATTAAAATATTTGCATGTTACAGTTGATACTTCTTCTGGATTTTTGATGGGCTCCCTTCATGCCGGAGAAAAAACTAAAGATGTTATAGCTCATTGCTTACAAAATTTTGCCACTGTGGGCGTTCCAAAAGAGTTAAAAACAGATAATGCCCCTGGTTATACTTCTACCTCTTTTAAACAATTTTGCTCATCATTTGGCATTACTCATATAACAGGAATCCCATACAATCCACAGGGACAAGGCCTAGTTGAAAGAGCTCATCAAACTATTAAAATGTACTTTTTAAAGCAAAAAGAAGGAATTGGGAAGGGGTATATATTCCCCAAAGATAAACTTAAAATAACCCTTTTTACTCTAAACTTTTTAAATTTGGATTCATCAGGGCTTAGTGCTGCGGAAAGGCATATGTGTCCAAAAAATGTATATAAGCCCAAGGTACTTTGGAAGGATATTCTAACAGGACAATGGAAAGGTCCTGACCCAGTAATTGTCTGGAGTCGGGGGTCTGTTTGTGTGTTTCCACAGGGAGAACAGCAGCCGATTTGGATTCCAGAGAGATTAACTAAGGTCCTGACCCAGTGATTGCCTGGAATCGGGGGTCTGTTTATGTGTTTCCATGGGGAGAACAGCAGCTGATTTGGATTCCAGACAGATTAACTAAAGCGATTTCTACAGACCAAAAAGAAGATGTGATATCCAGAACTCCTGTTTGGTTATTCTTACATCTGCGACAGAATCAGAATGCTTTTATCAATATCTATTTTATTATTGCCCTTTCCCATATTTTTTTTTTTGAGCTCATACAGACTTAGGTTAATGTTTTGCTGATCAGTCCTATTTTTTGACTATAGAGTTTTTAAACATTGCAATGGAGATTTCACCTATAAAAAGTTATAAGGCCTTTACTATTATGTTATGTGTCGTATGTATTATGTGTGCACACTTGTGTTTTGTGTTTGAATGTACGTATGTCCATATGTCATATATGATGAGTGCTTATGAAAAAATGGATCCAAATAATTTTTTTTTATTCACGTGATTTAAATGGTTCAATTTAAATTGGGTAAACAGCTGTTGAAGATTGTTTTAAAATGTGAACAAAAAAGGAGGTTAACAGATCTGTTTGTTTACTTTCACCTTTCCTTTTCATTATATTTAATAATTCTCTTAAAGATAATGTAAATTGTTAAGAAAATTGTTTTCTTTTAATGCCTTCTGGAACGTTACATAATTTTTTCTTCAGCCATTATTGCCAAAATTCCTATCTTCATCCCAGTGCCGGTGAAGACAATGTAAATTGTTAAGAAAATTGTTTTCTTTTAGTGCCTTCTGGAATGTTACATAATTTATTCTTCAGCCATTATTGCCAGAATTCCTATCTTCAGTGAAGACAATGTAAATTGTTAAGAAAATTGTTTTCTTTTAGTGCCTTCTGGAATGTTATATAATGTTATATAATTTTTCTTTAGCCATTATTGCCAGAATTCCTATCTTCATCCCAGTGCATGAAGACAAAGATAAAACCAATCTACAGCTTCTGCAATAGCCATCACTGAACTGCTTGCAGAACTTGCCTGGACTATGTATCACTTATATGCATTGTGAACTCACTTGTATGCATTGTGAACTATCTGTTGGTGCAGCAACTTCTGGTAGTGTTGGGGTATTTATGCTTATGGTGTCATCGGTGGTACAATTTTTCCAAAAGGAGCCGTCAGCTGGCTTGGTGTATCTTCCTCCCTTCTGTTTGTCATGATCGTTCAGCTAAAATTTGGGGGCCAACAGAGGTGAGGCAAAGAACCTCACCCCCCCGCTGGTACGAAGACCTCTACACAGGTGTGGCTGTATACTGGACTGGTAGTCAATGACGGGTAAGATCCAATTACTATGGTACCAACCTAAGACAGGAGGCTGACGCCTTGAGGTCAGCTCATCCGATAACGGGTAAAGACCATATGTACTATTGGACAACCTAAGGCAGACACGGTCCCTAAGCCACATGCTTGTTGTTTAAACAGAGAGGGGGAGATGTTGAGAGCCACAGCCGAAGGGGACCCAGCAAACTTTCAGATTGCCAGCTGATGATCTGAAGGGGCCCCAGCAAACTTTCAGACTGCCAGCTGATGAGCTGAAGGGGCCCCAGCAAACTTTCAGACTGCCAGCTGATGATTGGCTCACAGCGGCCCCAGCAACATCTGGCTGATTGGCTCCTGTGCGGTGATGCTCATTGGGCTGTTTCCCTGCCCTTTCAGACCACGGAGCTGCTCATTGGGGGACTTTTCTGGCTCCGCCCATGCGACCCAGCCAATCGGCCTCAAGAGCAGGAGGATTGTGGGAGGAAGAGGTGGTTGGGGTGGGTGGCGTGTGGGAAGCCGGTGGTGGCAGTTGGGCTCTGAGGGTTTTTTCCTGAGGAGCTGTTTGTTTATCGTGTGTGGTTATAAAAATAAAGTTAGTTTCTTTTGACAAGTGGCTCCCGAATTGTGCCCAGCCAGAATGCGGCATTTGGTGGCTCGCACGGGGAGCGACTGAGGATGAGTAAACCGCTCGCCCCTGAGGGCAAGGTGAGAGGATGGGGAGCCATTTTAAGATTCCTCTTTTGTTTGGCTTCATTTTTGTTTTAAGTTGCCTGTCCCTGGACATGAGTGAGACGGAAGAAAAACCGCTCACTTCGGAGGAAAAACTATTTACATCTGAGGAACAGATAGGGAGAAAAAACGGATGCACATGTCAGGAGGATAGAAAGGCTATAATGAAATTTTGTTGTTCCATTTTTATTTCATTCTGTCTCGGTTTTGTTTGGCGTCATCTTGTTGGGTTGTATTATAGTAGAAATACGGGATCAGAAACTAGTAAAAAACAAACTGAAAGAGTGTTAAGTAAATTGTTAGAGGAAGAAGGCATCTCAGTAAAATCAAGAACAGTCAGGGCATACGTTGATACAATGCAAAAATGTAGCCCATGGCTTTTTAAGGAGGAGTTGTTAAATATATCACAATGGAACCATCATGGTGAAGATTTAAAAAGAATAGAAAAGAATAGCCCAGGAACTCTGCCAGCTGGCACATTGGCATTGTGGGCGTTGGTATCTGGTTTTCTTAGTCCAAAGCCTTCAATTCAGACAAAGGTAGAGGAAGGAGAAGACATATTGTTTCAAGTAAAAAAGAAGGTCTCTCAAGTTAGTCAGAAAGAGGAAAAGATTCAAGTAAAAGAGAAGGTCTTTCGAGCTAATCAGACAGAGAAAGAAAGTTTAGAGCAGAAAAAGCCATCAGGGGGAAAGTTACAAAAGGAGACTGCTACTAAAACCTTTCTATCACCAGAGGGCTTAAGTGTCCAACCAACAGCACCACCTCTACAGGAGACTGCTACTAACACCTTTCTATCACCAGAGGACGTAAGTGTCCAACTGACAAGGACACCTTCATATGCTGAGAGGCCCCCAACCCCCGCAGTGGATAGTTCAGATCCTGAGACAGGATCTCAAGTATTAACATGCCCTGTATTTGAGGTAGGAGGGCAGCAAATTTACCATACTTTAAATTTCAAAACAGTGAAGCAGCTAAAAGAGGCTGTAACAACCTATGGTCCTCAAGCACCCTTCACTGTAAGCTTGGTCGAATCCATTACCAACTTGAACATGACGCCAGCAGATTGGGCTAATATGTGTAAAGCTGTGCTAAATGGAGGACAATACCTGTTATGGAAGGTTGCCAATGAGGAATTTTGCAAGGAGATGGCTAGGCGAAATGCAGCAGCTGGTTATCCTCAGAGAAATATAGATATGTTGTTAGGAAAGGGACCTTATGAGGATCATCAGCAACAAATTGCATATGATCCTGGTGTATATTTACAAATTGCTGTAGATGCAGTTAAGGCATGGAAGACTTTACAAGGACATGGAGGTTTACAAGGTCAATTATCTAAGATAATACAAGGAACTAATGAATCTTATGCTGAATTTGTAGATAGGCTTATTCAAACAGCTACCAGAGTTTTTGGGAATACAGAACAAGCAATGCCATTAATAAAACAACTGGCTTATGACCAAGTGAATCGTTGGTGCAGAGATATCATTAGACCATGGAAACATGAAGATTTAAACACATATATTAAATTATGTAGAGACATTAATGAACAAGAGCAAGTCATGGCAGCTGCAGTAAAACAGGCTTTAGATGCCAGAGACACTAATGAACAAGGGCAAATTGTGGCAGCTGCAGTAAAACAGGCTTTAGATTCTAGGCCAAGAACATGCTACAATTGTGAACAAACAGGACATTTTAAAAGGAATTGCCCCATAGGAGGAGGGTTTAACAAAACTAGGTATCAAAGGAGTAGAATACTGGGTATTTGCCCACGATGCCGTAGAGGGAGACATTGGGCTAATGAATGCCATTCTCAAACCACCATAGAGGGTACTCCATTATCAAAACATGAACAAGGACCAAGTGTTTATCCACGATATCGTGGAGAAAGACATTGGGCTCCATTGCCAAAAAATGGATAGGGGGGCCCAATGCTCCGGGGCCCAAAACCACAAATATACGGAGCACTGGAGGAACCCAGCAACCCCATCAGGGTAGTGCCCAGGACACAATGTCCATCAGATCCCTCATCAGACAAACCAGAGGGAGCGCAGGGTTGGACATCTGCGCCTCTGCCAGATCAGTACTAACTCCACAGATGGGAGTTCAAATCATTCCCACAGGGGTGAAAGGACCTCTTCCCAAAGGAAGAGTAGGCTTATTATTGGGACGCAGCTCTTCTACTCTAAAAGGACTTATGATAAGTCCTGGGGTAATTGATCGCGATTATGAAGGTGAAATAAAAATTATAGCCAGTTCTCCAAATGGTATATCAGTAATTTCACCAGGAGATAGAATAGCACAGTTACTAATAATACCAAGCCTACATGATAAATTTTCCAGTCGTGCTCTAGAAAGAGGTTCCAAGGGATTAGGCTCCACAAGTGTAGATTGGGCTATGCTGTCTTTAAATTTAGATTCTCGCCCCATGCTAAAACTAAATATTCAAGGACATGAATTTAATGGGCTACTGGATACAGGTGCAGAACTTAGCATCATCTCTCTTCAAGAATGGCCAAAACTTTGGCCATTACAACAAGCCACTCAAACGCTTCGAGGCCTTTTTATTTCATTCTGTCTCGGTTTTGTTTGGCGTCATCTTGTTGGGTTGTATTATAGTAGAAATACAGGATCAGAAACTAGTAAAAAACAAACTGAAAGAGTGTTAAGTAAATTGTTAGAGGAAGAAGGCATCTCAGTAAAATCAAGAACAGTCAGGGCATACGTTGATACAATGCAAAAATGTAGCCCATGGCTTTTTAAGGAAGAGTTGTTAAATATATCACAATGGAACCATCATGGTGAAGATTTAAAAAGAATAGAAAAGAATAGCCCAGGAACTCTGCCAGCTGGCACATTGGCATTGTGGGCGTTGGTATCTGGTTTTCTTAGTCCAAAGCCTTCAATTCAGACAAAGGTAGAGGAAGGAGAAGACATATTGATTCAAGTAAAAGAGAAGGTCTCTCAAGTTAGTCAGAAAGAGGAAAAGATTCAAGTAAAAGAGAAGGTCTTTCGAGCTAATCAGAAAGAGAATGAAAGTTTAGAGCAGAAAAAGGCATCAGGGGGAAAGTTACAAAAGGAGACTGCTACTAAAACCTTTCTATCACCAGAGGGCTTATGTGTCCAACCAACAGCACCACCTCTACAGGAGACTGCTACTAACACCTTTCTATCACCAGAGGACGTAAGTGTCCAACTGACAAGGCCACCTTCATATGCTGAGAGGGCTAGGAGTGGCGACTAATCCCCATAGAAGTGCAATGGTTTAGATTGTAAGGATCCTGAAGGATGTGAAGGAACTATACAGCCATATGTATTGGATAATCTTCCTCTAAATTTATGGGGACGAGATGTCCTAGATCAATTAGGTTTGACATTAACAAATATCATCAACCAAAATGCACCCACTATTATGACTAGACAAGGTTTTAGGAAAGGAAAAAGTTTAGAAAAACAAGAACAAGGTATAGCAGCACCAATACAAATAGATCAAGGAACAGACAGACATGGGTTGGATTTTCAGAAAGGGCCACTGAGACAATAAAAATTACTTGGAAATCAGAAAGACCAGTATGGGTTCCTGAGTGGGCCCTGACTAAAGAAAAGATACTAGCAGCCCATGATCTGGTCAAACAACAATTAGCAGAAGGACATATACAACCTTCTGTATCACCCCATAATACTCCCATTTTTGTCATCAAAAAGAAATCTGGTAAATGGAGATTATTGCAATATTTAAGAGCCATTAATAATGAGATGGTTATTATGAGACCTGCTCAACCGGGGATTCCTCAATTGTCTGCTTTGCCAAAAACTTGGTATGTTTTAGTTATAGATATTAAAGATTGTTTTTTTTTCAATTCCAATTCATCCTAAGGATAGTCCACGTTTTGCATTTACTATCCCTGCACTGAATCATGAAGGTCCTGATCAGAGATATGAATGGAAGGTACTCCCTCAAGGGATGGCTAGCAGCCCAACTATCTGTCAAATTTATGTTAACAAAGCAATTCAGCCACTTAGAAATCAAAATCCTGAACTACAAATATTTCACTATATGGATGATGTATTATTAGCACACAAAGCTAAAAACACATTGCTAGACTGTTATGCCACACTTACAAACTTATTAAAAAATTATAATCTAGAGATAGCAATAGATAAAGTACAATTAAATTTTCCAATTAATTATTTAGGAGTTCTATTATCCTCAACCATGGTCCGTCCACCAAAAATTCAAATACGAGTAGATCAACTCAAATCACTTAATGACTTTCAAAAGTTATTAGGAGACATAAATTGGATAAGGCCTTATCTAGGTATACCTACAGGAGAGTTGGGACCTTTATTTGATATCCTAAAAGGTCCATCAGATCCAAATTCACCCCGAATGTTAACGCCTGAAGCAAGTAAGGCATTAAAAATCATTGAAACATATATGGAAAATATGCATTTGGATAGAATTGATATAAGTTTGCCTTTATTATTTATTGTACTACCAACAAAAAATATTCATACAGGAGTATTTTGGCAAGAAGGTCCATTATTATGGATACAGTTATCTTATTCTCCTAACACTATTCTTACTAGGTATCCTGAGGCTGTAGGACAATTAATGCGCAAAGGAATAAAAGCAGCAAAGGGAGTGTTTGGAATTTCTCCCAATGAAATTATTACTCCATATACTATGAATCAAATTGATGAGTTAGCTAATGGGTTAAATACTTGGGCAATAATCATGTGCAAATCTAATGTTTCATTTGATAACCACTTACCATCTAATCCTTTATTGTCTTTCTGGTCATCGCATCCTGTAATTTTTCCAAAAATGACAAGAAAAACACCTATCGGGAATGCTCCAAATATATTCACTGATGGATCAAATAATGGTACAGCAGCAATAGTTACACCTGATCAAACTTTTACATTTTTAGTACCCAAACAATCAGCTCAAAAGGTAGAGCTTAAGGCAGTATTACAGGATTTTGTGATGTTTAAAAATTCTGTATTTAATTTATTTTCCGATAGTCAGTATATAGTTAATGCTATAGTATCCCTTGAAGATGCTGGTAGGATTTCCCCTTCCTCTACCATTTTCTTTTTGCTTTCCACTATACAAAGTCTAATCTGGGACAGAAAAGATCCATTCTTTATAGGACATATCAGGGCACATACAGGATTGCCTGGAGCCCTTAGTTTGGGCAATGATTTAGCAGATAAAACTACACATGACATACATATTTTCTCTACACTAGAAGAAGCTATAAATTTTCATAAAAAGTTCCATGTCAATGCTAATACTTTACAAAAGCGTTTTAAAATAACTAAGGAACAAGCTAGACAAATAATAAAACAATGTCAAAATTGTGTGACCTTTTTACTACAAGTTAATCTTGGAGTCAATCCTAAAGGATTGATACCTAACCATATTTGGCAGATGGACGTCACACACTTGCCAGAATTTGGAAAATTAAAATATTTGCATGTTACAGTTGATACTTCTTCTGGATTTTTGATGGGCTCCCTTCATGCCGGAGAAAAAACTAAAGATGTTATAGCTCATTGCTTACAAAATTTTGCCACTGTGGGCGTTCCAAAAGAGTTAAAAACAGATAATGCCCCTGGTTATACTTCTACCTCTTTTAAACAATTTTGCTCATCATTTGGCATTACTCATATAACAGGAATCCCATACAATCCACAGGGACAAGGCCTAGTTGAAAGAGCTCATCAACTATTAAAATGTACTTTTTAAAGCAAAAAGAAGGAATTGGGAAGGGGTATATATTCCCCAAAGATAAACTTAAAATAACCCTTTTTACTCTAAACTTTTTAAATTTGGATTCATCAGGGCTTAGTGCTGCGGAAAGGCATATGTGTCCAAAAAATGTATGAGCTTTGTGTTAGCTGGTAAGAGGACCTGGTGGAACCAGGTGAGGGCAATGACAGGAGAAGAGAGGAGTGAGTGGGTTGAGGTGTACCTCAGTACCTACTACCTCAACATGGGGGCAATGGTCTGGGAACCAGCAGAGGTTTGGGTTTTTGATCTAGTAATTGGAGGGGAGAAATCAGGTTGCTAAGGTGAGAGTGAGAGCAGAGAGTCTGGAGCAGAAGGCTGAGGGTGAGGATCTATTGGATAAGCATAGTTCACGATGTGAGCAAATGAGAGAAAAGGCCTCTACGTAGGGGAATCTCCTTTCACACTTTTGAGCACTTGCAGAAGTTAAAAAGGTCACGCAGAAATTGATCTAGAGACCCCTCTGGGGGCATTCGGTTTTGGTTATCTAATAGGTATTATGGCCATTGCTCTGTACAGTAGTTGATGAGGAGTTTGGGTTCCATCAGGCAGTCCGTGAATGCTCACATCCCTATGACTTACAGAAGAAGTCGGCTTTCCCCCAACACAGCCATGAATGTTTGTGGCTTTGATAGTCCTCCGGGCAAGCATAGTAATCTAGGCTAGCCAACCTGCATCTCGCTCCCGTGTCCCTACATCCATAATGTTTGTTTCCTTTATCTATGGTATGGAAGGGATTTAATGGAATTTTAGTGGGATCCACTTCATGAGGGATATCCCAATAGGAAAGACGTATAGCCAGCTGACAAATGTCTGTGTGGAGAGATGGCCACCAGGTCCCTAAGTAGGTTGTATGCAAGATAGACCATAGTTCTTGTCCAGTATGATTTTTGATCAGCCATCGCTGCTGAACGGGCTGATGAGCGTTAGAACTACTGGTGGTCAAGGGTAGAGTCTATAGCCTTATCCACATGGCAAATACACAATTTGAAAGGGTTACCAGTCTTTAACAGTTTCCAGCCAGAGTCTGAACAGGGCGCATGGTTGAGATGACAGGTATGGATCCAGGAAGAGATTCTGTCTAACTTACTGCTGTAGGTGTTATAATTAGCACCTGCTATGGTCCTTTCCAGTGGGGTTCCAGGGATGACACCTGATGTCTTCTTATGTAGACAAAGTCTCTTTCCTGATATCGATGTTGATTCCCCTTGTCCCCAGGTTGATAGGCAGTGGCCATCTTCACAGGTATCTATGTGGCCCTGGCTGAAAGCCAATGTCTCTGACTTTTTAAATTAGTCTGAAGTAGAAAGATCCTTCTAGGGGCAATCCAAATCCAATGGTGAGCCATTCTGAGGAACAGAGAGTCTGCCATGTCCAGCGTTTTACTGAAAAGGAAAGATTCTGAGCCCTTAAGCGAACTTTGGTGCAGTGATCAAGGGTCAGGGACAGAGGCATTCAAGTGTTCTGTCCCATAATGATAGATACACAAACAGTAAAAGCAACAACACATGACACAGACAAGACAAGGCAATAAAGAAAGGATATGGACGTCCAACACTGAGAACAGGACTGAGTAGTAGGAAATACCCGATGGGCTGGCAATACCGAATCTGAAACAAAATATCACTGAGTCGTGGAGACTATTGTTCCTCGATTTCCCAAGTCCTCTGTGGCGTCCCCCAGGGACGTGGCCTGTGGCTCTGAGACATGACTGTCAGCCACCGTCAGAGAGAGCGCACGCTCTTCATCGACATCCATTTTGCCAAGCACTGACCTGAAACCAGAAAGAGGCGCCTTTCTTATCCCGAGAGGAGTCTGTTGGGGTCTCTCGTCCGCCGCTGCTGGATCTCGGTGGAACCTCCATATGTAAAGGTCCAGTGACAATCAGGGAAAGAGACCACCAAGAGACTGTCTGAGGCCAAAGCAAAGGGTTTATTGGGTGTCCAGCATGCTGGGGCTCAGAGCTCACTTGAATAGAGCAGAGAGCCCTGAAAACAGCTTATGCAGAGCTTATATAGTTTCCTTGGAGAGGGCAGGGGGGGAAGTTTATTGATGGGTCCGGGCGAGTGAGCGGTTTGCGTGCAACCAGTTGAGGGAGTACATTCTGCAGTTTGGCAGTTGGGGACAGCACATTCTGGGAATAAGATTAGCAAACAGTTCTCAAGATTTCAACAGTGTTTTGTTAAGCATACAGAAAAACAGGAAGTGACAAGCACTAATTTTATTAACCTTTCACTACCGACTATAATTTGCCAGAATTCCTAATGCCTCTATTGATTTGTGCTTTCCTACATATTTTCCAGAGTTCATCATTTTGACTGACTCTTCACATGTGCTGACATTTACATTCACTCTACCTGAAACCCTAGAGCTAAAGAAATTTTGGTCCAAATCCTATACTCACTCTCTTTCTAAACCTACCAAATATCTTCCTAATCCTATCAACTGTCGCTATTTGACTGGAAGTTCTCTTTGACAATCAATCATCCAAGGTACAAGGTCCTATGCAATTGTATATCGATTTATCTGAGACATCTGTGTACAAAATAAATCAAAGCTAAGTATCGCAATCAAGGGCCCAATGCCCTTCTGGGCTTCAAATCTTACCTAGATTTGTGTTTTTATACTTATATTTCACCTATATATTCTTGTAACTATCAGAGGTTCCCAATACCATTATTCATGCAGCAGAATGATTCCTAAAGCACATCGAACCTGTTATTAACACTAAACATACACTGTTCCCTCAATCTAACTTTACAGAAGAGCAGGGACAGAGTTCATCTTACAATACAGGAATGTAAGGGATATTTCAACTGCTGAGAACATCAAAGGTCCATGCAGAAAAGATACCTGGAGAAGTTGTAGGCAGCTATGAAAGAACTTAGAGAGCAAAAGTCATCTTCCATTGCAAAAAACCTGGTCAGGATGAAGGGATGTGAATGAATCAGCCACTCTCTTGTTAATGTAGAGAAGAAGGACCAAACCAGGCCTGTGTGGAGAGCTGTTCCTGGGTGCCAATGGTTGATATACCATTCTAACATGTGAAAGTGTCACAGGAAGTAGGGGCAGCCTCCATTTCATGGGACACTTGGAAGCAACTGTTAGGACAACGTGGTTGCCAAGGCAGTGACCTCATTCAGTTCCTGAAGGAAGTGACCTCACCTCACATCCATGGTGATGGAACTCTCTGAACTTGGGATCCAGGAGGCCAGGAACCGAAATCCTGTCCCAGACCCAGTCCTAGTGCTCTCAAATGTTTGGATTTACCAAAGACAGAGTAATTCTTTCTTGGTACCTGATGATGTGAGGATGGCCAAATGCCAGGAAAGCTCTGAAGAGTGGCCTTTCTTGAGAAAGCAGGTAAGTGGCTCACCATTGGCTCCTGACAACTTAACAATATTGACCAAGGAGACCAGATCTGAGACAGGACAGGCTATTTTGGGCGAACACAGTATGGCCCACCAGTCAGAGGACACTCAGGATAGTCACAGACCTTTTTGGGGGAAGGAGGTGACTTTGTGGGTGTGGGATTGTGGTTTTGTCTGATGTTTTGAGAATAGGTAGGATAGGCAGTTTGTTTGGTTTGAAATGAATTGTTTCTAGTAAGTAGTATGAAAAGGCGATTGTTTCTCTGTCTGTGTATCCCACTGTGTCCATGGTTGTAGACATTAGAAATGAGAATGCATCAATAGATGTGTCATGTCTAGTAGAAAGCTTCCCATCATTCATCCAGCCCAATTGATGAATGGACTGTGACTCCCCTTATCAATGGGCAACACCTACTATCTTCCTAAGTTCCTGTTTTCTTCCTGAGTTATGGCCACTCTCCAGAATAGGCTCATAATTTTGTGTCCAAATAATGTACCACCTCCAAGCTCTGTGACATGGCCATGTACTGGATAGCTGATGGGAATTTCTAGCATCTCCAAATACTCAGATATCAGTGTGACCAGGAAATTCTCAGTGGAGAAACAGTGTTTGGGCCATTTGCTTACCTATTTGCTTCTACTGCCCTGAATGTCAGGAAGGTCTTTGCCTCAGGCGACCCCTTGTGAAGCCTGAAGAAAGCAGGTTTCAAATGGAAATAAATGGGCATCACCTGTGGCTCTTTGCTTAATTGCTTTGGAAAGGGATGTGTATGAATCAGCTTTTTGGCCCTGTGTGAGACTGTGGCTTAGATTCTCAGCACCTGATTAAAAATTCCATGTGTGCACCCAAATCCAAAATTTCCAAAAAGCATTCATTGTGGATGAAGTTTCTCGACATCCTCTTTAAGGTTCCAAACCTCCATCAAGTGAGAATAGGGATCCTTTGCATCAAATAAGTTCTTCAAAACCCCGCAAAGGCTAGCCCATAGGTGCTTGGGAATTCTCATGACTCCAGTTCACATAAAGAATCTAAATCCCATAGTCAGTAGTCTTCAAATTGAAGAAGTGGAGCAGTATTAATGACAGGGTTTTTGATCATTCCCGGTTAAAAGAAAGGGTTTCCAGGCAAGCCTGAGTTGTGAAAAATGAGGTGCAAGGGTGCTTATTTTAGACACTGTGTTGGACTGTGCCCCTCATGGAAACCTCCAGTCAGAGGTTATTATTAGTGTCTATATGGAAGAAGATGAGGGCCATGTGGGAGTGTTTTGTTTTTAATTGTGGTCATTTGTGTGGCGGTTGGAGAAATTTCTGGTTAAACTGGGCTTGAACTCTGGTGTGATTCCCCTTAGAGACTGAGTTCAAGAACTGACCTCAGAGAAGTATTGCCCTGAATTATGTTGGGATTTTAGGAGGCCACGCATGAGAGTCACCCTTGGAAACTGAGATCTAGGCCCAGGTTGGCTTTCCCCAGAGCACAGGGAATCTCAGCCAGGATATCACATGATTTTATTCTGAAAGACTTGGCAACCATAGTTGAGAGTCAAAACACACATGGACCTCACATTGTAGACCTCAATTGTCTGGCCTCATGTGACATTTTGGCCACTCTTTGGAAAGCCTTGCCTGTGATAGTTTTCCAGATCATTCACTGAAATGAGCTTCCTCTCCATTTAATGGTTCCTGAATGATTTGAATCGCACAGTGCCTCCAACTTCATCCTTGAAAAATGGCTAGATAAATACCATGAAATTTTTGAAATTCCCACGACTAGGTGGCACTGGAGAAACATTGGATTTCTGTTGCTGATCATGAGTATTCCAGACACTGCCTTGACTTACTTGGTTTCATGAAAATGGTGTAGAAGAGAGATGCCAGTAATTTGGAGCCTGCTGAGTAGTTGGCCTACAGCAGTGGTGAGCAGGTGTGAGATAAAACATCTGTGGTGAAGCCGTGTTTACCTGCCATTGGCTTTCAAATGACTTGTGACTGACATTTTGCATCCAGCAGATCCTTGTATTTAAAAGCATCTTGCTATACGGAGAGGTTTCAGGGCAATGTTCAGAATCAGGTTGCTATGGTGAATGGTGCAAGCTCTGTGGGTTAGAAGCCTGGTTGGTGCATTCTCCTGCAGACCCTGACCAACCACAAGTGACAGAACTTCCTCCAGCACTTTGTTCCTGTGGAAGTCCTTGTATTTCATGAAGCAAATACCAAACTCCCAGTGCAGCATAAAGAAACACCACGAAAAGTGGATTAGTAGCAAATGGCTTTACAGTCCACACGAGGAGACACTTAGCCCCCAGTGGCCACAGTTTACCTACAAAGAGAAATTTCCACACTGCTGCCTCATGTTCATTGGGAAATAAGAAACCATGTCATCCAGGTAACCTAGATGCAGACCCACCTTTGATGGTCTTACTAGAAACGAAGCAAAATCCCCTGAAAACACATATATTTCTAGTGCAGAGGCAGTTTCCCAAAGTCTTTAGGCCAGCAGAGCTCCATATTTGTGGAGTGTTTACCGTGTCCCTTACTTTTGGAAACTCCTCTACCATCTCCAAGGTTGTGAACTCCTGAGCATTTTCCATTCCAGATATGTATTCACAGATTTTCTAACTCTTCTTCTTTAATTGTGTCTTACTTTCCACGAAGTAATGTCAAGGCATTGTTGTGGATGAGAGTTGGAAGATTTTTGTGTAGCACATATTTGCATATACATTGAATTCATTTTCCTATTTTCTATTCAAAATACTTAATCCCTGATAAAAACCCATACCCTACTAATCTCTGACTACTAATCCTAATATAATGGAGAAAAATAACCGAAACAGAATAGAAATACAAGCAGTTCAGAGGAGGCATGGTGTATATTTGGACTTGCCTTTTGCATGATAAATTGTTGGTGTTATAAATTTAGTCATTTTTTTAATTGAAATGGTTCTCAATGTGTTTTAAAGTTAACAAAAATGTGAATTCCTTTCTCCCTTTCTCTGTAGCCTATTCAGCACATGTATTTTTATATGCACATATAGAATCCTACATGGTATCACACGTACATATTTGTGAGGTACCTGATTTGGCAGATACAAATTGTTAGAAGAGATCACTCCTCCTAAACTCTGTTGAAACTGAAAATTCAACCTATGGGTGAGCTTCCTAGTTGAACAAAATAAATCCATGTTCAGTAAAAGGAATATTTTTGGATCTGTGGATGATATTTATTTCATGGTGAATTTGATTAGCATACATAATGCTAATTTTTAATGTCTGTGTGTGTGTGTGTAAATATATATATATATATATATATATATATATATATATATATATATTCACTCTCCTGATTTTTCAAAATATGAAATATATGTGTCTTATTATACACTCAATAAATTCATTCATATTCATGTATGTGGATTTATAATCCAATTTTCACAAGATTATTCTCAGAAATATTCATCTACCAGAAATACCTATTTGTTTCCTATTACAGAAAACTAACTTCAGGGGATCATATGATGGCGGCGAAGGGAGTTCATCACCCCTGTGTACTGCGTCACTTTGTGGAAGAATGACGAGTTAGAACGGTTAAAAGCTATCTTGTTAGGAATTTACAGCAAAATTGGGGTCCTCCAGAACCTAGAGGAAAGATTTCTATCGCACGAGGACCAGCTACGGGGGCTCAAATGCGAGCGATTTTTCTGCACGGAGGGTCACACTGCTTATTCAGCAAATTGCCCCGCGGCTAGAGTCTGCGGTGCCCGCTGGGAAATGACAAGATAGCAATGCAAATATACAGTGCTGTGGATTCTGCAGGCTCCTGCCAGCTGTGCAGTCACTGTGCTCAGTGCTGAATTCTGGGTTTGAGACGGAGAAAAGAAGCTGTCCAATTCAGTTCTGCACACCGGTCAGACCACAGAGGAAGCCAGCGGCCACATTCTTGGAGAGCTGACATCACCATCCCTGTTTTCGACAGATCGCAGCTCATTCAGATATAGAATAGGTAATTTCTGGCTGCCATTCGCCTGCAACTTGCAGACAAATTACTAAGGCTCAGTGCTAAAGAATCCAAGGAAATTACTTCTTGGAGCCTGCTCCTATCAGAACATACACCTAACCCAGAGCGGCTGATTTTCGGGTCCCAGAACTGCTCTGGCCCAGGCCTAAAGAACCTGCGGAAACTGCTTCTCAGTCTGGGTTCTGCTGAATACTGTGGAGTTAAATATCAACCGAGCCTTCATAAGCAGTGGCAACAGGATTGAGACAGGTCAACTCAACTTTAGGTCAGGACTCACCCCTTGCTTTGGTAACCCGGCAAAGGGAATGAAATGCTGCCATTCACATGGGATACCAACATGGCAGAGATCTGATGTCAGAAAGTGGTGGGGGAGGTAACTTCATCGATACCAGCGGCAACAGAAACAGTTGGTCTCCTGATAAAGAAAGTGAGTCACAAACACCCGAGTCTCTCTCACTTTGTCATCAAGCCAGAAGGGCAGAGCAAAGCCACCGCCCGTGCCCGGAACATGCCCAGCACCCCACCGGCGTGGTAGTCACATCACCCTAATTGGACTAAGGGCAGAGCAGAACTGCCGCCTGTGCCCGGAAGAGGACAAGCCAACCGCAGGCGTTGTAGTCACATCACCCCAATTAGAGTAGGGCCCGATCAGAGCCACCACTCGCATCTGGAATAAGCCCAACGACCCGCTGGCATGGTAGTCACGTCACCCCAATTGGAGTAGGGGCAGAGCAGATCTGCCTCCCGAGCCCGCAAGGTAGGCAGACCTGCGACCGACCTGCAGAAGAGGCCCAGTGGTCCGCAGGCGTGGTAACCACGTCACATCAATTGGAGGAGAGGCAGAGCAGCTCCACCACCCGTGCTTGCAAGGTAGGCAGACCTGCAAACGACTGGCGGATCAGGCCCAGCGGCCTGCCGGCATGGTAGATGCGTTACCCTAATTGGAGTAGGGTCCGAGCAGAGCCACCGACTGCTCCCGGAACAGGCCCTGAGAACTGCCGCCAGGGTAGTCATAACACCCCAATTGGAGTAGGGGTAGAGCAGAGCTGCCACCCACGCCGGCAAGTTAGGCAGACCTGGGACCAACCGGAAGAACAGGCCCAGCGGCCTGCTGGCACGGCAGACACGTCACCCCATTTGGAGTAGGGTCAGAGCAGAGCCGCCGCCCGTGCCCGCAAGGTAGGCAGACCTGCGACCTACTGAGGGAACAGGGCCAACCACCTGCCGGCATGGTAGACACGTCATCCCAATTGGAATAGGGGCAGAGCAGAGCTTCCACCCACATCCGGAACAGGCTCAGAGGCCCACCGGCGTGGTAGTCAAATCACCCCAATTGGATTAGGGGAAGAGCAGAGCTGCCACACGCGCCCAAGACAAGCAGAGTGACCCGCTGATGTGGTAGACACGTCACCCCAATTTTAGTAAGTACAGAGAAGAGCCGCAGACCATGACTGCAAGGTAGGCAGACTTGCAACAAACTGGCAGAAGAAGCCCAGGGGTTCGAGGGTGTGGTAAATACGTCTCACCAATTGGAGGAGGAGGAGAGCACAGCTGCCACCCACGGCTGCAAGGTAGGCAGACCTGCGACCGACCGGCACAAGAGGCCCAGTGGCCGGTCAGCATGGTAGACAGATAACCCCAATTGGAGGAGCACCACAGCCGCTGACCGCCCCTGCAATGGAGACTTTTCCACTATACAAGAGCAATATAAATATATAGGGGGAAAATTTTAAAAAGCCAAAAGTTTCACCAAGTAGAAAGTAACGTGAGCAGTATGAACAGACAAGGAAAGAAAGGACCACAAGCAATGAAGGTCAACTCAACTTTAGGAGAGGTAATAGCTGCAGCAGATGGAATGTCAGATAAAGAATTCAGGATATACATGCTTCAGATATTCTGGAGTCTCAAGGAAGACATTAGACAGCAAAATCAGACAATGAATGATCACTTTGACAATGAATTACATAAAAATCCCAGTAGCAAAAGATCAACTATACAGGGAGATAGAGGTTAAAAAAAAAAAAAAAAAACAGAAATCCTAGAAATGCAGGAAGCAATGAGCCAACTTAAAAACTCAATTGAGAATACTACCAGCAGAGTAGAATACTTAGAAGATAGAACATCAGACAATGAAGACAAAGTATTTCAACTCGTAAAGAACATAGACAGCTCAGCAAGACTGTTAAGAATCCATGAGCAGAACATCCAATAAATATGGGATAACATAAAGACACCAAACTTAAGAGTCATTGGGATACAGGAAGGTATAGAGGTCCAAACCAAAGGAATGAGCAATCTATTCAATGAAATAATATGAGAAAACATCCCAGACTTGAAGAATGAGACAAAATCCCAAATCCTAGAAGCCAACAGAACGCCAAATGTGCAAAATCATAAGAGATCCACACCTAGACACATTATAATGAAGATGCCCAACATATAGAATAAGGAGAGAATTTTAAAAGCTACAAGAGAAAGAAAGTGGAATACACTTAAGGGGAAAACCAATCAGGATAACAGCTGATCATTCAACAGAGACTCTGAAAGCTAGGAGATCCTGGAACAACATATTTCAAACACTGAAAAGAAATTCCAATCAAGAAGCATGTATCCAGCAAAATTAAGCTTCAGGATGGAAGATGAAATTAAAAACTTCCACGATAAAAAAAAAAGTTAAAAGAATTTGCAGCTAGAAAACCATCTCTTCTAAACATCCTCAGAAAAACATTACAGGAAGAGGAAATGGAAAATATCAATGAAAACCTACAGTAGGAGGTAGGACAGTAAAGAGGGGAAAATAATCAATGAGGAAAACGAACCATATTTAGTAACATAACTAAACAAATATGGCTGTAAGAACAAGACATATCTCAATAATAACCCTAAATGTTAATGGCTTAAACTCACCAATTAAAAGACACAGGGTAGTAGAATGGATCACAAAAAAAGAACCAACAATATGCGGCCTAAAGGAGACTCATTTGATAGGAAAAGACATACATAGACTGATGGTGAAAGGTTGGAAAAATCATATCACTCATATGGACTTCGGAAACAAGCAGGAGTGTTCATTCTCATATCAAATAAAACAGATTTCAAGCCAAAGTTAATCAAAAGGGATAAAGAGGGACACTACATACTGCTCAATGGAATGATACACCAACAAGACATAACAATCATAAATATATATGCCCCAAAAAATGGTGCAGCTATGTTCATCAAAAAAACTCTTTTCAATTTCAAGAGTCTAATAGACCAGCATACAATAATCATGGGAGACTTTAACACACCTCTCTCACCACTGCACAGATCTTCCAAACAAAAGTTGAATAAGGAAACTATAGAGCTCAATAACACAATTAATAACCTAGACTTAATTGACATACATAGAATATACGAGACAACATCAAGCAGTTACACATTTTTCTCAGAACCACATGGATCCTTCTCAAAAAATAGATCATATATTATGTCACAGGGCAACTCTTAGACAGTATAAAGGAGTAGAGATAATACCATGCATCTTATCTGATCATAATTGAATGAAACTAAAAATCAACGATAAAAGAAGGAAGGAAAAATCATTCATCACTTGGAGAATGAACAATAGGTAACTGAATGATCAATGGGTTATAGAAGACATCAAAAAGGAAATTAAAAAATTCTTATAGATAAATGAAAACACAGACACAACATATTGGAATCTATGGGACACATTGTAAGCAGTTCTAAGAGGAAAATTCATTGCTTGGAGTTCATTCCTAAAAAAAAAAATAAAATAAAATAAATGATCTCATACTTCATCTCAAAATCCTAGAAAAAGAAGAGCAAAACAACAGCAAAAAAAGTAGAAGGCAAGAAACAAAAGAACCAATTGAAAAAATTGACAAAACTAAAAGTTGGTTCTTTGAAAAAATAAATAAAATCGACAGACCCTTAGCCATGCTAATAACGAGAAGAAGAGAGAGAACTCAAATTACTAGCATACGGGATGAAAAAGGCAATATCACAAGAGACACTTCAGAAATACAGAAGATAATCATACATTTTTTTTTTAATTCTTATACTCCAATAAAATAGAAAATAGTGAAAGCATCGATACATTTCTTAAGTCATATGATCTGCCCAGATTGAGTCAGGAGGATGTAGAAAACCTAAACAGACCAATATCAATTGAGGAAATAGATTAAACCATCAGAAGACTACCAACTAAGAAAAGCCCAAGACCAGATGGATATAGAGAAGAGTTTTACAAAACCTTTAAAAAGGAATTAATACCAATACTTTTCAAGCTATTTTAGGAAAAATGCAAAAATCCTCAATAAAATTTTGATAAATTGGTTACAAAAATATATCAAGAACTTTGGGCACCATGATCAAGTAGGATTCATCCCTGGGATGCGAGATTGGTTCAATATACAGAAATCAATAAATGTTATTCATCACATCAGTAGACTTAATAATAAGAACCATATGATCATCTGAATAGATGCGGAAAAGCATTCGACAAAGTACAGCATCTCTTTAGGTTCAAAACTCTAGAAAAACTAGGGATAACAGGAACATCCATAATATTGTAAAAGCAATCTATTCTAAGCCTCAGGCTAGCATCATTCTGAATGGAGAAAAATTGAAGGCATTCCCTCCAAAATCTGGAAGAAGACAGGGATGCCCTCTCTCACCACTTCCGTTCAACATAGTTCTGGAAACACTGGCCAGAGCAATTAGACAGACAAAAGAAATTAAAGGCATAAAAATAGGAAAAGAAGAACTTAGATTATCACTATTTGCAGGAGACATGATTCTATACCTAGCAGACCCAAAGGGTCTTCAAAGAATTTATTAGAGCTAATAAATGAATTCAGCAAAGTGGCAGGATATAAAATCAACATGCATAAATCAAAGGCATTCCTGTATATCAGTGACAAATCCTCTGAAATGGAATGAGGACAACCACTCCATTCACAATATCCTCATAAAAAATAAAATACATGGGAATCAACCTAACAAAATAAGTGAAAGACTTATACAAAGAAAACTACAGAACCCTAAAGAGAGAAATAGAAGATATTAAAAGATGGAAAAATATACCCTGTTCATGGATAGGCAGAACTAACATCATCAAAATGGCGATATTACCAAAAGTTCTCTAAAGGTTTAATGCAATGCCAATCAAAATCCCAATGGCATTTCTTGTAGAAATAGAGAAAGCAATCATGAAATTCATATGGAAAAATAAAAGACCCAGAATAGCAAAAACAATGCTAAGCAGGAAGTGTGAACCAGGTGGTATAGCGATACCAGACTTCAAACTATACTACAGAGAAATAGTAAGAAAAACAGCATGGTACTGGTACCACAACAGGTGGGTGGACCAATGGTACAGAATAGAGGACACAGAAACCAATCCACAAAACTAAAACTATCTTATATTTGATAAAGAGGCTAAAAGAATGCAATGGAGGAAGGATAGCATCTTCAGCAAATGGTGCTGGGAAAACTGGAAATTCATATGCAACAAAATGAAACTGAAACCCTTTCTCTCGCCATGCACAAAAGTTAATTCAAAATGCATCAAGAAGCTAGATATCAAATCAGAGACACGGAATCTGATAGAATAAAAAGTTGGCTATGATCTACATACTGTGGGGTCTGTCTCCAAATAACTCAATAGGACACCCATAGCACAATAGTTAATAACTTCAATAAACAAATGGGACTTACTCAAACTAAAAAGTTTTTTCTCAGCAAAAGAAACGATAAAAGATGTAAAGAGGGAGCCTACATCCTGGGAACTAATCTTTACTCCTCACACTTAAGATAGAGCCCTAATATCCAGAGTATACAAAGAATTCAAAAAATTAGAGAATAAGATAACAAATAACCCAATCAACCAATGGGCCAAGGACCTGAACAGACACTTCTCAGAGGAGGACATACAATCGATCAACAAGTACATGAAAAAATGCTCACCATCTCTAGCAGTCAGAGAAGTGCAAATCAATACCACCCTATGATACCATCTCACTCCAGTAAGATTGGCAGCCATTATGAAGTCAAACAACAACAAGTGCTGGCGAGGATGTGGGGAAAATGGTACACTTGTACATTGCTAGTGGGACTGCAAATTGGTGCAGCCAATTTGGAATGCTGTATGGAGATTTCTTGGAAAGCTGGGAATGGAACCACCATTTGACCCAGCTAATCCCCTTCTCGGTCTATTCCCCAAAGACCTAAAATGAGCCTGCTACAGGGATACTGCTACATCGATGTTCATAGCAGCACAATTCACAATAGCAAGACTGTGAAACCAACCTAGATGCCCTTCAAAAGATGAATGCATAAAAATGTGGCATTTATACATAATGGAGTATTACTCTGCATTAAAAAATGACAAAAGTCAAAGAATTTGCAGGAAAATGCTTGGCATTAGAGCAGATTATGCTAAGTGAAGCTAGCCAATACCTAAATAACAAATGCCAAATGTCTTCTTTGATATAAGGAGAGTAACTAAGAATACAGTAGGGATGAAGAGCAATGAGAAGAAGATTAACATTAAATATGGATGAGACGTGGGAGGGAAAGGAAGAGCGAATGGAAATTGCATGAAATTGGAAGGAGACCCTCAGGAAGAGGAAGTTAGGGGAAAGGGAAAAATAATACAAGGGGGAGAAATGAATTACAGTAGAGGGGTAGAGAGAGAAGATGGGAGGGGAAGGGAGGGGAGGGGGGATACTAGAAGTTAGGAAAGGCAGCAGAAAACAACAGACATTAGTATGGCAATATGTAAATCAATGGATGTGTAGCTGATGTGATTCTGCAATGTGTATACGGGGTAAAAATGGGAATTCATAACCCACTTGAATCAAATTGTGAAATATGATATATCAAGAACTAGGTAATGTTTTGAACAACCAACAATAAAAATTTGAAAAAACAGAAAAATAACTTCTGTGAATCGTGCACACCCATCATAATATTTCTACACTAACTGTCCCAGTTTAACATCAATGCAAGTAGATTTCTATGGGACAAGATGTGTATTTTGATATTCATTTTTATTCAACACTGGTACATTACAATTTCTTCAGTTTATTCACATCATAGGATATATATTTCATTCACAAGTTAGCAAATTTATCGCCTTTTTTTTCAATTTCAATCACTTCCTGCGTCAGAACTCATGAATTCCTCGGTGTTCCTTGACTGGTCTTTTCATGAGACTTCTTTCCAAACACATTATTTTCGATTTCCATAATCACTTATGAAGCAAAACTCAAACAAACTTCATGATAAACCATAACCCTAATATTAATATTAGGTGTATAAGTGGTTGGAATCAATGATTGTATATCAATATAAGATTTCTTATATATTTTCAGATATCAATTCAATCCATTATTTAAAGTGGAAGCAGTTATATTATTTATTCACAGTAATGTCTATTCATGCATTATCTCTATATTCATAGAAACAGGGTACACCTCTTTGTACCCCCAATACTAATTTATACGTCTTCAAAATATTGCTCCCAGAAATGGTGGAAAAAATAATCATGTCATCTGATCTACATATACATTTTATCACAGTAATATACTGGAAACAAAATGCAAAGGTCCCACTTAGGATTGTACCAAAGCCTAAATTGAAAGTGAACATGGATTACTAACAACATCAATGTCCAAGTTGCCTAATGCTCTCAAATGTCAATCCTATTGGTGACTACATATTTGTTTCTTCCTATGATTATATATTCAATCTCAACCCTGTTGAAAATGTCTAATCCTATCACTCACTTTATACTTTGCCTGATTTCCTAATGTCTTCATTGATATCTGCTTTCCTACATATTTTCCCCAGTTCATCATTGTGTCTTACTCTTCATATGTGCTGACATTTACATTCACTCTCTACCCGAAAAAATATTGCTAAAGAACTTTTGTTAAATATCCTATACTAACTCTACTTGCTAAACCTAACGACTATCTTCCAAATCCTACTGACTCTCCCTTTTGACTGGATGATCTCTTCCGCATTCAATCATCCAACGTTCAAGTTCCTCTGCCATTGTATATTGATTTATATGAGACATCTTTGCAGATAGTAATTCAAAGCTAAATATCCCAATCAAGGTCCCAATGCCCTTCTGGGATTCAAATCTTACTTTAATTTCTGTTTTCATACATATATTTAACCTCTATATTCTTATAAATCTCGCGGGCTCCAATATCATTATTCATCCAGCAGAATGATTCCTAACCCAAATCGAACATGATATTAACCCTAACAATACACTGTTCACTCAATCTAACTTTACAGAAGAGCAGGGACAGATTTGTTCTTACAATACAGAAATGTAGGGGATCCTCCACCTCTTGAGAACTTCAAAGGTCCATTCCGAAATGATTCCTGGAGAAGATGTAGGCAGCAATGTAGGATCTGAGAGAGCAAAAGTCATCTTCCATGGCAAACTACCTGGTCAGTATGAAGGGTGGTGTCGGAATCAGCCTCTCTCTTCTTAATATAGAGAAGATTGACCAAACCAGGCTTGTGTGGAGAGCTGTTCCCGGGTGCCTAAGGTTGATATAATATTCTAACTTGTGAAACTGTCAAAGGAAGTAGGGGCAGCCTCCATTTCTTGGGACCCTTGGAAGCAACTGTTAGGACAAAGTGGTTGCCAAGGCAGTGACCTCATTCATTTCTTGAAGGAAGTGACCTACCTCACTTCCTTGTTGATAGAACTCTGTGAACTTGGGATCCAGGTAGCCAGGCACCCAGAGTCAGTCCCAGTACCATTCCCAGTGGTCTCATTTGTTTGGAATCAACAAAGACAGAGTCAGTCTTCTTGGTAGCGACTGATGTGAGTGTGGCCAAATACCAGGAAAGATCTGAAGAGGGTCCTATCCTGACAAAGCAGGTAGTGACTCACCGCTGGCTCCTTACTACTGCACAGAGTTGGCCATGGAGACCAGATCTGAGACAGGACAGACCATTACCAGGGAACATAGTATGGCCCACCAGTTAGAAGACACTATGCATAGTCACAGACCTAATTGGGGGAAGGAGGTGCCTTTGTGAGTGTGTATGTGTGGTTGTGTCTCTGTTCTGAGAATAGGTAGGAAAGGAGGATTGTTTGGTTTGGAGTGGACTGTTTCTAGTAAGTCCTTTGACAAGGTGAGTGTTTCTATGTCTGTGTATTCCACTGTGTCCATGGTTTTATACTTTAGAAAAGAGAGTGCATCAATGGATGTGTCCTCTCTAGTAGAAAGCTTCCCAGAATTCAACCTGCACAATTTATGAATGGAGTGTGACTTGCCATATGGATGGGCAACACCTACTATCTTCCTAAGTCCCGGTTTTCTTCCTGAATTCTGGCCACTGTCCAGAATAGGCTCTTGGTATTGTGTCCAAGATATGTACCACCTCCAAGCTCCGTGACATGGCCATGTACTGGATCCCTGAAGGGAATGGCCAGCATCTCAGAGAACTCACATATCAGTGTGACCTAGAAAGTCTCCATGGAGATACCCTGCTTTGGGCTTTTTGCTTACCTATTGTTCCGTTGCCCTGAATGTCAGGATGTCTTTGCCTCAGGCCACCCCTTTGGGAAGATTGAAGAAAAAAGTTTTCAAATGGACATGAATGGGCATCACCTGTGGCTCTTTGCTTAATTGATTTGGAAAGGGATGTGTCTGAATCAGCCTCTTGGCACTGTGTGAGGCAGTGGCTTAGATTCTCAACACCTGATGCGTCTAAA
The DNA here is from genome assembly GCF_048772815.1 of Callospermophilus lateralis. Taxonomy (NCBI): domain Eukaryota; kingdom Metazoa; phylum Chordata; class Mammalia; order Rodentia; family Sciuridae; genus Callospermophilus; species Callospermophilus lateralis. The sequence continues at coordinate 129,019,119 of NC_135313.1, read as the reverse complement.
GAAAGATCACATGTGTGCATCCAAAACTAAAAAGGCAAAAATATCAGTCATTGTGTATGAAGTCTCTTGCCTTACTCTGATAGGTTCCTGGCCTCCATCAAGTGAGAATAGTGATTATTTGGGTCAAATGAGTTCTTCAAAGCCCTGGAGAGGCTAGCCCATATGTGCTTTGGTTTTCTCATGACTCCAAATCACATAAAGAATCTATACCTGACAATGAGTAGGCCTCAAATTGGAGAAGCAGTGTAGTACTATGGCCAGGATTATTTGCTCACTCCTGGTTCACAGGAAGGGTGTCCAGGCCACCCTGACTTTAGGCAAATGAGGGGCAAGGGAGCTTATTTTGGACACTGTCTTGTGCTGTGCCCCTCATGGAAACCTCCAGCTAGAGGTAATGATGAGTGTCTATATGGAAGAAGGTGAGGGCCATGTGGGAGTGTTTTGTTTTTAATTGTGTTCATTTGTGTGGTGGTTGGAAGAAATGACTGGGTCCACCAAGGCTTGAACTTTGGTGTGATTCCCCTTAGAGACTGAGTTCTGGAACTGACCTCAGAGAAGTATTGCCATGAATTGTGTTGGGATTTTAGGAGGCCACACATGAGAGTCGCCCTTGGAAACTGAGATCAAGGCCTAGGGTGGCTTTCCATTGAACACTGGGAATCTCAGCCAGGATATCACATGATTTCATTCTGAAAGATTTGGCAGCCATAATTGAGAGTCAAAACACACAGGGACCTCACATTGTAGACCTCAATGGAATTGGTTTCATGTGACCTTTTGGCTACTCTTTGGAAGCCTTGGCTTTGGAGTTCTCCAGAGCATTCATTGAAATGAAGTTCCTCAACTTTTAATGGTTCCTGAATGAATTGAAACCCACAGTGCCTCCAACTTCATCCATGAAAAGTGGCTAGATAAATACGCTGAAAAATTTGAAACTCCCATGACCAGGTGGCACTGGAGAACATTTATATATTCTGCTGCTGGTCATGAGGGTACAAGACAGTGCCTTGATTGATTGGGTTTCATGAAAATGGAGAAGAACAAAGATGCCAGTAAGTTGAGACTGCTGAGTAGTGGGCCCAGCGCTGTGGTGTGCAGGTGTGTGATAAAATATCTGAGGTGGGGATCTCCAATTCACTTCCAAATGTCTTGTGGCTGACATGGTTCAGCCAGCAGACCCTTATATATAGAGGCATCTTGTTATATGGAGAGGTTTCAAGGCAATGTTCAGAATCAGTTTGCTATGTTCAAGGGGAAAGCTATGTGGGATAGAAGCCTGGTTGGTGAATTCTCCTGCAGACCCTGACCCACCACACGTGACAGAACTGCCTCCATCACTGTGTCCCACTTGAACTCCTTGTATATCGTGATGCAAATACCAACCTCCCAGTTCAGCACCAAGAAACACCACGAAAACTAAGGATGACCAAATGGCTTCACAGTCCACACGGGGAGACACTTAGCCCCCAGTGGCCACAGTTTACCTACAAAGAGAGAATTCAGCACTGCTGCCTCATGTTCATTTTAAAATAAGAAACCATGCTCTCCAGTCACATAGATGCAGACCCAGAAAAGAAGCTAAAGCTCCTGACAACAACATATGTTTCAAGTGCCCAAACTCAGAGGCAGTTTCTCAAGAAGTCTTTAGGTCGGCAGAGCCCTATGTTTGTGGAGTGTTTACCTGTTAGACTAGAATGTAAGAAAAGAACACTGACTCCAATTAAAATCAAATTAAATCAATCTCATTATTTCCATTGGCTGGGCTGCCTCTCCCTCCCAAAATGGCACAAACAAGAGAGCAACCCCACCTTTCCTACAGCCCAGCTTTATAGCCCAGAAAGTTACACAAAAGGGGGGTTACAGATAACAGAACTCTGACAAGTATCACACTAATGGTAGTTTACATTTTTTTTGCTAGCCCCAACTTCAAAATTTATGAGGACCATTAGAGCCTCAGAGAGGATCGTTGTCTGGCCACGGAAGGCCAATATTAATGAGGTGTGACTAAAGTTTCAGAGAGGGCTGCTACCTAGTCATAGAGCCATGCATCGATGAGTTCAAGGCATGGGCAGGCATTCCAAGCAGGTTCAGAATTTGCAGTAATTTATAGTAAAGCCAAAATGATCTTTTCATGGCTTTATTTCAAGATGGCTCCCAATTTTAATAAAAGATAAGGTTGGGTTTATCATTTCCCCCTTTTCTTATATGTCCCTTTCAAATGTTTGATAGGGTAGGGGAAGAGCACTGAGGAAATTTTAATCCCTCAGGTAACAGTCTCGAAATTTTTAGAACTCACCGAAAACTGGTCTCCCTGATATTACCTGACTTAATTAATTACTTATATTGATAGTCTATTTATTTTTGCCTCCATTGTTGTAAGTAGAAAGGCGTCTCTAATTTTGGCTTCTTCTGAGCTGAGAGAGGGTGACGTGAGGGGGCACGGCATGAGGGAAATGAGTTGCCTTTTTGAAGTCAGTTGAGGGATATGAATTGCCTTTTAGATGTCGGTTGGTTTTGAAGTCTGATTGGGGAAGAACAGGTTGTAAAGTCATCTGGGGATGGGTTCTTCTATGAGAGAAACAAAATACATGAGTACTGAATAAATGATGCAGCAGCTAGAACATGTCACTGTACAGAAGTTTCCTCACCAGTATTAAATATCCCCAGTTATCAGGACTGTCAACTTAATATTTAAATTTTAGTGTTACAGTTGTCCCACCCATAAGATACAGTTTAATAATTTAATGTCATCTGATCTTGCAAAATCCTTTCTCTAGTATGACCTCTGTGTCTAATAGAGAAATCTTTAATTCTGTTACTCAGGGCTGGATAATCGTACTAGCAAACACCAAATCTACCTGTGTAGGTTAGAAATATCTGTAGGCCTTTAACTAAAAACTTCTGCCTCTGGCAGCTCCTCTTGATAGCCTCTTTTTATAGTTATCAGGCATTCCTGTCTGAGAATCCTTCTTTGTAGCCTCCAGTCTTACTTATTTTGGGAGGCTAACATAAAGTGTATACATTAAAATATTATTATTATTATTATTTTTTAAATGACCAGGAATGGCTGTATTTTGCTTTCAACTGTCTTTGCTAAGTGTTTGAGATGAAGCAGTCAAACTGACTTTTGTTTCTATCTATTGTTAACAGTCAGCTGAGCTTTCATGGGAGTCATTCCTGGGGAAACTTGAGAGCAGCTTATCAGTTCTGCTAGTGCCATTTGCGCTAGGTGGGTCCAGGTCTTGCTTGATCATGTGGCTTCCCTCGAAGCATCAGGGATGTCTTCCTTCTCTGATGACTCTCCTCTTAGTAGCAAATGCACTGATATGCTTTCTGTTCTGCAATGATCTCATTAATCTCCCTGATGGGGAGGTTTTGTGGCCCAGAGTTGCAAAGCTCATAGAGAAGTCCCCTGTTCCCTGGATTCAGACTGACTCAGAGGGCAAGACCCAAATATTGGTTTTCTTGGCCCTTTTAATTTAACTTTAATTTTTAAATCCTAATCTAAAACATCCAGCAAATAAATTTTAAAAGCCTTATATTAAGAGTACTGGGCTTTAATGTCTATAACTTAATAATTAATTATCTTTTTATTAATTGGGGTCTGTATTATTCTGTCTATCTTGTAGATGATGACTTATTATCTTAAATTAACCTATGTTGTGTTCTTAAAGCAACACATCTGTAAAACACCAACAGGGAATCTTTAGATCACTTATAAGCAAATTAAAAAATAAAATTTTTTAACAAGAGTAAAAATACTTAGTTAATGTAATGCTACCCTGAATTTTTTGGGTGAGTTATACTTTATATTCCCTGTTTGAATCCTAGTAAACTTGAGAGAAAAAAAAAGAAAAGAAAAAACAAAACTTTTGAACATAACTTTAAATGAAATAAAATCTGACCTACTGCTTTCGTAGTCATTCTCACATGTAGTAAGATGGGACAAAGAGCCTTATCTCAGGTAAGACAGGGCTCTTTATAAATCTTAAGCGTTTTAGTTCTAAAGCTGATCTTTGTTTTTTAAATATCCTTTTACAAAGTTTACATAAATTGTTTGAGGTCACATGAACATTAGCTAACACCATATAATATCACTTTTAAAATATGAATTAAAGAATGCCTGAATGTTTTTAACATTTAAATAGATTAGGCTCTCATTAATTTAAAAATACATTTAAATTTTTCCACAATGTAAAATGTAACATAAAACTTTACATATCTTATTGATAACAGGTAAATAAATCCCCAATATATATTTTATTTACCATACAACTTCAGAACACCAGCTTGATATAATGCTCTTTTAAAGTTTCTACCTTATAGAGTTGTATAACTGGAAGATATGAGCACATTAATAGCATCACAATTACATTGATGTTTCTACATTAACCAAGTTTAGCTTTTAAAGAAATGGCAGTACAGTGCTCTAAAATAACAGTTCTGTTTTAAATAGTTGTTTAATTTTTATGGTTGCTTGCTCTGGAAAAAATAAAACTTAATAAACACAATGTTATGAGTAAACTTATGTTTTAAGAAATTTTTGTCTCTTTAACACATGACTAATTTTTACAATCTTAAACAGACATTAGTAGAAAGTCTGTATAAGATTGTAAAAATTTTATACAGACTTGTACTAAAAATTGATAGACCTTAGTATATCAATCAGATATCAAACAAAAGCACTCATGAATGAGTAAATCCATATCAAATTTACTTTACTTTTTAATCAAAATATTAGACAAATGTATTGAACAGTGTAAACCATTTTTTTTTTTGTTGAAGGAAAAGTCCTAGAACAAAGCCATATAGACCTTTGGTAGACAATAATATTTTATTAGATTTTTGAACACCTAGAAAAACTTATAGGCATAAATTTGAAGACATTTAAATTTATCTGTTTATCCAATCTGAATTAAAGATCTGTGGTCCACTTTTTAAAATTTGTTTTTATGAGCGCTTTTTTATATGAGTGCTCCTTATATGTGATAATTTGTGTATCATATGAATGATATACGGACATATGTATATATATATATATATATATATATATATATATATATATATATATATATAGACATACAACACATAACAAAAGTGTGCACACATAATAATAGTGAAGGCCTTGTAGCTTTTCACACGTGAAATCAACATTGCAATGTTTTTAAAACTCCACAGTTGGTCAAAGATAAAACTGATCAGAAAAACATTAACCTAGGTCTGTAGGATCAAAATCATGAACTCAAAAAAAAAAAAGAATCTAAGAAAAAATTATGAGTCCTAGAAAAATGACTGGCCGGTAATTAGTAAATACCATACAATTTACCATTTTTTTTTTCCCTTAGGCCTCAGATCATTCTCCTACTGAGCTTACAGGAGACTTTCATTTGCATTTCAACAGAAGTCCTGGCTGAGGTCTGGAAAGAGCAGGAAAAAACTGCTATTCTGAGCAGACACCTCAGGCCTAAGGCATTTTAACCATAATTTTCTGGTTAGGATGTTGAAGATTATGATACAAGTTTAAGATACAATTCACAGAATTTTATATCTTTACATCTTGTTTTGTCAACAGATACCATACTATGATTTACTATCCTTGTCCAAATTAATGCACTGGTAAACACAGTGACATTTTCCCAGGCTACCCAATTCAAAATTGGTGAAAAAAAGACTGCATGATTGGGAAGTTACTTGCCAACTTGGAAGTAGAGTTCTTTAGTTTTTCATCCTAATTATTTAAGTTCTCTGTCATGAATTATCTGAAATCATAAACTAAACAATTACCTAAACCCGACTTTTAACTGCAAGATTGTGCAATGCTTCAAAAAACGCATTCAGATACCAGATTGTTACAATAAAACATCATCATTTACACACAAATTCAGCTAAGATCATTCTCAAGAAACAATTTATAATATAAACACATTATTGCACATGTCTTAAAGGGCCAGAAACAAAGGCACAAGACAGACAGAAAGGAACTCCAGAATATGGCTGACAGACAGAAGCCTTCAAAACAGAGCAGATAAGAGAAAAATCTCCTACACCAGTGGCACCACAGATGTCCCCACAAGGGGACCAGATGTTTTCACAAAGGAGCTACCTGAAATGTAAAATCAAGGGTCTCCATGGTGACTTTACTGCATTTAGTGTCCCCTTTTTATTTTTCTCTTTTAAAAGAAGACAGAGGTGGCATAATACTTACAGTACAGGGAAGGAAGGAGGGAATTCCCTGAAGCAACAGGGCTTTGGCAGTTGCTGGGGTCTCTCAGTCCCTCCTTTTACTTACAGGATTAGCTCTTTTGTTTCGGGTCCACTCCAAGCATGCTCCATCTCCTAACATTTCAGTCCTCAGCTCTCAAAAAGTTCTGGGAAAGGGGCGGGTATCAAAATTTGTAACTTAAAGTTCGGTTTCTGACCCTGAAGCAAATTAATGCCAATTTAATAATGAGGACAGGGTTTTTAGAAAAAGAAAATGGAGGTTTATTGCTTTGCTAACAAAGGAAAAACAATGGGACTCTGCCATAAGGTTGTGACTCTCATGATCTGGAGGGACAAGGGATTTTAAAGAGTTTCACTTGTTAACCTGAGATATACTCAGTTCTTCGTTCCCCAGTAGGCTTTGCCCTGTGCAGTGGGTGTGCTCCAGGCAGCCAGCTAGGGGCTTCTTTCATCCTGCTTAACAAAGGTGGGTAAAGTTCATCACAGTTCCTTAAAACACAGTCCAAAGGGTGTCAGGCTTACTTGCTTTGTTACCCTTTTTCACGTACAATATCCTTAAGATTTTACCACAGAAATCAAACAAAAAAACGCACAAAAACAAACAACAAAAAACATATAGACCACAGAACAAAACACAGAAAAACAGAATCCTGGTGCCGAAACAGAAAAACAGAGGAGCAATGCAACATCTTGCTAAAGCTCCAGGGTAGGAGCGCGTGTGTGCCCATCGGCACCTCTCTACCCTTCCAGAGGAATTCCCTACAGAACAGAACAGAGGACAGCATGATTCTCATTACTGTCCTGGACAGGAGTGTATGTGAGCCTCCCCAGGCCACCTCTCTGTCATCAGAAGAGATCTCCCTTAACCAGATATCAGATGTTATAAAGGTGCCAGTTACCTATGGAGGCCTCCTCCACCAGGGGCTTGATAATAGTTTTAGTGTGGTAGTTCACTGCAGTGCTCCCCAGACTGACGGCTCACTCCAAGGCTTTGGAACAACTCAAGTTGTGCACCCCCTAGAGTGGTTCTCCAGCCAAGTGCCCTGGAGGGAAGGCCAGCTTCAGAATTTTCAGGAGTCTGGTTTTGTGATCTGCTCGGGCAGGGTCATCTCGCTGGGGAACTCCAAAATTTTGGACTAGGATGCAAGAAAAGACCACTGACTCCAATTAAAATCAAATTAAGGCAAGCTTATTATTTCCACAGGCTGGGCTGCCTCTCCTTCCAAAATGGCGGGAACAAGACAGCAACCCCACCTTTCCTACAGCCCAGCTATATAGCCCAGAAAGTTACACAAACGGGGGGTTACAGATAACAAAACTTTGAAAGCATCACACTAATGGTAGTTTACATTTTTTTTTTGCTGGCCCCAACATCAGAAATAATGAGGACCATTAGAGCCTCAGAGAGGGTTGTTGTCTGGCCAGGGAAGGCCAATATTTATGAGGTGTCACTAAAGTTTCAGAAAGCACTGTTATCTGGTCAGAGAGCCAGGTGTGGATGAGTTCAATGCACGGGTAGGCATTCCAAGCAGGTTCAGAATTTGCAGTAATTTAGAGTAAAGCCAAAATTATCTTTTCACGGCTTTGTGGCAAGATGGTTGCCAATTTTAATAAAAAATCAGGTTGGGTCTATCAAGCCTCTCTTTTACTTTTGAAAACTCCTCTACAAACTCCAATGTTGTGAACTCCCGAGCATTTTACATTCCAGATATGTATTTACAGATTTTCTAACTCTTCTATTCCAACTGTGTCTTACTTGGGGCGAAGGTAATATCAAGTCATTGTTCTGGATGAGAGTGGAAAGATTTTTGTGTAGCACATATTTGCATAAACATTTAGGAGATCACTCCTCCTAAACACTGTTGGAACAGAAAATTCAAACTATGGGGCAGCTTCCTAGTTGAACAACATTATTCATAAATCCAAGTTCATTAAACAAATAGTTTTGGATCAGTGGATGATATATATTTCAAGATGAATTTCTATTGGCATATACTATGCTACATTTTAATTTCTCTGTGTGTTTTGTGTTTATAATGTTTTGTGATTTATATGGATTTAAAATCAAGTTTTCACAAGATTATTCTCAGAAATATTCATCCACCTGAAATACATATTTGTTTCCTAGTACTGAAAACTAACTTCAGTAAATGGTGCATAAAAATCCTAATATTTCTACAGTAACTGACCCAGATTAATATCAATGCAAGTAGATTCCTAGGGGACATGATGTGTATTTTGATGTTCATTTTTATTCAACACTGCTACATTACTATTTCTGCAGTTTATGCACATCATACTGTATATATTTCATTCAATAGTTCGCAAATTTATATGCATGTGTTTCACGTTCAATCACTTCCTGCTTCAGAACACATGAATTCCTCCAGGTTTCTTGACTATTCTTTTCATGAGACTTCTTTCCAAACACATTATTTTTGATTTCCATAATCACTTTTGAAGCAAAACTCACACACTTTTCAGGATAAAATATAACCCTAATATTACCATTAGATGTATAAGTGGTTGGAATGAATGATTGCATATCAATATGAGATTTCTTTTATATTTTCAGATATCAATTCAATCCATTATTTAAAGTGGAACCAGTTATATTATTTATACACAGTATGGTCTATTCCTGCATAATCTGCATATTCATAGACACAGGGTACAACTATTTGTACCCCAAATACTAAATTATACATCTACAAAACATTGCTCCAGAAACGGTGGAAGAAATATTCATGTCACCTGATCTACACATACATTTTATCACAATAATATTCTGGACACAAAATGCAATGGTCACACTTCTGATTTTAAAAAAGCCTAAAGGGAAAGTGAAATCCAAGAAATCCAAGTCCTGGTTACCTAATGCTCTCGAATTCAATCCTATTTGTTACAACATATTTGTTTCTTCCTAAGATTATATATTCAAACTCAACCCTGTTGAAAATGTCTAAACCAATTACACACTTTATACTTTTGCTGATTTCCTAATGTCTCTATTTATGTCTGCTTTCCTACATATTTTCCCCTGTTCATCATTGTGACTGACTCTTCACATGTGCTGACATTTACATTCACTCTCTACCCGAAACACTATTTGTGAAGAACTTTTGGTCCAAATCCTATACTCACTCTTCTTTATAAACCTGCTGACTATCTTGGTAATCTTACGGACTATCCCTTTTTGACTAGATGTTCTGTTTGTTATTCAATCATCCGAGTTACAAGATCCAATTTCATTGTATATTGACTTATCTGAGACATCTGTGCAGAATATAATTCAAAGCTAAGTATCCCACTCAAGGGCCCAATGCCCTACTTGGCTTCAAATCTTCCCTAGATTTCTGTTTCCATACTTATATTTCACCTATATATTCTTGTAAATATCACAGGTTCCCAATACCATTATTCATCTAGCAGAATGATTGCTAACCAAAATTGAACATATTATTAACCCTAACCATACACTGTTCCCTCAATCTAACTTTATAGCAGTGCAGGGACAGAGTTGGTCTTACAAAAGAGGAATGTAGGGGATCTTCCACCTGCTGAGAATATCAAAGATCCATGCAGAAATGATCCCCGAAGAAGATGTAGACTGCTATGAAGGACCTGAGAGAGCAAAAGTCAGCTTCCATGGCAAACAACCTGGTCAGTATGAAGGGATGTGTCTGAATAAGCCTCTCTCTTTTTAATATAGACTAAATGGACCAAACCAGGCCTGTGTGGACATCTTTTCCCCAGTACCAATGGTTGATATACCATTCTAACTTGTGAAAGTGTCACAGGAAGTAGGGACAGCCTCCGTCTCATGGGACCCTTGGAAGCAACTGTTAGGACAAAGTGGTTGCCAAGGCTGTGAGCTCATTCACTTCATGAAGGAAGTGACCTACCTCACTTTTTTGGTGATGGAACTCTCTGAACTTGGGATCCCTGAAAACAGGCACCCAGAGTCAGGCCCAATAACAGTCACAGAGGTCTCACTTGTTTGGATTTATTAAGGAGAGAGTCAATCTTTCTTGGTACCTACAGTTGTGAGGATGGCCAAATGCCAGGAAAAATCTGAATTGGGGTCTTTCCTGAGAAAGCAGGTATTGGCTCACTGCTGGCTCCTGACAACTTCACAGAGTGGGCCAAGGAGTCCAGATTTGAGAATAGAGAAGCCATTTTGTGGGAACATAGTATGGCCCACAAGGCAGAGGACACTCTGGATAGTCACAGACCCTCTTGGGGGAAAAAGGTGCCTTTGTGGGAATGAGTGTGTGTATGTAGTTTTGTCTCATGCTCTGAGAATAGGTAGGAAAGGCGGTTTCTTTGGTTTAGAGTGGACTGTTTCTAGTAAGTCATTTGACAAAGCGAGTGTTTCTATGTCTGTGTATCCAACTCTGTCCGTGGTTGTAGACATTACAAAAGAAAATGCATCAATGGATGTGTCCTGTCTAGGAGAAAGCTTCCCCACATTCATCCTGCCCAATTTATGAAAGGACTGAGGCTTGCCTTATTGATGGGCAAGACCTGCTGTCTTCCTAAGTTTCTGTTTTCTTCCTGAATTCTGGCCACTCTCCAGAATAGACTCATGGTTTTGTGACCAAGATGTGTAGCATCTCCAAGCTCTGTGACATGGCCGTGTACTGAATAGCTGAAGGAAATGGCGAGAATCTCAGAAAACTCAGATATCTGTGTGACCATGAAAGTCTCAGTGGAGAATCCCTGCTTTGGGCCTTTGCTTACCTATTGTTCTGTAGCACTGAATGTCAGGAAGGTCTTTGCCTAAGGCACCACTTTGTGAAACCTGAATAAAACAGTTTTCTAATGTAAATGAATGAGCATCACCTGTCTCTCTTTGAGTAATTGCTTTTGAGAGGGATGTGTCTGAGCCAGCCTGTTGGCTATGTGTGAGGCTGTGGCTTGCATTCTCAGCACCTGATGGATCTAAAGAAAGATGCTATGTGTGCATCCAAAACCAAAATGGCCAAAAGAGCAGTCATTGTGGATAAAATCTCTTGCCTTCCTCTGTAAGGTTCCTGACCTCCATCAAGTGAGAATAGGAATCCTTTGGGTCAAATGACTTCTTCAAAGCCCTGCGGAGGCTAGCCAATAGGTGCTTGGGTTTGCTCATGACCCCAATGCACATAAAGAACCTAAATCCCACAGTAAGTAGGCCTCAAATTGGAGAAGCTGAGCAGTATTAATGGTATGCCTTTTTGATCACTTCTGGTTAACAGGAGGGGTGTCCAGGGCACTCTGACTTTACAGAAATGATGAGCAAGAGTGCGTATTTTGGACACTGTCTTGTCCTGCACTCCTCATAGAAACCTCCAGCTAGAGGTTATGATGAGTGTCTATATGGAAGAAGATGAGGGCCATGTGGGAGTATTTTGGTTTTAATTGTGGTCATTTGTGTGGCAGTTGGAAGAGATGACTGGGTGCACCTGGGTTTGAACTCTGGTGTGAATCCCCTTAGAGACTGAGTTCTGGAAGTGACCTCAGAGAAGTATTGCCATGAATTGAGTTAGGATTTTAGGAAGCCATGCATGAGAGTCGCCCTTATAAACTTAGATCAAGGTCCAGGGTGGCTTTCGACAGAGCAATGGGAATCTCAGCCAAGTTATCCCATGATTTTATTCTTAAAGACTTGGCAGCCATACTTGAGACTCAAAACACACATGGAACTCACATTGTAGACCTCAATAGGCCTGGCTTCATGTAACCTTTTGGCCACTCTTTGGGAAGCATTGCCTATGAGAGTTCTCCAGAGTTTCACTGAAATGAGCTTCCTCAACATTTAATGGTTCTTGAAAGCCACAGTGCCTCCCAACTACATCTTTGAAAAATGGCTAGATAAATACCATGAAATTTTTGAAATTCCCATGACCAGGTGGCACTGGAGAATCTTTGGATGTCCTTTTGCTGATCATGAGTATACCAGAGAGTGCCTTGATTGACTGGAATTTATAAAAATAATGTAAAACAGAGATGCTAGTAAGTTGGAGCCTGCTGAGTAGTGGGCCTAGAGCAGTGGTGGCCACGTGTGTGATAAAACATCTGTGGTAGGTCCATGTGATTCGCGCATTTGCTTCCAAATGGCTTGTGACTGACATGGTGCAGCCAGCAGACCCTTATTTGTAAAGGCATATTTTTATTTGGAGAGCTTTCAGGGTAATGATCAGAATCAGGTTGATATGGTCAAGGGTGCAAGCTATGTGGGAAAGAAGCCTGGTTGTTTCATTCTCCAGCAGACCCTAACCCACCACACGTGACAGAACTCCCTCTAGCACTGTGTCCCAGTTGAACTTGTTGTATTCTGTGAAGCAAATACCAAAGCCGCAGTGCAGCAGCAAGAGCCACCACAAAAATTTGAGGAGGACCAAATGGCTTCACAGTCCACACGGGGTGAAACTTAGCCTCCAGTGGCCACACTTTACCTACAAAGAGAGAATTCAGCACTGCTGCCTCAGGTTCATTGGAAAATAAGAATCCATGTTCTCCAGGTCATATAGATGCAGACCCAGCTTTGCTGGTCTCACTACAAAAAAAGCTAAAACTCCTTAATACAACATATATTTCAAGTGCCCAGCTTCAGAGGCAGTTTCTCAAGAATTCTTTAGGCCAGCAGAGCTCCATGTTTGTGGAGTGTTTACCATGTTCCTTACTTTTGGAAACTGCTCTACCACCTCCAAGGTTGTGAACTCCTGTGCATATTCCATTCCAGATTTGCATTCACAGATTTTCTAACACTTCTCCTCTAATTGTGTCTTACCTGGGGTGAAGGTAATGTCAAGGCATTGTTGTGGATGAGAGTGGAAAGATTTTTGTTGAGCACATATTTGCATACACATTGGATTCATTTTTCAATTTCCCATTCAAAATACTGAATCCCTGACACGAACCCATACCCTACTAGACTCTGACTACTAATCCTAATATGATGGAGAAAAATAACCCAAACAGAATAGAAATACAAGCAGTACAGAGAAGGCATGGTGTATAGTTGGACTTGCCTTTCGCTTTATGTAGGGTAGGTGTTATAAATCTAGATAATTTTTAATTGAAATAGTTCTCCATGTGTTTTTAAAGTTAACAAATATGTGAATTTCTCTCTCCCTTTCTCTGTAGCCTATTCAGCAAATGTATTTTTATATGCACATATAGAATCCTAGCTGGTATCACATGTACATACTTGTTTGGAGGCTGACGTGGCAGATAAAAATTATGAGAAGAAATAACTCCTCCTAAATGCTGTTGGATCTTAAAATTCAACCTATGGGTGATCTTCCTAGTTGAATAACCTTATTCGTAAATCCATGTTCAGTAAAATTAATATTTTTGGATCAGTGGACGATATATATTTCACTATGAATTTCGATTGGCATATATACTGCTACTCTTTAATGTCTGTGTGTGTTTTGTGTATATATATATATATATATATATATATATATATATATATATAATCTCCAGATTTTTAAAAATATGAAATATATGTGTCTTATTAAACACTCCCTAAATACATTCATATTCATGTATGTGGATTTATAATCAAATTTTCACAAGATTATTCTCAGAAATATTCATCCCCCTGAAACACATATTTGTTTCCTAGTACTGAAAACTAACTTCAATGAAAGGTGCATACAAATCCTAATATTTCTGCAGTAACTTACCCAGGTTAATATCAATGCAAGTAGATTCCTATGGGACATGATGTGTATTTTGACATTCATTTTTATTCAACACTGGTACAGTACTATTTCTTCAGTTTATGCACATCATAGGATAAATATTTCATCCAAAATTTCAAAATTTAAAACATTTGATTCACTTTCAATCACTTCCTGCTTCAGAACACATGTATTCCTCCATGTTTCTTCACTGGTCTTTTATGAGACTTCTTTGCAAACACATTATTTTTGATTTGCATAATCAATTTTGAAGCAAAACTCACACACTCTTCATGATCAACCGTAACACTAATATTACCATTAGATGTACAACTGGTTGTAATGAATGTATGTATGCCAATATCAATATAAGATTTCCTGTATATTTTCAGATATCAATTTATTCCAATTCCAATTTCTAATGTTGGGTCCAGTTATATTATTTATTCACAGTATGGTCTATTCATTCATCATCTCTATATTCATCAAAACAGGGTACACCTATTTTTTCCCCAATACTAATTTATAGGTTTTAAAAATATTGCTCCCCATAATGGTGGAAGAAATACTCATGTCACATGATCTACATATACATTTTATCACAGTAATATTCTGGACACAAATGTAAAGGTAACACTTATGATTGTACCAAAGCCTAAATTGAAAGTGAATATATATTACTAAAAACATCCATGTCCAGGTCGCCTAATGCTCTCAAATTTCAATCCTATTGGTGACTACATATTTGTTTCTTCTAATATCATATATTCAACCTCAACCCTGTTGAAAATGTCTAATCCTGTTACTCACTTTATACTTTGCCTGATTTCCTAATGTCTCTATTTTATATCTGCTTTCCTACATATTTTCCCCAGTTCATCATTGTGACTGACTCTTCATATGTGCTGACATTTTCATTCACTCTCTTAACGAAACCCTATTGCTAAAGAACTATTGTTCCAACTCAAAGACTCTCTCTTCAAACTAAACCTACTATCTTCCTAATCCTACTCACTATCCCTTTTTGACTGGATGTTCTCTTCGACATTCAGGCATCTGAGGTACTAGGTTTTATTCCATTGTATGTAGATTTACCTGCGACCACAATGCAGAATGTAATTCAAAGCTAAATATCATAATCAAGGGCCCAATGCCCTTCCTGGCTTCAAATCTTACCTAGATTTCTCTTTTCATACTTATATTTCAAATACATATTCTTATAAATATTTCAGGTTCCCAATACCATTATTCATCCAGCAGAATGATTCCTAACACAAATAAAACATGTTGTTAACCCTAACCATATACTGTTCCCTCAATCTAAATTTACAGAGGGAAGGGACAGAGTTGGTCTTACAGTAAAGAAATGTAGGGGGTCTTCCACCTACTGAGACCCTCAAAGTTCCATGCAGAAATGATCACTGGAGAATATATACGCAGCTATGAAGGACCTGAGAGAGCAAAAGTCATGTTCAATGGCAAACAACCTGGTCAGGATGAAGGGTTCTGTCTGAATCAGCCTCTCTCTTCTTAATGTAGAGAAGATGGACCAAACCAGGCCTGTGTGGGTAGCTGTTCCAGGGTGCCTATGGTTGATATACCATTCTAACTTGTGAAAGTGTCACAGGAAGTAGGGGCAGCCTCCTTCTCATGTGCAACTTGGAAGCCACTGTTAGGACAACGTGGTTGCCATGGCAGTGACCTCATTCAGTTCCTGAAGGAAGTGACCTCACATCGCTTCCTTAGTGAAGGAAATCTCAGAAATTGAGATTCATGAAGCCAGGCACCCAGAGTCAGTCCCAGTCCCAGTCCCAGTGGTCTCACTTGTTTGGATTTACCAAGGACAGAGTAAGTCTTTCTTGGTACCTACTGATGTGAGGATTGCAAAATTCCAGGAAAGCTCTGAAGAGGGGCCTTTCCTGAGAAAGCAGGTAGTGGCTCACCTCTGGGTCCTGACACCTTCACAGAGTTGGCCAAGGAGACCAGATCTGAGACATTTCAGGCCATTTCATGGGAAAATAATATGGCCCACCAGTCAGAGGACACTCCGGATAGTAACAGACCTTCTTGGGAGAAGGAGCTGCCTTTGTGGGTGTTGGTTTGTGGTTTTGTCTCATGTACTGAGAATAGGTAGGCAAGGCGCTTATTTGGTGTGGAATGAACTGTTTATTGTAAGTCATTTGACAAGGCGAGTGTTTCTATGTCTGTTTACCTCACTGTGTCCGTGGTTGTACTCATTAGAAAAAAGAATGCATCAATGGATGTGTCCTGTCTAGTAGAAAGCTTCCCAGCATTCATCCTGCCCAATTTATGAATGGAGTTCAGATTGCCTTATCAATGGGTAACACCTGCAATTTTCCTAAGTTCCAGTTTTCTTCCAGAATTCTGGCCCGACTCCAGAATAGTCTCATGGTTTTGTCTCTAAGATATATACCACCTCCAAGCTCTGTGACATGGCCATGTACTGGATAGCTCAAGTGAATTGTGAGCATCTCAGAAAAATAAGATATATGTGTGACCAATAAATCTCAGTGGAGAAACACTGCTTTGGGCCTTTTGCTTACCTATTATTCTGTTGCTATGAATATCACGAAGTTCTTTGCCTCAGGCCACCATTTGTGAAGCCTGAACAAAACAGTTTTCAAATGGAAATGAATGGGCATCACCTAGGGCTCTTTGCTTAATTGCTTTGGAAAGGGATGTGTCTGAATCAGCCTCTTGGCCCTCTGTAAGGCTGTGGCTTAGATTCTCAGCACCTGATGGATCTAAAGAAAGATCCCATGTGTGCATCCAAAACCAAAATAGCCAAAAGAGCTGTCATTGTGGATGAAGACTCTCGCCTTCCTTTCTAAGGTTCCTGACATCTATCAAGTGAGAATAGGGATCCTTTGGGTCAAGTGAGTTATTCAAAGCCCTGCAGAGGCTAGCCCATACGCGCTTGGGTGTTCTCATTACTCCAATTCACATAAAGAATCTAAACCCCACAGTCAGTAGGCCTCAAATTGGAGAAGCCAAGCAGTATTAATGGCAGACCTATTTGATCACTCCTCGTTCACAGTCAGTGTTTCCAGGCCACACTGATTTTAGGCAAATGAGGGGAAAGGTAGGTTATTTTGGACATTGTCTTGGTCTGTGCCCCTCATGGAAAACTCCATCCAGAGGTTATGATGAGTGTCTACATGGAAGAAGATAAGGGCCATGTGGGAGAATTTTGTTTTGAATTGTGGTAAGTTGTGTGGCAGTTGGAAGAGATGCCTGGGTTTACCTGGGCTTTAACTCTGGTGTGATTCCCCTTAGAGTCTGAGTTCTGGAACTGACCTCAGAGAAGTATTGTCATGAATTTTGTTTGAATTTTACTAGGCCATGCATGAGAGTTGCCCTTGGAACCTGAGATCTAGGCCCAGAGTGGCTTTCCACAGAGCACTGGGAATCTCAGCCAGGATATCACATGATTTTATTCTGAGAGACTTTGCAGCCACAGTTGAGTCACATGAAGGTGACCTCAATGGGCCTGGCTTCATGTGACCTTTTGGCCACTCTTTGGGAAGCCTTGCCTGTGAGTGTTCTCTAGAGCTTTCATTGAAATGAGCTTCCTCAACATTTAATGGTTCCTGAATGAATTGAAACCCCCAGAGCCTCCAACTTCATCCTTGACAAATGGCTTGATAAATACCATGAAATTTTTGAAATTCCCATGACCAGGTGGCACTGGAGAACTTTTGGATGTCCTGTTGCTGATGATGAGTGTACCAGACAGTGCCTTGATTGACTGGGTTTCATGAAATTTGTGTAGAACAGTGATGCCAGTAAGTTGGATCCTGCTCATTAGTGGGCCTAGAGCAGTGGTGTGAAGGTGTGTGATAAAACATGTGTGGTGGTGACATGTGGATCTGCCATTGGCTTCCCAAAGGCTTGTGACTCACATGGTACAGCCAGCAGACCCTTCTATGCAAAGGCATTTTTTATATAGAGAGGTTTCAGGGCAATGTTCAGAATCAGGTTGCTATGAAAATGGGGGTAACTTATGTGGAATTGAATCCTGGTTGGTGCATTCTCATGCAGACCGTGACCATCCACACGGAACAGAACTCTCTCCAGCACTGTGTCCCAGTTTAGCTCCTTGTATTTCATGAAGCAAATACCAAACTCCCAGTGCACCTGTGAGAAACACCACGAAAATTGGAGAATGACCAAATGGCTTCACAGTCCAAACGTGGAGACACTTACAACCCAGTGACCATAGTTAAACTACAAAGAGAGTATTCAGCACTGCTGCCTCATGTTCATTGGAAAATCAGAAACAATATTCTCCAGGTCACGTTGTTGCACACCCAGATTTGATGGTCTCCCAACAAAGGAAGCTAAAGCTCCTAACAACAACATATATTTTAAGTGCCCAACCTCAGAGGAAGTTTCTCAAGAAGTCTTTACACCAGCAGAGCTCCATGTTTGAGAAATGTTTACCCTGTCCCTTACTTTTGAAAACTCCTCTACCACCTCAGAGGTTGTGAACTCCTGAGCATTTTTCATTTCTGATATATATTCACAGTTTTTCTAACTTTTCTCCTCTAATTGTGTCTTACTTGGAACGAAGGCAATGTCAAGGCAATGTTCTGGATGAGAGTGTGAACATTTTTTTTGTAGCACATATTTACATACACATTGCATTCATTTTACAATTTTCCATTCAAAATACTGAATCTCTGACACGAACCCATACCCTACTAGACTCTGACTACTACTCCTAATATGATGGAGAAAAAAAAACACAAACATAATAGGAATACAAGCAGTTAGGAGAAATCATAGTGTATAGTTGTACTTGTCTTTTGCATGATTAATGGTAGGTGTTATAAATCTAGTCAATATTTAAGTTAAATAGTTCTCCATGTGTTTTTAAGGTTAACAAATATGTGAATTCCTGTCTCCCTTTCTCTGTATCCTATTTAGCACATGTACTTTTAAATGCACATATAGAATCATACCTGGTATCACATGTACATTTTTGTGAGGTGGCTGATTTGGCAAATGCAATTTGTGAGAAGTGATCACTCCTCTTAAACGCTCTTGGAACTGAAAATTCAACCTATAGGTGAGCTTCCTAGTTGAACAACATTGTACACAAATCCATGTTCAGTAAAAGAAATATTTTTGCATCTGTGGATGATATATATATCATGATAAATTTCGATTGGCATATACATTGCTAATTTAATGTCTGTGTGTGTGTGTATTTTGTGTGTGTGTATGTGTGTGTGTGTGTGTGTGTGTGTGTGTGTATATATATATATATATATATTTATATATATATACTCTCCAGAAATATATGTGTCTTATATACACTCTCTAAATTCATTCATGTTCATGTATATGGATTTATAATCAACTTTTTACAAGATTTTTCTCAGAAATATTCATCCTTCTGAAATACATATTTGTTTCCAGTACTGTAAACTAACTTCAGTTTATGTTGCATACAAATACTATTATTTCTACAGTAACTGACCCAGTTTAACATCAATGCAAGTAGATTCCAGTGGGACATGATGTGTATTTTGACGGTCATTTTTATTCAGCACTGGTACATTACTATTTCTTCAATTTATGCACATGATAGGATATATATTCCATCCACAAGTTAGCAAACTTACAGGCAGTTGTTTCACTTTCATCACTTCCTGCTTCAGAAAACATGAATTCCTCTAGGTTTCTTGACTGGGCTTTTCATGAGACTTCTTTCCAAACACATTATTTTCAATTTCCATGATCACTTTTGAAGCAAAACTCACACACTCTTCATGATAAACCATAATCCTAATATTACCATTAGATGTATTAGTGGTTGGAATGAATGTATGTATATCAATATAAGATTTCCTGTATATTTTCAGATATCAATGGAATCCATTATTTAAATTTGGAACCCATTATATTATTTATTCACAGTATGGACTATTCATGCATTATCTCTATATTCAGAGTCACAGGATATACCTATTTGTACCCCCAATACTAATTTATACATCTTCAAAATATTGCTCCCAGAAATGGTGGAAGAAATACTAACGTCACCTTATCTACATATACATTTTATCACAGTAATATTCTGGACACAAAAAGCAAAGATGACACTTATTATTTTACCAATGTAAAGATCAGGCGAGTGTTGGAGGAAGAGACTACCAGAGACTGTCTCATGCAACAGCCAAGAATTTATGGGGGTCCAGCATGCTGGGGTCAGAGCTCCCTTGAATAGAGCGCAGAGCCCTGAGAACAGCTTAAGCAGAGCTTATATACTTTCCTTGGAGAGGGCAGAGAGGAAAGTTTATTGATGGGTCAGGGCGAGTGGGCGGTTTGCGTCCAAACGGGTGAGGAAGTACATTCTGCAGTTTTGCAGTTGGGTACAGCACTTTCAGGGAACTAGATTAGCAAACAGTTCTCAAGATATCAACAGTGTTTTGTTAAGCATACCGAAAAACTGGAAGTGACAAGTACCTATTTTATTAACCTTTCATTCCCCACTTCTTCTTTTGGTTACTTTTAATCATAAAAATGATCATTGGGGGTGTCACATTTAATGTTTGCTAGTGTGGTATATTGCTTTCTGATTACCATAAGTTTAACTTGTCCAATTTGAGCATGGAGAAAGGAAACTACACGGTTTATCAAACAGGGTCCTAGAGTTACCAATAATATGAGGATTATTAATGGACCGGACAGGGCTGATAAAAACGTAGTTAACGAGGGGGCTTTGTGAACCAAGAATCAAACCACCTATTTTGGGCCTCTCTCTCTTGTTGATGCTCTTCAAGGCATGTTCTTAATTTAATCATAGATTCTTTTACAACTCCAGTATGGTCGGCATAAAAACAACATTCTTCCCTCAATGCAGGACGAAGGCCCCTTCTCTCATGAAGAGGAGGTCCAACCCTCGACTGTTCTGGAAAATAACTTCAGAGAGAGAGGTTAAAGATTCGTGTAAAGCTGTGAAGGAGGTTTTTAATATCTTTAAGTTTTGGTCTATTACTGCTTCTAATTGGGTCATTTGTTGTGTCCCATGGACCAGGGCAGTGGTTCCTGTGCCCACCTCTGCAGCAACTCCTATTCATAATAGGATGACTAAAGTGAGGGATACAGGTTCCTGGCAGAACCTGGTTGTTTGCCCCCCTATTTGATGTTTAAATGTACCTGCGTCATGATAGAGCACTCTGGAAAACATCTGCACCATTACATACTTAATCCCATCTGTTGATCATTTTATGAAAACATAAACAATGTTTAAGTATATAGAATTGTACTGCTGGAGAGACGGACAAGGCAAGGCACCTAAGATAGCACAGAAGACAGGGAAACAGTCTTATTTGGTTGCATCCGGATTTAGAGGGCATTGCTTCTGTTGTGATCAATTAATCCCTGAACCCCAAGTTTAGGTTGTTTCAGAATTTTGTACCCAGCATGTAAGGGAAGGGGCTCAGAAGTTCACAGTCTGCAGAAGTTCACAAAAAGCAGTTTTTGTTTCTGTTTTTTTTTCCCTCTGTTCTGGGCAAATTAACTTCTTAAGGACACCTGGGAGGGGGAGAGCTTTTTTCTTCTTTTTTTTCTTTTCCTCCCTGCCAGCTGTTACCATGGAGCCCAGTTGGTAACTTCTTTATCTTAGAAATGTAGCCATCTCTATGAAGCCCCAGCTCCAGGCCAGAGGCCTTCTTCATATATTTTGTTAAAAACTAGTAAGGGGGTGTCTAGCTTAGGAGTGCTGATTTTTCCAGCCAGTGGCCAAGTAGAACAGAGCAACATGAATAGAAGAAGTTTATCTACATTGAACTCTTTTATAGGAACTGTGTTGCTGAAAGGCTTAAATCAGCCATGGTGAAGACTTCTGGAGAAGGTCAGTTAAGACTTTTCTGTGGGCCTGGTACAGAGGGGAAGACAGGGAATGCAGGGAATGAGAGCAGCTCCGTGGATCTGAGAATGAGGAAAAAGAGATATAAAAGAATTATGGGAAAGGGGTTTGGGATTTTCCTGGCAACAAACTTGAGCAGTAGAACAGGTAGAGCAGAGAGGAAGATGGGAGTGAGTATCCCAAAAAGCCTGTGAGGGACTTTAAATTCTTAGGAACCTGTTTTCAGTGATGACAAGCAACTTTAAAGGCCATTTTAATTACATCTTGGATAGGCGTCTGAGGGCACTCCTTAGCTGGTTTGAGCCTTGGGTTAGCTGGTAAGAGGACCTGGTGGGACCCAGTGCGGGCACTGACAGGAGGAGAGAGGAGTGAGTGGGTGGAAGGGTACCTCATTACCTGCAAGCTCAGCAAGGGGGCAATGGTCTGAGAACCAACCAAAATTTGGGTTTTTGATCTAGTAACTGGAGCTGAGAAATCAGGTTGCTGATGTGGGAGTGACAGCAGAGAGTCTGTGGCAGAAGGCTGAGGGTGAGGATCTATTGGAGAAGCATAGTTCAGGATTTGAGCATAGGAGGGAAAAGGCCTACACGTAGGGGAATTTCCTTCCACCCTTTTGAGCACTTGTCAAAGTTGAAAAGGTCACGCAAAATTTGAGGATCTAGAGACCCCTCTGGGGGCCATCGGTTTTTGTTATCTAACTGGTAATATGGCCAATGCTGTGTACTGAATTTGATGAGGAGTTTGGCTTCCACCAGGTAGCCCCTGTATCCTCACATCCCCATTATTTACAGAAGAAGTTGGCTTTTCCCCCACACAGTCGTGGCTGTTTTTGGCTTTGGAAGTCCGCCGGGCAAACATAGTAATCTAGGCTAGCCAACCTGCATCTGGCTTGCGTGTCCCTACATCCATAATGTTTGTTTCCATTATCTATGGTACGGAATAGATTTAATGGAATTTTAGTGGGATCCTCTTCATCAGAGATATCCCAATAGGAAAGACGTATAGTCGGCTGACAAATTTCTTGGTGGAGAGATGGCCACCAGGTCCCTAAGTGGGCTGTATGTGCGATAGACCATACTTCTTGTCTAGTAGGATTTGTGATCAGCCATCGCTGCTGAACGGGCTGATGAGGGTTAGGACTACTGGTGGCCAAGTGGAGAGTCTATAGTCTTATTCACATGGCGAATACGCAATTTGAAAATGTTACCAGTCTTTTCCATTTTCCAGCCAGATTCTGGACAGGGCGCAGGCTTGAGATGAGAATTAGGAACCAGGAAGTGATTCCGTCTAACTTTAGCACTGTAGGTGTTATAAGTAGCACCTGGTATGGTCCTGTCCAGCCGGGTTCCAGGGATGACACCTGATGTCGTCTTATGTAGACAAAGTCTCTTACTTGATATAGATGTGGAGTACCCTCTTCAGCATGTTGGTAGGGAGTGGCCAGCTGTTTCCACAGGTATTGCTGAGTTGCTTCCAGAACTTTAAGTCTGTCAAGCAAGGTGGTGTGGAAGGGATCGTTAGATCTTTGAGTTAGGGTTAGGTCCCTTACTGGAGATGGGGCTCCATAGAGAATTTCATAGGGGGTGAGGTTACACAGAGAAACAGAGGGAGTATTTCTTGCATGAAACAGTGCATAAGGCAGAAGCATAGTCCAATCTTTTATGCTACTCTTTAAGCTTAATTTCGTTTAGGTCTCTTTAATGGTTCTATTTAATTTTTTTACCTGTCCTGAACTCTGGGGTCTATAAGCACAATGTAACTTCCAATTAATCCCCAGGGTCCTGGCTAACCCCTGAGTTACCTGGGCCATGAACGCTGGTCCATTATCAGACCCTATTACCTTAGGCAGGCCGTACCTTGGAAAAATATCTTTCAGGATCTTCTTGACCACCATTTGCGCCTTTTTTTTTTTTTGGGGGGGGAGGCTTCAATCCATCCTGAAATATATCTACAAAGAGTAGGAGATATTTAAGTCCATACCATGCTCGCTTAATTTCAGTAAAGTCCACTTCCCCGAATTGTCCTGGTCTGGTTCCTCGTAGGTGCTTTCCTGCAGGAAGCTTGGAAGTGTAAGCATTAACCTATTGACAGACCCGACAGGCTTTTTTTTACCTGTTCAGTTATTTCCTTTCACTGTGAGTCGGTTAGTGGAAAACTCTGTTCTTGATCCTTCATGATTGCCTGCAATTTCTTTGAACCAAGGTGAGTGAACTGATGTACATTTTTAACGTAGTGTAGGGCTTTCTGAAATTTCATGCTTTGCTCAGTGAAGTTGAGGAGTACAGTGTCAGTGTCCTTAGATGTTATCAAAAGCTTGCTGGTGCTCAGAGGTCCATTAGAATTGGGCATCTCCCTTTAACAGCGGGTATAAATGAGAAGTTAAGGACCCAAACACAGGAATCCTTAACCTGCAAAACCCAGCAGTCCCAAGAAACGGTCTGTGTTGTCAGATGGGGGTGGTATCTGCACAACCATTTGATTTCTGGGCTCAGTGAGCCATCGTTTACTGCCCCTAAAGGAATAGCCCAGGAAGATTACTTCTTGCTGGCAAATTTGGGCCTTTTAGGCAGAAGCTCTATACCCGAGTTGAGGAAGCTCATATAATACTGCTTGGATCCCAGATTCACAGATATCCTTGGTGGTGGCTGCCAGTAGCAGGTCATCCACGTATTGAAGCTGGGTGACTTCGGGGTGCGTAGTTCTGAAGCTGTTGAGATCTCTGTGGAGGGCTTCATCAAAGAGAGTGGGGAGAGTTTTTCAACCCTTTTGGGGAGTCTAGTCCAAGTTACTTGACCAGACGTTCCAGTCTGGGTCTACCCACTAGTAAGCAAACAGCAACTGACTATATTTATGCAGAGGCAAGCAAAAGAAAGCATCTTTTAAGTCCAGAACAGTATACCATTTCCTCTCAGGGTTCAGAGTGATAAGCAGATTGTACGGATTAGGTACACTGGGGTGAATGTCCTACACTCTGTTGTAGGTCTCTCTTATGTCTTGAATGGGGGATAGTCCCCGGTTCTTGGCTTTTTATACTGGTAGCAGGGGAGTGTTTTAGGATGATTGACAAGGCCTTAGGACCCTAACGCCAGATATTTCTGAATATGGGGCCTTATCCCATCTTTAGCTTTTTTGCTCAGAGGATATTGTTTGACATTGATTGGGGAGGCTGAGGTTTTTAACTCCACTGTTTTTGGAGGTTGTTTCATGGCTAGGCCTAACCCAGCAGTTTTTTCCAGGCATCTGGGTAATCTGTTATCCATTTCTGGGGTAGCTTGCCTGTTTGATCAGTCTTGGGGGGTGTGAAGAGTTGCTGTTCATCTTCTACTGACATATTTAAAGCCGTGAATATAGGAGTTTATACTGAAGGATTTAGAAATATCATTTTGGGGCCTTCAGGGTTAAAAGTTGTTTTGGCCCGGAGCTTGGTGAGCAGATCTCTGCCCATCAATGGGGCCAGGCATTCTGGGACTACTAGGAAGGAGTGATGGATTTTTCCTTTCCTCATGTCCATGGTTTTCTTAGTTGTCTAATTCCCATATTTACTGGTGTTAGCACTTTGAACTAGAGAGCTTTTATTTGATAGAGGGCCCAGTGGGGCCTTAAGGACTAAGTATACTGCCCCTGTATACACTTCAAAGTTTACTGGGGTCCCCTCCACATCAAAAGTTACCCTGGGTTTATTGGGAGTCTAGCATTCTGCGGCTCAGAGCTCACTTGAATAGAGCAGAGAGCAATGAGAACAGCTTAAGCAGAGCTTATATACTTTCCTTGAAGAGGGCAGGGAGGGAAGTTTATTGATGGGTCAGGGCGAGTGGGCGGTTTGCGTGCAAATAGGTGAGGGTGTACATTCTCAGTTTGGCAGTCGGGGACAGCACAATCTGGGAAAAAGATTAGCAAGCAGTCCTCAAGTTTTCAACAGTGTTTTGTTAAGCATACAGAAAAACAGGAAGTGACAAGTACCTATCTAATTAACCTTTCACCAAATCCTAAATGGAAAGTGAGCATGGATTTCTAAAAACATCCATGTCCAGGTTGCTTAATGCTCGCAAATCAATCCTATTGGTGACTACATATTTGTTCCTAAGATTATATATTCAACCTCAACCCTGTTGAAAATGACTAATACTAACCTTCACTTTATGCTTTTCCTGATTTCCTAATGTCTCCATTGATATCTGTTTTCATACATATTTTCCTGAGTTCATCATTGTGACTGACTCTTCACATGTGCTGACATTTACATTCCTCTCTATCCGAAACCCTATTGCTACAGAACTTTTGTTCGAAATCCTATACTCAGTCTTTTTTATACCTACCAACTATCGTCCTAATCCTACCGACTATCCCTTTTTGACTGGAAATTCTCTTTGTCAATCAATCATCCAAGGTACAAGGTCCTATGCCATTGTATATCAATTTATCTGAGACATCTGTGCAGAATAAAATTCAAAGATAAGTATCCCAATCAACAGCCCAATGCCCTTCTTGGATTCAAATCTTATCTAGATTTCTGTTTTCATACTTATATTTCACCTATATATTCTCGTAAATATCGCGAGTTCCCAATACCATTGTTCATTCCTCAGTATGATTCCTAACCTAAATCAAACCTGTTATTACCCTAACCATACACTGTACCCTCAAACTAACTGTACAGAAGAGCCAGGACAGAGTTTGTCTTACAATACAGTAATGTAGGGGCTCTTCCACCTGCTGAGAACATCAAAGGTACAAGCAGAAATGATACCCTGGAGAAGTTGCAGGCAGCTATGAAGGACCTAATAGAGCAAAAGTCATCTTCCATGACAAACAACCTGGTCAGTATTAAGGGATGAGTCTGAATCAGCCTCTCCTTTCTTAATGTAGAGAAGATTGATCAAACCATGCCTGTGTGGAGAGCTGTTCCCAGGTGCCTATGGTTGATATACCATTCTAACTTGTGAAAGTGTCACAGGAAGTAGTGGCAGCCTCCATCTCATGGGAACCTTGGATGAATCTGGTAGGACAAAGTGGTTGCCAAGGCAGTGACCTCATTCAGTTCCTGAAGGAAGTGACCTCACCTCACTTTCCTGGTGATGGAAAACTCTGAATTTGGGATCCAGGAAGCCAGGCAGTGAGAGCCAGTCCAAGTCCCAATCCCAGTGGTCTCACTTGTTTGGATTTACCAAGGACAGAGTCAGTCTTCCTTGGTACCTACTGATATGAAGATTGTCAAATGCCTGAAGAGCTCTGAAGAGGGGCCTTTCCTGAGAAAGCAGGTATTGGTTCACCGCTGGCTGTTGACAACTTCACAGAGTTGGCCAAGGAGACCAGATCTGAGACAGGACAGGCCATTTTAGGGGAACATAGTATGGCCCACCATTCAGAGGACACTCCAGATAGTCACAGACCTACTTGAGTTAAGGAGGTGCCTTTGTGGATGTGGGTGTGAGTTTGTGGTTTTGTCTCATGTTCTGAGAATAGGTAGGAAAGGCTGTTTGTTTGGATTGGAGTGGACTGTTTCTAGTAAGTCATTTGACTAGGCGAGTGCTTCTATGTCTGTGTATCCCACTCTGTCCATGGTTGTAGACATTCGAAAAGAGAATGTATCAATGTATGTGTCCTGTCTAGTAGAAAACTTTCCAGCATCCATCAGGGCTAGTTGATGAATGGACTGTGGCTTTCCTTATGGATGGGCAACACCTACTAACTTCCTAAGTTCCTGTTTTCTTCCTGAATTCTGGCCACTCTCCAGAATAGCCTCATAGTTTTGTGTCCAAGATACATACCACCCCCAAGCTCTGTGACATGGCCATGTACTTGATAGCTATAGGGAATGGGAATATCTTAGAAAACTCAGGCATCATTGTGCCCAGTAAATGCTCAGTGAAGAAACCATATTTTGGTTCATTTGCTTACCTATTGTTCTGTTGCCCTGAATGTCAGAAAGGTCTTTGCCTCAGGCCACCCCTTTGTGAAGCCTGAATAAAACAGTTTTAATATTGAAATAAATGGGCATAACTTGTGGTTCTTTGCTTTGGAAAGGGATGTGTTTGAATCAGCCTCCTAGCCCTGTATGAGGTTGTGGCTTAAATTTTCAGCACATGATGGATCTAAAGATAGATACCATGTGTGCAATCAAAACCATAATGGCAAAAAATCAGTCATTGTGGATGAGTCTCTTGCCTTCCTCTGTTAGGTACCTGACCTCTATCAAGTGAGACAGGGATCCTTTGGGTCAAATGAGTTTTTCAAAGTCCTGCAGAGGTGCTTGTGTTTTCTCGTGACTCCAAATCACATAAAGAATCTATACCTGAGAGTCAATAGGCCTCAAATTGGAGAAGCAGAGCAGTATTAAGGGCAGGCCTATTTGATCACTTCTGGTTCACAGGAAGGGTGTCCAGGTCACCCTGACTTTAGGCAAATGAGGGACAAGGGAGAATATTTTGGAAACTGTCTTGGGATGCGTCCCACATGGAAACCTCCAGCCAGAGTTTATGATGAGTGCCTATATTTAACAAGATGAAGGCCATGTGAGAGTGTTTTGGTTTTAATTGTGGTCATTCGTGTGGCGGTTGGAAGAGATGACTGGATCCAACTGGGTTTGAACTATGGTGTCATTCCCCTTATAGACTGAGTTCTGGAACTTACCTCAGAGAAATATTGCCATGAATTGTGTTGGGATTTAGGAGGACACGCATGAGAGTCACCCTTGGAAACTGAGATCTAGGCCCAGTGTCGCTTTCCACAGAGCACTGGGAATCTCAGGAGGATATCACATAATTTTATTCTGAAAAACTTGGCAGACATATTTGATAGTCAAAACACACATGGACCTCAATTGTAGAACTCAATGGGCCTGGCTTCATGTGACCTTTTGGCCACTCTTTGTGAAGCCTTGCCTGTGAGAGTTCTCCAGAGCTTTCATATGAAATGAGCTTCCTCACCATTAAATGATTCCTGAATTAATTGAAACCCACAGTGTCTACAACTTCATCCTTGAAAATTGGCTAGATAAATACCATGAAATTTTTGAAATTCCATTGACCAGGTGGCACTGGAGAACATTTGTATGTCCAGTTGCTGTTCATGAGAGTACCAGACAGTGCGTTGATTGACTGGTTTTCATGAAAATGGTGTAGAAAAGAGATGCCAGTCATTTGAAGCCTGTTGAGTAATGGGCCCAGAGCGGTGGTGAGCAAGTGTGTGATAAAACATCTGTGGTGGGGTCATGTGTATCTTCCATTGGCTTCCAAATGGCTTGTGACTGACATGGTGCAGCCAGCAGATCCTGTATGTAAAGACATTTGGTTATATAGAGAGGTTTCAAGGCAATATTCAAAATCAGGTTTCTATGGTCAAGGGAGCAACCTATGTGGTATACAAGCCCTGTTGGTGCATTCTCCTGCAGACCCTGACCCACCACACGTGAAAGAACTTCCTCCAGCCCTTTGTCCCAGTTGAACTCCTTGTATTTCATGAAGCAAATACCAAACTCCGAGTGCAGTATCAAGAAACGTTTTGAAAAGTGGAGGATGACCTAATGGCTTAGCAGTCTACATGGGGAGACACTTAGCCCCCAGTGGCCATAGTTTACCTACAAAGAGAGAATTCAACACTGCTGCTTCATGTTCATTGGAGAATTATGAACCATGTCCTCCAGGTCACTGATGTGCAGACCAAGCTTTGATGGTCTCACTAGAAAGGAAGCTAAAGCTCCTGACAACAACATATATTTCAAGTGCCCAACCTAGAGGCAGTTTCTCCAGAAGTCTTTAGGCTGGTAAATCTCCATGTTTGTGGAGATTTTACACTGTCCCTTACTTTTGGAAACTCCTCTACCAACTCCAAGGTTGTGAACTCCTGAACATTTTTCATTTCAGATATGCATTCAAAGATTTTCTAACTCTTCTCCTCTAATTGTGTCTTACTTGGGGTGAAGGTAATGTCAAGGCATTGTTCTGAATGAGAGTGGGAAAATTTTTGTGTAGCACATATTTGCATACACATTGATCCATTTTACAATTTTCCATTTGAAATACTGAATTCTTGACACTAACTCATACCCTACTAGACTCTGACTACTAATCCTAATATGATGGAGAAAAATACCCAAACAGAATGAAAATACATGATTGGAAGTACAAATCATATTTCAATTGTAACCTTAAATGTTAATGGCCTAAATTCACCAATCAAGAGATTGGGCTAGTAACCTGGATCAAAAAAACAAATCCAACAATATGCTGCCTTAAGGAGACTCATATGATAGGAAAAGACATACACAGGCTGAAGGTAAAAGGTTGGGAAAAATCATACCACTCACATGGCCCTCGGAAGCAAGATGGAGTGGCCATACTCATGTGGAATAAAAGCAATTTCAAACCTAAGTTAATCAAAAGAGATAAAGAAGGACACTATATTCTGTTAAAAGAAACCATCCACCAACAAGACATAACAATTATGAATTTGTATGCACCAAGCAATGGAGCTGCAATGTTCATAAAACAAACTCTCCTCAATTTCAATAGTCAAATAGACTACAACACAATAATTATGGGTGATTTCAACACACCACTCTCGGCATTAGACAGATTCTCTAGACAAGAACTGAATAAAGAAACTATCAAACTCAACAGCACAATCAGTAACCTAGACTTAAACGACATATATAGAATATATCAGCCATCATCAAGTGGATACACGTTCTTCTCAGTTTCACATGGATCCTACTCAAAGATAGACGATATATTATGCCATAGGGCAATTCTTAGTAAATATAAAAGCATGGAGATTATACCATGCACTATATCTGATAATAATGGAATGAAACTGGAAATCAATGATGAAAGAAGGAAGGAAAAATCCGACATCACATGGAAAATGAACAACATGCTACTGAATGATCAATGGGTTACAGAAGACATAAAGGAGGAGATAAAAAAATTTTTAGAGACAAATGACAATACAGACACAACATAGAGGAATTGATGGGACACAATAAAAGCAGTTTTAAGAGGAAAGTTCATTTCTTGGAGTTCTTTCCTCAAAAAAAGAAAAAAAACAACAACAAATAAATGAACTCACACTACACCTCAAAAACCTAGAAAAGGAAGAGCAAAACAACAGCAAATGTAGTAGAAGACAAGAAATAATTAAATTTAGAGCAGAAATCAACAAAATTGAAACAAAAAAAATTTAAAAATTTGATAAAACTAAAAGTTGGTTCTTTGAAAAAATAAATAAGATTGACAGGCCCACAGCCATGCTAATGAAGAGAAGAAGAGAGAGAACTCAAATTACTAACATACGGGATGAAACAGGCAATATCACAACAGACACTACAAAAATACAGAAGATAATTAGAAAGTATTTTGAAACACTATATTCCAATAAAATAGAAGATAGTGAAGATATCGATGAATTTTTTAAGTCATATGATCTGCCCAGATTGAGTCAGGAATACACACACAATTTAAACAGACCAATAACAAAGGAAGAAATGAAAGAAGCCATCAAAAACTACCAACCAAAAGAAGCCCTGGACCGGATGGGTATACAGTGGAGGTCTACAAAACCGTTAAAGAAGAATTAATACCAATATTTTTTAAGCTATTTCAAGAAAAACAAAAGAAGGAGCTTTTCCAAATTTATTCTATGAGGATAAATCACCCTGATACCGAAACCAGACAAAGACACTTCAAAGAAAGAAAACTACAGACCAATATCTCTAATGAACTTCGATGCAAAACTTCTCAATAAAATCCTGGCGAATTGAATACAAAAGCATATCAAAAAAATTGTGCACCATGATAAAGTAAGATTCATCCCTGGGATGCAAGGCTTGTTCAATATACGAAAATCAATAAATGCCATTCACCACATCGATAGACTTAAAGACAAGAACCATATGACCATCTCAATAGATGCAGGAAAAGCATTTGACAAAGTTCAGCATCACTTTATGTTCAAAACACTAGAAAAACTAGGGATAACAGGAACTTACCTCAACATTGTAAAAGCTATATATGGTGAACCTCAGGCTAGCATCATCCTAAATGTGGAAAAAATGAAGGCATTCCCTCTAAAATCTTGAACAAGACAGGGATGCCCTCTATCACCACTTCTATTCAATTTAGTTCTTGAAATACTAGCCAGAACAATTAGACAGACAAAAGAAATTAAAGGCATAAAAATAAGAAAAGAATTATTTAAATTATCGCTATTTGCAGATGTCATGATAATATATTTAACAGACCCCAAAGGGTCTACAATGAAATGGCTAGAGTTAATAAATGAATTCAGCAAAGTGGCAGAATATAAAATCAACACGGATAAATGAAAGGCATTCCTGTATGTCAGCAACACAGCTTCTGAAATGGAAATGAGGAATACCACTCCATTCACAATATCCTCAAATAAAATAAGATATTTGGGAATCAACCTAACAAAAGAGGTGAACGTTTTATATACTGAAAACTACAGAACCCTAAAGAGAGAGAGAGAGAAGAAGATCTTAGAAGATGGAAAAACAAATGACCCAGAATAGCAAAAGCAACTCTAAGCAGAAAATATGAATCTGGAGGTATAGTGATACCAGAGTTCAAACTGTACTAAAAGCAATAGAAACAAAAACAGCGTGGTACTGGTAACAAAATAGGCAGGTGGACCAATGGTACAGAATAGAGGACACAGAAACCAATCCACAAAATTACAACTTTCTTATATTTGAAAAAGGGGCTAAAAGCATGCAATGGAAGAAGGATAGCATCTTCAAACAACGGGGTAGGGAAAATTGGGGAAAGGGGGGGCAAGGGAGAGAAGTGAACAACAGCAGATGAGGTAGAGAAAGAAGATGGGAGGGGATGGGAGGGGGGATAGTAGGGGATAGTAGGGGATAGGAAATGTAGCAGAATACAACAGTCACTAATATGACATTATGTAAAAATGTGAATGTGTAACCGATGTGATTCTACAACTGAAAAAATAAAAAAGGAGAAATATTACCAAAATTACAAGACTTTATGAATGTTAAATACAAAAAATTATGTTGCATAGCCTTATGTAATTTCTAGACTCCCCAAAATAATCATTAAATGTTAGATTATTAGTGCTATAACTAAAAATCCATTGCTCTTTACATTCTGTGGCATGCTAGTGCTAAAATAAATTGTATTATAACACCAAAATAAAATTCTAATATTTATACAGTAACTGACCCAGTTTAACATCAGTGCAAGAAGATTCCTATGTGATATAATGTGTATTTTGACGTTCATTTTTATTCAACACTGGTACATTACTATTTCTCCAGTTAATGCACATCATAGGATGTATATTTCATCCACAATTTAGCAAATATATACACATTTGTTTTGCTTTCAATCACTTCTTGCTTCAGAACACATGTATTCCTTCATGTTTCTTGACTTCTCTTTTTATGAGACTTCTTTCCAAACACATTATTTTCGATTTCCATTATCACTTTTGAAGCAAAACTGACACACCCGTCATGATAAAACATAAGACTAATATTACCATTAGATGTAAAACTGGTTGAAATGAATGATTGTATATCAATATAAGATTTCTTGTATACTTTCAGATATCAATTCAATCCATTATTCAAAGTGAAACCAGTTATATCATTTATTCACAGTATGGTCTATTCATGCATTGTCTATATATTGATAGACACATGGTACACCTCTGTGTACTCCCAATAATAATTTGTATATCTTCAAAATATTGCTCCCAGAAATGGTGGAAGAAATATGCATGTCAACTTATCTAAATATACATTTTATCACAGTAATATTCTGGACACAAAATGCAAAGGTCTCACTTATGACTGTCCCAAAGCCTAAATGGAAAGTGAACATGGATTACTAAAAACATCCATGTCCAGGTTGCCTAATGCTCTCAAATGTCAATCCTATTGGTGATTACATATGTGTTTCTTCCTAAGACTACATTTTCAATCTCACCCTGTTCAAACTGTCTAAACCTCTCACTCATTTTATTATTTGCCTGATTTCCAAATCTCTATTCACATCTGCTTTCCTACTTTTTCCCCCAGTTCATCATTGTGACTGACTCTTCACATGTGCTGACATTTATATTCAATCTCTACCAGAAACCCTATTGCTAAAGAACTTTTGGTCCAAATTCTATACTCAATCTTCTTCGTAATCCTACCGACTATATTCCTAGTCCTAGCAAAAATCCCTTTTTAACTGGATGCTCTCTTCTACATTCAATCATCGAAGGTACAAGGATCTATGCCATTGTATATTGATTTATCTGAGACATATGTGCAGAACATAATTCAAAGCTAAGTATCCCACTCAAGGGCCAAATTCCCTTCTGGGATTCAAATCTTACCTAGATTTATATTTCCATACTTATATTTCACCTATATTTTCATGTAAATATTGCAGGTTTTCAATAACATTGTTCATCACGCAGAATGATTCCTAACCCATATTGAACATGTTATTAAACCTAACCATACACTGTTCCTCAATCTAACTTTACAGAAGAGCAGAGACAGAGTTGGTATTACAATACAGGAATGTATGGATCTTCCACCTGCTGAGAACCTCAAAGGTCCATGCAGATATAATCCCTGGAGAATATGTAAGATGCTATGAACGACCTGAGAGCTCAAAAGTCATCTTCCATGGCAAAAACATGGTCAGGATAAAGGGTTGTGTCTTAATCAGAATCTCTCTTCTTAATGTAGAGAAGATGGACCAAACCAAGCCTCTGTGGAGAGCTGTTCCCCAGTACCTATGGTTGATATACCATTCTAACTTATGAAAATGTCAGAGGAAGTAGGTGCAGCCTCCATCTCATGGGACCCTTGGAAGCATCTGTTAGAACAAAGTGGTTGCCAAGGCTGTGACCTCATTCAGTTCCTGAAGGAAGTGACCTACCTCACTTTCTTGGTGATGGAATCTCTGAACTTGGGATCCAGGAAACCAGGCACACAGAGCCAGTCCCAGTACCAGTCCCAGTGGTCTCACTTGTTTGGATTTACCACGGACAGAGTCAGTATTTCTTGGTACCTACTGATGTGAGGATGGCCAAATGCCAGAAAAGCTCTGAAGAGGGGCCCTTCCTGAGAAAGCAGAAAGTGGCTCACCACTGGATCCTCACAACTTCACAGAGTTGGCCAAAGAAAACAGATCTGAGACAAGACAGGCCATTTTGCGGTAACATAGTATGGCCCACCATTCAGAGGACACTCCGTATAGTCACAGACCTACTTGGGGGAAGGAGGTGCCTTTTTGGGTGTGGATGTGAGTTTGTGGTTCTGTCTCATGTTCTGAGAATAGGTGGAAAAGGCGTTTTTTTTTTTTTTTTTTGGTTTGGAGTGGACTCTTTATAGTAGGTAGTTTGACAAGGTGAGTGTTTCTTTATCTATGTATTCCACTGTGTCCATGGTTGAAGACATTAGAAAAGAGAATGCATCAAGGATGTGTCCTGTCTATTAGAAAGCTTCCCAGCATTCATCCTGCCCAATTTATTAATGGACTGTGGCTTGTCTTATAGATGTGCAACACCTACTAAATTCCTAAGTTCATGTTTTCTTCCTGAATTCTGGCCAGTCTCCAAAATAGTCTCATGGATTTGTGTCCAAGATATGTACCCCTGCAAGCTCTGTGACATGGCCATGTACTGGATAGCTGAAGGAAATGGGAGCATCTCAGAAAACACAGATATCAGTGTGACCAGTAATGTCTCAGTGGAAAAACCCTTCTTTTGGCCTTTTGCTTACCTATTGTTCTGTTGACCTGAATGTCAGGAGGTCTTTGCCTCAGTCCACCCATTTGGGAAGACTGAAGAAAACTGTTTTCAATTGGAAATGCATGCACATCACCTGTTGCTCTTTGTTTAATTGCTTAGGATAAGGATGTGTCTGATTCGACCTCTTGGCCCTGTGTGAGGCTGTGGCTTAGATTCTCAGCGCCTCATGGATCTAAAGAAAGATCCCATGTGTGTATCCAAAACAAAAATGGTAAAAAAATCAGTCATTATGAATGAGGTCTCTAGCCTACCTCTGTCAGATTCCTGATATCCATCAAGTGAGAATAGTGATCCTTTGTGTCAAATGACTTCTTCAAAGCCCTGCAGAGGCTAGCCCATAGGTGCTTGAGATTTCTCATGACTTCAAATCACATAAAGAATCTATCACTATGAGTCAGTAGTCCTCAAAATGTAGAAGCAGAGCAGTATTAACAGCAGGCCTATTTGACCACTCCTGGTTCACAGGATGGGTGTCCAGGCCACGCTGACTTTAGGAAAATAAGTGGCAAGGGAGCTCTTTTGAACACTGTCTTGGGCTGCGCCCCTCATGGAAAACTCCAGCAAGAGGTTATGATTAGTGTCTATATGGAAGAGGATGAGGGCCTTGTGGGAGTGTTTTGGTTTTAATTGTGGTTATTTGTGTGGTGGTTGGAAGTGATGACTGGGTCCACCTGGGCTTGAACTCTGGTGTGATACCCTTAGAGACTGAGGTCTAGAACTGACATCAGAGAAGTATTGCCATGAATTGTGTTGGGATTTTAGGAGGCCCTGCATGAGAGTCGCTCTTGGAAACTGAGATCTTGGACCAGGGTGGCTTTCCACAGAACACTGGGAATCTCAGCCAGGATATCACATGATTTCATTCTGAAAGACTTGGCAGCCATAGTTGAGAGTCAAAACACACATGGACCTCACATTGTAGACCTCAATGGGCCTGGCTTCATGTGACATTTTGGTCACTCTTTGGGAAGACTTTCCTCTGAGAGTTCTCCAGAACTTTCATTGAAATAAACTTCCTCAACATTTAATGGTTCCTGAATGAATTTAAACCCACAGTGCCTGCAACTTCATCCGTGAAAAATGGCTAGATAAGTACCATGACATTTTTGAAATTCCCATGACCAGATGGCACTGGAGTAACTTTGGATCTTCTGCTGTTGATCATGAGTGTACAAGACAGTGCCTTGATTGACTTGGTTTCATGAGAATGGTGTAGAACAGAGATGCCAGTAATTTGGAGACTGCTGAGTAGGGTCCTAGAGCTGTGGTGTCCAGGTGTGTGATAAAACATCTGTGCTGGGGCCATGTGGATCTGCCATTGGCTTCCAAATGGCTTGTGACTGACATGCTGCATCCAGCAGACCCTTATATGTAAAGGCATCTTGTTATATGGAGATTTTTCAGGGCAATGTTCAGAATCAAGTTGCTATGGTCAAGGGGGCAAGCATGTGCGATAGAAGCCTGGTTGGTGCATTTATCTGCAGACCCTGACACACCACATGTGACAGAAATCCCTCCAGCACTGTGCCCCAGTTGAAATCCTTGTATTTCATGAAGCAAATACCAAACTCCAAGTGCAGCAGCAAGAAAGACCACGAAAACTGGAGGATGACCAACTGGGTTCACAGTCCAAACAGGCAGACACTTAGCCCCAAGTTGCCACAGTTTACCTACAAAGAGAGAATTCAGAACTGCTGCCACATGTTCATTAGGAAAATAAGAAACAACATCCTCCAGGTCACATAGATGAAGAACCAGCTTTGATGGTCTCAGTACAAAGAAAGCTAACGTTTCTGACAACAACGTATATTTCAAGTGCCCAGCCTCAGAGGCAGTTTCTCAAGAAGTCTTTAGGCCAGCAGAGCTCCATGTTTCTGGAGTGTTTACCCTTTCCCTTACTTTTGGAAACTCCTCTACCACCTCCAAGATTGTGAACTCCTGAGCATTTTCCATTCCAGATATGTATTAACAGATTTTCTAATTCTTCTCCTCTAATTGTGTCTTATTGGGGCGAAGGTAATGTCAAGGCATTTCTCTGGATGAGAGTGGAAAGATTTTTTTAGCATATGTTTGCATACACATTGGATTCATTTTCCTATTTTCCATTTGAAATACTGAATCCCTGACACTAACCCATACCGTACTAGTATCTGACTGCTAATCCTAATATGATGGAGAAAAAGAATCCTAACAGAAAAGAAATAGAAGCTGTTCAGAGGAGGCATGGTATATATTTGGACTTGCCTTTTGCATGATAAAGGGTAGGTGTTATAATTCTAGTCAATTTTTAATTGAACTAGTCCTCCATGTGTTTTTAAAGTTAACAAATATGTGAATTCCTGTCTCCCTTTCTCTGTATCCTATTCAGCACATCTATTTTTATATGCACATATAGAATCCTACCTTTTATCACGTGTATATTTTTGTGCGGTAGCTGACTTGGCAGATACAAATTTTGAGAAGAGATCACTCCTCCTAGATGCTGTTGGAACTGAAAATTGAACCTATGGGTGAGCTTCCTAGGAGAACAACATTATACATAAATCCCTATTAAGTAAATTGAATATTTTTGGATCTGTGAATGATGTATATTTCATGGTGAATTTAGATTGTCATATATGTTGCTACATTTTAAAATTTGTGTGTGTGTGTGTGTGTACACACACACACTCTCCAGATTTTTCAAAATATGAAATATATGTCTCTTATTTACACTCCCTAAATTCATTCATGTTCAAGTATGTGGATTTATAATCAACTTTTCACAAGATTATTTTCAGAAATATTCATCCACCTGAAATTCATATTTGTTTTCTAGTACTGAAAACTAACTTCAGTGAATGGTGCATACATATCCTGTTGATAGTCACAGCCGAAGGGGCCACAGCAAACTTCCAGCTGCCAGCAAACTTTCAGCTGCCAGCTGATGATTGGCTCACAGCGGCCCCAGCAACTTCTAGCTGATTGGCTCCTCTGTGGTGATGCTCATTGGAGATGCTCATTGAGATGTTTTCCCGCCTTTCAGACTTCCAGCTTATGATTGGCTTACAGCAGCCCCAGCAACATCTAGCTGATTGGCTCCTCTGCGGTGATGTTCATTGGGCTGTTTCCCTGCCCATTCAGACCATGGAGCTGCTCATTGGGGGACTTTTTTGGCTCTGCCCACGTGACCCAGCCAATCTGCCTCAAGAGCAGGAGGATTGTGAGAAGTGGATAGAGGCTTGTGTGGGAGGGAGAGGCTTTTGGGAAGCCGGTGTTGGGAGTTGGGGTTCTGAGGATTTTTCCTGAGAGGATGTTTTGCTTGGCGTGTGTGGTTCTAAAAATAAAGTTAGTTTCTTTTGACAAGTGGATCCTGATTGTGCCCAGCCAGACTGCGGCATTTGGTGGCTCGCATGGGGAGCGACTGAGGTTACCTGATAAGGTAAACTGCTCGCTCATGAGGGCAGGGCGAGAGGATGGGTAGCCATTTTATGATTCCTCTTTTGTTTTAAGTTGCCTGTCCCTGAAGATGAGTGAGATGGAAGAAAAACCGCTCACATCTGAGGAAAAATTATTTGTGTCTGAGGAACAGATAGGGAGAAAGGCTATAATAATTTTTTGTTGTTCCATTTTTATTTCGTTCTATCTCTTTTTTGTTTGGTGTTATCTTGTTGGTTTGTATTATAGTAGAAATATGGGATCAAAAATTAGTGAAAACCAAACCAAAAAAGTGTTAAGTAAATTCTTAGAGGAAGGAGGCATCCCAGTAAAATCAAGAGCAGTCATGGCAATTGTTGATACAATACAAAAATGTAAACCATGGCTTTTTAAGAAGGAGTTGTTAAATATATCACAATGGAACCATCATGGTGCAGATTTAAAAAGAATAGAAAAGAAAAACCCAGGGACTCTGCCAATTGGCACATTGCCATTGTGAACATTCATATCTTGTTTGCTTAGTCCAAAGCCTTCAGTTCAGTCAATGGTAGAGGAAGGAGGAGAAGACATATTGATTCAAGTAAAACAGAAGGTGTCTCAAGTTAGTCAGACAGAGGAAAAAATTCAAGTAAAAGAGAAGGTCTCTCGAGCTAGTCAGATAGAGGAAACTATTCAAGTAAAAGAGAACGTCTCTCGAACTAGTCAGACAGAGGAAAAAATTCAAGTAAAAGAGAAGGCCTCTAAAGCTAGTTAGACAGAGAAAGAAAGTGTAAAACAGTAAAAACCATCAGGGGAAATTTACAACAGGAGACTGCTACTAACATCTTTCTATCACCAGAGGGTGTAAGTGTCCAACCAACAGCACCACCTCTACAGGAGACTGCTACTAACACCTTTCTATCACCAGATGACATAAGTGTCCAACTAACAAGTCCACGTTCATATGCTGGGAGGCCCCCAACTCCCACAGTTGATAGTTGGGATCCTGAGACAAGATCTCAAATATTAACATGCCTTGTATTTGAGGGAGGAGGGCAGCGTGTTTACCATGCTTTAAATTTCAAAACAGTGAAGCAGCTAAAAGAGGCTGTAACAACCTATCGTCCTTAAGCACCCTTCACTGTAATCATGGTCGAATCCATTAACAACTCGAACATGAAGCCAGCGGATTGGGCTAACATGTGTAATGTTGGGCTAAATGGAGGACAATACATGTTATGGAAGGTTGCCAATGAGGAATGTTGCAAGGAGACAGGTAGGCGAAATGCAGGAGCTGGTTATCCTCAGAGAAATCTAGATATGTTGTTATGAAAGGGACCTTATGAAGATCAGCAGCAACAAATTGCATATGATCATGGTGTATGTGCACAAATTGCTGTAGATGCAATTAAGGCATGGAAGACTTTAAAAGAACATGGAGGTTTACAAGGTCAATTATCTAAGGTAATACAAGGAGCTAATGAACCTTATGCTGAATTTGTAGATAGGCTTATTCAAAGAGCTACCAGAGTTTTTGGGAATACAGAACAAGGAATGCCATTACTAAAACAACTGGCTTATGAGCAAGCGAATCATTGTTGCAGAGATATTATTAGACCATGGAAACATGAAGATTTAAACACATTTATTTAATAATGTAGAGACATTAATGAACATGAGCAAGTCATGGCAGCTGCAGTAAAATAGGCTTTAGTTGCCAGAGACATTAATGAACAAGGGCAAATTGTGGCAGCTGCAGTAAAACGGGCTTTAGATGCCAGACCAAGAACATGCTACAAATGTGAAGAAACAGGACATTTTAAAAGGAATTGGCCCATAGGAAGAGGGTATAACAAAATTAGTTATCAAAGGAGTAGAATACCAGGTATTTGGCCACAATGCCATAGAGGGAGACATTGGGCTAATGAGTGCTGTTCTCAAACCACCATAGAGGGTACTCAATTATCAAAAAATGAACGAGGACTAGGTGTTTATCCACGATATCATGGAGAAAGGCATTGGGCTCAATTGCCAAAAAAATGGACAGAGGGTTCCAATGCTCCAGGGCCCAAAACCACAAATATACAGAGCACTGAAGGAACCCAGCAACTTCATGAGGGTAGTGCCCAGGACACATTGTCCATCAGATCCCTCATCAGACAAACCAGAGGGAGCAAAGGGTTGGAAATCTGCGCCTCTGCCAGATCAGTACTAACTCCAGAAATGGGAGTTCAAATCATTCCCACAGGGGTAAAAGGACCTCTTCCCAAAGGAACCATAGGCTTATTATTGGGATGCAGCTCTTCTACTCTAAAAGAACTTATGATAAGTCCTGGGGTGATTGATCCCGATTATGAAGGTGAAATAAAATTTATAGCCAGTTCTCCAAAGGATATATCAGTAATTTCACCAGGAGATAGAATAGCATAGTTACTAATAATACCCAGCCTACATGATAAATTTTCCAGTCGTACTGTAGAAAGATCTTCCAAGGGATTAGGCTCCACAGGTGTAGATTTGGCTATGCTTTCTTTAAATTTAGATTCTCGCCCCATGCTAAAACTAAATATTCATGGGCATGAATTTAATGGGCTACTGGATACAGGTACAGACATTAGCATCATCTCTCGTCAAGAATGGCAAAAACATTGGCCATTACAACAAGCCACTCAAACGCTTCGAGGCCTATGAGTGGCGACTAATCCCCATAGAAGTGCAATGGTATTAGATAGGAAGCATCCTGAAGGATGTGAAGGAACTATACAGCCATATGTATTGGATCATCTTCCCATAAATTTATGGGGACGAGATGTCCTAGATCAATTAGGTTTGACATTAACAAATAACATCAACCAAAATGCAGCCACTATTATGACTAGACAAGGTTTAAGGAAAGGAAAAAGATTAGAAAAACAAGAATAAGGCATAGCAGCACCAATACAAATAGATCAAGGAACAGACAGACATGGGTTGGATTTTCAGAAAGGGCCACTGAGACAATAAAAATTACCTGGAAATTAGAAAGACAGTATGGGTTCCTCAGTGGCCCCTGACTAAAGAAAAGATACAAGCAGTCCTTGACCTGGTAAAACAACAATTAGCAGAAGGACATATACAACCGACTGTATGTCCCCAAAATACTCCCATTTATGTCATCAAAAAGAAATCTGGTAAATGGAGACTATTGCAAGATTTTAGAGCCATTAATAATGAGATGGTTATTATGGGACCTGCTCAATCAGGGATTCCTCAATTGTCTGCTTTGCCAATAACCTGGTATGTTTTGGTTGTAGATATTAAAGATTGTTTTTTTTTTCAATTATAATTCATCCTGATGATAGTCCAGGTTTTGCTTTTACTATCCCTGCACTGAATCATGAAGGTCCTGATCAGAGATATGAATGGAAAGTACTCCCTCAATGAATGGCTAACAGCCCAACTATGTGTCAAATTTATGTTAACAAAGTAATCCAGCCACTTAGAAATCAAATTTCTGAACTACAAATATTTCACAATATGGATAATGTATTATTAGCACACAAAGCTAAAAACACAATGCTAGAAAGTTATGCCACACTTACAAACTTATTAAAAATTATAATCTAGAGATAGCAATAGATAAAGTACAATTAAATTTTCCAATTAATTATTTAGGAGTTCTATTATCCTCAACCATGGTCAGTCCACCAAAAATTCAAATACGAGTAGATCAACTCAAATCACATAACGACTTTCAAAAGTTATTAGGAGACATAAATTGGATAAGGCCTTATCTAGGTATACCAACAGGAGAGTTGGGACCTTTATTTGATATCCTAAAAGGTCTATCAGATAAAAATTCACCCCACATGTTAACGCCTGAAGCAAGAAAGGCATTAAAAATCAATGAAACATATATGGAAAATATGCATTTGGATAGAATTGATATAAGTTTGCCTTTATTATTTATTGTACTACCAACAAAAAATATTCATACAGGAGTATTTTGGCAAGAAGGTCCATTATTATGGATACATTTATCTTATTCTCCTAACACTATTTTTACTAGGTATCCTGAGGCTTTAGGATAATTAATACTCAAAGGAATTAAAGCAGCAAAGGGAGTGTTTGGAATTTCTTCCAATAAAATTTTTACTCCATATATTCTGAATCAAATTGATGAGTTAGCTAATGAGTTAAATACTTGGGCAATAATCATAGTCCAATCTAATGTTTCATTTGATAACCACTTACCATCTAACCCTTTATTGTCTTTTTGGTCATCGCATCCTGTAATTTTTCCAAAATTGAGAAGAAAAACACTTATCATGAATGCTCCAAATATTTTCACTGATGTATCAAATAATGGTACAGCAGCAATAGTTATACCTGATAAAACTTATAAATTTTTAGTACCCAAACAATCAGCTCAAAAGGTAGAGCTTAATGCAGTATTACAAGCTTTTGAGATATTTAAATATTCTGTTTTTAATTTATTTTCCGATAGTCAGTATATAGTTAATGCTATAGTATCCCTTGAAGATGCTGGTAAGATTTCTCCTTTCTCTACTGTTTTCTCTTTGCTTTCCAATATGCAAAGTCTAATCTGGGACAGAAAAGATCCATTCTTTATAAGACATATCAGGGCACATCCAAAAATAAGATGATTTGACTCAAGTCCATATTAGCTGATATCCAAAATTCCAGTTTGGCTATCCTTACGTCTGAGATAGAACCAGGATGCTTTTTTCATTATCTATTTTATTATTGCCCTTTTCCACATTCTATTTTGTTTTTTGAGCTCATACGGACCTTGTTTAATTTTTTGCTGATCAGTTCTATTTTTTGACAAAAGAGTTTTTGAACATTGCAATGGAGATTTCACGTGTAAAAAGTTATAAGGCCTTTACTATTAGGTTATGTGTTGTATGTATTATATTATGTGTGCACACTTGTGTTTTGTGTTATATGTTTGAATGTTCGTATGTCCATATATCATATATGATGAGCGCTCATAAAAAAAAATGGATACAAATTTTTTTTATTCACATTATTTAAATGGTTTAATTTAAATTGGGTAAAGAGCTGTTGAGGTTTGTTTTAAAATGTGAAAAAAAGGAGGTTAACAGATCTGTTTCCTTTCTTTCAACTTTCCTTTTCATTATATTTAATAATTATCTTCAAGACAATGTAAATAGTTAAGAAAATTGCTTTCTTTCAGTGCCTTCTGGAATGTTAC
This sequence comes from Callospermophilus lateralis, assembly GCF_048772815.1. NCBI lineage: Eukaryota > Metazoa > Chordata > Mammalia > Rodentia > Sciuridae > Callospermophilus > Callospermophilus lateralis. The sequence continues at coordinate 128,974,919 of NC_135313.1, read as the reverse complement.
ATAATTTTTCTTTAGCTATTATTGCCAGAATTCCTATCTTCATCCCAGTGCTGGTGAAATCAAAGATAAAACCAATCTACAGCTTCTGCAATAGCCATCACTGAAATGCTTGCAGAACTTGCCTAGACACATTGGGAACTCACCTGTATGCATTGTAAACTATCTGTTTGTGCACGACTTGTGGTAGTGTTCGGGTATATTTGCTGATGATGTCATCGGTGGCACAATTTTTCCAAAAGGAGCCGTCAATTGGCTTGGTGTATCTTCCTCTCTTCTGTGTGTCATTATCATCCAGCTAATGTTTGGGGGCCATTAGAGGTGAGGCAAAGAACCTCACCACCCCCCGTTGGTACAAATACCTCTCCACAGGTATTGCTGTATACTCTACTGGTAGTCAGTGACGGGTAAGATCCAATTGCAATGGTACCAACTTAATGGGTAAGGACCATATGCACTGTTGGACAACCTAAGGCAGGCACTGTCCCTAAGCCACATGTGTGTTGTTTAAACAGAGAGGGGGAGATGTTGAGAGCCACATCCGAAGGGGCCCCAGCAAAATTCCAGAAGCCAGCAAACTTCCAGCTGCTGGCTGATGATTGGCTCACAGCGGCCCCAGCAACATCTAGCTGATTGGCTCCTCTGCGGTTATGCTCAATGGAGATGCTCATTGAGATGTTTCCCACCCTTTCAGACTTTCAGCTGATGATTGGATCACAGCGGCCCCAGCAACACCTAGCTGATTGGCTCCTCTGCAGTGATGCTCATTGGGCTGTTTCCCTGGCCTTTCAGACCACGGAGTTGCTCATTAGGGGACTTTTTTGGCTCTTCCCACATGACCCAGCCAATCGGCCTCAAGAGCAGGAGGATTGTGGGAGGTGGAGAGAGGCTTGTGTGGGAGGAAGAGGCTTTTGGGAAGCCAGTGGTGGCAGTTGGGGCTCTGAGGGTTTATCCTGAGAGGCTGTTTTGTTTGGCGTGTGTGGTTTTAAAAATAAAGTTAGTTTCTTTTGACAAGTGGCTCCTGATTGTGCCCAGCAAGACTGCGGCATTGTCCTAATATTTCTACAGCAACTGCCCCAGTTTAACAGCAATGCAAGTAGACTCTTATGGGACATGATTTGTATTTTGAAGTTCATTTTTATTCAACACTGCTACATTACTATTTCTTCAGTTTATGCACATCAGAGGGTATATATTTCTTGCAGAAGTTAGCAAATTTATAGGCATTTGTTTCACTTTCAATCACTTCCTGCTTCAGAACACATGTATTACTCCAGGTTTCTTAACTGGTCTATTCGTGAGACTTCTTTCCAAACATATTATTTCCGATTTTCTTTATAATTGTTGAAGCAAAACTCACACATCCTTCATGATAAACCATAACTATAATTTCACAATTAGATGTATAACTGTTTGGAATGAATGATTGTATATCAATATAAAATTTCTTATATATTTTCTGATTTCAATTCAATCCATGATTTAAAGTGGAACCAGTTATATTATTTATTCACAGTATGGTCTATTCATGCATTATCTCTATATTCATAGACACAGGGTACACCCATTTGTACCCCCAATACTAATTTATACGTTTTCAAAATATTGCTTCCAGTAATGGAGGAAGAAATACCCATGTCACCTGATCTAAATATGCATGTTATCACAGTAATATTCTGGACGCAAAATGCAAAATTCACACGTGTGATTGTACCAAAGCCTAAATGGAAACTGAACATGGATTACTAAAAACATCCATGTCCAGCTTGCATAATGCTCTCAAATGTCAATCCTATCGGTGACTACATATTTGTTTCTTCCTAATATATTCAACCTCAAAACTGTTGAAAATGTCTAATACTATCACTCACTTTATACTTTGCCTGATTTCCTAATGTCTCTATTGATATTGGCTTTCCTACATATTTTCCCCAGTTCATCATTGTGACTGACCCTTCACATGTGCTGACATTGATATTCACTCTCTAACCAAAACCCAATTGCTAAAGAACTTTAGGTACAAATACTAAATTCACCCTTGTTCTGAAATCTACCGACTATCTTCCTGATCCTATTGATTATACCTGTTTGAGTGGATGTTCTCCTCTACATTCAATCATCCAAGGTACAAGTCCTATGGCATTGTATATTGATTTATCTGAGACATGTGTGCAGAACGTAATTTAAAGCTATGTATTGCAATCAATTGCCCAATGCACTTCTGAGCTTCAAATATCACCTAGATTTCTGTTTACATACTTATATTTCACCTCTGTATTCCTATAAATATTGCAGGTTCCCGATACCATTATTCATCCCGCAGAATGATTCCTAAACCAAATTGATCCTGTTATTATCCCTAACCATACACTGTTGCCTCAATCTAACATTTCAAAAGAGCAGGGACAGAGTTTGTCTTACAATACAGGAATGTAGGGGATCTTACACCTGCTGAGAAACTCAAATTTCCATGCAGAAATGATCTCTGGAGAAGATGTAGGCAGCTATGAAGTACCTGAGAGAGCAAAAGCCATCTTCCATGGCAAACACCTTGTGATAACGAAGGGATGTGTATGAATCAGCCTCTCTCTCTTCTTAATGTAGAGAAGATGGACCAAACCAGACCTGCGTGGAGAGGTGTTCCCGGGTGGCCATTGTTGATATACCATTCAAACTTGTCAAAGTGTCACAGGAAGTAGGGGCAGCCTCCATCTCATGAGACCCATGAAAGCAACTGTTAGGACAAAGTAGTCGCCAAGGCAGTGATCTCATTCAGTTCCTGAAGGAGGTGACCTACCTAACTTCGTTGGTGGTGGAACTCTCTGAAGTTGGAATCAAAGAAGCCAGGCACCAGAACCAGTCCCAGTCCCAGTCCCAGTGGTCGAACTTGTTTGGATTTACCAAGGACAGAGTCAGTCTTTCTTGGTACCTAATGATATGAGGATGGCCAAATGCCAGTAGAGCTCAGAAAAGGGGCCTTTCCCGAAATAGCAGGTAGTGGCTCAATGCTGCCTGCTGACAACTTTGTAGAGTGGGCCAAGGAGAACAGATCTGAGACAGGCCAGGCCATTTTGGGGGAACATAGTATGGCCCACCAGTCAGAGGACACTACAGATAGTCACAGACCTACTTGGGGGAAGGAGGTGCTTTTGTGGATGTGGATGTGAGTTTGTGGTTTTGTCTCATGTTTTGAAAATAGGTAGGAATGGTGGTTTGTATGGTTTGGAGTCAACTGTTTCTAGGAAGTCGTTTGGCAAGGCGAGTGTTTCTATGTCTGTGTATCCACTGTGTTCGTGGTTGTAGTCTTTAGAAAAGAGAATGCATCAATGGAGGTTTTCTGTCTAGTTGGAAGCTTCCCAGCATTCATCCTGCCCACTTTATAAATGGACTGCGGCTTGCCTTATGGATGGGCAACACCTACTATCTTCCTAAGGTCTTGTTCACATCTTGATTTCTGGCCTCTCTCCAGAATTGGCTCATGGTTTTGTGGCCAAGATATGTACCACCTCAAAAATCTGTGACATGGCCATGTAATGGATAGCTGAAGGGAATGGGAACATCTCAGAAAACTCAGATATCAGTGTAACCAGTAAAGTCTCAGTGGAAAAACCTTGCTTTGGGCCATTTGCTTACCTATGGTTCTGTTGCCCTGAATGTCAGGAAGGTATTTGCCTGAGGCCACCCCTTTCTGAAGCCTGAAGAAAACATTTTACAAATGGAAATGAATGGGCATCACCTGTGGATCTTTGCTTAATTGCTTTGGAAAGAGATGTGTCTGAATCAGCCTCTTGGTTTTGTGTGAGGTTGGAGTTTTGATTCTCAGAACGTGATAGATCTAAAGAAAGATCCGATGTGTGCTTGGGTTTTCTATTGCCTCCAAATCACATAAAGAATTTACACCTGACAATCAGTAGGATTTAATTGGAGAATCAGAACAGTATTAACGGCAGGCCTATTTGATCACTCCTGGTTCACAGGAAGGGTGTCCAGGTCACCCTGACTTTAGGCAAATGAGGGGCAAGGGAGTTTATTTTGGACACTGTCTTGGGCTTTGCCCCTCATGGAAAACTCCATCCAGAGGTTACGATGAGTGTCTATATGGAAGATGATGAGGGCCATGTGGCAGTGTTTTGGTTTTAATTGTGGTCATTTGTGTGTTGGTTGGAAGAGATGACTGGGTCCACCTGGACCTGAACTCTGGTGTGATTCCCCTTAGAGACTGAGTTCTGGAACTGACTTCAGGGAAGTATTGCCATGAATTGTGGTGGGATTTTAGGAGGCCACGCATGAGAGTCGCCCTTGGAAACTGAGATCTAGTCTCAGGATGTCTTTTCACAGTGCACTGGGAATCTCCACCAGGATATAACACGATTTTATTCTGAAAGACTTGGCAACCATAGTTAAGAGTCAAAACACATATGGAACTCACATTGAGTAGACATCAATGGGTCTGGCTTCATGTGACATTTTGGCCACTCGTTGGGAAGCGTTGTCTTTTAGAGTTCTCCAGAGCTTTCATTGAAATCAGCTTCCTCACCATTTAATGGTTCCTGAATGAATTGAAAAACCAGTGCATCCAACTTGATACTTGAAAAATGGCTAGATAAATATCATGAAATTTTTGAAATTCCCATCACCAGCTGGCACTGGACAACCTTTGGATGTCCTGTTGCTGATCATGAGTGTACCAGACAATGCCTTGAATCACTGGGTTTCATGAAAATATTGTAGAACAGAGATGCCAGTAAGTTGAAATTTGCTAAGTAGTGGGCCTAGAACACTGGTGGGCAGGTGTGTGATTAAACATCTGTGTTGGTGTCATGTGGATCTGCCTTGGCTTCCAAATGGCTTATGACTGACATGGTGCAGCCAGCAGACCCTTGTATGTAAAGGCATCTTGTTATATGGAGAGGTTTCAGGGCAATGTTCAGAATCAAGTTGCTAGGGACAAGGGGGAAGTCTATGTTGGATAGAAGACTGGTTGGTGCATTCTCCTGGCAGACCCTGACCCACCACACATGACAGAACACCCTCCAGCACTGTGTCCCATTTGAACTCCTTGTATTTCGTGAAGCAAACACCAAACTCCCATTGCATCAGCTAAAAAGACCATGAAAAATGGAGGATGACCACATGGCTTCAGAGTCCACCCAGGAAGACACTTAGCCCCCATTGGCCACAGTTTACCTACAAAGAGAAAATTCTGCACTACTGCCTCATGTTCATTAAAGAATAAGAAAAGATGTGCTCCAGGTTACACAGATGCAGACCCAGCTTTGATGGTCTCACTGCAAAGGAAGCTAAAGCTCCTGACTACAACATATATTTCCAGTGCCCAAACTCAGAGGCAGTTTCTTATAAGTCTTTCGGTCAGCAGAGCACCATGTTTGTGAAGTGTTTACCCTGTCCCTTACTTTTGGAAACTCTTCTACCACCGCCAAAGTTGTGAACTCCTGAGCATATTCCATTCCAGATAAGTATTCATAGATTTTCTAACTCTTCTCCTCTAATTGTGTCTAACTTGGGGCGAAGGTAATGTCAAGGCATTATTCTTGAAGAGAGTGGGAAGATTATTTTTAGCACATATTTGCATAAACATTGGATTCATTTTCCTAATTTTCATTCGAAATACTGAATCACTGACACTAACCCATACCCTACTAGACTCTATATTTTGATTCCTAATCCTAATATAATGGATAAAAATTACCCAAAATGAATAAACATACAAGTATTTTAGAGGAGGCATGGTGTATAATTGAACTTGCCTTTTGCTTTATGTAGAATTGGAGTTATAAATCTAGTCAATTTTTTTGTTGAAATAGTTCTCCATGTGTTTTTTTTTAACTTTTGTTGTTTGTTGTTCAAAACATTATATAGTTCTTGATATATCATATTTCACACTTTGATTCAAGTGGGTTATGAACTCCCATTTTTATTCCCTATACAGTTTGCAAAATCATATCAGTTAAGCATCCATTGATTTACATATTGCCATACTAGTGTCTGTTGTATTTTACTGCCTTTCCTATCCTCTACTATCCCCCCTCCCCTCCCCTCCCCTCCCATCTTCTCTCTCTACCCCTCTCTACTGTAATTTATTTTTCCCTCTTGTATTTTTCCCTTTCCCCTCACTTCCTCTTGTCCGTAATTTTGTATAACCCTGAGGGATTTCTTCCATTTCCATGCAATTTCCCTTCTCTCTCCCTTTCCCTCCTACCTCTCATCCCTGTTTAATGTTAATCTTCTTCTCCTGCTCTTCATCCCTACTCTGTTCTTAGTTACTCTCCTTATATCAAAGAAGACATTTGGCATTTGTTTTTCAGGGATTGGCTACCTTCACTTAGCATAATCTGCTCTAATGCCATTCATTTCCCTGCAAATTCTATGATTTTGTCATTTTTTAATGCAGAGTAAAACTCCATTGTGTATTAATGCCACATTTTTTAACCATTCGTCTATTGAAGGGCATCTAGGTTGGTTCCACACTCTTGCTATTGTGAATTGTGCTGCTATGAAAATCAATGTAGCAGTGTCCATGTACCATGCTCTTTTTAGGTCTTTATGAAATAGACCGAGAAGAGTAGTAGCTGGGTCAAATGGTGGTTCCATTTAAAGCTTTCCATGAAATATCCATACCGCTTTCAAAATTGGCTGCACCAATTTGCAGCCCCACCAGAAATGTACATGTGTACCCATTTACACACATCCTCGCAAGCACTGTTGATGTTTGACTTCATAATGGCTGCCAATCTTACTGGAGTGAGATGGTGTCTTATGGTGGTTTTGATTTGCATTTCTTTGACTGCTAGAGATGGTGAGAATTTTTTCATGTACTTGTTGATTGATTGTATTCCTCCTCTATGAAGTGTCTGTTCAGGTCCTTGAGCCATTTTTTGATTGGGTTATTTGTTATCTTATTGTCTAATTTTTTGAGTTCTTTGTATACTCTGGATATTAGGGCTCTATCTGAAGGGTGAAGAGTAATGATTTGTTCCCAGGATGTAGGCTCCCTATTTACCTCTCTTATTCTTTCTTTTGCTGAGAAAAAAAAATTAAGTTTGATTAAGTCCCATTTCTTTATTCTTGTTATTAACTCTTGTGCTATGGGTGTCCTATTGAGGAATTTAGAGCCCGACCCCACAGTATGTAGATCATAGCCAACATTTTCTTCTATCAGACACCGTGTCTCTGATTTGATATCAAGCTCCTTGATCCATTTATTGTTAACTTTTGTGCATGGCGAGAGGAAGGGATTCAGTTTCATTTTTTTTCATATGAATTTCCAGTTTTCCTAGCACCATTTGTTGAAGATGCTATCCTTCCTCCATTGCATGCTTTTAGCCCCTTTATCAAATATAAGATAGTATGTAGTTTTTTGGATTGGTTTCTGTGTCCTCTATTCTGTACCATTGGTCCACCCGCCTCTTTTGGTACCAGTACCATGCTCTTTGTGTTACAATTGCTCTGTAGTATAGTTTGATGTGTGGTATCGCTATACCGCCTGATTCACACTTTCTGCTTAGCATTGTTTTTGCTATTCTGGGTCTTTTATTTTTCCATATGAATTTCATGATTGCTTTCTCTATTTCTACATGAAATGCCGATGGGATTTTGATTGGCATTGCATTAAACCTATAGAGAACTTTTGGTAATATCGCCATTTTGATGATGCTAGTTCTGCCTATCCATGAACAAAGTATATTTTTCCATCTTCTAAAAACTTCTTCTATTTCTCTCTTTTGGGTTCTGTAGTTTTCATTGTATAAGTTTTTCACCTCTGTTGTTAGGTTGATTCCAATGTATTTTATTTTTTCTGAGGATATTGTAAATGGAGTGGTTGTCCTCATTTCCATTTCAGACAATTTTTTGCTGATATACAGGAATGCCTTTGATTTGTGCATATTGATTTTACATCCTGCCACTTTGGTGAATTCATTTATTATGTCTAATAGTTTCTTTGTAGACCCTTTTGGGTCTGCTAGGTATAGAATCATGTCATCTGAAAATAGTGATAATTAGTTTTTTCTTTTCCTATTTTTATGTCTTTAATTTCTTTTGTCTGACTAATTGCTCTGGCCAGTGTTTTCAGAACTATGTTGAAGAGAAATGGTGAGAGAGGGCATCCCTGTCTGGTTCAAGATTTTAGAGGAAATGCCTTCAATTTTTCTCCATTCAGAATGATGCTAGCCTGAAACTTAGCATAGATTGTATTTAGAGTATTGAGGTAGGTTCCTGTTATCCCTAGTTTTTCTAGAGTTTTGAACATAAAGGGATGCTGTACTTTGTTGAATGCTTTTTCTGCATCTATTGAGATGATCATATAGTTCTTATTTTTAAGTCTATTGATGTGGGAAATAACATTTATTGATTTCTGTATATTGAACCAGCCTTGCATCCCAGGGATGAATCCTACTTGCTCATGGTGCACAATTTTTTTGATATGTTTTCATATCCGATTCACCAGAATTTTATTGAGGATTTTTGCACCTAGGTTCATTAGAGATATTGGTCTGTAGTTTTGTTACTTTATAGTGAGTTACTCTTGTTTAGGAATCAGGGTGATGTTCTGCTCGTAGAATGAATTTGGAAGTTCTCCCTCTTTTTCTATTTCCTAAAATAGCTTGAAAAGTATTGGTATTAATTCCTCTTTAAATGTTTTTTAAAACTCCGCTGTATACACATCCAGTCCTGGGCTTTACTTAGTTGATAGTCTTTGGATGGTTTCTTCTATTTCCTCAATTGATATTGGTCTGTTTAGGTTGTCTATATCCTCCTGACTCAATCTGGGTAGATCAGATGACTTAAGAAATTTATCGATGCCTTCACTATCTTCTATTTTATTGGAGTATAGGGATTCAAAATAATTTCTGATTATCTTCCGTATTTCTGAAGTGTCTGTTGTGATATTGCCTTTTTCATCCCGTATGCTAGTAATTTGAGTTCTCTCTCTTCTTCTCTTCATTAAAATGTCTAAGGTTCTGTCGATTTTTTTTTTCAAAGAACCAACGTTAAGTTTTGTCAATTTTTTCAATTGTTTCTTTTGTTTCGATTTCATTAATTTCAGCTCTGGTTTTTAATATTTCTTGCCTTCTACTTCTTTTTCTGTTGTTTTCTTCTTCTTTTTCTAGGGTTTTGAGATGAAGTATGAGATCATTTATTTGTTGGTTTTTTCCTTTTTCAAGGAATGAATTCCAAGCAATGAAATTTCGTCTTAGAACTGGTTTCAATGTGTCCCATATATTTTGATATGTTGTGTCTGTGTTTTCATTTATCTCTAAGAATTTTTTAATTTCCTCCTTGATGTCTTCTAAAACCCATTGATCATTCCGTAACCTATTGTTCATTCTCCAAATGATGCATGATTTTTCTTTACTTCTTTTATCATTGATTTTCAGTTTCATTCCATTATGATCAGATGAGATGCATGGTATTATCTTTACTCCTTTATATTGTTTAAGAGTTGTCCTGTGATGTAATATATGATCTATTTTGAGAAGAATCCATGTGCTGCTGATAAAAAAGTGTAACTGCTTGATGTTGGGTGATTTATTCTGTATATGTCAATTAAGACTATGTTATTAATTGTGTTATTGAGTTCTATACTGTTGCCTCAATCTAACATTACAAAAGAGCAGGGACAGAGTTCGCCTTACAATAAAGGAATGTAGGTTATCTTCAAACTACTGAGAACCTCAAAGTTCCATGCAGAAATGATCCCTGGAGAAGATGTAGGCAGCTATGAAGGACCTGAGAGAGCAAAAGCCATTTTCCATGGCAAACAACCTGGACAGGACGAAGGGATGTGTCTGAATCAGCCTCTCTCTTCTTAATATAGAGAAGATGGATCAAACCAGGCCTGCGTGTACAGCTGTTCCCAGGTGCCTATTGTTGATATTCCATTCTAAGTAGTCAAATTGTCACAGGAAGTAGGGGCAGGCTCCATCTCATGGGATCCATGGAAGCAACTGTTAGGACAAAGTGTTTGCCAAGGCAGCGACCTCATTCAGTTCCTGAAGGAAGTGATCTACCTAACTTCCTTGGTGACGGAACTCTATGAACTTGGGATCCAAGAAGCCAGGTACCCAGAGCCAGTCGCAGTACCAGTCCCAGTGGGCTCACTTGTTTGGATTTACAAAGTACAGAGTCAGACCTTCTTGGTAACTACTGATGTGAGGATGGCCAAATGCCAGTAGAGCTCTGAAGAGGGTCTATTCCAGAGATTGCAGGTAGTGGCTAACCGCTGACTCCTCATAGTTTCACAGAGACCAGATCTGAGACAAGGACAGGCCATTTCGGGGGGAAAATATTATGGCCCACCAGTCAGTGGACACTCCAGATAGTCACAGTCCTACTTGGGGGAAGGAGGTGCCATTGTGTGTGTGGGTGTGAGTTTGTTTTGTACCAGACAGTGCCTTGATTAAATGGGTTTAAGGAAAATTGTGTAGAACTGAGTTGCCAGTAAGTTGGACCCTACTGAGTAGTGGGGCCAAAGCTGTGGTGTGCAGGTGTGTGATAAATCATCTGTGGTGCGGCCATGTGGATTTGCCATTGATTTCCAAATGGATTGACACTGACACGGTGCAGTGAGGAGACTCTTGTATGAAAGGCATCTTGTTATATGGATAGTTTTCAGGGCAATGTGCAGAATCAGGTTGCTATGGACAAGGGGGCAAGCTATGTGGGAATGAAGCCTGATTGTTGCATTCTCTTGCAGACCCTGAAAAACCACACGTGACAGAACTCCCTCCAGCACTGTGTCCCAGTTGAACTCCTTGTATTTCATAAAGTAAATACCAAACTCCCAGTGCAGCAGCAGGAAAAAAACACGAAAAGTTGAGGATGACCAAAAAGTTTCACTGTCCACACGGGGAGACACTTAGCCCCCTGTGGCCACAGTTTACCCACAAAGTGAGAATTCAGCACTGCTGCCTCATGTGCATTGGAAAATAAGAAAGAATGTCCTCCAGGAAACATAGATGCAGACCCAGCTTTGGTGGTCTCTATACAAAGGAAGCTAAAGCTCCTGACAACAACATATATTTCAAGTGCCCATCCTCAGAGGCAGTTTCTCAAGAATTTTTTTAGGCCAGCAGACCTCCATATTTCTGGAGTGTTTACCCTGTCCCTTACTTTGGAAGACTCCTCTACTACATCCAAGTTTGTGAACTCCTGAGCATTTTCTATTCCAGATATATATTCACAGAATTTCTAACTCTTCTCCCCTAATTGTTTCTTATTTGGGGCGAAGGTGACGTGAAGGCATTGTTGTGGATGAGAGTGGGAAGATTTTCATGTAGCACATGTTTGCATACACATTGGATTCATTTTCCTATTTTCCATTCGAAATACTGAATCTCTGACACTAACACATACCCTACTAGACTCAGACTACTATTCCTAATATGATGGAGAAAAATAACCCAAACAGAATAGAAATACAAGCAGTTCAGAGGAGGCATGGTGTATAGTTGGACTTTCATTTTGCATGATAAAGTGTAGGTGTTATAAATCTAGTCAATTTTTATTGAAAGAGTTCTCCATGAGTTTTTTTTTCCTTTAATTTTTATTGTTGGATCTTCAAAGCATTACATAATTTTTGACATATCATAGTTCACACTTTGATTCAAGTGGGTTATGAACTTCCATTTTTCCCCGTAAACAGATTGCAGCATACCATCGGTTATTCATCTACTGTTTTACATATTGCTATAGTGTCTGCTGTATTCTGTTGTCTTTCCTATCTACTATCTCCCATCCCCTTCCCTCCAATCTTCTCTCTCTACACCACCTACTGTAATTTATTTCTTCCCCTTGTTTTATTTCCCTTTTCCCTCACTTCCTCTTGTATTTAATTTTGTATAACCATGAGGGTCTCCTTCCATTTCCATGCAATTTCCCTTCTCTTTCCTTTCACTCCCACCTCTCACCCCTGTTTAATGTTAATCTTCTTCTCATGCTCTTCCTCCCAACTCTGTTCTTAGTTACTCTCCTTATATCAAAGAAAATATTTGGCATTTGTTTTTTAGGCATTGGCTCTCTTCACTTAGCATAATCTGTTCTAATGCCATCCATTTCTCTGCAAATTGTATGATTTTGTCATTTTTTAATGCAGAGTAATACACCATTGTGTGTAAATGCCACAATTTTTTTTTATCCATTCATCTTTTGAAGGGCATCAAGTTTGGTTCCACAGTCTTCCTATTGTGAATTGTGCTGCTAGGAACATCAATTTATCAGTGTCCCTGTACCATGCTCTTTTTAGTTCTTTAGCGAATAGACCGAGAAGGGAAATAGCTGGGTCAAATGATGTTTCCATTCCCAGCTTTCCAAGAAATCTCCATACTTCTTTCCAAATTGGCTGCACCAATTTGCAGTCACACCAGCAAAGTACAGGTGTACCCTTTTCCCCACATCCTCGCCAGCACTTGTTGTTGTTTGACTTCATATTGGCTGCCACTCATACTGGAGCAAGATGATATCTTAGGGTGGGTTTGTTTTGCATTTCTCTGACTGCTAGAGATGGTGAACGTTTTTTTCATGGACTTGTTGATTGATTGTATGTCCTCCTCTGAGAAGTGTCTGTTCAGGTCCTTGGCCCATTTGTTGATTGCGTTATTCATTTTCTTATTGTTTAATTTTTTGAGTTCCTTGTATACTCTGGAAATTAGGGCTCTCTCTGAAGTGTGAGGAGTAAGATTTGTTCCCAGGATGTAGGCTCTCTATTTACCTCTCTTTTTGTTTTTGTAACTGAGAAAAATCTATTTGGTTTGAGCAAGTCCCATTTGTTCATTCTAGTTATTAACTCTTGTGCTATGGGTGTTCTATTGAGGAATTTGGAGCCCGACCCCACAGTATGTACATCGTAGCCAAGGTTTTTTTCTATCAGATGCCGTGTCTCTGATTTGATATCAAGCTGTTTGATTCATTTTGACTTAACTTTTGTGTATGGCGAGAGAAAGGGATTCAGTTTCATTTTGTTACATATGGAACTCCAGTTTTCCCAGCACTATTTGTTGAACATGCTATCCTTCCTCCATTGCATGCTTTTAGCCCCTTTATCAAATATAAGATAGTTGTGGTTTTGTGGATTTGTTTCTGTGTCCCCTATTATGTACCATTAGTTCAACCGCCTATTTTGGTACCAGTACTATGCTCTTTTTGTTAGTATTGCTCTGTAGTATAGTTTGAGGTCTGGTATCGCTATACCGCCTGATTCACACTTCCAGCTTAGAGTTGTTTTTGCTATTCTAAGTCTTTTATTTTTCCATATGAATTTCATTATTGTTTTATCTATTTCTACAAGAAATGCCCTTGGGATTTTGATTGGCATTGCATTAAACTAATAGAGAACTTTTGGCAATATCGCCATTTTGATGATGTTAGTTCTAAGTATTCATGAACAAGGTATATTTTTTCATCTTCTAAGATCTTCTTCTATTTCTCTCTTTAGGGTTCTGTAGTTTTCATTGTGTAATTCTTTCACCTCTTTTGTTAGGTTGATTCCCAAGTATTTTATTTTTTTGAGGATATTCTGAATGGAGTGGTTTCCTCAATTCCATTTCAGAGGATTTGTCGCTGAAATACAGGAATTCCTTTGATTTATGCATGTTGATTTTATATCCTGCCACTTTGCTGAATTCATTTATTAGCTCTAATAGGTTCTTTGTAGACCCTTTTGGGTCCTCTAGGTACATAATCATGTCAGCTACAAATAGTGATAATTTAAGTTCTTCTTTTCCTTTTTTTATGTCTTTAATTTCTTTCATTTGTCTAATTGCTTTTGCCAGTGTTTTGAAAACTATGTTGAACAGAAGTGTTGAGAGAGGGCATCCCTATCTTGTTCCAGATTTTAGAGAGAAGGCCTTCAGTTTTTATCAATTCAGAATGATGCTGGCCTGAGGCTTAGCATAGATTGCTTTTACAATATTGAGGTATGTTCCTGTTCTCCCTAGTTTTTCTAGAGTTTTGAACAGAACGGGATGCTGTACTTTGTCGAATGTTTTTTTCTGCATATATCGGGATGATCATATGGTTCCTATTTTTAAGTCTATTGAAGTGGTGAATAACAATTATTGATTTCCATATATTGAACCAGCCTTGCATCCAAGGGATGAATCTTACTTGATCATGTTGCACAATGTTTAATATGTTTTTGTGTCTGATTTGCCAGAATTTTATTGAGGATTTTTGCATCTAGGTTCAATAGAGATATTGGTCTGTAGTTTTGTTTCTTTGAAGTGTCTTTGTCTGGTTTAGGAATCAGGGTAATATTGGCCTCCTAGAATAAAATTGGAAGTTGTCCCTCTTTTTCTATTTCCTGAAATATCTTGAAAACTATTGGTATTAGTTCCTCTTTAAAGGTTTTGTAAAACTCTGCTCTCTATATATCCAATCCTGGGCTTTTCTTAGTTGGTAGTCTTTAGATGATTTCTTCTGTTTCCTCAATTGATATTGGTCTGTTTAGGTTATCTATACCCCCCTGACTCAATCTGGGGAGATCATATGACTTAAGAAATTTATTGATGCCTTCACTATCTTCTAATTTATTGGAGTATAAGGATTCAAAATAATTTCTGATTATCTTCTGTATTTCTGAAGTGTCTGTTGTGATATTGCCATTTTCATCCCGTATGCTAGTAATTTGAGTTCTCTCTCTTCTTCTCTTCCTTAACATGGCTAAGGGTCTGTCGATTTTATTTATTTTTTCAAAGAATCAACTTTTAGTTTTGTCAATTTTTTTCAATTGTTTCTTTTGTTTCAATTTTATTAATTTCAGCTCTGATTTTAATAATTTCTTGCCTTCTACTTCTTTTGCTGTTGTTTTGCTCATGTTTTTCTAGAATTTTGAGATAAACTATGAGATCATTTATTTGTTGTCTTTTTCTTTTTTTAAGGAAAGTACTCCAAGCAATGAATTTTCCTCTTAGAACTGCTTTCAATGTGTCCCCTAGATTCTGATATGTTCAGTCTGTCTTTTCATTTATCTCTAAGATTTTTTTAATTTTCCTCCTAGATGTAATCGATAACCCATTGATCATTCAGTAGTCTATTGTTCATTCTCCAAGTGATGGATGATTTTTCCTTCCTTCTTTTACCGTTGATTTTCAGTTTCATTCCATTATGATCAGATAAGATGCCAGGTATTATCTGTACTCCTTTATATTGTCTAAGAGTTGCCCTGTGACATAATATATGATGTATTTTTGAGAGGTATCTATGTGCTACTGAGAAAAAAGTGTAACTGCTTGATGTTTGGTGGTATATTCTATATATGTCAATTAAGTCCAAGTTATTAATTGTGTTATTGATTTCTATTGTTTTCTTATTCAACTTTTGTTTGGAAGATCTGTCCAGTAGTGAGAGAGGTGTGTTGAAGTCTCCCATGATTATTGTATGGTGGTCTATTAGACTCTTGAACTTGAGAAGAGTTTGTTTAGTGAACATAGCTGCACCATTGTTTGGGGCATATATATTTATGATTGTTATGTCTTGTTGGTCTATGGTTCCCTTGAGCAGTATGTAGTGTCCCTCTTTTTCCCTTTTGATAAACTTTGGCTTGAAATCTATTTTATTTTATATGAGTATGGACACTCCTGCTTGTTTCTGAAGTCCATATGAGTGATATGATTTTTCTCAACTGTTCACCTTCAGCTATGTATGTCTTTTCCTATCAAATGCATCTCCTGTAGGCAGCATATTGTTGGGTCTTGTTTTGTGATTCATTCTACTAGCCTGTGTCTCTTTGTTTGTGAGTTTAAGCCATTAACTTTTACAGTTATTATTGAGATATGGGTTGTTCTTCGAGCCATATTTGTTTATTTATGTTACTAAACATGGTTTGTTTTTCTTTGATTATTTTCCCCCCTTTACTGTACTACCTCCCACTGTTGGTTTTCATTGTTATTTTGCATTTACTCTTCCTATCATCTTTTGCTGAGGATGTTTTGAGGAGATGGTTTTCTAGCTGCAAATTCTTTTAACTTTTGTTTATCATGGAAGGTTTTAATTTCATCTTCCATCCTGAAGCTTAATTTCGCTGGATGCACAATTATTGGTTGAAACCTATTTTCTTTCAGTTTTGGAAAAATGTTATTCCAGGATCTTCTAGCTTTCAGAGTCTGTGTTGAAAGATCAGCTGTTATAATGATTGGTTTACCGCTAAATGTAATCTGCTTCCTTTCTTTTGTAGCTTTTAAAATCCTCTCCTTATTCTGTATGTTTGGCATCTTCATTATAATATGTCTAAATGTGGATCTCTTATGATTTTGCACATTTGGCATCCTGTAGGCTTCTAGGATTTGGGATTCTGTCTCATTCTTCAAGTCTGGGAAGTTTTCCCATATTATTTCATTGAATTGATTTCTCATTCCTTTGGTTTGGACCTCTATACCTTCCTGTATCCCAATGATTCTTAAGTTTGGTACCTTTATGTTATCCCATATTTCTTGGATGTTCTGCTCATGGTTTCTTAACAGTCTTGCTAGCTTTCTTGCAGCAGCAAGAAACACCACGACAAGTGGAGGATGACCAAAAGACTTCACAGTCCACACGGAGACAGACTTAGCCCCCAGAGGCCACAGTTTACCTACAAAGAGAGAATTCAGCACTGCTGACTCATGTTCATTAGAAAATAAGAAACCATGTCCTCCAGGTCACTTAGATACATACCCAGCTTTGATGGTCTCTCTACAAAGGAAGCTAAAGCTCCTGAAAACAACAAATATTTCAAGTGCTCAAACTCAGAGGCAGTTTCTCAAGAAGTCTTTAGTCCAGCAGAGCTCCATGTTTGTGGAGTATTTACCCTGTCCCTTACTTTTGGAAACTCCTCTACCACCTTCAAGGTTGTGAACTCTTGAGTATATTCCATTCCAGATATGTATTCACAGATTTTCTAACTCTTCCACTCTAATTGTGTTTTACTTGGGGCGAAGGTAAAGTCAAGTCATTGTTCTGGATGAGAGTGGGAAGATTTTCATGTAGCACATATTTACATACACATTGAATTTATTTTCCTATTTTCCATTCAAAATACTGAACCCTGAAATTAACCCATAACCTACTAGACTCTGACTACTAATTCAAATATGATGGAGAAAAATAACCCAACAGAATAGAAATAAAAGCAGTTCAGAGGAGGCATGGTGTATACTTGGACTTGCATTTTGCATTATATAGGGTAGTAGTATTAAATCTAATCAATTTTTTGTTGAAATAGTTCTCCATGTGATTTTAAAGTTAACAAATAGGTGAATTCCTCTCTCCCTTTCTCTGTAGCCAATTCAGCACATGTATTTTCATATGCACATATAGAATCATACCTGTTATCACATGTACATTCTTGTCAGGTGGCTGACAGGGGAGATACAAATTGGGATAACACATCACTCCTCCTAAACCCAGTTGGAACTGAAAATTCAAACTATGGGTGAGCTTCGTAGATAAACAACATGATAAATAAATCCATGATCAGTAAAATGAATATTTTTGGATCAGTGGATGATATATATTTCATGATGAATTTTGATTGGCATATATATTGCTACTTTTTATTTTCAAAATATGAAATATATATGTCTTATTGTACACTCCCTAAGTTCATTCATATTCACTGTATGTGGATTTATAAACAAATTTTCAAAAGATTATTCTCAGAAAAATTCATCCACCTGAAATACATATTTGTTTCCTAGAACTGAAAACTAACTTCAGTGAATGGTGCATACGAATCCTAATATTTCTACAGTAACTGACGCAGTTTAACATCAATGCAAGTAGATTCCTATGAGACATGATGTGTATTGTGATGTTCATTTTTAGTCAACACTGGTACATTACTATTTCTTCAGTTGATGCCCATCATAAGATATATATTTCATCCACAAGTTAGCAAATTTAAAGGCATTTGTTTCAATTTCAAAAACTTCCTGCTTCAGAAAACATGTATTCCTCCTTGTTTCTTGACTGGTCTTTTCATGAGACTTCTTTCTAAACACATTATTTTCGTTTTCCATAATCACTTTTGAAGTAAAACTCACACACTCTTCATGATAAAACATAACCCTAATATTACCATTAGAAGTATAACTGGTTGGAATGAATGATTGTATATCAATATAAGAATTCCTTTATATTTTCAGATATCAATTCAATCTTTTATTTAAAGTGGTACCAGTTATATTATTTATTCATAGTATGGTCTATTCTTGCATTATCTCTATATATTCATAGACACAGGGTACACCTATTTGTACCCCCATACTCATTTATACACCTTCAAAATATTGCTCCCAGAAATGGTGGAAAAATTATTCATGTCACCTGATCTACATATACATTTTATCACAGTAGTATTCTGGACACAAAATGCAAAGGTCACACTTCTGATTGTACCAAAGCCTAAATTTATAGTGAGCATGTATTTCTAAAACATCCATGTCCAGGTTGCCTAATGCTCTCAAATGTCAATCCAATTGGTGACTACATATGTGTTTCTTCCTAAGATTATATATTCAAACTCAACCCTGTTGAAAATGTCTAATCCTATCACTCACTTTATACTTTGCCTGATATCCTAAAGTCTCTACTGATATATGCTTTCCTACATAATTTCCCAGGTTCATCATTTTGACTGACTGTTCATATGTGCTGACATTTACATTCACTCTCTACCTGAAACCCAATTTCTAAATAACTTTTGGTCCAAATCCTATACTCACTCTTCTTTCTGAATATACCTACTATCTCCCAAATCCTACTGACTATCCTTTTTTGAATTGGTGTTCTCTTCGACATTCAATCACCCAAGGTACAAGGTCCAATGCCAATGTATATTAATTTATCTGAGACATCTGTGCAGGACATAATTCAAAGCTAAGTGTCCCAATCAAGGGCCTCATACTTTTCTGGGCTTCAAATCTTAATTAGATTTCAGTTTACATACAGTGTGACCAGGAAAGTCTCAGTGGAGAAACCCTGCTTTGGGCCTTTTGTTTACCTATTGTTCTTTTGCCCTGAATGTCAGGAAGGTCTTTGCCTCAGGCCACACCTTTGTGAAGCCTGAAGAAAACAGTTTTCAAATGGAAAAGAATGGGCATCCCCTGTGGCTCTTTGCTTAATTGCTTTGTAAAGATATGTGTCTGAATCAGCCTCTTAGCCCTCTGTGAGGCTGTGGCTTAGATTCTCAACTCCTGATGGATGTAAAGAAAGATACCATGTGTGAATCCAAAATCAAAATGGCAAAAATTGCAGTCATTGTGGATGAAGCCTCTTGCCTTCCTCTGTAAGGTTCCTGACCTCCATCAAGTGAGAATAGGGATCCTTTGATCAAATGAATTCTTCAAGGCCCTGCAGAGGGTAGCCCATAGGTGCTTGGGTTTTCTCATGAGTCCAGGTCACATAAAGAATCTAAACCCCACAGTCAGAGACCTCAAGTTGGAGAAGTGGAAAAGTATTAATGGCAGGCCTATTTGATCACTCCTGGTTCACAGGAATGGTGTCCAGGCCACAGTGACTTTAGGCAAATGAGGGGCAAGGGAGCATTTTTTGGACACTGTCTTTGGTTGCACCCCTAGTGGAAAACTCCAGCCAAAGGATATGATGAGTGTCTATATGGAAGAAGATTAGGGCCGTGTGGAGTGTTTTGGATTTAATTGTGGTCATTTGTGTGGTGGTTGGAAGAAATGACAAGGTCCACCTGGCCTTGAACTCTGGTGTGATTCCTCTTAGAGACTGAGTTCTAGAACCGACATCAGAGAAGTATTGCCATGAATTGTGTTGGGATTTTAGGAGGCTACGCATGAGAGTCACCCTTGGAAACTGAGATCTAGGCCCAGGTTGGCTTTCCACATATCACTGGAAATCTCAACCAGGATACCAAATGAATTTATTCTGAAAGACTTGGCAGCCATAGTTGAGAGTCAAAAATCACATGGACCTCACATTGTAGACCTCAATAGGCCTGGCTTCATATGACCTTTTGGCCACTCATTGGGAAGCCTTGCCTGTGAGAGTTCTCCAGAGCTTTCATTGAAATGAGCTTCCTCACCATTTAACGGTTCCTTAATATATTGAAACCCACAGTGCCTCCAACATCATCCTTGAAAAATGGCTAGATAGATACCATAAATTTTTTCAAATTCCCATGACCAGGTCGCACTGGAGAACCTTTGGATGTCCTAGTGCTGATCTTGAGTATGCCAGACAGTGCCTTGATTGACTGGGTTTCATGAAAATGGTGTAGAACAGAGATGTCAGTAAGTTGGAGCCGGCTGAGTAGTGGGGCTAGAACAGTGCTGGGCAGGTGTGTGATAAAACATGTGGTGGGGCAATATGGATCTCCTTCTGGCTTTAAAATGGCTTGTGACTGACATGGTGCAGACAGCAGACCCTTCTTTGTAAAGGCATCTTGTTATATGGAGAGGTTTCAGGGCAATGTTCAGAAACAGGTTGCTATGGTCAAGGGAGCAAACTATGTGGGATAGAAGCCTGGTTGGTGCATTCTCCTGCAGACCCTGACCCACCACTCAGACAGAAATCCCTCCAGCACTGTGACACAGTTGAACTCCTTGTATTTCGTGAAGCAAATACCAAACTTCCAGTGCAGCAGCAAGAGACACCACAAAAATTGCAGGATGACCAAATGGCTTCACAGTCCACATGGGGAGACACTTAGCCTCCAGTGTCCACAGGTTACCTACTAAGAGAGAATTCAGCACTGCTTCCTCATTTTCATTGGAAAATAAGAAACCATGTTCTCCAGGTCACATAGATGCAGACTCAGCTTTGATGGTCTCACTACAAGGGAAGCTAAAACTCCTGACAACTACATATATTTCAAGTGCCCAACCACACAGGCAGTTTCTCAAGAAGTCTTTAGGCCAGCAGAGCTCCATGTTTGTGGAGTGTTTACCATGTCCTTTACATTTGGAAACTCCTCTACCACCTCCAAGGTTTCAAAACCCTCAGCATATTCCATTCCAGATATGTATTCACTGATTTTCTAACTCTTCTCCTCTAATGGTGTTTTAGTTTGGGTGAAATACTGTCAAGGCATTATTCTGGATGACAGTGGGAACATTTTTTTGTAGCACATATTTACATACGCATTGGATTCATTTTCTAATTTTCCATTCGAAATATTGAATCCCTGACACTAACCCCTAACCTACTACACTCTGACTACTAATACTAATAAGATGGAGAAAAATAACCCAAACAGAATAAAAATACAAGCATTACAGGAGGCATGGTGTATAGTTGGACTTGCCTTTTGCCTTAAATATGGTAGGAGTTATAAATCTAGACAATTTTTTGTTGAAATCGTTCTCCATGTTTTTTTAAAGTAAACCATTGTGTGAATTCCTGTCTCCCTTTCTCTGTAGCCTATTCATCACCTGTATTTTTATATGCACACATAGAATCCTACCTGGGACCACACGCACATTCTTGTGAGGTGACTAACTTGGCAGATACAAATTGTAAGGGATCACTCTTCCTAAACGATGTTGGAACTGAAAATTCAAATTATGTGTGAGCTTTCTACTTGAACAATATTATTCATAAATCCATGTTCAGTAAAATAAATATTTTTGGATCTGTCGATGATATATATTTCATTATAAATTTTGATTGGCATATATATTGCTATTTTTAATGTATCCGTGTGTGTGTGTATCTATATATCTATATCTATATATCTATCTATTTATATATCTATATCTATCTATCTATATATATATATATATATTTACATATATTTATATATACACTCTCCAGATTTTTCAAAATATGAAATGTGTGTCTTATTTTACACTCACCAAATTCATTCATATTCATGTATGTGGATTTATAATCAACTTTTCACAAGGTTATTCTTAGAAAAATTCATTCACCTGAAATACATTTTTGTTTCCTAGTACTGAAAAGTAATTCAGTGAATGGTTCATACAAATCCTAATATTTCTACAGTAACTGACCCAGATTAACATCAATACAAGTAGATTCCAATCAGACATGATGTGTATTTTGACGTTCATTTTTATTCAACACTGGTAGATTACTATTTCTTTAATTTAAGCACATCATAGGATATATATTTCATCCACAAGTTAGGAAATTTATAGGCATTTCTTTCACTATCAATCACTTCCTGCTTCAGAACACATGTATTCCTCCATATTTCTTGACTGGTCTTTTCATGAGAAAAGGGACGGACAAGGCAAGGCAAGGCACCTAAGATAGCACCGAAGACAGGGAAACAGTCCTATTTGGACTGTTGTCCAGAGCTTTCATTGAAATGAGCTTCCTCACCATTTAACAGTTTAGAGGCATTGCTTCTGTTGTAATCAATTAATCCCCTGAACCCCAAGTTTAGGTTGTTTCACAATTTTGTACCCAACATGTAAGGGAGGGTCTCAGAATCCCACAGTCTGCAGAAGTTCACAAAAAGCAGTTCTTTTTTTCTCTATTCTGGGCAAGTTAACATTTTAAGGACACCTGGGAGGGGGAGAGCTTTTTCTTCTCTTTTTTTCCTTGCCAGCTGTTACCATGGAGCCCAGTTTGTAACTTCTTTATCTTAGAAATATAGCCATTTTGTTAACCCCCAGCTCAAGGCCAGAGGCCTTGTTCACATATTGCCAGCATTGTGACTGACTCTTTCCAAACACATTATTTTCGATTTCCATAATCACTTTTGTAGCAAAACTAACATATCTTCATGATAAACCATAACCCTAATATTAATATTATGTGTATAACTGGTTGGAATGAATGATTGTATATCAATATAAGATTTTTTATATATTTTCAGATATCAATTCAATCCATTATTTAATGTGGAAACACTTATATTATTTATTCACTGTATGGTCTATTCATGCATTATCTCTATATTCATAGACACAGTGTACACCTCTTTGTACCCCCAATACCCATAAATATGTCTTCAAAATATTGCTCCCAGAAATGGTGGAATAAATACTCATGTCACCAGATCTACATATACATTTTATCAGTGTAATATTCTGGACACAAAACGCAAATGTCACACTTATGATTGTACCAAAGCCTAAATGGAACGTGAGCAGGGATTACAAAAAACATCCATGTCAAGGTTGCCTAATGCTTTCAAATGTCAATCCTATTGGTGATTACATATTTGTTTCTTCTTAAGATTATATATTCTAAGTCAACCCTCTTGAAAATGTCTAATCGTATCACTCACTTTATACTTTGCCTTATATATTGATATCTGCTTTCCTTCATATTTTTCCCAGTTCATTATTGTGACTGTTCACATGTGCTGACATTTACATTCACTCTCTAACTGAACCCCTATTGCTAAAGAACTTTTGTTCCAAATCCTATACTCACTCTTCTTCCTAAAGCTACCGACTATCTTCTTAATCCTACTGACTATCCCTTTTCGACTGGACTTTCTCTTCTACATTCAATCATCCAAGTAATGTTCGTGCGAGCATTGGAGGAAGAGACCACCAAGAGAGTGTCTCATGCAACAGCAAAGGGTTTATTGGGGGTCCAGCATGCTGGGGTTCAGAGCTCACATAAACAGAGCAGAGAGCCCTGAGAACAGCTTAAGCAGAGCTTATATAATTTCCTAGGAGAGGGCAGGGATGGAAGTTTATTGATAGGTCAGGGCGAGTGGGCGGTTTGCGTGTAACTGGGTGAGGGAATACATTCTGCAATTTGGCAGTTAGGGGACAGCACATTCTGGAAACAAGATTAGAAAACAGTTCTCAGTATTTCAACAGTGTTTTGTTAAGCATACAGAAAAACAGGAAATTACAAGTACCTATTTTATTAACCTTTCTTTTCCCACTTCTTCTGGCTACTTTTAATCATAAAAGTGATCATTGGTGGGTGTCACATTCTATGTCTGCAAGTGGGGAATTACCAAAAGTTTAAATTCTCCAATTTGAGCTTGGAGAAAACAAATTACACGTTTGAGCACACAGGGTTTCATAGTTAGCGATAATATGAGGATTATTGTTGGACCAACCAGGGTTGATAGAAGCGTAGTTAACCAGGGGTACTGTATGAACCAGACTCAAACCACCCTTTTTGGGCCTCTCTCTCTCATTGACAGTCTTCAAGGTGTCTTTTTAATTTACTCATATATTTTTTTTACAACTACAGTATGTTCGCCATAAAAACAACATTCTTCCCTCAATGCAGCAAAAGGCCCCCGTCTCTCATGAAGAGGAGGTCCAACCCTTGACTCTTCTGTAAAACTACTTCAGAGAGAGAGGATAAAGATTCCTGCAAAGCTGTGATGGAGGTTTCTAATATCTTTAAGTTTTGGTCTATTGCTGCTTCTAATTCGGTCATTTGTTGTGTTCCATGGAGCAGGGCAGTGGTTCCTGTGCCCACCCCTGCAGCAACTTCTATTTTAAATAGGGAGGCTAAAGTGAGAGAAATATGATCCCAGCGGAACCGGGTGGTATGCCCCCCTGTTTGAAGTTCTAATGAACCTGCATCATTATAGAGCACTCTGGGAAACATCTGCACCATTACACAATTAATCACATCTGTTGACCATTTCATGAAATCATAAAAAAAATGTTTAAGTATATAGATTTTACTGTTGTAGGGGTGGAAAAGGCAAGGCACCTAAGATAGCACCGAAGACAGGGAAAAAGTCCTATTTGATTGCAAATGGATTCAGAGGGCATTGCTTCTGTTATAATCAATTAACTCCCTTAACCCCACGTTTATGTAGTTTCAGAATTTTGTACCCAACATGAAAGGGAAGAGGCTCAGAAGTTCACAGTGTGCATAACTTCACATAAAGAAATTTTTTTTCTGTTTTTTCCTCTGTTCTGGGCAAGTTAACTTTTCAAGGACACCTGGGAGGGAGAGAGCTTTTTCTTCATATTCTTTTATCCCCCTGCAGATGTTACCATGGAGCCCAGCTGATAATTTTTTATCTTTGAAATGTAGCCATCTCTGTGAAGCCCCAGCTCAAAGCCAGAGGCCTTGATCACATATTGTGTGAAAAACTATTAAGGGGGTGTCTAGCTTAGGAGTGCTGATTTTTCCAGCCAGTGGCTAGGTAGAACAGGACAACAGAAAAAGAGGGAGTTTATCTACACTGAACTCTTTTGTAGGGACTCTTTTGCTGAAAGTCCTAAAGTCAGCCATGGTGAAGACTTCTGGAGAAGTTCAGTTAAGATTTTACTCTGGGCCTGGTACAGAGGGGGAAGATGGGGAAGGCGGGGGTGAGAGCAGCTCCGTGGATCTGAGAATGAGGCAGGTGAGATGTAAAAGAATAATGAGAAAGGGATTTGGGATTTTCCTAGCAACTAAAACTTGAGCAGTAGAACAGGTAGTGCAGAGGGGAAGACAGGAGTGAGTATCCCAAAAAGCCTGTGAGGTACTTTAAATTCTACGTAACCTGTTTTTAGTGATGACAAAGCAACTTTAAAGGCCATTTTCATTACATCTTCGATAGGGGTCTGAGGGCTCTCCTAAGCTGGTTTGAGCTTTGTGTTAGCTGGTAAGAGTACCTGGTTGGACCCGGTGCAGTCACGGACAGGAGAAGAGAGGAGTGAGTGGTAAAGGGGTACCTCAGTACCTGCTACCTCAGCTAGGGGGGAATGGTCTGAGAACCGGCAGAGGTTTGGGTGTTTGATCTAGTAATTGGAGGAGAGAAATCAGGTTGGTGAGCTGGGACTGACAGCAGAGAGTCTGGAGCAGAAGGCTGAGGGTGAGGATCTATTGGAGAAGCATAGTTCAGGATGTGAGCGAAAGAGGGAAAAGGCCTTCACATAGGGGAATTTCCTTTCACCCTTTTGAGCACTTGCAGAAGTTAAAAAGGTCACACAGAATTTGAGGATCTAGAGACTCCTCTGGGGGTTTGGTTTTGGTTGTCTAATTGGTAATATGGCCAATGCTGTGTACTGAATTTAATGAGGATTTTGGGTTCCACCAGGCAACCCCTCTATGCTGAAATCCCCATGACTTACAGAAGATTCCGGCTTTTCCCCCACACAGCCATGGCTCTTTGAGGCTTTAATAGTCTGCCGGGCAAACATACTAATCGAGGATAGCCAACCTGCATCTGGCACGCATGTCCCTACATCCAAAATGTTTGTTTAAATTATCTATCGTATGGAAAGGATTTAATGGAATTTTAGTGGGATCCTCTTCATCTGGGATATCCTAATAGGAAAGACCTATAGCCAGCTGACAAATATCTGGGTGGAGAGATGGTCACAAGATCACTAAGGGGGCTGTATGCGAGGTAGACCATACTTCTTGTCTAGTAGGATTTGTGATCAGCCATTGCTGCTGAACGGACTGATGAGCATTAGGTCTACTCATGGCCAAGGGGAGAGTCTATAGCCTTATCCACATGACGAATACACAATTTGAAAGGGTTACCAGTCTTTTCCAGTTTCCAGCCAGAGTCTGGACAGGGTGCAGGCTTGAGATTAGAGGCATGGATCCAGGAAGTGATTCCGTCAACTTTTCCCGCTGTAGGTGTTATAAGTAGCATCCAGGGATGACACCTAGTGTCGTCTTATGTAGATGATGTCTCTTACTTGATATCGATGTGGAGTCCTCTCATCCCCAGGTTGGAAAGCAGTCGCCAGCTATTTCCACAGGTTTTGCTGAGTTCTTTCAAGAGATTTAAGTCTGTCAAGCAAGGGGGTGTGGAAGGGATGTTTAGGTCTTAGAGTTGGGGTTAGGTCCCTTACTGCAGGAGAGGCGTCATTGAGAATTTCATAGGGGGTGAGTTTACACAAAGAAACAGAGGGGGTATTTCTTGCATGAAATAGTGCATAAGGCAGTAGCATAGTCTAATCTTTTATGTTGGTCTCTAAGCTTAATTTCGTTAAGGTCTCTTTAATGCTTCTATTTATTTTTTTTAACCTGTCCTGAGCTCTGGGGTCTATAAGCACAATGTAACTACCAATTGATCCCCAGGGTTCTGGCTAACCCCTGACTTACCTGGCCCATGAACGCCGTTCAATTATCAGATCCTATTACCTTAGGAAGGCCGTGTCTTGGAAACATATCTTAATATTTTTCAGGATCTTCTTGACCACCATTTGTGCCGTGTATTTTTTTTTTTTTTTTGGAAAGGCTTCAATCCATCCTGAAAATGTATCTACAAAGACTAGGAGATATTTATGTCCATATCTTCCTGGCGTAATTTCAGTAAAGTCCACTTCCCAGAATTGTCCTGGTCTGGTTCCTCATAGGTGCTTTCCTGCAGGAAGCTTGGAAGGGTAATCTTTAACCAATTGACAGAACCGACAGGCTTTTGTTACCTGTTCAGTTATTTCCTTTCGCTGTGAGTGAGTTAGTCGAAAACTCTGTCCTTGATCTTTCAGGAATGGCCACAGTTTCTTTGAACCAAGGTGAGTGAGTTGATCTACATTTTTAATGTAGTGTAGGGCTTTCTGAAATTGCAGGCTGGGCTCAGTGAAGTTGAGGAGTTCAGTGTCAGTGTCCTTAGATGTTATCAAAAGCTTGCTGGTGCTCAAGGGTTCATTGGAATTGGGCATTCTCATTTAACAGCGGGAATAAAGGAGCAGCTGAGAACACAAACCCACGTATCAATAACCTGCAAAAGCCAGCAGTCCAAGAAACTCTCTGTTTTGTCTCCTGTTAGATGGGGGTGGTATCTCCCCAACGGTTTGCTTTCTGGGCTCAGTGAGCCATCATTTACCGCCCCTAAGGGAATACCCCAGGAAGATTACTTCTTGCTGGCAAATTTGGGCCTTTTTGGCTGAAGTTCTATATCCGAGTTGAGCAAGCTCGGATAATAGTGCTTGGATCGCAGACTCACAGTTTTCCTTTGTGTTGGCTGCCAGTAGCAGGACATCCACATATAAAAGCAGGGTGACTTCAGGGTGCATGGTTCTGAAGTTGTTGAGATCTCTGTGGAGGGCTTCATCAAAGGGAGTGGGGGAGTTTTTGAACCCCTGTGGGAGTCTAGTCCAAGTTAGTTGACCAGACTTTCTGGTTTCTGGGTCTACCCACTCAAAAGCAAACAGCAACTGACTATCTTCATGCAGAGGCAAGCAAATGAAAGCATCTTTTAAGTACAGAACAGTATACCATTTTCACTCAGCAACAGCAAAGGGTTTATTGGGGGTCCACCATGTTGGGGCTCAGAGCTCACTTGAATAGAGCAGAGAGCCCTGAGAACAGCTTTTATACTTTCCTTGGCGAGGGCAGGGAGGGAAATTTATTGATGGGTCAGGGCGAGTGGGTGGTTTGCGTCCAACCAGGTGAGGGAGTACATTCTGCAGTTTGGCAGTTGGGGACAGCACATTCTGGGAACAAAATGAGCAAACAGTTCTCCAGATTTCAACAGTGTTTTGTTAAGCATACAGAAAAACAGGAAGTGACAAATACCTATTTTATTAACCTTTAACCAAAGAAAAATGGAAAGTGAGCATGGATTACTTAAAACAACCATGTCCAGGTTGCCTAATGCTCTCAAATGTCAATCCTATTGGTGACTACACATTTCTTTCTTTCTAAGATTATATATTCAACCTCAACCATGTTGAAAATATCTAATCCTATCACTCACATTATACTTTGCTGATTTCCTAAAGTCTCTATTTATATCTGCTTTCCTACATATTTTCCCCAGTTCATCATTGTGACTGACTCTTCATATGTGATCAAATTTATGTTCACTCTCTACCTGAAACCCTATTGCTAATGAACGTTTTGTCCAAATCCTATACTCACTCTTTTTTCTAAACCTACTGACTATCTTCCTAATCATACCAACTATTTCTTTCTGATTGGATGTTCTCTTGGACATTCAATCTTCCAAGGTACAAGGTCCTATGCCTTTGCATATTGATTCATCTGAGACATCTGTGCAGAACAAAGTTCAAAGCTAAGTATCCCACTAAAGGGCCCAATGTCCTTCTGGGCTTCAAATCGTTCCTAGATTTCTGGTTTCATACTTATATTTTACCAATATATTCTTGTGAATATCGCAGTTTCCCAATATCATTATTTATCCTGCAGAATGATTTCTAACCCAAATAGAATATGTTATTAACCCTAACCATACACTCTTCCCTCGATCTAACTTTACAGAAGAGCAGGGACAGAGTTGGTCTTACAATATAGGAATGTAGGGGATCTTCCACCTGCTGAGAAAATCAAAGGTCCATGCAGAAATGATCCCTGGAGAAGATGTAGGCAGCAATGAAGGACCTGAGAGAGCAAAAGTCATCTTCCATGGCAAACAACCTGATCCGGATGAAGGTATGTGTCTGAGTCAGCCTCTCTCCACTTGATATAAAAATATGGACCAAACCAACCCTGTGTGGAGAGCTTCTCCTGGGTGCCTATGGTTGATATACCATTGTAACTTGTGACAGTGTCACAGGAAGTAGGGGCAGCCTCCATCTCAAGGGACCCTTGGAAGCAACTGTTAGGACAAAGTGGTTCCCAAGGCAGTGACCTCATTCCCTTCCTGAAGGAATTGACCTACCTCATTTCTTTGGTGATGGAACTCGCTGAACTTGGGATCCAGGAAGCCAGGAACACAGAGCCATTCCCAGTCCCATTCCCAGTGTTCTCACTTGTTTTGATTTACCTAGGACAGAGTCTGTCTTTCTTCGTACCTAGTGATTTGAGGATGGCCAAATGCAAGTAGAGCTCTGAAGAGGGGCCTTTTCCTGAGAAAGCAGGTAGTGGTCAGCACAGGCTCCTGACAACTTCACAGACTTGGACAAGAAGATCAGATCTGAGACAGGACAGGCCAATTTGGGGGAACACAGTATGGCCCATGAGTCAGAGGACACTCTGGATAGTCACAGACTTACTTGGGGAAGGAGGTGCCTTTTTGAGTGTGGGAGTGAGTTTGTGGTTTTGTCTCATGTTCTGAGAATAGGTAGGAAAGGCGGTTTGTTCAGTTTGGAGTGGACTCTTTCTAGAAAGTCCTTTGACAAGGTGAGTGTTTCTGTGTCTGTGTATCGCACTGTGTCCATGGTTGTACACATTAGAAATTACAATCTATCAGTGGATGTGTCCTGTCTAGTAAAAAGATTCCCAGCATTAACCCTGCCCATTTTAGGAATGGACTGCAGCTTGCCTTATCCATGGGCAACACCTACTCTTTTCCTAAGTTTCTGTTTTTTTCCTGAATTCTGGCCACTTTCCAGAATAGGCTCATAGTTTTGTGTCCAAGATATGTACCACCTTCGAGCTCTGTGACATGGCCATGTACTGGATAGCTGAAGGGAATGGCGAGCATCTCAGAAAACTCAGATATCAGTGTGACCAGGAAAGTCTCAGTGGAGAAACCCTGCTTTGGGCCTTTTGCAAACCTATTGTTTTGTTGCCCTGAATGTTAGGAAGTTCTTTGCCTCAGGCCACTCCTTTGTGAAGCCTGAAGAAAACAGTTTTCAAATGGAAATGAATGGGCATCACCTGTGGCTTTTTGCTTTATGGCTTTGAAAATGGTTGTGTCTGAATCAGCCTCTTGGCTCTGTGTGAGGCTGTGGCTTAGATTATCAGCACCTGATGGATCTAAAGAAATATCTAATGTGTGCGTCCAAAACCAAAATGGCAAAAAGATCAGTCATTGTGGATGAAGTCTCTCACCTTCCTCTGTTAGGTTCCTGACCTCCATCAAGTCAGAGTAGGGATCCTTTGAGTCAAATGAGTTCTTCCAAGCCCTGCAGAGGTGCTTGGGTTTCCTCATGACTCCAAATCACATAAGGAAACTATACCTGACATTCAGTAGGCTTCAAACTGGAGTAGCAGAGCAGCATTAACGTCAGACCTATGTGATCAATCCTGGTTCACAGGAAGGATGTCCAGGCCACCCTGAGGTTAGGCTAATGAGGGACAAGGGAGATTATATTGGACACTCTCTTGGGCTGTGCCATTCATGGAAACCTCCAGCAAGAGGGAATGATGAGTGTCTATATGGAAGAAGATGAGGGCCTTGGGGGAGTGTTTTGGTTTTAAGTGTGGTCATTTGTGTGGTGGTTGGAAGAGATGACTGGGTCCACCTGGGCTTGAACTCTGGTGTGATTCCGCTCAGAGACTGAGTTCTGTAACTGACCTAAGAGAAGTAATTGCTTTGGAAAAGGATGTGTCTTAATCAGCCTCTAGGCTCTGAGTGATGCTGTGGCTTAGAATATCACCACCATATGGATCTAAATAAAGATCCCATGCAAGCACCCAAAACCAAAATGGCCAAAAGAGCAGTCATTGTGGATGAAGTCTCACACCTTTCTTTGTAAGGTTCTGAAAGTGTAAAAGAAATTAAAATTGAAACAAAAGAACCAGGTTTTGTAAAGTTTACAAGCTGCACTCAGAACCTGAAAATCTGTGGCAGTTAAGACAATTCCCAGACCTGTCCATTAGATGTGTGTTGAAATCTTCCCTGACCACCTAGTTACTTTAAAACCCCTTACCAGAAACCGTGCAGCTCAGCACATATACATCTCAGGTCTTCAACCAATCATTTTAAACGTATACCCCTTCTCATGGCTGACCAATCACCCCTGCCCGATGTGTTCCCGCCAATGAAGGTGCTAATCATGTTTTAGAGTTGTTATTTGATTTTCCCGTGGTATATGATGATTTGCTAAAGGAGGCTATGATGTATGTAAAGTCCCTGCCCTCTCTAAAGAATGTATATAAACTCTGCTCAAGTTGTTCTCGGGGCTCTTTGTTCTTTGCATCTCTGAAGTGAGCTCTGAACCCCAGCATGCTGGACCCCCAATAAACCCTTTGCTGTGGCATGAGACAGTCTTTTGGTGGTCTTTTCCTCCGACATTCACCCCATCTTTTCATCTGGAGGCCCCAGGTGAGACATCTGGCAGCGGCGGATGAAAGACCCCACCTTACTTACCCCAACTCTCGGGGTAAGTAAGGTGCCTCTTTCTGGTTTCGGGTTTCAGGTTAGGGCTTGGCTAAGTGGCTGTCAGTGAAGAGCATTAGCTCTCTCTGACGGTGGCTGACAGACGTTTAACAGAGCCACAGGACACGTCCCTGGGGGACGCTCCAGAGGACTCGGGAATTTGAGGAATAGTAGTTTCCTCAACTCGGTTATATTTTGCTTCATTATTCGGTTTGACAGCCCATCTGGTTTTGCCCGCTACTCAGTTTTGTTCATTGTCAGAAACTCATGTTGAGTTTACTGTCTGTCTTTATTGTCTAACCCATCAGGTTTTGCCAGTTACTCAGTTCTAATCTTTGTCTTGGACTCATGTTAAACGTTTACTGTTTGTCTTTGTCTGTGTCGTGTTTGTGTATTCACTGTCCCTGTTTGAGTAATTCCCATTATGGGACAAAGTACTTGCACGCCTCTGTATCTTACCCTTGATCATTGGACTGATGTCCGCTCAAGGGCCCAGAATCTTTTTTTTTTTTCAGTAAAACGCTGTACCTGGCAGACTCTCTGTGCTTCAGAATGGCCCATTGCCGCAGTCCGGCTGCAGCAAAATATCCGGGGGGTGACGAATGACTTGTGTACGTTGATACAGCAGGAATAGGAGCCGTTTATTGTAGGATCTGAGCGATATTTATACATTTTACACAGCTTATCTAATTAGCATAAAATAGATACAGCAGTCAACCAATAAGGAATCTCTAAACTTAATGGCTCGCTTTTGTTACTTCACAAACCACTCCCTCTGGCATTTTGCCAGGCACCATGCAGACTTGTTTACAGACTCTAACATTTCTCTGGCAAAATAACAGGTGCCATCCTGACTTGTTTACAGACCTTAACATTTCCCACTTTTGTTTAATTTAAATAACGACCATAGTGTTTTTTACAGAAACACCATAAATAACCTGCTAGAAACAGAGAGGGAGGATACAAAATGTTACAATTCCAAGCCAATTGATGGCTCCATGCAAGAAGCCCTTGGAAAAATTATACCAGCAATGACACCATTAGCAAAGATATTGAGTTACAATTTGTTGTAGATTACAGTTTGTTATCTCAGTCCAGATAAAGCAGTGTCTCAATAGATTAACTCACAGTCCAGGTAAGTTCTGCAGGCAGCTAGCTTAAGTTGAAGCAGCAGAAACAGCAATACTCCAAAGTCTCCTCGGGTTCTCAGCCGAAGTTTCCTGTGGTTCTCAGCAACACTGTAAATTCTTTCACATTTGTTTTCACCAGCACTGGAATGAAGGCAGGAACTCCGGATGGCTAAAGAAAATCCTGTAGCATTTCACTAAGAAACCAACCTTTGGAACAATTTAGTACATTATCTCAAGGTTTTTTACATTTGAAATAAGCCTTAATAGTACTCATTACTCATCAGTCTCCTGGTGTGGGAGACCCATTGTAGTTACTGGCCTTGGAAATGATCAAACTTCAGGGATGCCAGTAGAGTCTTCTGGCAGCTATAGCATCCCAGGCAGCCCCAGATGGTCCTGGGGAGAGTCCCAGACTCAAACTGCTTCTGGGCACATGGAGCAAGAGCCTGAGAGACTGTGCCTCCAGGTCAGGTCTACATTTGGGCTCCCAGTGGCCATCCGCTCCCCCGGGCAGGGGGGCGGGGAAGAGCCAGCAACTGCCGCTTGGAAAATTCTTGCTGCGCCATGATCAGCTTGGGCAGGTGGCAGCCACCTTGTCGTTTCACGCACCCTCCGGTAACGAAATGTATTCAGTAATAGCCTTTTGCTGCAACTTTTGTTCTGATAATCTTTCTTCTTCTGAACTTTCTTTTTCTTTCTGACTAGAGTTTCTGGCTTTTTATCAACACATGCCCTAATTATTCTTGGTTCTACTGGGGTGCCTTTCTCCCTTATCAATTTACTTCTCACCCCTTCCATAATTTTCATCACAAAGACAATACAACATTTCAAGACAAAACAAGACACAAACATACTGCATCAATCTTCTCCATTTTCTCGAAATGGCCATTTTTCCTCTCGCCCTATCTGCCTAGGGACGAGCAGATTGCTCCCGTCCTATCTATGGACGGGCAGCTTTTTTTTTGTCACTTTCCCCCGAGTTTCCCGGGGCTCCCCGTAACGGGCCACCATCTGCCGCAGTCCGGCTGCAGCAGAATAACCGGGGGGGGGGGGGGTGACGAATTACTTGTGTACGTTGATGCAGCAGGAATAGGAGCCGTTTATTGTAGGATCTGAGCGATATTTATACATTTTACACAGCTAATCTAATTAGCATAAAATAGATACAGCAGTCAACCAATAAGGAATCTCCACACTTAATGGCTCGCTTTTGTTACTTCACAAACCACTCCCTCTGGCATTTTGCCAGGCACTATGAAGACTTGTTTACAGACTCTAACATTTCTCTGGTAAAATAACAGGTGCCATCCTGACTTGTTTACAGACCTTAAGAGCCCATCCTCGGAGTTGGATGTCCCCCAGAATGATCCTTCCACTTCCCTCTAACCTGAAAAGTCAGAGATATTGTCTTTCAGCTGGGGCCACGTGTCCACCCAGATCAACAGCCATATAACGCTTCCCCCACGATCCTATCATTCAAAACTTCCACTCCTCCCCCTCTTCCCTTCATTCTCCCTGAGTCACAAGACTGGACACTCCTCCCCCTCCTTATGCTCTACCCTTGCTCCCCAACCCCCAACATGTTCTTGATGATCTTCCTGCTGCTGACTCAGCCTCTCCACCACTAGAGGCATTTAGTCTGGACCCAAGACCTCCAGGGGACTTCCCCGAAGTAGCAGCTGCCCCTACGACCCTGGAGGAAGCTGGGCCACCTAAAGGAAACCGCCAGCAATGGATAATAGAAAACTCGGAAGCCCCTGTGATGCTCCTTCTCCATCCTTAAGGGCCAATGAAACGACCCAACTGGGACCCCAACACCTTTGAAGGTAGGTAGCATCTGTCCACTTATCGCCAGGCTCTAATAGCAGGTCTTCGAGCGGCCGCCAGAGGGCTGACTAATTTGGCCAAAGTAAGAGAGATTATCCAAGGGCCTAATGAGTCTCCCTCTATGTTTCTTGAGAGAATTATGGAAGCATATAGGAAATATACTCCTTTTGATCCTCAGGCAGAGGACCAAAGAGCATCTGTTGCAATGGCCTTTATCGAGCAGGCTGCCCCAGATATTAGGAGAGATTTACAAAGTCTAGATGGATTACAACATATGACTTTCAGAGATTTATTCAGAGAAGTTGAGAAAGTATATTATAAGAGAGAAACTGAAAAGGAGAGGAAACAGAGGAGAGAGAAGGAAAGAGAACAAAAGGAGGATGAAATGAGCAAAAGGCAGACTAAAGCATTGGCTAAGGTTTTGTTCACAGCAGCAAATATGCCAGAAGTTAAAAAGCAGGGAGACAGGAAGGGATACCTTGTCCCATGCCAAAGGCTGCCCCTGGCCTCAGATCAATGTGCCTACTTTAAAGAAAAAGGACACTGGGCCAAAGAGTGCCCCAAAAAGAAGCAGCCACCCCAGCCCGCCATGCTGACTCTAGAAGAGGACTAGGAATGTTGGGGCTCAGATCTCCTCCCCCAGCTCAGGGTAACATTTGAAGTGGAGGAGACTCCAGTGAACTTTGAAGTGGATACAGGAGCAGTATACTCAGCCCTTAAGACTCCACTGGGCCCCCTATCAAAAAAAGGGTCTCTTGTTCAAGGGGCTAATGGCAGTAGATATCGGGCTTGGACAACTAAGAGGATTATGGATGTAGGAAAGGGAAAAGTCCACCAGTCTTTCCTAGTAGTCCTAGAATGCCCAGCCCCATTGATGGGCAGGGAACTGCTTACCAAACTCTGGGATAGAATAACCTTTAACTCTGATGGTCCCCAAGTGAAGTTTCTAAAGCCTTCAGTAAAAACTCCCATAGTCACGGCTTTGACTATGTCCACAGAAGATGAACAACAACTCTTCTCGCTCCCTAGGACTGATCAAACAGGCAAACTACCACAGAAATGTATAAAAGATTATCCTAATACCTGGGCAGAAACTGCTGGATTAGGTCTAGCCATAAAACAACCTCCAATAGTAGTAGAATTAAAAGCCTCTGTCTCTCTAATCAGTGTTAAACAATATCCTCTAAGCAAAGAAGCTAAGGATGGGATAAGGCGCCATATTCAGGAATACCTGGCTGTTGGTATCCTAAGGCCCTGTCAATCAGCCAGGAATACCCCCCTGCTACCAGTAGGAAAGCCAGGAACTGGAGACTACCATCCTGTTCAAGACCTAAGAGAGATCAACAACAGAGTGCAGGACATTCACCCCACAGTACCCACTCCATATAATTTGCTTAGCACTCTGAATCTGGAGCGGGAACGTTACACTGTGCTGGACTTAAAAGATGCTTACATCTGCTTTCCACCCACATAAGGACAGTCAGTTCCTGTTTGCTTTCAAGTAGATAGACCCAGAAACTGGAACATCTGGCCAAGTAACCTGGACTAGACTCCCACAGGGGTTCAAATACTCCCCCCTCTCTTTGATGAAGCTCTCCACAGGGACTTCAACGACTTCAGAACTGCACACCCCGAAGTCACCCTACTCCAATATGTGGATGATCTCCTACTGTCAGCCGACACCAAGGAGAACTATGAGTCTGGGGCCCAAGCACTATTATCTGAGCTTGCTCGGCTTGGATATAGGGCTTCTGCCATAAGGTCCAAATTTGTCAGCAAGAAGTAATCTTCCTTGGTTATTCTCTTAGGGGTGGCAAACGATGGCTCACTGAGCACAGAAAACAAACTGTTGTGCAGATACCACCCCCATATAATAAGAGACAACTCAGAGAGTTTCTTGGGACTGCCGACTTTTGCAGGTTATGGATTCCTGGGTTTGCATCTCTGGCTGCCCCTTTATACCCGCTGATAAAGGGGGATGCCTACTTCCAATGGAACCCTGAACACCAACAAGCTTTTTATAATGTCAAAAAAGGTGCTGCTATCTGCTCTGGCCTTAGCACTCCCAGATGTAGAAAAACCCTTCACTCTCTACATCGAGGAAAAGAAAGGAATAGCACTGGGAGTGCTCACTCAGACTTTGGGACCTTGGAAAAGGCCGGTAGCATTCCTATCAAAAAAACTGGACCCATTGGCTAGCGGGTGGCTCCATTGCTTAAGAGCTATAACAGCGGCAGTCCTTCTAATAAAAGATGCTCGTATATAAACTTGGGACAGAAGCTAACCATTATAGCCCCCCATGCCGTGGAGAGCATCATCTGTCAGCCTCCAGAGAGGTGGCTATCAAACTTCAGAATAAACCACTACCAGAGGCTCTTGCTTGACAAAGACAGAATAATGTTGGCACCCCCTGCTCCACACAACCCGGCTACACTGTTGCCAGAAGTATCATCAGGACCCGTCGCTCATGAGTGTCAACACATACTGGCAGAGGAAACCAGTATACGAGGAGACTTGAAGGATCAGCCACTGCCTCGCCCTGACTGCCTATGGTTTACGGAGGGCACCAGCTTCGTCCAAGACGGTAAGCAGCGGGCTGGAGCAGCAGTAGTTAGCGAAACTAATGTCATCTGGTTCTCTGGTCTCCCAGAAGGGACATCAGCCCAAAAAGCAGAACTGATTGCCCTTACGAAACCATTGGAACTAGCAACAGGCAAAAGGGCCACCATATACACTGATAGCTGCTATGCATTTGTCACTGCAAATGTGCAGGGGGCTACTTACCAGCAAAGGCGGCTATTAACCTCCACTGGAAAGAAATAAAGAACAAAGATGAGATCCGCCAACTTCTCTCAGCAGTGCAGGGCCCTAAGGACCTAGCTATAGTGCAATGTCCAGGGCACCAGAAGGGAAACGACCCCATGGCAGTTGGAAACAGAAGGGCAGATGAGGAAGCTTAATTGGCAGCCCTAAACGGAGTGACTCTTTTAACTTTTTCAACACCGGGGAGAACAAAAAGTGGTCAAAAAGTTCCTAGAAGACATTTTCCAAGGTTCGGCCTGCCTAAGGTACTAGGTTCCGATAACGGAAAAGCATTCGAAGCCCAGGTAAGTCAGGGATTCACCAGGACCCTGGGGATTAATTGGAAGTTACATTGTGCTAATAGACCCCAGAGCTCAGGACAGGTTCAAAGGATGAATAGAACCATCAAAGAGAACTTAACAAAATTAAGCTTGGAGACCGGCATAAAAAATTGGATTATGCTCCTACCTGATGCACTGTTTCGTGCAAGAAATAACCTCTCTTCCTCTTTGTGTAACTTAACCCCTTATGAAATACTCTATGGTGCCCCTCCTCCAGTAAGGGACCTAACCCCAACTCTGAGACTTAATGATTCCTTTCACACCCCCTTGCTTGACAGACTTAAAGCCTTTGAACAAACCCAGCACCCAGCGATATCTGTGGAAACAGTTGGCCACTGCTTATCAGCCTGGAGATGAGGAAACCCCACATCAATATCAAGTTGGAGACTTTGTCTACGTGAGACGGCATCAGGTGTCATCCCTGGAACCCCGCTGGAAAGGACCATACCAGGTGCTGCTTATAACACCTACAGTGGTGAATGTGGATGGGATCACTTCCTGGATCAATGCCTCCCATCTCAAGCGTGCGCCCTGTCCAGACTCCGGGTGGAAATTGGAACAGACTGGTAACCCTCTCAAGTTGCGTGTTCGTCTTGTGGGTAGGGCTATGGATTCTTCCCCTGACCACCAGCAGTCCTAATCCCCATCAGCCTGTTCAGCAACAATGGCAAGTTATAAATCCTACTGGGAAAGTAGTGTGGTCTATTTCACATACAGCCACCATATGGACTTGGTGGCCATCTCTCCACCCGGACATTTGTCAGCTTGCCATACGCCTCTCTGACTGGGATCTCCCTGACATAGAGGACCCCACACAGATCCCACTCAAACCCAAACCAGGGCAACATAGACCACCTTACCCCATGAATTATGGATGTCATCTCCCCCATCCCAGGTGTAAACTAGCCAGTCTTGATTTTTATGTGTGCCCAGCTGATTTCCGAAGTCACAAACAGGCCCAACCCTGTGGAGAACTCAGTGCCTAGATCTACCAGAACCCCTCTATCATCTCATACTTCCCACTTTCCGTTTTTGCCTACTTCTCCAGTCCGGAGTACAGGTGACTCCTCTTCCTGGAAACTAAATAAAGGAACCTTTATGGTACTGAACTCCACATAGTCAGAACTCCTTGCATTTCAGCCCAGGTATTGGACAGCTCTCTAAAATATTGTGTATTGGTGCAGATACTCCCCAGGGTGCTCTATCATGATGCAGAAACATTTGAAGGTCTACTAGGGGGACAAAAAACCCGATTTCGCTGGGAGCCAGTGTCCCTTACTCTAGCCATCCTATTGGGGATAGGAGCTGCTGCAGGAGTGGGTACAGGAACAGCTGCTATGATCCGTAGGTCACAAGAAATGGCCCAATTAGAAACAGCAATATCTCAAGACTTGAAGACGTTAGAGACCTGCATCACAGTTTTTCAGAAATCCTTAACCTCTCTCTCTGAAGTGGTTTTACAGAAGAGGTGAGGATTAGACCTCCTCTTCATGAGGGAGGGGAGCTTCTGGGCTGCACTGAGAGAAGAATGTTGTTTTTATGCTGACCATACTGGAGTTGTAAAAGAATCCTTGAGTAATTTGAGAAAATGCCTTGAAGAGGACCAGAGAGAAAGGGAGATTCAACAAGGGTGGTTTGAGTCATGGTTTACCCAGTCCCCCTGGTTAACTACAATCCTATCAGCCTTGGCAGGACCCCTGATCATCCTTATGGTGTTGCTAGCTGTGGGAACTTGTTTGCTTAATAGCATATTTACCTTTCTCCAGGCTCAGATTGGGCATGTAAAACTCATTGTAATCAGAATGAAATACGCTTCACTGGCAGAAATAGAATGTGAGACCCCTCAATAATTATGATTCATTATTTTTAAGATTAAAAGTTGTTAGAAAACGCAGTGGGAAATTAAATAATAAAAGAAATTGAAATTGAAACGTAAAGAACCAGGTTTTGTAAAGTTTACAAGCTGCATTCAGAACCAGAAATTCCTGTGGCAGTTAAGACATTTCCCGGAACTGCCCATTAGATGTGTGTTGAAATCTTCTCTGACCACCTACTTACTTAACAACCCCTTTCCAGAAACTGTGAAGTTCAGCACATATACATCTCAGGGCTTCAACCAATCAGTTTAAATGTATACCCATTCTCAGGGCTGACCAATCACCCCTGCCCGACGTGTGTCCGCCAGTGAAAGTGCTAATCATGTTTTAGAGTTGTTATTTGATTTTTTCGTGGTATATGATGATTTGCAAAAGGAGGCTAGAATGTATGTAAAGTCCCTGCCCTCTCTAAAGAATGTATATAAACCATGCTCAAGTTGTTCTCGGGGCTCTTTGCTCTTTGCTCCTCTGAAGTGAGCTCTTAGCCCCAGCATGCTGGACCCCCAAAAAACCTTTGGCTGTGGCTTGAGACAGTCTCTTGGTGGTCTTTTCCTCCGATATTCGACCGACCTTTTCACCTATCAAGGACCTGAGAGAGCAAATGTCAACTCCATATCAACTTCCATATCAAACAACCTGGTCAGAATGAAGGGATGTGTCTGAATCAGCCTCTCTCTTCTTAATGTAGATTAAATGGACCAAACCAGACCTGTGTGGAGAGCTGTTCCCGGGTGCCAATGGTTGATATACCATTCTAACTTGTGAAAGTGTCACATGAAGTAGGGGCAGCCTCCATCTAATGGGACCCTTGGAAGCAATTGTTAGAACAAAGTGATTGCCAAGGCAGTGACCTCATTCAGTTCCTGAAGGAAGTGACCTATCACACTTTCTTGGTGATGGAACTCTCTGATCATGGGATCCGGGAAGCCAGGCACCCAGAGCAAGGCCCAGTCCCAGTCCCTGTGGTCTCAATTGTTTGGATTTACCAAGGACAGAGTCAGTCTTTCTTGGTACCTACTTATGTGATGATGTCCAAATGCCAGGAGAGCTTTGAAGAGGGGCCTTTTCTGGAAAAGCAGGTAGTGGCTAAACCATGACCCCTGACAACTTCAAAGAGTTGGCCAAAAAGACCAGATCTGAGACAGGACACGCAATTTTGCGGGAACATAGTATGGCCCACCAGTCAGAGGACACTCAAGATAGTCACAAACATACTTGGCGGAAGGAGGTGCCGTTGTGGGTGTCCGTGTTAGTGTGTGGTTTTGTCTCAGGTTCTGAGAATAGGTAGGAAAGGTGGTTTATTTGTTTTGACTGGAATGTTTCGAGAAAGTCGTTTGATAACACGAATGTTTCTATGTCTGTGTATCCCAAGGTATCCGTGGTTGTAGACATTTGAAAAGCGAATGCATCAATGGTTGTGTCCTGTGTAGTAGAAAGCTACCCAGCATTCATCCCGCCCAATTTAAGAATGGAGA
The DNA here is from genome assembly GCF_048772815.1 of Callospermophilus lateralis. Lineage (NCBI taxonomy): Eukaryota > Metazoa > Chordata > Mammalia > Rodentia > Sciuridae > Callospermophilus > Callospermophilus lateralis. Next base: position 128,933,591 of record NC_135313.1, on the reverse strand, counting down.
GCGGCTTGCCTTATGGATGGGCAACACCTACTACCTTCCTAAGTTCCTCTTTTTTTCCTGAATACTGGCCACTCTCCAGGATAGCCTCATGGTTTTGTTTCCAAATATGTACCACCTCCAAACTCTGTGACATGACCATGTACTGGATAGCTGAAGGGAATGGAAGCATCTCAGAAAACTCAGATATCAGTGTGACCAGTAAAGTCTCAGTGGAGAAACACTGCTTTGGGCCTTTTAGTTACCTACTGTTCTGTTGTCCTGAATGTCAGGAAGGTCTTTGCCTCAGGCCACCCCTTTGTGAAGCCTGAAGAAAACAGTTTTCAAATGGTGTGGTAAGCCGTTGTTGTAGATTGTGGCCGCCATTAGAAGATGGCGCCGGCTTCCACTGTGGCCTGTGATAAACAAATTCTTTTGTGGAGAGTTGGCACGCTATCCCTTGCCACCCTATAAGAAAGATCCACGCGGCGGCTTAAGATTGGTACGTGGGAGGCTTTATTAGGCTGTGCTTGGGCGCTCGGGGGTAGAGAGAGAGAGAGAGGAAGGTCACTAAAAGATACTTTAATCAAGGCCTGAATAAACTGCTGAAAGAAGACTCCTGAGTTGCGTCTTCCTTGCGGGCAAGGGGTCGCGACAAGTGGTGCCGAAACCCGGGAACCAGAACTTTCAGCAGTCAGGGGTGGTGCACCAATTAGTCCCAGGTAAGTAGGACCTGCGGTCAAAGCAGAGATCAGTCCTAGATAATTGGGACCCGCTATCAAAGCGGAGATCAGTCCTAGATAAGTGGAACCCGCTATCAAAGCGGAGATCAGTCCTAGATAATTGGGACCCGTGATCAAAGCGGAGTATAATCCTAGGTAATTGGGACCCGCTATCAAAGCGGCAGCTCCTCTGTAAAGCCAGAGAGAGCATTAAATCTTATTGCAGCTGCACTGTGTACTTTCGCTCTTACTTTCACTTTTGTTTTTTGTGTGTCTTTTGTTGTGTCATGGGTGCCGTATCTTCAAGTCCGCTTCTCCTGGCCCTAGATAACCTGTTACGTTCCAAGGGCCTAAAAGTGAAATGTAGTACTTTACAGAGATTTTTACAGAAGGCAGATATTGTTGCCCCGTGGTTCGCATTTTCTGGCAGCCTCACTATACCTAGCTGGGATAAGTTAGGCACAGATCTTGACTTTGCTTCTGAGCAGGGCATATTAGAGGGTGGGGTGATACCCCTTTGGAAGATGATCCGTAGTTGCCTCGCAGATGGCAGATGTCAGGAAGCACTTACTAAAGGACAAGAAGTTTTAGAGCAATTACATGAAGAAAGATCAGAAATGGCAGGCAGTAAGGTATTTCAGGAAGGTGGGAATGTGCGGAGCGAGAAACAGGGGAAAAAACAATTATCTCCGGCAGGCAGTGACGTATTTCAGGAGGATGGCAGTGTGCGGAGCGAGAAACAGGGGAGGAAGCGATTGTCTCTGGCATGGAGTGAAATATTTCAGGAGGAAGGGAATGTGCAGAGCGAGAAATGGGGGAAGAAACGCTTGTATCCAGATCTCAGTACACTGCGCACACTCCCATGCAAAAGTGGGTCAGAAGAGGAGGAGAATGAGGAGGAGGAGCTCGGGAGACTCTCTCGGCAGCTAGGGAGTCTAACTATGGGAGAAGGGAACAAAAATAAACAGGAGCTCAAGAAAAATGATCCTCCGGACCCGCCGCCGTACGGTGAGGGTGTTTCGAGGAGAGCTTTCCATGCCCAAGCATGGAGGGCTGTTAACGCTGAGATGGGTCTTGCTTATCCAGTTTTCCAGGATGACAATAGGGGAAGATTCCATGAGCCCTTAGATTTCAAAATTGTGAAGACCCTGGCAGAGTCTGTGCGTACTTATGGGGTGGATACCGCCTTCACATTAACTCAGGTGGAGAGTCTGTCTAGATACTGTATGACTCCCTCTGATTGGGCTAGCCTTGTTCGGGCTTATGTTTCTCCAGGCAAATATTTGGACTGGAGAGCCTTTATGCTAGAGGGTGCTGTAGAGCAGGCTGCCCAAAACTATGCGGCGGGACACCCCCATTGGGACAAGGAAATGCTTTTGGGACAAGGCAGATTTGCTAATCAACAAACAGGATACCCCCCTGAGGTATATGAACAGATCAATAACATTTGTATCCGTGCATGGAAATCACTCCCAAATAGAGGAGAAGTGTCTGGCAATTTAACAAAAATCATGCAAGGCCCCACAGAACCTTTCTCGGACTTTGTTGCTAGGATGGTGGATGCCTCAGGAAAAATCTTTGGTGACCCTGATAGAGCAATGCCCTTGATTAAACAACTTGTTTTTGAACAATTCTCCAAAGAATGTAAAGCAGCAATCGCTCCTTATAAAAACAAGGGCATAAAAGCTTGGATGAAAGTGTGTAGAGAGCTTGGAGGACCCTTAACTAATGCAGGTCTTGCAGCTGCTGTCCTTCGGATTGCAAAAGGGGGCGGTCCTGGTGCCGGAACATGCTTCCATTGTGGTCAATCCAGCCATTTCAAACGTGACTGTCCCAAAAAAGGCAATTTTACTGGACCTCCTCGCAGTGGCCCTTCTAATGGCCCTCGTCAACCGGGGCTGTGTCCAAAATGCAAAAAGGGGAAGCATTAGGCAAGAGAGTGTAGATCAGTGAGGGACATCCATGGACAGCCTATTTCAGCTGGGCCAAAAAACGGCCGAAGGGGCCCCCGACCCCAGGGCCCACGAATATATGGGGCAATGGAGAATGTCACACCCGAACCCGAGACATGGCCTTCTCTGCGCCATCCCACGAGATGCGGAGAGCCACTACAGGTGCCACGGGATTGGACCTCTGTTCCACCTCCAGACTCGTATTAACACCTAAGATGTGAGTCCAATTGTTGGAAACTGAGTTCAAAGGGCCTTTACGCCCTGGAACTGTAGGTTTGTTAATTGGACGTGCATCCTTTATCCTACAAGGTCTTCATGTTTTCCCCGGAGTTATAAACCCTGATACTGTAGGGGCAGTAAAGGTTATGGTGGAAGCTCCAAGGGGCATTGTGTCTATCTCCCCAGGGGATCGGATTGCTCAATTGCTAATTTTGCCTAGTTTGCATAATCACTTCCCTGCTGACTCAAGGTCACGGACAGGAAATCAGATTGGTACCACCGGAGGAAATTGTGCCTATTTATCACTGGATATGAGTAATCGCCCCACTTTGGAATTAAGCATAGAAGGTAAATCTATTGTGGGACTGCTGGACACAGGAGCAGATCGTAGTATCATAGCCCTTAAGGACTGGTCTAGGGGATGGCCAGTGCAGGCTTCTGATCAATCCTTAAGAGGACTTAGATATGCCCAAGCCCCTCAAATCAGCTGTAGACATCTATCTTGGAAGGACTCGGAAGGACACGATGGTACCTTTCAGCCTTATGTACTTGATTTACCTATTTCTTTATGGGGCCGTGATCTGATGAAAGACATGGGGTTCACTCTTAGTAATGACTATTCCCCAGTGTCTCAACATATCATGCAAAATATGGGGTATAGGCCAGGTCTAGGACTAGGAAGGCACCTACAGGGACGTAAGCATCCTGTGCAAGGTCATCAAAAGCTTAACAGGTTTGGTCTGAGTTTTTCCTAGGGGCCACTGGGGCTCAAATGCCCATAACATGGCTCACCGAGGAGCCTGTTTGGGTGCCTCAGTGGCCTCTTCCCTCGGTTAAACTGGCAGCAGCCCATGATCTAGTCAAAAAACAACTTGATTTGGGTCACATCCAACCTTCTACTTCTCCATGGAATACTCCCATATTTGTCATTAAGAAAAAATCAGGGAAGTAACGCCTACTGCATGATCTACGAGCAGTTAATGCTCAGATGCAGCTTATGGGGCCCATTCAAAGAGGGCTGCCTCTGCTCTCCTCTGTTCCTCAAGGCTGGCATATAATTGTTATTGACATTAAAGACTGCTTATAAAGAACTCGTGATACTGTTGGCTCAACATGGACTGCACATCGCACCTGAAAAGGTTCAAACGGGGGATTCTATCAGGTTTTTGGGAGCGACAATTGGGTATGACAAATTAAAACCACAAAAAATTACCATCAGGACTCAAGATCTCCAAACTCTAAATGATTTTCAAAAATTGCTGGGAGATATTAATTGGATAAGAGGATATTTACATATTCCTAATATTGTGCTCCAGCCTTTGTATGCTACTCTTAAGGGTGATCCAGATCTTGCTTCCCCTCGTAGCCTCACTACTGAGGCTAGAGAGGCCCTTATAAAAGTAGAACAAGCTATACAGCATGCCACTCTATGCAGGCTCCAGAGTGATAAACCTTTCCAGTTATGTGTGCTTGCCACTATGCGGCAGCCTACTGGAGTACTGTGGCAAGATGGGCCTTTACTATGGATCCACCCACATGTATCCCCAGGAAAATCCTTAGAATATTATCCTGATGCTGTTACAGCATTGGCACTTAAAGGGATTCAACAAAGCATTCAATTTTTCGGCCAATCACCTTCTTCTCTTATCATACCCTACACTAAAGCTCAACTTAATGTTTTATGTGCTACTCTAGACAACTGGGCTATTCTGTGTTGCGCGTTTCAAGGGAGTATTGATAATCACTACCCTTCTCATCCATTACTCCATTTTGTTAAAGAACATCCCATCATTTTCCCTAAGGTAACTTCATCCAGTCCAATTCCGGGGGCTGTTAACATTTTTACTGATGGTTCCAAGTCTGGAATGGGAGCTTATGTAATTAATGACTCTCCCCCTATCCAGCATCAATTTGCTCCTGGAAATCCACAATGGGTAGAACTACAAATTGTTATTGAAGTTTTTAAACAGTGTTCTTTTCCTTTTAATCTTATTTCGGACTCCAGCTATGTGGTACAAGCACTAAAAGTCCTGGAGGCCGTGGGAACTATTAGTGATGCCCATAATGTGTCTGTTTACTTTACTCAGCTTCAACAGCTTATCTCTAACCGCACTGCTTCTTTTTATCCAATGCACATCAGGGCTCACACCTCTCTTCCTGGTCCGTTATCCCAAGGTAATGCCTGTGCGGACTTCGCCACTAGAGGTCAATTGATATGCTTGGCTTCCTCCTTAGAGAGGGCTAAGTTTTTTCACCAAAACTTCCATGTTAATGCATTAACGCTGCACAGGCGTTTTTCCATTTCAAGAGCGGATGCTCGGCAGATAGTATTGCAATGTCCCCATTGTGTCACATTTCTTCATCCCCCTAATTATGGAGTAAACCCACGGGGATTAAAGCCATTGGTTGTTTGGCAAATGGATGTGACACATATACCTGACTTTGGTAACCTTAAATATGTGCATGTTTCCGTTGATACGTGCTCTGGAATTATCCATGCTTCTGCTTTATCGGGAGAAAAGGCACGTAATGTCATTACTCACTGTTTAGAGGCATGGGCAGCATGGGGTGCACCTGCATCCCTTAAGACTGATAATGGACCTGCTTATACTGGCAGACAATTTACAGCTTTTTCTTCTACTATGGGAGTGCAACTTACTCATGGTTTGCCTTATAATCCTCAAGGACAAGGCATTGTTGAGCGTGCTCATCGCACCTTAAAGGAAACTTTACAAAAACAAAAAGGGGGAATAGGAGCTGAACACACTCCTAAAGAACGCCTGTCCTTAGCTCTCTTTACCATTAATTTTTTGAATTTGGATATTCATGGTCGCTCTGCAGCCGATAGACATGTGTCCCCTCAGCCCTCTGTGATTGGCTATGTTAAGTGGAAGGATGTTCTTACGGGCCAATGGAACGGCCCTGACCCCGTGCTGACATGGGCACGAGGATCTGTATGTGTTTTTCCCCAGGATCGTACGGAACCATTGTGGGTCCCTGAACGCTTGACAAGAAGAGTCTCGACATCAGCTGACCAGCAACAAGAGATACCACAACAATCCTGTGATGAAGATCTTCATTCTGCTAAGTGCTCTGGCTCTGGTGCTGGTGCCGATGGCACAGGCAACACCAATGCGGTGGTGGGCAATGGCACGGGCCTGGCCAATGCCGATGCCGGTTCATGGTAATTCTAGTGTCCTCCCCACTCTTTTTTCAACCTCATGTGAGATGTCTGCTCCCTGTGCCTCTCCTAGAGGGGACATGGAGAGAATTTTTAATCAATCTCAAGTTAATCTCACAGGAGTTTTTTGTTTCAGCCTTAGAAACGCTAATTGCATTAGCCTTAAGACCAAAAATTTGACTAACTGGGAGGACCCATTGCGGTCCAATCAGGTCTCAGGAAGCATTATCAGTGATGTATTGAGCAAGGTAGCTTCGGGGAAGCAATCAGGCTCAGAGACCCCCGCAAACAGCAGCTCTGCTCTTAACATAACTACCTTGGCTATTATCTCCGAGGTACTAATCCCAGTGCCTCCTTCTTCTAGTAATATTTATAATGCCACTCATTTCAAGGCCTCTCCTTACTGTTCCCCTAATCTTGATTTCCCCCCAATATTTACGCCTTGTCAGGATCATTCTTGGGAGAAACATCAAGTTGCTAAAGGTTTCTCCCTTTCCCCCTCTCTTAATAGGTATGTTTATAACTTTAACAATAGTGCCAGCTCCTCTACAGGAGTAGGTTGGTCCTGGTTTCAATGGCTGATTTCCAATGAAAAGGGGGCTTCAGCCGATATTTCTGCATTGGCTCAGTTGCTAGGAGCCAAAAGTTGGCTGGCTAATATTTCTGGTACTGTTAGGGAAAGTGAACAAGGTAATAGACTTACATCTGTTTCATTCAACTCTCTGTTGTATAATGCCACATTGCCTCCTGCAATGGTCTGTGTCCAATCCCCCTTCTTATTCCTTTTGGCTGAGGCCACCTCATTGGGGATGCTAGATTGTTCTCATACAACCTGTCTCTTATCTGAGTGTTGGAATGGTTCCTGGACTGTAGCAGTGGTTATGAATATTCCAACTTTTGTCCCAATCCCGGTCACTGCGGATCCTGATAAATTCCCTATTGTTGAGCTACTTAGAGTCCGCAGAGATTTTGGAATCACAGCGGCTATAGTCACAGCCGTGGCGATATCTGCTGCTGCAGCGGTTACGGCCGGAATGGCTATGGCCAATCAAGTACAAACTGCTGCCACCATTAATCAAGTTGTCCAACAAACTTCCACCATACTTGAATCACAAAATACAATTAATCAACATATTTTGTCAGGGATTTTAGCTGCCAACCAAAGAATAGATTTACTCCAAGCTCAGGTAGAAGAATTGGCTGACTTAGTGCTTTTGGGTTGTGTTGACCAACGTGCACATTTATGCATAACCTCTGTCAGATTTAATGATTCCAAGAATGCTTCCCGCATCATTGGCGAATATTTGGCTGGAAATTGGTCCATGGAAGCGGAAGACATGATCCAGTCTCAACTAACCCAGATAGCTGTCTTGAATAGCACCCATGTTGATCCCGTGACTTTGGGTCTATTCACCAATTGGATATCTTCTGCCTTTTCCTTTTTTAAAGAGTGGGTGGGGGTTAGCATTTTTGGTGCAATGTGTTGCTTCGGTATGTTTCTCTGTTTGTGGTTTCTCTGTCGCCTCAAGGCCCGCAATGCTCACGATAAGGCTATGATCATCCAAGCTCTTGCAGCTTTAGAAAATGGCAATTCACCTCAAGTCTGGCTTGCGCAGCTTAAACAGTAAATCTTTGACATGGCCATTGCACCCCAAGTTATTATAACATTGCACTGGGATCGGCATGTCTTTCCTCATTATTCTCTTAGTGTTGGAAAGCCCTTGCACTCTGCCGGTCTTGCTGCCATTGCACGCAGGTGGGTTTTCACACTAATGCTTCTCTATCACCTTAAAGTCCGTGCCTTTTTTCAGGGTGCTGTCAACTCGTTTGTCGTTGTGTACAGCCACAGAACAGCCTCAGCTGTCCCCCTTCGTCTACCTTCATCACGATGCAGGATGCGAGGCAAAGCACTGCACTTGAGTGATCCCTCAACCGACCTCAAGGAAAGCATGTCCTATTGCATGCGGGTTTGACGTCCACACCCCCGCCCTACGAAAAAAGGCGTCGGCTGATATGGGGTCAGGTCTGGGGAAGGCGCCTCCTTAGGACTGAACCATACATTGCAGCCACTTCTGCACAGTGGGATAGGACCTCTACTTTCGCCTGCATTGTTTTATAAAATAGAAGGGGGAACTGTGGTAAGCCATTGTTGTAGATTGTGGCCGCCATTAGAAGATGGCGCCGGCTTCCACTGTGGCCTGTGATAAACAAATTCTTTTGTGGAGAGTTAGCACGCTATCCCTTGCCACCCTATAAGAAAGATCCACGCTGCGGCTTAAGATTGGTACGTGGGAGGCTTTATTAGGCTGTGCTTGGGCGCTCGGGGGTAGAGAGAGAGAGAGAGGAAGGTCACTAAAAGATACTTTAATCAAGGCCTGAATAAACTGCTGAAAGAAGATTCCTGAGTTGCGTCTTCCTTGCAGGCAAGGGGTCGCGACAAAATGGAAATAAATGGGCATCACCTGTGGCTCTTTGCTTAATTTCTTTGGAAAGTGATGTGGCTGAATCAGCCTTTTGGCCCTGTGTGAGACAGTGGCTCAGATTCTCAGCACCTGATGGATCTAAAGAAAGTTTCCAAGTGTGCATCCAAACCAAAATGGCCAAAAGAGCAGTCATTGTGGATGAAGGTTCTCACCTTCCTCTGTTAGCTTCCTGACCTCCATAACGTGAGAATATGGATTCTTTGGGTCAAATCAGTTCTTCAAACCCTGCAGAGACTAGCCGATATGTGCTTAGGTTGTCTCATGACACCAATTCACATACAGAATCTATACCAGACAGTCAGTAAGCCTCATTCAGGAGAAGCAGAGCAGTTATATAGCTGGCATATTTGATCACTCTTGGTTCACAGGAAGGGTGTCCAGGCCACCCTCACTTTAGGCAAACAAGGAGCAATGGTGCTTATTTTGGACAATGTCTAAGGCTGCACCCCTCATGGAAAACTTTAGTCAGAGGTTATTATGAGTGTCTATATGGAAGAAGATGAGGGTCATGTGGGAATGTTTTGGTTTTAATTGCGGTCAGATGCCGCAGTCTCTGTCTGGGCACAAATCACGAGTCTCCACACAGCTTGTAGATTCAAACAGCAATTCTTTATTCCGGAACTCACACAGGCCATCTACAAACACGTTCTGGGGAAATCCACGTTCTCTGCCCAAATCCACTCTCTGCCCAAATCCACTCTCTGCCCAAATCCACTCTCTGCCCAAATCCACTACTCCTGGGCTTCTGTCTCCCAAATATACTGTCTTGGTGCCAGTGGGGAAGTGAGGTTAATGTGGCTTAAGGACCGTGCCTGGTAGGTTGTCCAATTCAACATATGGTACTTACCCGTCATCGGAAAACTGACCTTTAGGCGTCAGCCTCCTGTCTTAGGTTGATACCACTGCAATTGGATCATACCCGTCACTGACTACCGGTCCAGCATATAGGCATTGGCCCCCAAATATAGACCATCACTAGCAGAAGGGAGGAGGATACAGAAATGCCATGACACCAAGCCAATTGACAGTTCCTTTGGAAAAATTGCATTATTGGTGACACCATAAAAAATCACTGGTGACACCATCAGCAAAGATATGCCAGCATTACCACAATTCTCTGTACCAAACGATAGTTACATAGTCTAGGCAAGTTCTGTAAGCAGTTCAAAGTGGAGGAATCCTTCTTCTACTGTTTTCTCTTTGTTTTCCACTATACAAAGTCTAATCTGGACAGAAAAGATCCATTCTTTATAGGACATATTAGAGCACATACAGGATTGCCTGGAGCCCTTAGTTTGGGAAATGATTTAGCAGATAAAACTAAACACGACTCTTTACTTATTAAGTTCCATAAGGTAATATATTTAAAAATTATGTGTGTTTTCATAAATTGGTAAATGGAAAAAAGTTTTAATATTGCTTTGGTCTGTGTCTTTGCCAAAACAAGGATACTAAGTGTTAAGATTCTATCAGGTGTAATTTATATACAAAGAGTATAATAAGTTTCACTTGGGTTTCAATTATAGTATTATGGTACCATATAAAAAAAACGTGAAAGTATTTCATCCTATTAAAGTGGAGTAATTTGTCTAAATCAGAAATTTTATAAGAGTTGTTTCAAAATGTGAATTTATAAAAAGGGTTAACGGTTAAAAAAGAGATAGAAAAAGATTCAAGATGTGGAAATATATTTTAATATAAGAAGTTAATGGAAAAATAAGTGTTTCTAGATGAGATAATCTCTGTGTGGTAAAGTAAAAAGTTGTAAAATGCCATTTTAAAAGATTTTGAGGAAACTAGACTTACTTTAAAAGCTTGAGAAAGGATGAAGGAAGAAAAAAGGTATTTGTACATGGCAAATTAAGACAAAGCTTCTTAATGGAGTAAAAAAGGCCTTTGGTTGAAGGGCAGCCATGTAAACTAACATTAAGTGATTTAAACAGAATCTAAGCCTCGTTTAAAATAGTGAAGCTGTAGGTGGTGAAAAAGTTCATTTAAAAGTACAGCATAGATGATAATTAAAAGGCTTTAAAAGGTTAATTTGAAGGTGGTTAAGATGCCTTCATGACGGAGGAAAAATTGCATCATTGGTGACACCATCAGCAAAAATCACTGGTGACACCATCAGCAAAGATATGCCAGCATTACCACAATTCGCTGTAACAAATGATAGTTACATAGTCTAGGCAAGTTCTGTAAGCAGTTCAAAGTGGAGGAATGTATTAATCTGTCCGTCTCCCCCCAAAGTCAGTTTCCTCCCAAAGTATGTTGACTCCTTGATGGAGCATACTTGTTGAGTTATATTCATTGGGATGAAGATAGGAATTCTGGCAATGATGCTAAAAAGACATTATCCTGAAAAGAATTATTAAATATAATGAAAAGGAAAGGTGAAAGTAAACAAACAGATCTGTTAACCTCCTTTAAAAACAATTCTTAACAGCTGTTTACCTAATTTAAATTAATCCATTTAAATCACGTGAATAAAAAAAATAATTCAGATCCATATTCTCATGAGCGCTCCTCATATATGAAATATGGACATACACACACACAGACATACAACACAAAACACAAATGTGCAAACAAATGTACAACACATAAGATAGTAATAAAGGCCTTGTAGCTTTACCTAGGTGAAATCTCCATTGCAATGTTTAAAAACTCCACAGTCAAAAAATAAAACTGATCAGAAAAACATTAACCTAGGTTTGTATGAGCTCAAAAAATAAAAATAGAGCCTTATGATGTGGAAAAATGCAATAATAAAATAGATATTGAAAAAAGAATACTGGTTAATCACTGTTGCAGAAGTAAGAATGGCCAAGCTGGAGTTCTGGATATCAGCTGTTATGGATTTGAGTCAAATCATCTTCTTTTCGAACTGTAGAAATCGTTTTAGTTAGTCTTTCTGGAATGCAAATCGGTTGCTGTTCTCCCTGTGGAAACACACAGACAGAGCCCCGACTCCAGACAATCACTGGGTCAGGACCTTTCCATTGTCCTGTTAGAATATCTTTCCAAAGAACTTTAGGCTTATGCACATTTTTTGGATACATATGCCTTTCCACAGCACTAAGTCCTGATGAATCCAAATTTAAAAAGTTTAGAGTAAAAAGCGTTATTTTAAGTTTATCTTTGGGGGATATATACCCCTTTCCAACTCCCTCTTTTTGCTTTAATAAGTACGTTTTAATAGTTTGATGAGCTCTTTCAACTATGCCTTGTCCCTGTGGATTGTATGGAATTCCTGTTATATGAGTAATACCAAATGATGAGCAAAATTGTTAAAAAGAGGTAGAAGTATAGCCAGGACCGTTATCAGTTTTTAACTGTTTAGGAACGCCCACAGTGGCAAAATTTTGTAAGCAATGAGCTATAACATCTTTAGTTTTTTCTCCGGCATAAAGGGAGTCCATCAAAAATCTGGAAGAAGTATCAACTGTAACATGTAAATATTTTAATTTTCCAAATTCTGGCAAGTGTGTGACGTCCATCTGCCAAATATGGTTAGGTATCAGTCCTCTATGTTTGACTCCAAGATTAACTTGTTGTAAAAAGGTCACACAATTTTGACATTGTTTTATTATATGTCTGGCTTGTTCCTTAGTTATTTTAAAACGCTTTTGTAAAGTATTAGCATTAACATGGAATTTTTTATGAAAATTCGTAGCTTCTTTTAGTGTAGAGAAAATATGTATGTCGTGTGTAGTTTTATCTGCTAAATCATTGCCCAAACTAAGGGCTCCAGGCAATCCTGTATGTGCTCTAATATGTCCTATAAAGAATGGATCTTTTCTGTCCCAGATTAGACTTTGTATAGTGGAAAACAAAGAGAAAACAGTAGAAGAAGACGAAATCCTACCAGCATCTTCAAGAGATACTATAGCATTAACTACATACTGAATATCAGAAAATAAATTAAATACAGAATCTTTAAACATTTAAAAGGCTTGTAAAACTGCATTAAGCTCTACCTTTTGAGCTGATTGTTTGGGTACTAAAAATGTAAAAGTTTGATCAGGAGTAACTACTGCTGCTGTACCAATATTTGACCCATCAGTGAATATATTTGGAGCATTCATGATAGGGGTTTTTCTTGTCATTTTTGGAACAACTACAGGATGTTTAGACCAAAAAGACAACAAAGGATTAGATGGTAAGTGATTATCAAATCAAACATTAGATTTACACATGATTATTGCCCAAGTATTTAACTCATTAGCTAACTCATCAATTTGATCCATAGTATATGGAGTAATAATTTTATTGGGAAAAATTCCAAACACTCCCTTCGCTGCTTTTATTCCTTTGAGTATTAATTGTCCTACAGCCTCAGGATACCTAGTAAGAATAGTGTTAGGAGAATAAGATAAATGTATCCACAATAATGGACCTTCTTGCCAAAATACTCCTGTAGGAATATTTTTTGTTGGTAGTACAATAAATAATAAAGGCAAACTTATATCAATTCTATCCAAATGTATATTTTCCATATATGTTTCAAGAATTTTCAATGCCTTTCTTGCTTTAGGAGTTAACATGCGAGGTGAGTTTGGATCTGATGGACCTTTTGGAATATCAAATAAAGGTCCCAACTCTCCTGTTGGTATGCCTAGATAAGGCCTTATCAAATTTATGTCGCCCAATAACTTTTGAAAGTCGTTAAGTGACTTGAGTTGATCTATTCGTAATTGAATTTTTGGTGGACGGACAATGGTTGAGGATAATAGAACTCCTAAATAATTAATTGGAAAATTTAATTGTACTTTATCTATTGCTATCTCTAGATTATAATTTTTTAATAACTTTGAAAGTGTGGCATAACATTCCAGCAATATGTTTTTATCTTTATGTGCCAATAATACATCATCCATATAGTGAAATATTTGTAGTTCAGGATTTTGATTTCTAAGTGGCTGGATTGCTTTATTAACATATATTTGACACATAGTTGGACTGTTAGCCATCCCTTGAGGGAGTACTTTCCATTCATATCTCTGATCAGGACCTTCATGATTTAATTCAGGGATAGTAAATGCAAAGCGTGGTCTGTCCTCGGGATGAATTGGAATTGAAAAAAAAAAACAATCTTTAATATCTATGGCTAAAACATGCCAGGTTTTTGGCAAAGCAGACAATTGAAGAATCCCTGATTGAGCAGGTCCCATAATAACCATCTCATTATTAATGGCTCTTAAATCTTGCAATAATCTCCATTTACCAGATTTTTTTAATGCCAAAAAGGGGTGTATTATGGGGAGATATGGAAGTTTGTATATGTCCTTCTGCTAATTGTTGTTTGACCAGATCATGGGCTACTTGTATCTTTTCTTTAGTCAGGGGCCACTGAGGAACCCACACTGGTCTTTTTGATTTCCAAGTAATTTTTATTGTCTCAGTATCCCTTTCTGAAAATCAAACCCATGTCTGTCTGTTCCTTGATCTATTTGAATTGGTGCTGCTATATCTTGACCTTGTTTTCCTAATCTTTTTTCTTTCCTAAAACGTTGTCTAGCCCTAGTAGTGGGCGCATTAGGATTGATGTTATTTGTTAACGTCAAATCTAATTGATCTAGGTCATCTCGTCCCCATAAATTTATGGGAAGATGATCCAATACATATGGCTGTATAGTTCCCTCACAACCTTCAGGATCCTTCCAATCTAATATCATTGCACTTCTATGGTGATTAGTAGCCACTCCAAGGCCTCGAAGCGTTTGAGTGGCTTGTTGTAATGGCCAATGTTTTGGCGATTCCTGACTAGATATGATGCTAAGTTCTGCACCTGTGTCCAGTAGCCCATTAAAGTCGTGTCCTTGATTATTTAGTTTTAACATTGGGCGAGAATCTAAATTTAAAGACAACATAGCCCAATCTACACCTGTGGAGCCTAATCCCCTGGAAACTCTTTTTACACTATGAATAGGAAATTTATTATGTAGGCTGGGTATTATTTACAACTGTGCTATTCTATCTCCAGGTGAAATTGCTGATATACCTCTTGGAGAACTAGCTATAATTTTTATTTCACCTAAATAATCGGGATCAATTACCCCAGGACTTATCATAAGTCCTTTTAATGTAGATGAACTACATCCCAATAATAAGTCTACTGTCCCTTTTGGAAGAGGTCCTTTTATTCCTGAAGGAATGATTTGAACTCCCATCTCTGGAGTTAGTACTGCTCTGGAAGAGGCACAGATGTCCAACCCTGCGCTCCCTCGGGTTTGTCTGATGAGGGATTTAATGGACAATGTGTCCTGGGCACTACTCTGATGGTGTTGCTGGGTTCTTCCACTGCCCCGTATATTTGTGGTTGTGGGCCCCGGAGCATTGGGCCCCTTTGTCCGTTTTTTGGTAATGGAGCCTGATGCCTTTCTCCACGATATCGTGGGTAAATACCTGGTCCTTGTCCGTTTTTTGATAAGGGAGTACCCCCTATGGTAGTTTGAGAACAGCATTCATTAACCCAATGTCTCCCTCTATGGCATCGTGGGCAAATACCCGGTATTCTATTTCTTTGATACCTAGTTTTGTTAAATCCTCCTCCTATGGGGCAACTCCTTTTAAAATGTCCTGTTTGTTCACAATCATAGCATGTTTTTGGCCTGGCATCTAAAGCCTGTTGTACTTCAGCTGCCAAGACTTGCCCTTGTTCATTAAAATCTCTACATAATTTAATATATGTGTTTAAATCTTCATGTCTCCATGGTCTAATAACCTCTCTGCAGCTACGATTTTCTTGGTCATAAGCCAGTTGTTTTATTAATGGCATTGCTTGTTCTGTATCCCCCCAAATTTTGGCAGCCGTTTGAATTAGCCTGTCTACAAAGTCAGCGTAAGGTTCATTACCTCTCTGTATTACCTTAGATAGCTGACCTTGTAAATCTCCATGTCCTTGTAAAGTCTTCCATGCCCTAACTGCGTCTGCAGCAATTTCTGCATATATAGCAGGATCATATTCAATTTGTTGCCGCTGACCCTCATAAGGTCCTTTCCCTAGCAACATTTCTAGATTTCTTTGAGGGTAACCTGCTGCTGCATTTTGCCTAGCTGTCTCTGCGCAAAATTCCTCATTGGCAACCTTCCATAACAAATATTGTCCTCCATTTAGCACAGATTTACACATGCTAGCCCAATCTGCTGGCGTCATGTCCAAGTTAGTAATGGACTCGACCATGCTTACCGTGAAGGGAGCTTGGGGACCATAGGTTGTTACAGCCTCCTTTAACTGCTTCACTGTTTTAAAATCTAAAGCACGGTGAATTCGCTGCCCTCCTGCCTGCTCAAGTACAGGGCATGCTAATCTTCAAGGTCCTGTCTCAGGATCCCAATTATCAACTACGGGGTTTGAGGGCCACTCAGCTGTCTCTATCGGTGGGGCTGTTGGTTGAATTAAACCCTCTTGTGATAAAACGGAGTTAGTAACAGCCTCCTGTTGTGGCCTTTTTCCTAACAACTCCATTTCCTTTAAATTTTCTTCCTCTGTCTGACTAGCTCGAGAGACCTTCTCTTTTGCTTGATCTAAAATGTCTTTCTCTATGTTCTGAACCTCTAACAATTTACTTAACATATTTTCAGTTTGTTTTAATCTACTATAAAGATAACGCAACCCAATAAGAAAACACAAAACAAAACCGAAACTGAATGAAACAAAAATGGAATAAAAATCGTTGTATCAATTTTTTCTTCCTCAGGGCCGACAAACGTCAAACCTTTAGTCAACCATTTTTTCCAGTTTGCCTGAGAAATTTCTAGAGATAGGCAGCTTGAAAGAAAAACAAAATAAATCAAAAGAAGAACACATTGTTTTTTGAAATGGTCACCCATTCTCTCGCCTTCCCTTAGGGGCGAGCAATTTCACTTACCCCTAAGCTTCAGGCGTTCCACCTACGAGCCACCAAATGATGCACTCTCTGGCTGGGCACAAATCACGAGTCTCCACACAGCTTGTAGATTCAAACAGCAATTCTTTATTCCCGAACTCACACCGGCCGTCTACAAACACGTTCGGGGGAAATCCACGTTCCTGCCCAAATCCACTCTCTGCCCAAATCCACTACTCCTGGGCTTCTGTCTCCCAAATATACTGTCTGATCCTAAGAATCAAGAGGAACTCAGCAGCAGGATACGCCCTATTCTAAAGGGGAACACCCTAATCTCCTATTATGCTAAACCGCCCTATTCTAAAGGGGGAACACCCTAATCTCCTATTATACTAAACCAGGAACACCCTAAACATGGATCCGCCCTGGTCCTTGAGCAAGGTCACCTTACATGCAATGTCCTGCAAAATGTCCTATTTCCATGAGTCCTTCCACTAACAAAACATGGGGGTACGCTGGCAAGGAAATTGTCATACCTACTTGGCTGATGGCTCCCAGCAGTCATTTGTGTGGTAGTTAGAAGAGATGCCTGGTTTCACCTGGACATGAACTCTAGTGTCATTCCCCTTAGAGACTGAGTTATGTAACTGACCTCAGAAAAGTATTGCCAGGAATTTTGTTGGGATTTTAGGAGGCCATTCATGAGAGTCGCCCTTGGAAACTGAGATCTAAGCCAATGGTGGCTTTCCTAAGAGCATTGGGAATTTCAGCCAGGATATCACATGATTTTATTCTTATAGACTTGGCAGCCATAGTTGAGAGTCAAAACACACATGAACCTAACATTGTAGACCTCATGGGCCTGGCTTCATGTGTTCTTTTGGCCACTCTTGGGATGCCTTGCCTCTGCGAGATCTCCAGAGCATTTCTTGAAATGTGCTACCTCAAAATTTAATGGTTCCTGAATGAAATGAAACCCACAGTTTCTCCAACTTCATCCTTGAAAAATGGCTAGATAAATACCATGAAATTTTTAAAATTCCCATGACCAGGTGGGACTGGAGAATCTTTGGATGTCCAGTTGTTGATCATGAGTATACCAGAGAGGGCCTTGATTGACTGGGTTTCATGAAAATGGTGTAGAACAGAGATGCCAGTATGTTGGAGCCTGCTGAATAGTGGGCCCAGAGCTGTGGTGTGCAGGTGTGTGATAAAATATCTATGGTCGGGCCATGTGGTTCTCCCATTGACTTCCAAATGGCTGGTGGCTGACATGGTGGAGACAGGAATCACTTATATGTCTGAAACCTCTCCATAAATGGCATCTTGTTATATGGAGATGTTTCAGGGCAATGTTCATTATCAAGTTGCTATGGTCAAGGGGGCAATCTATGTGGGATAGAAGCCTGGTTGGTGCATTTTCCTGCAGACCCTTACCCACCACACGTGACAGGACTTCCTCCAGCACTGTGTCCCAGTTGAACTCCTTGCATTTTGTGAAGCAAATACCAAACTCCCAGTGCAGCAGCAAGAAAGTCCATGAAAAGTGGAGGATGACCTAATGGCTTCACAATCCACATGCGGAGACATATAGCTTTCAGTGGCCACAGTTTACTTACAAAGAGAGAAGTCAGCACTGCTGCCTCATGTTCTTTGGAAAATAAGAAACAATGTCCTCCAGGTCACATAGATGCAGACCCAGCTTTGATGGTTTCATTAGAATGGAAGCAAAAGCTCCTGACAACAACATATATGTCAAGTGCCCATCCTCAGAGGCAGTTTCTCAAAAAGTCTTTAGGCCAGCAGAGCTCCATGTTTGTGGAGTGTTTACCTTTTAGACCAGGATGCAAGAAATCTCCACTGACTTTAATTAAAATCAAATTAAAACAAGCTTATTATTTCCACCACCCTGGTGCCTCTCCCTCCCAAAATGGCGGAAACAAGAGAGAAACCCCACCTTTCTTACACCCCAGCTTTATAGCCCAGAAAGTTACACAAAAGGGGGGTTACAGATAACAGAACTCTGACAAGCATCACACTAATGGTAGTTTACATTTTTTTTTTTTTTTTTGCTGGCACAAACATCAGAATTTATGGGGACCATTAGAGCCTCAGAGATTGTCATCTGACCAGGGAAGGCCAATATTTATGAGGTGTCAACAAAGCTTCAGAGAGGGCTGTTATTTGGTCAGAGAGCCAGCCATGCGTGAGTTCAAGGCACGGGCAGGCATTCCAAACAGGTTCGGAATTTGCTGTAATTAATAGTTAAGAAAAATTATCCTTTCTTGGCTTTGTGGCAAGATGGCTCCAAACTTTAATAAAAGATCAGGTTGGCTCTATCATTCCCCCCTTTTCTAATGTGTCCCTTTCATATCTTTAATACGGTAGGTGAAGAGCACTTAGGGAATTTTATTCTCTGATGTAACAGTCTCCCTATTTTTTGAAATCACCCAAAACCGGTCTCCCTGATTTTATCTGACTTAATTAATTACGTATATTGATAGTCTATTTATTTTTGGCTCCACTGTTGTAAGAAGAGAGGCATCACTCATTTTGGCTTCTTCTGAGCTGAGAGAGGGTGATGTGAGGGGGAACGGCATGAGGGACATGAGTTACCTTTTAGAGGTCAGTTCGGTTTGAAGTCTCATTGGGGAAGAACAGGTTGTAAAGTCATCTGGGGATGGGTTCTTCTATGAGAGAAACAAAAAACATGAGTACTGAATAAATGTTGCAGCAGCTAGAACATGTCACTGTACAGGAGTTCCCTCACCAGTCTTTAATATCCCCAGTTTTCAGGACTGTCAACTTAATACTTAACATTTAGTGTTACAGTTGTACCTCCCCATAAAATACAGTTTAATAATTTTATGTCATCTGATCTTGCAAAATCATTTTACTAGAATGACCTCTGTGTCTAATAGAAAAACCTTTAATTCTGTTACTCAGTGCTGGATAATCGTACTAGCCAACACCAAGCTTAACCGTGTAGGTTAGAAATATCTGAAGCCTTAAACTAAAAACTTCTGCCTCTGGCAGCTCCTCTTGATAGTGTCTTTTTATAGTTATCAGGCATTCCTGTCTGAGAATCCTTCTTTGTAGCCTCCAGTCTTATTTATTTTGGAGGCTAATACAAAGTGTATACATTAAAATATTATTATTATTATTATTATTATTATTATTATTATTATTATTATTATTATTTAAAATGTCCAGGAATGGTTGTATTTTGCTTTCAACTGTCTTTGCTAAGTGTTTAAGATGAAGCAGTCAAACTGACTTTTGTTTCTATATATTGTGAACAGTCAGCTGAGCTTTTATGGTTGTCATTCCTGGGGAAACTTGAGAGCAGCTTCTCAGTTCTGCTAGTGCCATTTGGGCTAGGTGGGTCCAGGTCTTCCTTGACCATGTGGCTTCCCTCGGCAGCATCAGGGATGTCTCCCTTCTCTGATGACTCTCCTCTTCTTAGCAAATGCACTGATTGGCTTTCTGTTCTCCAGTGGTCTCATTAATCCCCCTGATGGGGAGGTTATATGGCCCAGAGTTGAAAAGCTCTTTAGAGAAGTCCCCTGTTCCCTAGATTCAGACTGACTCAGAGGTCAAGAGCCAAATATTAGTTTTCTTGTCCCTTTTCATTTAACTTTAATTTTAAATACTAATCTTAAATATCCAGCAAATAAATTTATCTTTTTTTATGTTAAGAGTACTGGGCTTTAATGTCTATAACTTTATAATTATTTATCTTTTTATTAATTGGGATCTGTGTTATTCTGTCTGTCTTGTAGGTGATGACTTATTATCTTAAATTAACCCATGTTGTGTTCTTAAAGCAACACTTCTGTAAAACACTAACAGAGAATCTTTAGATCACTTATAAGGAAATTACAAAATAAATTATTTTAACAAGAGTAAATATACTTAGTTTGCATAATAGCTACCCTGAATTTTTTTGCTTAGTTATAAATTATATCCCCTGTTATAGATCCTAGTAATTTTGACAGAAAAAAAAAACAACTTTTGAACAAAACTTTAAATGAAACATAATCTAACCTACTGTTTTCATAGTCATTCTCACATGTAGTAAGATGGGACACAGAGCCTTATCTCAGGTAAGGCAGGTCTCTTTATAAATCTTAAGGGTTTTAGTTCTAAAGCTGATCTTTTTTTTTTAAATAGCATTTTACAAAGTTTACATAAATTGTTTTAGGTCACATGAACATTAGCTAACACCATATGATATCACATTTAAAACATGAATTAAAGAAAGGCTGAAAGTTTTTAACCTTTACATAGATTAGGCTCTCATTAACTTAAAAATACATTTAAATTGTTCCCAATGTAAAAAGTAACATAAAACTTTACTTATCTTTATGATAACAGATAAATAAATTCCCAATATATATTTTTACCATACAACTTAAGAACGCCAGCATGATATAATGCTCTTTTAATTTTCTACCTTACAGACTTGTACATGGAAGATATGATCACATTAATAGCATCATAATTACATTGATGTTTCCACATTAACCAAGTTTAGCTTTTAAAGTAATGGCAGTACAGTTCTCTAAAATAACAGTTCTTATTTAATCAGTTGTTTAATTTTTATGGTTGCTAGCTCTAGAAAAAATAAAACATAATAAACACAATGTTATGGGTAAACTTATGTTTTAAGAAATTTTTGTCTCTTTAACACATGACTGATTTTTACAATCTTATACAGACTTTAGTACAAACTTGTACAGACCTTAGTTAATCAATCAGATATCTAACAAAAGTACTCATGAATGAGTAATCTCATATCAAATTTAATTTACTTATTTATCAAAATATTAGACAAATGTATTGAAGATTGTAAACCATTTTTTTTTGTTGAAGGAAAAGTCCTACAAGCAAGTCATATTAGATATTTTGTAGACATTAATATTTTATTAGATATCTGAAAACCTAGAAAAACTTGTAAGCTTAAATTTAAAGACATTTATTTTTATCTGTTTATCCAATTTAAATTGAACCATTTAAATCACATGAAT
Organism: Callospermophilus lateralis; assembly: GCF_048772815.1. Classification (NCBI taxonomy): domain Eukaryota; kingdom Metazoa; phylum Chordata; class Mammalia; order Rodentia; family Sciuridae; genus Callospermophilus; species Callospermophilus lateralis. The sequence goes on along the minus strand of NC_135313.1, from coordinate 128,912,199 downwards.
TAAGGATCCTTGGATCCACTTTTTGAAATTTGTTTTTATGAGCGTTTTTTTATGAGCGTTCTTTATATATGTAAATTTTTGTATCATATATTTGATATATGGATATATGTATATATAGACATACAACACATAACAGAAGTGTGCACACATAAAAATAGTAAAGGCCTTATAGCTTTTCGCAGATGAAATCTGCATTGCAATGTTTAAAAAACTCCGCAGTTGGTCAAAGATAGAACTGATCAGAAAAACATTAACTTAGGTCTGTAGGATCAAAATCATGAGCTAAAAAAACAAAATAAAGTATCTAAGGAAAAAAAATAAGAATCCTAGAAAAAACGACTGGCCAGTAATTAGTAAAAACCATACAATTTGCCTTTTTTTTTTCTGCTTAGGCCTCAGATCAGTCTCCTACTGAGCTTGCAGGCTTCTTTTATTTGCATTTCAAAATAAGTCCTGGCTGAGGTCAGGAAGGAGCAGGAAAAAACTGCTATTCAGAGCAGTCACATCAGGCCTAAGGCATTTTAACCATAATTTTCAGGTTAGGATGTTGAAAATTATGAAACAAGTTTAAGATACAATTCACAAAATTTTATATCTTTACATCTTGTTTTGTCAACAGATACCATAAAATGATTTATTATCTTTGTCCAAATTAATGCACTGGTACACACAGTGATATTTTCCCACGCTACCCAATTCAAAATAGGTGAAATAAAAGACTGAATAATTGGGAAGTTACTTGCCAACTTGGAAGTAGAGTTCTTTAGTTTTCCATCCTAAGTATTTAAGTTCTCTGGCACAAATTATCTGAAATCATAAACTAAACAATTACCTAAACCCGACTTTTACCTGCAAGATTGTGCAATGCTTCAAAAACCCATTCAGATACCAGATTGTTACAATAAAACATCATCATTTAGACACACATTCAGCTAAGATCATTCCCAAGAAACAATTTAAAATATCAACACATTATTGCACATGTCTTAAAGGGCCAGAAACAAAGACACAAGACAGACAGAAGGGAGCTCCAGACTATGGCTGACAGACAGAAGCCTTTAAAACAGAGCAGATAAGAGAAAAATCTCCTACACCAGTGGCACCATAGAAGTCCCCACAAGGGGACCACATGTTTTTACAGAGGGGCAACCTGACATGTAAAATCAAGGGTCTCCATGGTGACTTTACTGAATTTAGTATCCCCTTTTTCTTTTTCTCTTTTTTAAAAAGACAGACGTTACATAATGCTTACAGTGCAGGGAAGGAAGGAGGGAATTCCCTGAAGTAACAGGGCTTCAGCAGCTGCTGGAAGTCCTTAGGTCCCTCCTTTTACTTACAGGATTAGCTCCTCTGGTTCGGTTCCACCCCAACCATGCTCCATCTCCTAACATATCAGTAGTCAGCTCTCAAAACATTCCGGGGCGGGGGCGGCGTGGTTTATCAAAATTTGAAACTTAAAGTTCAGTTCCTGACCTTGAAGCCAATTAATGCCAATTTAATAATGAGGACAGGGTTTTTGAGAAAAAGAAAAAGGGAGGTTTATTGCTTTGCTAAAAAAGGAGAAACACTGGGGACTCTGCCCAATGGTTGTGACTCTTTTGATCTGGAAGTACAAGTGGTTTTAAAAGAGTTTCACTTGTTTACCTGTGAGATACTCAGTTTTTAGCTCTGCAGCAGGCATTGCCCTGTGCAGTGGGTGTGCTCCAGGCAGCCAGCTAGGGGCTTCTCTTATCCTGCTTAACAAAGGGAGGTAAAGTTCATCCCAGTTCCTTAAAACACAGTCCAAAAAGGTGTCACGCTTACTTGCTTTATTACCCATTTTCACGTCCAATATCTTTAAGTTTTTACCACAGAAATCACACAACAAAACGCACAAAAACAAACAAACAAAAAACATATAGAACCCAGAACAAAACAGAAAAAAAAAAAAAAAAAAAACCAGAAACCCGGCACCAAAAAAAAAAAAGCAGAGGAGCAATGCAACGTCATGCTAAAGCTCCTGGGTAGGACCGCGTGCGTGCCCATCCTCACCTCTCTACCCATCCAGAAGAATTCCCTACACAACAGAACAAAGGACAGCATGATTCTCGTTACTGTCCCGGACAGGAGTATATGTGAGCCTCCCCAGTCCTCCTCTCTGTCATCAGAAGAGATCTCCCTTAACCAGATATCAGATGTTATAAAGGTGCCACTTACCTATGGAGGCGTCCTCCACCAGGTGCTTGCTAATAGTTATAGTCCAGTGGTTCATTGCAGTGCTCCCTGGACCAAAGTCTCACTCCAAGTCGTTGAAACATCTCAAGTTGCACATCCCCTAGAGTGGCTCTGTAGCCGGGAGCCCTGGAGGGAAGGCCAGCTTCAGAATTTCCAACAGTCTGGTCTTGTGATCTGTACGCGCAGGGTCATCTTGCTGGGGAACTGCAAAATGTTAGACCAGGATGAAAGTAAAGACCACTGACTCCAATTAAAATCAAATTAAGGCAAGTTTATTATTTCAACCGGCTGGCCTGCCTCTCCCTCACAAAACGGCGGGCACAAGACAGCAACCCCACCTTTCCTACAGCCCAGCTATATAGCCCAGAAAGTTACACAAAAGGGGGATTACAGATAACAGAACTTTGACAAGCATCACACTAAATGTAGTTTACTTTATTTTTTTTTTTTGCTGGCCCCAACATCAGAAATTATGATGACCATTAGACCTCAGAGAGGGTCGTTGTCTGGCCAGGGAAGGCCAAAAATTATGATGTGTCACTAAACTTTCAGAGAGGGCTGCTATCAGGTCAGAGAGATAGGCATGGGTGAGTTCAAGGCATGGGCAGACATTCCAAACGGGTTCAGAAATTGCAGTAATTTATAGTAAACCCAAAACTAGCTTTTCATGGCTTTGTGGCAAGATGGCTCCCAATTTTAATAAAAGATCAGGTTGGGTCTATCAACCCTGTCCCTTACTTTTGGAAACTCCTCTTCCACCTCCAAGTTTGTGAACTCCTGAGGATTTTCCAGATATGTATTCACAGATTTTCTAACTCTTCTCCTCTAATTGTGTCTTACTTGGGGGGAAGGCAATGTCAAGTCATCGTTCTGGATGAGAGTGGGAAGATTTTTGTATAGCACATATTTGCATACACATTGGATTCCTTATCTAATTTTCCATTCAGAATACTAAAACCCTGGCACTAACCCATACCCTACTAGACTCTGACTACTAATCCTAATATGATGGAGAAACATAACCCAAACAGAATAGAAATACAAGCAGTTCAGAGGAGGCATGGTGTATAGTTGGACTTTCATTTTGCATGATGAAGGGTTGGTGTTATAAATCTAGTCATTTTTTAATTGAAATAGTTCACCATGTGTTTTTAAAGTTAACAAATATTTGAATTCCTGTCTTGCTTTCTCTGTAGCCTATTCAGCACATGTATTTTTGCATGCACATACAGAATCCTACCTTTTTTTTTTAATTAATTTTTATTGTAGGTTGTTCAAAACATTACATAGTTCTTGATATATCATATTTCACACTTTGATTCAAGTGGGATATGCACTCCCATTTTTACCCCATATACAGAATCCTACCTTTTATCACACGTACATTCTTGTGAGGTGGCTGACTTGCCAGATACAAATTTTGAGAAGAGATCACTCCTCCTAAACACAGTTGGAACTGAAAATTCAATCTATGTTTGAGGTTCCTAGTTTAACAAAATTATAAATAAATCCATGTTTAGTAAAATAAATAGTTTGGGTCTGTGGATGATGTATTTTTAATGATGAATTTCAATTGGCATATATATTGCTACTTTTTAATGTCTGTGTGGGTGTTTTGTATATATATATATATATATATATATATATATATATATATATATATATATATATATATATATAATCTCCAGATATTTCAAAATATGAAATATATGTGTCTTATTATACACTCCCTAAATTCATTCATGTTCATGTATTTGGATTTATAATCAACTTTTACAAGATTATTATCAGAAATATGCATCCACCTGAAATACATATTTGTTTCCTAGTACTGAAAACTAACTTCGGTGAATGGTGCATCCAAATCCTAATATTTCTACAGTAACTTACCCAGTTTAACATCAATGTAAGTAGATTCCTATGATACAAAATGTTTATTTTGACGTTCATTTTTATTCAACACTGGTACATTACTATTTCTTCAGTTTATGCACATAATAGGATATATATTTATCCACAAGTTCACAAATTTATAGGCATTTGTCTCTCTATCAATCACTTCCTGCTTCAGAACACATGTATTCCTCCAGGTTTCCTGGCTGGACTTTTCATGAGACTTCTTTCCAAATACATTATTTTTGATTTCTATAATCATTTTGAAGCAAAACACACACACTCTTCATGATAAACCATTACCCTAATATTACCATTAGATGTATAACGGGTTGGAATGAATGATTGTATATCAATATAAGATTTCCTGTATATTTTCAGATATCAATTCAATCCTTTATTTAAAGTTGAAAGTACTTATATTATTTATTCACAGTATGGTCTATTCATGCATTATCTCTATATTGATAGACAAACGTATCCCCAATACTAATTTATATGTCTTCAAAATATTGCACCCAGAAATGGTGGAAGAAATACTCATGTCACCTGATCTACATATACATTTTATCACAGTAATATTCTGGACAAAACTACAAAGATCAAACTTATGTTTTTACCAAAGCCTATATGGAAAGTGAGCATGGATTATGAAAAACATCTATTGCTCTCAAATGTCAATTCTATTGGTGACTACATATTTCTTTCTTCCTAAGATTATGTATTCAACCTCAAGGCTGTTCAAAATGTCTAATCCTATCACTCACTTTATAATTGGCCTGATTTCCTAAAGTCTCTATTGATATCTGCTTTCCTACATATTTTCCCCAGTTCAACATTGTGACAGATTCTTCACATGTGCTAACATTTACTTTCACTCTCTACCTGAAGCCCTATTGCTAAAGAACTTTTGGTACAAATCCTATCCTCACTCTTCTTTCTAAACCTATTGAGTATCTTCCTAATCCTATTGACTATCTCTTTTTGACTGGATGTTCTCTTCTACATTCAATCATCCAAGGTACAAGGACCTATGCCATTGTATATCGATTTATTGGAGACATTTTTGCAGAACATAATTCAAAACTAAGTATCCCAATCAAGGGCCCCATGCCCTTATGGTCTCCAAAGCTTACCTAGATTTCTGTTTACCTACTTATATTTCACCTATATATTCTAATAAATATCACAGGTTCAGAATACCATTATTCATCCCGAAGAATGATTCCTAACCCAAATTGTACATGTTATTAACCCTAACCATACACTCTTTCCTCAATCTAACTTTACAGAAGAGGAGGTACAGAGTTGGTCTTATAATACAGAAATGGAGGGGATATTCCATCTACTGAGAACCTCAAAGGTCTATGCAGAATTTATCCCTGTAGAAGATGTAGGCTGCTGTGAAGGACCAGAGAGAGAAAAAGTCATCTTTCAAGGCAAACAACCTGGTCAGGATGAAGGGATATGTCTGAATCAACATCTATCTTTTTATTGTAGAGAAGATGGACTAAACCAGTTCTGTTTAGAGAGCTGTTCCTGGGTGCCTATGGTTGATATACCATTCTAACTTGTGAAAGTGAAACAGGAAGTAGGGGCAGCCTCCATTTCATGCGAACCTTGGAAGCAACTGTTAGGGCAAAGTGCTTGCCAAAGCCGGGACCTAATACAGTTGCTGATGGAAGTGACCTACCTAACTTCCTTGGTGATGGAACTCTCTGAACATGGGATTCTGGAAGCCAGGCAAACAGAGCCAGTCCCAGTCCCAGTCCAGGTGGGCTCACTTATTTGGATTTACCAATGACAGAGTCAGTCTTTCTTGGTACCTACTGATGTGAGGATGGCTAAAAGCCAGGAGAGCTCTGAAGAGGGGCCTTTCCTGAGAAAGCAGGAAGTGGCTCACTGCTGGATCCTGACAACTTCACAGAGTTGGCCAACGAGATCAGATCTGAGACAAGACAGGCCATTTTGGGGTAACATTGTATGGCTCACCAGTCAGAGGACATTCCGGACAGTCACAGACCTACTTTGGGGAAGGAGATGCCTTTGTGGGTGTGGGTGTGAGTTTGTGATTTTGTCTCATGTTCTGAGAATAATTAGAAAAGGAGGTTTGTTTGTTTTGGAGTGGGCTGATCTAGTAAGTCATTTGACAAGGCGAGTTTTTCCATGTCTGTGTATCCCATTGTGTCCATTGATGTAGACAGTAGAAAAGAGAATGCATCAATGGATGTGCCCTGTCTAGTAGAATGCTTCCCAGCATTCATCCTGCCCAATTTATGAATGGACTGTGGCTTGCCTTAGGGATGGGCAACACCTAATATGTTCCTAAGTTCCTGTTTTCTTCCTGAATTCTGGCCAATCTCCAGAATATGATCATGGTATTGTACCACCTCCAAGCTCAGTGACATGGCCATGTTCTGGATAGCTGAAGGGAATGGCCAGCATGTCAGAAAAATCAGATATCAGTGTGACCAGGAAAGACTCAGTTGAGAAACCCTGCTTTGGGCGTTTTGCTTACATATACTTCCGTTTCCCTGAATGTCAGGAAGGTCTTTTCTTCAGACCAAACTTTTTTGAAGCCTGAAGAAAACAGTTTTCAAATGGAAATAAATGGGCATCACCTGTGGCTCTTTGTTTAATTGCTTTGGAAAGGGATGAGTCTGAATCAGCCTCTTGGCCCTGTGTGAGGCAGTGGGTTAGATTCTCAGCACCTGATGGATCTAAAGAAAGATCCCATGTGTGCATCCAAAACCAAAATGGCCAAAATTGCTGTCATTGTGGATGAAGTCTCTAACCTTTTTCAGTAAGGTTCCTGACCTCCATCAAGAGAGAATAGGGATACATTGGGTCAAATGAGTTTTTCAAAACCCTGCAGAGGCTAGCCCATAGGTGCTTGGCTTTTATCATCACTCCAATTCACATAAAGAATCTAAACACCACAATCAGAACGCCTCAAATTGAAGAAGCAGAGTATTATTAACGGCACGCCTATTTGATCACTCCTGGTTCACAGGAAGGGTGTCCATTCCACCCTGACATCAGGCAAATGAGGGGCAAGGTAGCTTATTTTGGACACTGTCTAGAGCTGCACCCCTCATCGAAAACTCCAGCCAGAGTTTATGGTGAGTGTATATATGGACATATGTGTACATAGGACCATGGTACATGGTCCTATGCCATTGTATATGGATTTATCTGAGACATCTGTGCAGAACGTAATTCAAAGCTAAGTATCCCAATCAAGGGCCCAATGTCCTCTGGGCATCAAATAATACTTGTATTTATGTTTTCATACATATATTTCATCTCTATAGTCTTATACATATCGCAGTTCCCAATACCATTTTTCATCCAGTAGAATGATTCCTAACCCAAATTGAAAATGTTATTAATCCAAACCATACACTGTTCCCTCAACCTAACTTTACAGAAGAGCATGAACAGGGTTGGTCTTACAATACAGGAATGTATGGGATCTTTGACTTGCTGAGAACCTCAAAGGTCCATGCAGAAATGATCTCTGCACAAGATATAGTCAGCGATGAAGGACCTGAGTGAGCAAAAGTCTTTTTCCATGGCAAACAACTTGATCAGGATGAAGAGTTGTGTCTGAATCTGCCTCTCTCTTCTTAATGTAATGAAGATGGGCCAAACCAGGCCTGTGTGGAGAGCTCTACCTGGGTGCCTATGGTTAATATATCATTCTAACTTGTGAAGGTGTCACAGGAAATATGGGCAGCCTCCATGGGACTCTGGAAGCAACTGTTAGGACAAATTGGTTGCCAAGGCAGTGTGTCCTCATTCAGTTTCTGAAGGAAGTGACTTCACCTCACTCCCTTGGTGATAGAAATCTCTGAACGTGGAATCCAGGAAGCCAGGAACACAGAGCCAGTCCCAGTCCCAGTACCAGTGGTCTCACTTGTTTGGATTTACCAAGAACAGAGTCAGTCTTTCTTGGCACCTACCGATGTGAGGATGGCCAAATGCCAGGATAGCTCAGAAGAGGGGATTTTCTGAGAAAGCAGTTAGTGGCTCAATACTGGCTCCTGACAACTTCAAACAGTTGGCCAAGGAGACCAGAACTGAGACAGGACAGGCCATTTCAGGGGAACATAGTATGGCCCACCAGTCTGAGGACACTGTGCCTAGTCACAGACCTACTTGGGGAAAGGAGGTGCCTTTGTGGGTGTGGATGTGGGTTTGTGGTTTTGTCTCATGTTCTGAGGATAGGAAAGGCGGTTTGTTTGGTTCAGAGTGAACTGTTTCTAGTAAGTCCTTTGGCAAGGCGAGTCTTTCTATGTCTGAATATCCCACTGTGTCTGTGGTTGTAGATATTAGAAAAGGGAATGCATCAATGAATGTGTCCTGTCTTGTAGAACACTTCCCAGCATTCATCCTGCGTAATTTATCAATGGACTGCAGCTTGCCTTATCTATGGGCAACACCTGCTATCTTTCTATGTTCCGGTTTTCTTCATAAATTCTAGCCACTCTCCAAAATAAGCTCATGGTTTTGTGTCCAAGATGTGTACCACCTCCAAGCTCTGTGACATGGCCATGTACTGGATAGCTGAAGGGAATGGCCAGCATTTCAGAAAACTCAGATATCAGTGTGACCACGCAAGTCTCAGGGAGAAACCCTGCTTTGGGCCTTTTGCTTACCTACTGATATGTTAACCTGAATGTCAGGAAGGTCTCTTGCCTCAGGCAAACCCTTTGTGAACCATGAAGAAACACTTTTCAAATGGAAATCAGTGGGCATCACCTGTGTCTCTATGCTTAATTGCTTTGGAAAGGGATGTGTCTGAATCAGCCTCTTGGACCTGTGTGAGGCTGTGGCTTAGATTTTCAGCACTTGATGGATCTGAAGAAAGATCCAAAGTGTGCATCCAAAACCAAAATGGCCAAAATTGCTTTCATTGTGGATGAAGTCTCTAGCCTTCTTCAGAAAGGTTCCTGACCTCCATCAAGTGAGAATAGGGACCCTTTGGGTCAAATGGGTTCTTCAAATCCCTAAAGAGGCTAGCCCATATATGCTTGGGTATTCTCATGACTCCAATTCACATAAAGAATCTCCACTTCACAGTCAGTAGGCCTCAAATTGGAGAAGTGGAGCAGTATTAACGGCAGGCCTATTTGATCACTCTTGGTTCACAGGAATGGTGTCCAGGCCACCCTGACTTTAGGCGAATGAGGGGGAAGGGAGCTTATTTTGGACACCGACTTGGGCTGCACCCTTCATGGTAACCTCCAGTCAAAGGTTATGATGACTGTCTATATGGAAGAAGATGTGGGCCATGTGGCAGTATTTTGGTTTAAATTTTGGTCATTTGTGTGGTGGTTGGAAGAGATGACTGGGTCCACCTGGGCTTGTTCTCTGGTGTGATTCCCCTTAGAGACTGAGTTCTGGAACTGACCTCAGAGAAGTATTGCCATGAATTGTGTTGGGATTTTAGGAGGCCAAACATGAGAGTCGCCTTAGAAACTGAGATCTACCCCCAGGGTGGATTTACACAGAGCACTGGGAATCTCAGCCAGGATATCATATGATTTTATTCTTAAGGACTTGGCAGCCATAGGTGAGAGTCAATACACACATGGAGCTCACATTGTAGACATCATGGGCCTGGATTCATTTGACCATTGGGCACTCTTTGGGAAGCCTTGCCTGTGAGAGTTCTGCAGAATTTTCATTGAAACGAGCTTCCTCGCCATTTAATGGTTCCTGAATTAATTGAAACCCACAGAGCCTCCAACTGTATTATTGAAAAATGGCTAGATAAATACCAGGGAATTTTTGAATTTCCCATGACCAGGTGGCACTGGAGAACCTGTGGATGTCCTGTTGCTAATCAAGAGTATAACAGACAGTGCCTTGATTGACTGGGTTTCATGAAAATGGTGCAGAACAGAGATTCCAGTAAGTTGGAGCCTGCTGAGTAGTGGGCCTAGAGCAGTGGTGTGCAGGTGTGTAATAAAACACCTGTGGCGGGGCCATGTGGATCTTCCTTTGGCTTCCAAAGGGCTTGTGACTGACATGGTGCAGCCAGGAGTCCCTTATATGTAAAGACATCTTGTTATATAGAGAAGTTTCAGGGCAATGTCCAGAATCAGGTGGCTATGGTCAAGGGGGCAATGTCTGTGGGATAGAAGCCTTTTGGTGCATTCTCCTGCAGACCCTGACCCACCACAAGTGACAGAACTCCCTCCAGCACTGTGTCCCAGTTGAACTCCTTGTATTTTGTTAAACAAATAACAAACTCCCTATGCAGCAGCAAGAAAGACAATGAAAAAGTGGAGGATGACCAAAGGGCTTCACAGTCCACACAGGGAGACACTTTGCCCCAATGGCCATAGTTTACCTACAAAAATAGAATTCATCACTGCTGCACCATGTTCATTGGAAAAAAAGAAAACATGTCCTCCAGGTCACATAGATGCAGATCCAGCTCTGATGGTCTCACTACAAAGGAAGCTAGAGCTCCTGACAACAACATATATTTCAAGGACCTATCCTCAGAGGCAGTTACTCAAGAAGTCTTTAGGCCAGCAGAGCTCCATGTTTGTGGAGAGTTTACCCTGTCCCTTACTTTCGGAAACTCATCTACCACCTCCAAGTTTGTGAATTCCTGAGCATTTTCCATTCCAGATATGTATTCACAGATTTTCTAACACTTCCCCTCTCATTGTGTCTTACTTGGGGCCAAGGTAATGTTAAAGCTTTGTTCTGGATGAAAGTAAGAAGATATTTGTGTAGCACATATTTGCATACTCATTGGATTCATTTTCCTATTTTCCATTGAAATACAGAATCCCTGACATGAACATATACCCTACTAGACTCTGACTAATAATCCTAAAATGGTGTAGAAAAATAACGCAAGCAGAATAGAAATACAAGCAGTTCAGAGGATGCATGCTGTATAGTTGGACTTGCCTTTTGCATGATAAACGGTAGGTGTTAAATATGTAGTCAATTTTTAACTGAAATAGTTCTCCATGTGTTTTTAAAGTAAACAAATATGTGAATTCCTGTCTCCCTTTCTTTGTAGCCAATTCAACACATGTATTTTTATATGCACATATAGATTCCTACATGGTATCACATGTACAATTTGTGAGGTGGCTGATGGAAGAAACAACTTATGAGAAGAGGTCACTCCTCCTAAACGCAGTTGGAACTGAAAATACAACCTATGGGTGAGCTTCCTAGTATAACAATATTATACATAAATCCATGTTCAGTAAAATGAATATTTTTGCATCTGTGGATGATATATATTTCATAATGAATTTCGATTTGCATATATTTCTACCTCTTAATGTCTGTGAATTTTTTTTGTATATGTGTGTGTGTGTGTGTATATATATATATATATATATATATATATATATATATATATATATATATATATTTTTTTTTCAGATTTTTCAAAATATGAAATATATATGTCTTATTTTACACTCCCTAAATTCACTCATATTCATGTATGTGGATTTATAATCAACTTTTCACAAGATTATTCTCAGAATTATTCATCCACCTGAAATACATATTTATTTTCTGGTGCTGAAAACTAACTTCAGTGAATGGTGCATACAAATCCTAATTATTCTACAGTAACTGACCCTGTTTAACATCAATCCAAGTAGATTACTATGGGACATGATGTATGTTTTGACGTTCATTTTCATTCAAAACTGGTACATTACTATTTCTTCAGGTTATGCATATCATCGGATATGTATTTCATTCACAAGTTAGCAAAATTATTTGCATTTGTTTCACTTTCCATCACTTCCTATTCAGAACACATGAATTCCTCTATGTTTCTTGACTGTTATTTTCATGAGACTTCTTTCCAAACACAATATTTTCCAAATCCATAATCAGTTTTGAAGCAAAACTCACACACCCTTAATGAGAAAACATAACTCTAATATTACCATTAGATGTATAACTCGTTGGAATGAATGATTGTATATCAATATAAGATTTCTTATATATTTTCAGATATCAATTCAATCCACTATTTAAAGTGGAACTAGTTGTATTATTTATTCACTGTATGGTCTATTCATACATTATCTCTATATTCATAGACAAAGTGTACACCTCTCTGTACCCCCAATACTAATTTATACATCCTTTAAATATGGCCCTCAGAAAAGGTGGAAGAAATACTCATGTCACCTGATCTACATATACATTTTATCAGAGTAATATTCTGGACACAAAATACAAAGGTCACACTTATTATTGTACCAAAGCCTAAATGGAAAGTGAGAGAGGATTACTACAATCATCCATGTCATGTTGCCTAATGCTCTCAAATGTCAGTCCTATTTGTGAGTACATATTTAATTCTTCCTAAGATTGTGTATTCAAACTCAACCCTGTTGAAAATGTCTAATCCTCTCACTGACTTTATACTTAGCCTGATTTCATAATGTCTCTATTGATATCTGCTTTCCTACATATTTTCCCCTGTTCATCATTGTGACTGATTCTTAACTTGTGTTGACATTTACATTCACTGTCTAACCAAAACCGTATTGCTAAAGAACTTTTGTTCCAAATCCTATATTCACTCTTCTTCCTAATCCTTCCGAATATCAGTTTTTGAATGGATGTTCTCTTCTATATTCAATCATCCAAGTAAAGGTCGTGCGAGCATCGGAGGAAGAGACTACCAAGAGAATACATCATGCAACAGCAAAGGGTTTATTTGGGGTCCAACATACTGGGGCTCAGAGCTCACTTAATTAGAGCAGAGAGCCCTGAGAAGAGCTTATGCAGAGTTTATATACTTTTCTTGGAGAGGGCAGAAAGTGAAGTTTATTGATGGTTCAGGGTGAGTGGGTGGTTTGCATTCAACCGGGTGAGGGAGTACATTCTGCAGTTTGGCCGTTGGGGACAGCACATTCTGGGACAAGATTAGGAAACATTTCTCAACATTTCAACAGTGTTTTGTTAAGCGTACAGAAAAACAGGAAGTGACAAGTACATATTTTATTGACCTTTCATCCCCCACTTCTTCTTCTGGCAACTTTTAATCATAAAAATGATCGTTGGGGGATGTCACATTCTATGTTTGCTAGTGGGGTATTACCATAAGTTTAACTTGTCCAATTTGAGCTTGGAGAAAAGAAATTACATGGTTGAGGAAACAGGGTTTTATAGTTAGCAATAATATGAGGATTATTATTGGACGGGCCAGAGTTGATAAAAACGTAGTTAACCAGGGGGACTGTGTAAAACAAGACTCAAACCACCATTTTTTGGCCTCTCTCTCTCCTTGACTCTCTTCAAGGCATCTTTTTAATTTACTCATAGAATATTTTACAACTCCATTATGGTCGACATGAAAAAAAACATTCTACCCTCAATGCAGCACAAAGGCCCTCTTCTCTAGTGAAAAAGAGATCCAACCCTCGACTGTTCTGTAAAACAACTTCAGAGAGAGGGGTTAAAGATTCCTGCAAAGCTGTGATGGAGGTTACTAATATCTTTAAGTTTTTTATATATTCCTGCTCCTAATTGGGTCCTTTGTTGTGTCCCATGGACCACGGCAGTGGTTCCTCTGCCCAACCCTGCAGCAACTCCTATTTGCAATGGAATGGCTAAGGTGAGAGATACATGTTTTCAGAGGAACCGGATTGTATGCCCCCCTATTTGAACTTCAAATGAACCTGCATCATGATAGAGCACTCTGGGAAACATCCACACCATTACACATTTAATCACATCTGTTGACAATTTCATTAAAACTTAAACAATGTTTAAGTATATAGAATAAAACTGTTGTAGGGACGGACAAGGCAAGGCACCAAAGATAGCACCAAAGACAGGGAAACAGTCTTATTTGGTTGCAACCAGATTCAGAGGGCATTGCTTCTGTTGTAGTCAATTAATCCCCTGAAACCTAAGTTTATGTAGTTTCAGAATTTTGTACCCAACATGAAAGGGAAGGGGCTCAGAACTTCACAGTCTGCAGAAGTTCACAAAAAGCAGTATTTGTTTCTGTTTTTTCCTTAGGTCTGGGCAAGTTAAATTTTCAAGAACACCTGGGAGGGGCAGAGCTTTTTTCCCTTTCTTTTTTTCCCCTGCCAGCTGTTTCCATGGAGCCCAGTTTGTAACTTCTTTATCTTAGAAATGTAGCAATGTCTGTGAAGCCCCAGCTCAAGGCCAGGAGCCTTGTTCACATATTTTGTAAAAAATAGTGAGGGTGTGTCTAGCTCTTGAGTGCTGATTTTTTAGCCAGTTGCCAAGTAGACCAGGTCAACACAAAAAGAGGAAGATAATGTGCACTGAAGTCTTTTATAGGGACTCTTTTCCTGAAAGTCCCATAGGCAGCCATGGTGAAGACTTCTGGAGAAGGTCAGTTAAGACTTTTCCATGGGCCTGGTACAGAGGAGGAAGACAGGGAAGCAGGGCTGAGAGCAGCTCTTTGGATCTGAGAATGAGGAAGGAGCGATGTAAAAGAATAATGGGCAAGGGTTTTGGGATCTTTCTAGCAACAAAAACATGAGCAGTAGAACATGTAGAACAGAGGGGGAAACGGGAGTGAGCATAACAAAAAGCCTGTGAGGGACTTTAAATTTTTAGTAACCGTTTTCAGTGATGACAAAGCAACATTAAAGGCCATTTTCATTACATCTTGGATAGTGGTATGTGGGTTCTCCTCAGCTGGTTTGAGATTTGGTTTAGCTGGTAAGAGGACCTGTTGGGACCCGGTGCGGGCACTGACAAGAAAAGAGAGGAGTGAGTGAGTGGAGGGGTACCTCAGTAGCTGCTACCTCAGGAAGGGGGCAGTGGTCTGAGATCCAGCGGAGGTTTGGGTTTTTTATCTATTAATTGTTGGGGAGAAATCAAGTTGCTGATGTGAGAGTGACAGCAGAGAGTCAGGAGTAGAAGGCTGAGAGTTCCATCACCAAAGAAGTGAGGTAGGTCAATTCCTTCAGGAACTGAATGAAGTCAGTTCCTTTGCAAACACTATTTTATTAAATTTTCAATATAATTATGAAAACAGAAATCAAGGTAAGATTTGAAGTCCAGAAGGGCCCTTGATTGGGATACTTAGCATTGAATTAGGTTCTGCACAGATGTCCGAGATAAATCAATATACAATGGCATAGGACCTTGTACCTTGGATGATTGAAGGTAGAAGAGAACTTCCTGTCTAAAAGGGATAGTCAGTAGGATTAGGAAGATAGTCGGTAGGTTTAGGAAAAAGAGTGAGTATAGGATTTAGACCAAAAGTTCTTTAGCAATCAAGTTTGGGTAGAGAGTGAACAAAATATCAGCACATGTGAAGAGTCAGTCACAATGATTTGTTTTGCTTGGCTCTACATAAAGATAGTCAGTTGCTGTTTGCTTTTGAGTGGGTAGACCCAGAAACCGGAACGTCTGGTCAACTAACTTGGAGTAGACTCCCAAACGGGTTTAAAAACTCCCCCACTCTCTTTGATGAAGCCCTCCACAGAGATCTCAACAACTTCAGCACTACACACTCCTAAGTCACCCTGATTCAATATGTGGACGTCCTTCTACTGGCAGCCAACACCAAGGAAAACTGTGAGTTGCAACCCAAGCACTGTTATCCGAGCTTGCTCAACTCGGGATAGAGCTTCTGGCAAAAAAGTCCAAATTTGCAGCAAGAAGTAATCTTTCTGTGTATTCCCTTAGGGGCGGTAAATGATGGCTCACTGAGCCAAGAAAAAAAAAAACATTGTGCAGATACCACCCCCATCTAACAAGAGACAACTCAAGAGAGTTTCTTGGGACTGCTGGCTTTTGCAGGTATGGATAC
The DNA here is from genome assembly GCF_048772815.1 of Callospermophilus lateralis. Taxonomy (NCBI): domain Eukaryota; kingdom Metazoa; phylum Chordata; class Mammalia; order Rodentia; family Sciuridae; genus Callospermophilus; species Callospermophilus lateralis. The sequence continues at coordinate 128,896,280 of NC_135313.1, read as the reverse complement.
CTGGGTTTGTGTTCTTAGTTTCTCTTTTATACCCGTTGTTAAATGAGGATGCCCAATTCCAATGGACCCTTTGAGCACCAGCAAGCTTTTGATAACATCTAAGGACACTGACACTGAAACCCTCAACTTCACTGAGCCCAGCCTTCAATTACAGAAAGCCCTACACTACTTTAAAAATGTACATCAACTCACTCACCTTGGTTCAAAGAAACTGCAGGCATTCCTGAAGGATCAAGAACAGAGTTTTCGATTAACCGACTCACAACGAAAGGAAATATCTGAACGGGTAACAAAAGCCTGTCGGATCTGTCAATTGGTTAATGCTTACCATTCTAAGATTCCTGCAGGAAAGCACCTACGAGGAACCAGACCAGGACAATTCTGAGAAGTGGACTTTACTGAAACTAAGCCAGGAAGGTATGGACTTAAATAACTCCTAGTCTTTGTAGATACATTTTCAGGATGAATTGAAGCCTTTCCCACAAAATAAAAATTAATGACGCAAATGATGGTCAAGAATATTCTGAAAGATATTTTCCAAGATACGGCCTGCCTAAGGTAATAGGTTCTGATAATGGACCGGCGTTCATGGCCCAGGTAAGTAAGGGGTTAGCCAGGACCCTGGAAATTAATTGGAAGTTACATTGCGCTTGTAGACCCCAGAGCGCAGGACAGGTAAATAATAAATAGAACCATTAAATAGACCTTAAAGAAATTAAGCTTAGAGACCAGCATAAAAGATTGGACTATGCTCCTGCCTTATTCACTGTTTCATGCAAGAAATTCTCCCTCTGTTTCTTTGTGTAACCTCACCCCCTATGAAATTCTCAATGGTGTCCCTCCTCCAGTAAGGGACCTAACCCCAACTCTAAGACCGAACGATCCCTTCCACACCCCCTTGCTTGACAGACTAAAAGGTCTCGAAAGAACTCAGTGATACCTGTTGAAACACCTGGCCACTGCCTACCAACCTGCGGACGAGGGGACTCCACATCAATATCAAGTAAGAGACCTCATCTACATAAGATGACATCAGGTGTCATCCCTGGAACCCCACTGGAAAGAACCATACCAGGTGCTACTTATAACACCTACAGCAGTAAAAGTAGACGGAATCACTTCCTGGATCCATGCCTCAAGTCTCAAGCCTGTGCCCTGTCCAGACTCTGGCTGGAAACTGGAAAAGACTGGTAACCCTTTCAAATTGTGTATTCGCCATATGGATATGGATATAGACTCTCCCCTTGGCCACCAGTAGTCCTAACCCTCATTAGCCTGTTCAGCAGCGATTGCTGATCACAAATTCTACTAGACAAAAAGTATGGTCTATCTTGCATACAGCCCACTTAGGGACCTGGTGGCCTTCTCTCCATCCAGACATTTTTCAGCTGGCTATAGGTCTTTCCTATTGAGATATTCCTGATGAAGAGGATCCCACTAAAATTCCATTAAATACCTTCTGTACCATAGATAATGGAAACAAATATTATGGATATAGGGACACGCTAGCCAGATGCAGGTTGGCTAGCCTAGATTACTATGTTTGCCAGGCAGAGTATCAAAGCCACAAACAGCCATGGCTGTGTGGGGGAAAAGCTGACTTCTTCTGTAAGTCATGGGGATGTGAGCATACAGGGGGTGCCTGGTGGAAAACAACTGCTCATCAAATTAAGTACACAGCATTGACCATATTACCAATTAGAGAAAGAAACTGATGGCCCACAGAGGGGTCTCTAGATCCTCAAATTCTGTGTGACCTTTTTAACTTCTGCAAGTGCTCAAAAGAGTGAAAGGAGATTCCCCTATGTGGAAGCCTTTTCCCTCCTTTGCTCACATCCTGAACTATGCTTCTCCAATAGATCCTTACCCTCAGCCTTCTGCTACAGACTTTCTGCTGTCACTCCCACCTCAGCAACCTGATTTCTCCTCTCCAATTACTAGATCCAAAACCCAAACCTCCACCGGTTCTCAGACCATTGACCCCTTGCTGAGGTAGCAGGCACTGAGGCACCCCTCCATCCACTCCCTCCTCTCTTCTCCTGTCAGTGCCTGCACCGGGTCCCACCAGGTCCTCTTACCAGGTAACCCAAAGCTCAAACCAGCTGAGGAGAACCCTCAGACCCCTATCCAAGATGTAATGAAAATGGCCTTTAAAGTTGCTTTGTCATCACTGAAAACAGTTTACTAAGAATTTAGAATCCCTCACAGGCTTTTTGGGATACTCACTTCGGTCTTCCCCTCGGCACTATCTGTTCTACTGCTCAAGTTTTGTTGCTAGGAAAATCACAAACCCCTTTCCTATTATTCTTTTATATCTCTCATTCCTCATACTCAGATCCACCAACCGGGTCTGACCCCCCGCCTTTCCCGTCTTCCCCCTCTGTACCAGGCCCACAGAAAAGTCTGAACTGACTTCTCGAGAAGTTTTCACCATGGCTAACTTTAGGACTTTCAGCAAAAGAAACCCTATAAAAGAGTTCAATGTAGATAAACTTCCTGTTTTCGTGTTGCCTGTTCTACTTGGGCACTGGCTTGAAAAATCAACACTCCTAAGCTAGACACCCCCATACTAGTTTTTCACAAAATATGTGAACAAGACGCCTGTCCTTGAGCTGGGGCTTCAAAGAGATGGCTACATTTCTAAGATAAAGAAGTTACCAAGTGGGCTCCATGGTAACAGCTGGCAGGTAGAAAAAAAAAAAGAGAAGAAAAAAACTTAGGTGTCCTTAAAAATGTTACTTGCCCAGAACAGAGGGAAAAAAAACAGAAACAAAAACTTCTTTCTGTAAAATTCTGCAGACTGTGAACTTCTGAGCCCCTTCCCTTACATGTTGGGTACAAAATTATGAAACTAATTAAACTTGAGGTTCAGGGGATTCATTGATTACAACAGAAGCAATGCCTTCTAAATCAGGTTGCAACTAAATATAACTGTTTCCCTGTCTTCCATTCTATCTTAGGTACCTTGCTTTTTCCATACCTAAAACAGTATAATTCTATATACTTAAACATTGTTTATATTTTCATAAAATGGTCAACAGATATGATTAATAATGTAATGATGCAGATGTTTCCCAGAGTGCTCTATCATGACACAGTATCATTTAAAGTTCAAATAGTGGGGCATACAACCCGGTTCTGCTGGGAACCTGTTTTCCTCAGTTTAGCCATCCTTTTGGGAATAGGAATTGCTGCAGGGGTGGGCACAGGAATCACTGCCCTAGTTCATGGGACACAAGAAATGACCCAATTAGAAGCAGCAGTATACAAAATCTTAAAGATAGTAAAAACCTCCATCACAGCTTTACAGGAATCTTGAACCTCTCTCTCTAAAGTTGTTTAACAGAACAGGCAATGGTTGGAACTACTTTTCATGAGAAAAGGGGGCATTTATGGTACATTGAGGGAACAACGTTGTTTTTATGCCGACCATACTGGTTGTAAAAGAATCTATGAGTAAATTAAGAAGACGCCTTGAAGAGCGTCAACGAAAGAGAGAGGCCCAAAAAGGGTGGTTTGAGTCTTCGTTAACATAGTCCCCCGGGTTAACTACGCTTTTATCAGCCCTGGCTGGTCCATTAATAATCCTCATTAATTGCGAACTGTAGGAACTTGCTTGCTCCACCATGTAGTTTCATTTCTCCAAGCTCAAATTGGACAAGTTAAACTTTTGGTAATCAGACAACAATATACCCCACTAGGAGACATAAAATATGACACCGTCCAATGATCACTTTTATGATTAAAAGTAACCAGAAGAAGTGGGGAATGAAAGGTTAATAAAAAAGGTATTTGTCACTTCCTGTTTTTCTGTATGCTTAACAAAACACAGTTGAAATCTTGAGAACTGTTTGCTAATCTTATTCCCAGAATGTGCAGTCCCCAACTGCTAAACTGCAGATTGTTCTCCCTCACCCGGTTGCACGCAAACTGGCCACTCGCCCTGACCCATCAATAAACTTCCCTCCCTGACCTCTCCAAGGAAAGTAAATAAGCTCTGCTTAAGCTGTTCTCAGGGCTTTCTTCTCTATACAACTGAGCTCTGAGCCCCAGCATGCTGGACCCCCAATAAACCCTTTGCTGTTGCATGAGACAATCTCTTGGTGGTCTCTTCCTCCGACGCTCAAATGACCTTTACATTGGTACAATCATAAGTGTGACATTTGCTTTTTGTGTCCAGAATATTACTGTGATAAAATGTATATGTATATCATGTGACATGAGTATTTTTTCCACCATTTCTGGGAGCAATATTTTGAACATATATAAATTAGTATTGGGGATACAAATAGGTGTACCCTGTGTCTATGAATATAGAGATATTGTATGAATAGACCATTCAGTGAATAAATAATATAACTAGTTCCAACTTTAAATAGTGGATTGAATTGATATCTGAAAAAATATAGGATATCTAATATTGATATATACATTCATACATTCATTACAGCAAGTTATACATAATTTTGTTTAAACAGGAAGATCACACATATGTTGAATTTTCATTTCCAACAGCATTTAGGAGGAGTGATCTCTTCTCACAATTTGTGTCTGAAAATTCAGCCACCTCCCAAGAATGTACGCGTGGGACCAGGTAGGATTCTATATGTGCATATAAAAATACATGTGCTGAATAGGCTACATAGAAAGGGAGACAGGAATTCACATATTTGTTAACTTTAAATTCACATGGAGAACTATTTCAACAAAAAATTGACTTGATTTATAACTCCTACCCTATATAATGCAAAAGGCCCATCCAACTATACAACATGCCTCCTCTGAACTGCTAGTATTTCTATACTGTTTGGGTAATTTTTCTCCATCTTATTAGGATTAGTAGTCAGAGTCTAATAGGGTAGGTTTTAGTGTCAGGGATTCAGTATTTTAAACTGTGGCCACTGGGGGCCTAGTGTCTCCCTGTGTAGACTGTGAAACCATTTGGTCATCCTCCACTTTTCCTGGTGTTCCTTGCTCCTGCACTGAGAGTTTGATATTTGCTTCACAAAATACAACGAGTTCAACTGGGACACAATGCTGGAGGGAGTTCTGTCCCTTGTGGTGTGTCAGGGTATGCATGAGCATGCACCAAACTGGCCTATATACTGCATAGCTTGCCCCCTTGACCATAGTAACCTGATTCTGTATATTACCCTGAAACCTCTGCATATAACAAGATGCCTTTACTTATAATGGTCTCCTGCCTGCACTATGTCCATCTCAAGACATTTGGAATCAAATGGCAGATCCACATGGCCCCACCACAGATGTTTTATCACACACCTGCCCACCACTGCTCTAGGCCCGCTACTCAGCGGGCTCCATCTTACTGGCATCTCTGTTCTACACCATTTTCATGAAACCCAATGAATCAAGGCACTGTCTGGTACACTCATGATCAGCAATAGGACATCCAAAGGATCTGCAAGCCACCTGGTCATGTGAATTTCAAAAATTTAATGGTATTTTTCTAGCCATTTTTCAATAATGAAGTTGGATGCACTGTGGGTTTCTATTCATTCAGGAATCACTAAATGGTGAGGAAGCTCATTTCAATGAAAACTCTGCAGAACTCTCATAGGCAAGGCTTCCCAAAGAGTGTCCAAAAGTCAAATGAAACCCGGCCCATTGAGGTCTAAAATTGAGGTCCATGAGTGTTTTGATCTCAACTATGGCTGATAAGTCCTTCAGAATAATATCTTGTGATATCCTGGTTGATTTTCCCAGTGCTCTGTGGATAGCCACCCTGGGCCTGTATCTCAGTATCCAAAGGTGACACTCATGCGTGGCCTCCTAAAATCCCAACACAATTCATGGCAATACTTCTCTGAGGTCAGTCCAGAACTCACTGTCTAAGGGGAATCACACCAGAGTTCAAGCCCAGGTGGACACAGTCATCTCTTCCAACCACCACACAAATGACTACAATTAAAACCAAAACACTCCCACATGGCCCTCATCTTCTTCCATATAGACACTTATCAAAACCTCTGGCTGGATTTTTCCATAAGGGACACAGCCAAAAAAATTATACACAATAAGCTCCTTGGCCCCTCATTTGCCTAAAATCAGGGTGGCCTAAACACCCTTCCTGTGAACCAGGAGTTATTAAATGAGCCTGCTTTTTATACTGTTCTGTTTCTCCAATTTGAGGACTACTGACTATCAGGTATAGATTTTTTATGTGATTTGGATTCATGAGAAAACCCAAGCACATCTGCAGGGCTTTGAAGAACTCATTTGACCCTTAAGAATCCCTATTCTCACTTGAAAGAGGTCAGGAACCTAACAGAGGAAGGAAAGAGTCTTTATCCACAACGACTGATCATTTTTGCCATTTTAGTTTTGGATGCACACATGGGATTTTTCTTTAGATGCATCAGGCGCTGAGAATCTAAGTCACAGCCACACACAAGGCCAAGAGGCTAATTCAGACACACCCATTTCCAAAGCATTAAGCAAAGAGGCACAGGTGATGCACATTAATGTCCATTTGAAAACTGTTTTCTTCAGGTTTCACAAAGGGGTGGCCTGAGGCAAAGACCTTCCTGACATTCAGTGCTACAGAACAATAGGGAAGCAAAAGGCCCAAAGCAGGGTTTCTCCACTGAGACTTTCCTGGTCACACTGATATCTGAGTTATCTGAGATGCTCCCCATTCTCTTCAGCTCACCAGTACATGGACATGTCACAGAGCTTGGAGGTGGTACATATCTTGGACACAAAACCATGAGCCTATTCTGGAGAGTGGCCGAAATTCAGAAAGAAATCTGGAACTTAGGAAGATTGTAGGTGTTGCCCATCCACAAGTCAAGCCACAGTCCATTCATAAATTGGGAAAGATTAATCCTGAGAAGCTTTCCACTAGACAGGACACATCCATTGATGCATTCTCTTTTCTATTGTCTACATCCACGGTCACAGTGGTATACGCAGACATAGAAACACTCGCCATGTCAAACGACTTACTAGAAACTCTCCACTGAATACCAAACAAACTGCCTTCCTTACCTATTCTCAGAACATGAGACAAAACCACAAACTTTCACCCACATCCACAAAGGCACATCCTTTCCCCAAGTAGGTCTGTGACATTCCGGAGTGTCCTCTGACTTGTTGGCCATTCTATGTACCCACGAAATGGCCTGTCCTGTCTCAGATCTGGTCTCTTTGTTCAAATCTGTGAAGTTGTCAGGAGCCAGCGGTGAGTCACTACCTGCTTTCTCAGGAACGTCCCCTCTTCAGAGCTCTCCTGGCATTTGGCCATCCTCACATCAGTAGGTACCAAGAGAGACTGACTCTGTCATTGGTAAATCCAAACATGTGAGCCCACTGGAACTGAGACTGAGACTGGTTCTGTGTGCCTGGCTTCCTGGATCCCAAGTTCAGAGAGTTCCATCAAAAAGGAAGTGAGGTAGGTCACTTCCTTCAAGAATTGAATGAAGTCACTACCTTGGCAACCACTTTGTCCTAACAGTTGCTTCCAAGGGTCCCATGAGATAGAGGCTGCCCCTACTTTCTGTGACACTTTCACAAGTTAGAATGGAATATCAACCATAGGAAACCAGGAACAGCTCTCCACAGAGTCTAGGTTTGGTCCATATTCTCTACATTAAAAAGAAAGAGGCTTATTCAGACACATTCCTTCATCCTGACCAGGTTGTGTGCAATGGAAGATGACTTTTGCTCTCTCAGGTCCTACAAAGCTGCCTACAACTTCTCCAGGGATCATTTCTGCTTGGACCATTGAGGTTCTCAGCAGGTGAAAGATCCTCTACATTCCTGTATTGTAAGACCAACTCTGTCCCTGGTCTTCTGTAAACGTAGATTGAGGGAACAGTGTATGGTTAGGGTTAATAACAGGTTCAATTTGGGTGAGGAGTCATTCTGCTGGATTAATAATGGCATTGGGAACCTACAATATTTACAAAAATATATAGGTAAAATATAAGTATGAAAATAGAAATCTATTTAGATTTGAAGCCCAGAAGGGCATTAGGCCCTTCATTTGGGATACTTAGCTTCGAATTATGTTCTGCACAGATGTCTCAGATTAATCGATATACAATGTTATAGGACCTTGTACCTTCGATGATTGAATGTCGAAGAGAACATCCAGGCAAAAAGGGATAGTCGGTAGTATTAGGAAGACAGTTGGTAAGTTTAGAAAGAAGAGTGAGTATAGGATTTGGACCAAAATTTCTTTAGCAATAGCGTTTCAGGTAGACAGTGAATGTAAATGTCAGCACGTGTGGAGTCAGTCACAATTATGAACAGGGGAAAATATGTTAGAAAGCTAATATCAATAGAGACATTAGGAAATCAGGCAAAGTGTAAAGTGAGAGATAGGATAAGACATTTTCAAAATGATTGAGTTTGAATATATAATCTTAGAAAGAAACAAATATGTAGTCGCCAACAAGATTGACAAGTGGGAGCATTAGGCAACCTGCACATGGATGTTTTTAGTAAGCCATGTTCATTTTCCATTTAGGCTTTGGTACAATCATAAGTGTGATATTTGCATTTTCTGACCAGATATTACTGTGATAAAATGTATAGGTAGATCAGGTTACATGAGTATTTCTTCCACCATTTCTTGGAGCAATATTTTGAAGATGTATAAATTAGTATTGTGGGCAAAAATAGATGTACCCTGTGTCTATAAATATAGAGATAATGCATGAATAGGCCATACTGTGAATAAATAATACAACTTCTTCCAAATTTAAGTAATGTATTGAGTTTATATCTGAAAATATTGAGGAAATCTTATATTGATATACATACATTCATTCCA